>NC_085140.1:241370155-242002205 GCF_024139115.2 Armigeres subalbatus | reverse complement strand
ATAGATGGTGACAGACGGTGTTTATGGGAAGAATCATTACCGTAATTTTGCAATGTTGCTCAAAACGACTCATTGAGAAGTTTACTGTATAAGTGATGATTTATACTTTACACAGAACATATGAGAATGCTTTTTAAAATTGAAAACAACAATTAATCAAAACTTCTCGATATGGGTATGGCGGTTTTCATAAGCTATACAATAGACATTAATGAAGTTCTGCAGAATTCCAATCTGATGCTTGTTTGCAGATTTCATTTGCACTCCTACGTAAGGTGTGACTGACCCAGCCTCGCTTTCGTTCCCGAATTCCAGTTGTCATCGGCCTTTGGTGGCACGGCGGATGAAACTCGGTGCTTGAGAGCTAGTTGGGAAGCCACCAGGCTCGAATTAGCCGGCTGCTACTCATGCAATGGTAAGCATAGGAAGACTTTCAATTAATAACTGAGAAAATGTTTATGGAATACTTCCAGTTTGGAATGTAGAGCCATTGAAGAAGAAGAAGAAGCCCGGTTACTGTAAAGCTGTAAAGGGTCGTCATGTTTACATCCAGCGTTTTTGTTTTATTGATGTTTACGACTAAAACTGCCAGAATCTCCTCGAAAAATAATAGCGATGATAGAATACATCTATGCGTGACCATAGGAGCCATACTGTGCCTCTTCTATGAGACTGATGATTTTCTCAGGAATACCCTTGCGTCTGAGGACGCCCCACATATTATCATAATTAAGTCGGCCGAAAGCCTCTACGTAGCCATTGATAGCCTAATACGTTTGGAATTGACCTGTTCCAGAATTGTAAGTGCTAATAGGCGCCATGCAGGATCTTCCGGCATGAATCCGAGCTAGGATCACTTTGCAAAGAACTTTGAGAGGGAAACACAGCAACATAATGCTTTGCAAGTTATCGTGTAAAGTGAAGTCATGCTTTCCAGGCACCTTCACTGAGATATCATGCATGCGGTCAAACGAGAAAGTTGCGATGCCCAAGATATTGCGAAAGAAACGATACAACCAATGTAGATGTCATGGGGTCATGCTATCGACCCCAAGGACTTTGTTCAATTTCATGCTCTGGATGGCCGTTTTATCTGTAGCAAGAACGAAGCCTCGCTATTGACGCGTGAGATTCGCCTGACCCTGAGGTAGTGACCTTGCTGGAACCCATACCATAAAAAATTACTTTTTTAAACCTAAGGGATTTCGTCAAGACTCCGAAAACATGCAAAGTACTACATAATCTAACAAAGGCGTCAACACAGTTCGGGACATTGTTGTTCACCAGAGTAACCGGTTACTAAAGCGTGCGAACGTGAAAAAAGAGAACGAAGAATTATCGTGTTACAGAAATCAATGTTGCTAATACGATCACGATCCACGACAACGAAAATCGGTGCAATATGCCTTAAAAGAAAGCAGACTCGCCTTTTTCAGGAGAAGAAACGCCGCCTGGAATAAGCGGAACGCGAGGAGACACAAGTTCTATCAGAAGCTCAACGCATCCTGCAAAGGCTTTGTGCCGCGAGCCGAAATGTGCAGGGATAAGGATGGAAGCAGCACAACGAGGAACATTTAAATGGCACTCTCAGCGCCAGTGAAAGTCAAGGCAACAGATGATATGACTACGTCAGTTTAGCGGACGATGGAAGTCAACCAGCCTCCACCTTGAGGGAAGTTAAGGATGCCATCCAACAGCTAAAGACCAATGAAACAGCTGTGTAAGGATTGTATCGGAGCTGAGCTCATCAAGATGGACCCGGAACAGTTGGCCACTTGCCTGCACAAACTGATTGCCAGAATCTGGAAACTGAACAGCTACCAGAGGAGTGCAAAGAAGGGGTTATATGCCCCATCTACAAGAAAGGCGACAAGCTGGAGTGTGAGAATTTTCGAGCGATCACCATCCTTAATGCCGCCTACAAATTGATATCCCAGATCATCTTCCGTCGTCTATCACCAATAGTTAATGAGTTCGTGGGAAGTTATCAAGCCGGCTTCGTTGACAGCCGCTCAACAACGGACCAGATCTTTACTGTACGGCAAATCCTTCAAAAATGCCGTGAATACCAGGTCCCAACGGACCATCTGTTTATCGATTCCAAGGCGGCTTACGACAGTGTTACGATAGACGGGGATACCTTCGAGGTGGTCGAGGAATTCGTCTACCTCGGATCTTTGCTAACGGCTGACAACAACGTTAGTCGTGAAATACTAAGGCGCATCATCTGTGGAAGTCGAACCTACTACGGGCTCCAGAAGAAACTGGGGTCAAAAAAGTTTCACCACCGCACCAAATGTGTCATGTACAAAACGCTGATAAGACCGGTAGTCCTCTTTGGACATGACCAACTTTAGCAGTGTGCAAGAAGATAGTGTGTGGCGGCGAACTGCAAAGATGGTGTTTGCTTCCTATCCGGCAGGTACGAGACAGCGTGGAGCGCAGCTGACCAGGTACAAAACGACTTGGCCAGCGTGGGGCGCATTTGAGGATGGACAGACGCGGCCTCGAACCGTGTATCGTGGAGTCAAATTGTTGATTCAGTGTTTTCTGTTTAGATGTAAACTAAATAAATGAAACGGATGAATGTCTTAAACTAAAGTGCGCGTTTTTATTACGGGAAGCGTGATAATCTCGCCGGTTTATCTTTCAAGTATGAACGACGTTTTTTTGCTCCTTCAGGAAATGAACATGCTGTTGTTGATCATTTAGCATAGCATAGCATAGCATAGCATAGCATATGTGATTGTACAAATCGTGGGTGGCTATACAATGCTCAATTCAAGCTCCATCTGGAATAAGGGCGAATGTCGCAAGAGAAGACTCTCCCCGTCGACCCCCCCTCCCCTAAACAAAAGTGACAAGCAGCAGATCTCTCTGTGGTTTATCACTTCAGAACGAAAGAAAACAATGCGAACTTGCATTCTGAGGTAACAAACTGCAAAGAAATTCCCTGCCTGTCACCTCCATTCAAATGAGGGGAAGTCGACGAAGAGAACCCTCCCCCGCGACACCCGCCCCCCCACCAGACAGAGCTTGAATTGAGCAATCTACTGTATATTGTCGCAAATTGGTACTTGGGATTAGTACCTTTTCCTATACAGTAGCAGTTGTACACCTGGCCACGTCCTTACAATCACGGAAGGAAGGGAAGGAATGTTAGTTCAACATCTACTAGTGAAGATGCAGGGAACCCATACTACCTTCATAGATGTCTCGGGAAGGAAAGTTTGTGTTAGTGGGAAAGGTGAATAATAGGGAGCTCTATTCGACAATATAGAGCGTTTGTCAATGACAGTATATGCTGTAAAAATAATAAAATATATTCATCAATTTACTTACGAACCGTCCTAAGGGAAAAACAAAACAAAACACAAAATTTCGGCAAATCGCGCGATCGTTCTGCCGTCCGAAACAAGAGCCAACACGCACTGAACTAATTAACTTTATTACCGGCCGCGCAATGCAAAACACAAAATTTCGGCAAATCGCCCGATCGTTCTGACGTCCGAAACAAGAGCCAACACGCACTGAACTAATTAACTTTATTACCGGCCGCGCAATGCAAAACACAAAATTTCGGCAAATCGCGCGATCGTTCTGAAACAATTAACTTTATTACCGGTCGCACAATGCGAAACACAAAATTTCGGCAAATCGCGCGATCGTTCTACCGTCCGAAACAAGAGCCAACACGCACTGAACTAATTAACTTTATTACCGGCCGCGCAATGCCACATGCTGTTGTTGATCATTTGATCCCAAATATCATTTTACTTCTTGTTTAAGGCTTATCCAAATCGATTAGGTTTATGGATCACATAGAGAATGAACCATTTTAGGAAAGACCTAACAGCCAATTGGGCATATACTCAAGGAAATTCTCGAAAGACTTGGAATAATAATTTTTGAGGGAATATCCAATTTAGTTCTACGGATTACAAAGCGCCTTATCCATTCAAAAAAGGGATAACAGCCGTTTGGATACGCGTGCAGGCCTAAACTCGAGGGAATTTTTGGTTGAACTGAAAAGGAAACATTTTTGAACGCTCATCCAATTCAATTCTGTGGACCACAATCGGCATAAACAATTTTAAAAAAGCTATCGGCTCTCAAGGAGCTCAAGACCAATACTCCAGGCAATTCTTGTATGAACTGGAATGCGTATTTTTCTATATCAATAGAAACGAGTTTTTTCTAATTATTCGTAAAAATTGGGAAACAATCCTCTGCACTTATTATTTTACTTGCTCCAAAGAAGCTTATGAACCAAAAAAAGGATTCTGGATCATTTTATTTGAACGACAAAGTCGGACAGAAACACAATTCTTAGTTGCTTAATCGAATACAACGTGTGTTGTTTCGGCAGTAAAGCGAGTGATCTACTTGTGCCGAGGTAGAAATGTAGTACTGCAGGTAACCGACGAGGATTGCAGAAATCGCTCCTAATAGATAACGAACAATGATAAAAGAGAGGCAAAAACCTCTTCGAATCAAGGATGTTATCGATCATTAAGTAATCTGCGTTCGATCATTTAGTAGTTTGTCAATAACTCATTCCAGAGGCCTAATTTCAAAATGTAACGGGCTTGGTGGTCATATGGCTACTGTTTCTGCCTCATACGCAGGAGGTCGTGGGTTCAATCCCAGGCCCGTTTCATTCCTCCTACTTTGTATCTTTTCATATATTTCTCATGTTCTAGCAATCGCTAGAACTGGAAATGGGCCTTCATACCGTTTCCAACTTCTATCCCTATACCTACAACTTGATTAGTTCTAGCAGGTTACTGTTAGAATTTGAAATGTGCGAAAAAGTTCGTTTTGGCATCCAATTAGAATACTACACCACCCTTTCATAACTATCACATTGGCAACCCGTTAACCAAGACGAACCTCTGCCATGAAACCTTAACCCCAAGAACTCGTGGCGAGTGTAGAGGTGTTCTCGGCTTGCAGTGGGCGAGTGACTGCATCATCAATTCCTTCCCATCCCCGATGACCGTGAGGACGTGGTCATCGCCGTTATCGACTATCCAAAATACCAGAGCTCTCGGACTGTGCACATTGAGGTTGGAGAGCAAATCCCATGCTTCCATCCATTGGTTCCCTGTGCAATTGCGATTGTTCTGGTCGATCACGGAGTAGCAACTACGAAATGCACGGTCATCATGCTCATGCTCAACTCATTCCAGAGGCCTAATTTCAAAATGTATTGTATGGTGGACTTTTAGTGCGAAGGTTTTTCTACAACTCTTCTTAACAGGCCGATGTTCGAAGTCCACTATTAAAGGAGTTACGGTGCTGGTTGCTATATTCATACTAAATGATAACAAAATATGCAATCATTTAGTCTAAGTTACTGCTACTAGCGATATAGCTCCGTTATTAGTGAAATTCAAACAACGAACTGTTAGGGAGAGTTGTAGATAAACCTTTGCGCTAGAAGTCCACCATACAACACATTATGAAATTTAGCCTCTGGAATGAGTTATTGACAAACTACTAAATGATCGAAGGTAGATTACTAAATGATCGATAACATCCTTGCTTCGAATCATAATGAAAACAAAACCACAGACAAACAGACGTAACACTATACTGCCGCTAACCGCAAGTCAGACTTATCTGTATATGGGCGCCATATCCAGATAAGTCTGACTCGCGGATAGCGGCAGTATAGAAAATACCATCAGTCATTACTTAAACGACCAATTTGAATTTGATTGATTGAGCGTTTCACAACTAGAGGCGCTAGCGTCGGAATCCTTCGAGTTAGACATTTGACTCTAGCGCATTCTGGTGACAATGTCATACGAAACATTGTTTCATATAACATGCTCACAAGATGGTGGTAGAGGAATTGAGCGATGGATTTTTCAGAAAAATGTTCAAGCTGTTACGTCTGTTTGTCTGTGACAAAACTATCGCACTTGTATACAAGTTGGAAAAAAACTGATTCGGATAGCTGGCCCTCACATATGGGGTTTGATAAAACGCGTTGTTAGAGCTCATTTCATATTGGGGACCATATTTTTTCGCACAGCTGTGTAAAACAAGTTGAAATGCATCATCAGAACTGGTTCCCCTCACAATTAGGGCTTATTAAAAGAAATTTATCATAGGTTATAGCCCCCCGAATAAGTTCATTATCGTAACAGCTACCGAAAAACGTCTCTCACGGTATGGTACCTATCGAGAGTTTATACAGGCATGATAAGTGAGAGATTTTCTCATTCTCCTTTGGATTCAAACCCTGGTAACCGATATTGTCACCTCGAAGTATGTCGGAGTGTGGACTGCGCATGTAGTGACCAGGCATTTTACGATAAATTTTGTCAAACTTTCCTGTTTTTTATTCAACTTAAAAAACTTAAACTTTTAATAGGTGTTTTATATCGAAGGTCAGTTTTATATCGAAGCAACTGATTTGATTCTTTTCTCAGCTGCAAAACTTTTTTGCAAAGTTTGTTCATCTTTTTAACGGTGGATTCACTCTTTTATAGGTAGTCGATCGGCCACCGATGGCGCTTCCATCGGTTTTGCTTGTGTTTGACGTTTGTTCACTACCGCCACCTGATTGCCGCTTGTCACCCCCCTGGCGTCCTATACTATCACAAGGGGTTTGACAATAGCCACCATGTCCACGGACGGTAGCTCATTACCGTCCGTTGTTATTGTACGAAAATAAACATCATGTGTTTTGTTTACTATTTGTTTTGGTTAAATCTAAAAATTGTTTTCAAAATAATTTGCAAAATTTACATCTTTGACCTTGGGAATTATGTTATTTGATGATAAAATATAATAAACTTACGAATTGGAGGGAATCTACTGGTGAAATCAAGCGCTACCGAAATCATTTTTCGTAACTTGTTCTCCCGCTCCGAATCAAACAAAAGATATTATTATTGTTTATACTGTGTTTAGCATCACAGTTGAAATGGTCCGGGGATGCAAATCGAACAACATTCATTAGTGAAATTGAAATGAAATAAATGGTGTGCTGAAAGATGTTTAAGGATTATATTTTCATGCCCATAATAGCTGGTATTATTTTTGAACAAATTGAAAAAGTGTAACCAACAATATTTTGGATAAAATCCAGTTGCTTATAAAGGAACGATTCGGGAGAAGTACTTTTCAAAATGTATGCTGGACATATTCATGAAGATGTTCGCTACGCTGAGTAGCATCTCTTGCCACGGGGCTGCCGCTTGTCCACCTACAGTGCATTTAGCATTGGGCGGTAATGTTTCCGTGACGATGATTTTACATTTCAAATTTCTAGAACTTTTTTTTATCTATTAATATAAAATCTTAACGTTATTATTAAAAAGTTTGAAAGTTTATTCGCCTTATTAATTTTTTGCTGCAATTGTAAAAAAGAATTATCAAGTCTAAAGGTGAGCTTTGACATCAGAAGAATAACTTAAAATTGAATACGTTCTAGCAAAAGAATTCTATGCTTGTCTCATAACACAATATTAATGATATGTCCAACATTGGAAGGTAAATTCCTGCTAACGCAGGCATTTCCCGAAGAACCACGATATGTATCCGACAAAATGAGCTTTCCTCTATAAGCTAAGAGAATTAGTTTTTAAAAAATGCACTTGCATTGTTCGGAATCTTTAAATCAATGTTTGTTTACTAAATAAGTTACGCCCAAATCACAAATCGGTCCCGATATGTCACTCAAAATGAATATCAAAATGATCTAGTAACAACACAAAAATTGGAATGTGGAGAAAGAAAGATTTATTTATTTTTTACCTCACACATACCATGTACTAAAATCAAATAATTTATTTTAAATGCGACTGAGTAAATATATTGAAGAGTAATTTTTTTTTATTAGCTTCATTAAAAACTTTCAAGAATTTTGAGCTACACTTGACGAAAATTTCTTTTTTCCCGGTACATGTCCTGAATTCCCGGTTTTTCTCGGTTTTCGGTGGCCACCCTGCAGTAGAGAAGGTATCACACTTAAAATAAATCGCCGAATTCGGTAATATTTTACCGAAATCTCAACAGCAGAACTGTTCAGTAAATAATTTTACTGATTTTCGGTGATTTTGACAGTTGAACAATGGAAAAAATTACAAAACATCTGTAAAATAATTACCGAACAGTTCTGCTGTTGAGATTTCGGTAAAATATACCGAATACTGTAAAATGAGTTAAGTGTGAGAAAACCTTAAATATCTTGGTAGCCGGACGGCGGAATCGCAATCTACGAAAAATATGGAGACCCAATCAGATTATTCAACGCAATAAAATTCAATAATTATTCAACTCTTACGTAAATAGTGAATACTGTGTTGTTATAAGACAGTGAGATTGTGTATCAATAGAGATCACGGTTTTATCAACCGATGTCTATGTTGCCTCGATGAAGCCTATGGAGCTAAGGTCCAGGACTAAGAGGACTTTTCCTGGAGATCCTTTATTCCTATACCAATGACAAAGGCCTGATTTGCACGAAATGATATCCGAAAGCGCACATGGAGACGCCTAAATGGTGAAATATGCGACCAAATAGATGTTATCGAGGTCCAAACGTTTAGATGTCCAAACATTTACTCTGATCACTGATTCGTTGTCAGTGTGATTCGAGAACGCTTGTCACCTGTATCGAATGGAAGACCACAGCAAACGATACGCCACAATAGTGTAACAAAACAGGTGTAAAGAATGGCTATTAGGTCACATGAAAAATCTCACTGTCCGGACAAGGTCGACATCTACCGGATGCAGAAATTGATTTTACACCCCAATTATTTGATATTTGTTAGATATACATTATGGCTGATTTTGACTATCTCCACATAATTAGAATGCATTAGATTGATTTTAATATTGTTGATTCAAACCTCCTAAAGTAAGGCGAAACATCAAAATTTTGTACAAAATTTACATTATGCAGATCTAATATTCCATGCCGGTAAAATACTTTTCAAAAGCTTCCTTTTGTAATAAATAAGATGATGGAGAAACCTCTGCAAGTGAGGGGGTTAGAAGCAAAGAGGTGTAAGTGACATTTTGGTAAATTTTGAATTGACTACAGCAAAAACTGCTTTGTTTTGAGAGCTTTGCGGCAGTATGTAGATATAGTTGTATGTAGATTTGAAAATAACCGATCATGAAACTCTAGTAATTAACGTAGATGATAATAGTGATAATAATAGTGATCTTATCAAATTAAAGTGCTGGAGAAAATATTCAAAACAAGCTATCTCGGGTCTTGTCGCAAGAAACGTGGATTTTCAATCAAACGTCGGTTCATTAGATCAAAAATCAGCTGTTCTTACTGACGTTTTGAAAACCTGTACCAATAATCTAATAGAACATAAATATGTATCTCTGAAAAACTCGAACAGCTGGTACAATCTGGATCTTTTACGATTCAAACGTAAAAGGGACAAATTGTACAGGAAACTTTGTAGAAGTAATAATGCTATTCATTGGAAAAGGTATCAGGTCGCGCGTAATAAATATTCGCATATGTTGAAAAAAACGAGATGCGAATATATTCAGAGGAAAATTGATCAGCATCAAAACAACAGCAAAGAGTTATGGAAAATTTTGAAATCCTTGTTAAAACCTAATAGTAGCAAACCGCGATCCATAACCTTCGATGGCACATTAGAACAGTCAGAACAAGTTATTGCAGATAAATTCAATCAATATTTCGTCAACAGTGTCTCACTGATTAACCAGTCAATTGAGTTAGTTGATGAGCCTGACGAAATAAAACAGCCGATTAATTTTAATTGTAGATTTGATGGATTTCACCCAATAACATTAGAAGAACTTGAAAATATTTGCTTTTCAATTGGAAAAACGGCTGGAGTCGATAATGTTAATGCCAAGGTAATACAAGACTGCTTTAATGTCATCGGACACAACTTGCTGGACCTTATAAATGAATCTTTACGAACTGGGCACGTGCCACAAGTTTGGAAGGAATCTCTAGTGATTCCGATTCAAAAAGTTGCTGGGACGATTAAAGCCGAAGAGTTTCGTCCTATCAATATGTTGCACACATTAGAGAAAATTTTGGAACTTGTAGTAAAAGGCCAGCTGCTTGAGTATTTGAATAGAAATAACTTGCTGATACCGGAACAATCGGGATATCGAGAAGGTCATTCTTGTGAAACCGCATTGAACTTGGTTATAGCTAAATGGAAGGAAAATGTAGAGCGTAAAGATACGATTGTTGCTGTGTTCTTGGATCTAAAACGCGCTTTTGAGACAATTTCTCGGCCCTTATTGTTGAGCACAATCAAGCGCTTTGGAATTTCGGGATCTGCATACAATTGGTTTGAAAGCTATTTGTCTGACAGATCTCAAAGGACTGCTTTTAATGATTCTGTTTCTAGTCCCGTGGAGAACACGCTAGGAGTGCCACAGGGAAGTGTATTAGGGCCTATTTTATTCATTATGTATATAAATGACATGCGACGAGTCTTACAATTTTGTGATATAAATCTTTTTGCTGATGACACCGTGATATTCATTGCAGCTAAAAATTTAGTAGATGCCGTTTCACGCTTGAACGAGGATTTACACTCTCTAAGTAGATGGTTTAAATACAAGCAATTGAAATTGAATATTAATAAAACAAAATACATGGTAATTTCGCGAACCCGAGTAAATGAGGATGTCTCTGTTAAAATTGATGATGAGACAATTGATCGCGTTCGCGATATTAAATATCTTGGCGTGATTATTGATGACAAGCTAAAATTTGACATACATATTGACAATGTTATCAAGAAAATAGCCAAGAAGTATGGAATGCTCTGTCGATTAAAACACGATTTGACTATTGGTAGCAAAATACTCTTGTATAAATCAATCATCTCTCCTCATCTGGATTTTTGCCCTTCCATCCTTTTCTTGGCTAACGAAACACAAATATCGAGATTGCAGCGCTTACAAAATAAAATAATGCGTTTGATTTTAAAATGTGATAGATTCACTTCCTCAACTTTCCTGTTGGACGCCTTACAATGGCTGTCAGTGAAGCAAAGAATAGTGTACTTGACTATGGTGTTCATTTTTAAAGTAATAAACGGTTTACTGCCTCGATATTTGAGTGATCGAATTGAAAGAGGAAGTGATATTCATAGTTATAATACTAGACACGCGGATAATGTGAGAACACCCTATTTTCTGTATGGCGCTTCACAAAACTCTTTGTTTTGCCTTTCTCGTACACTAAGTGTACGTAAAGGCTATAATATTGCTTCAAAAACAAAATTTTGATAGGAGGCCCGGAGGGCCGATTTTTATATACCGATCGACTCAGCTCGACGAATTGAGGTGATGTCTGTATGTGTGTATGTATGTTGTATGTTTTTTTTTTTTTTTTTTTACAAGGAAGAATGCATTTACACACTAACCCAGTACACGTGCATTGTAGTTGCCAAACTACCACACGGAAGTGTACTGGAGTGTCGGACTCGACCATACCGGTAATACCGACTAAACTCCCTTGGGCTCCACCATCGTTTCCCCCAGGAACTACCTCGCAGTACTACTTCTGGGGGGACGGCAGTACTAAGCGTACTCACTCATTATCGCTCACACAGGCACTCGTCCCACGCGAGACTGACTCGCACCCCATTCACTCCATTTGAGTCTTACTTGGATGCTCTCCCGGACGCTCCGCTGCCATGCCTCGAGGTGTCAATAGCGGTAACTGCCTGGGCCTACAGATATTGCGCTACGACACTCTGCCTCAGCACGAGCAGATCAATCACACCACTGCCGAAGCAGACCATACGCTACCCTGCCGAAGCAGGGACACTCCCCATGCACCACATGTGCACAACTGTAGGTGTGTGGGTACAACCCACTGCTACCCTGCCGCCGAAGCAGCTTCTCCAAAGACCATTCGCTCCATGTGACCCTTTTCAGGTGCTCACTCTAACACTCCACTGCAATGCCTCGAGGTGTCGATGGGATACCTCGACTCCTGCCTCAGCATGTGCAGTCCATACTCAGACTTCTGCTGCGCTTTGAGGTGACAATAGCGGCGGAGACACGCTATGACACTCCTGCCTCAGCACAACCAGATCACTCACTCCCTGCCGAAGCAGCTCACGCGCTACCCTACCGAAGTAGGTACACTCCACAACTTATTCTAACACTCCACTGCCATGCCTCGAGGTGTCGATAGCGGTAGCAACCCCCCGCCACTCATACCTTCGCACGTGCCCTCCACGCCGCGCCTCCGGCCGCGCTTCGAGGCGGCCATAGCGGCGGCGACTCGCTATGACACTCCTGCCTCAGCACAAACAGATCACTCACTCCCTGCCGAAGCAGCTCACGCACTACCCTACCGAAGTAGGGACACTCCACATGCCAGTTGGCACTCCTCCCTGGGCTTGTGCTTTTGAAGCGGCACACAGTCGCTTTGATAGAGTCCGCTTACGGGCACTTGTGGTTTTTTGGGAGGGATTTTAGCAGAGCCCACGGCTAAATCCCACCACGCCCTAGGCAGTTCTCCCTGACTCGCAGACAGCTGGGGAGGGGTCGTCAAGCCCTTGGACATCATGCTGTCCCTGCTGTCCCTGCTGCCCCCATGTATGTATGTGTGTGTGTGTGTGTATGTGTGTATGTGTACAAATTTTGTAGACACACTTTTTTTAACTTCCCATTGTCCGATTTGCTCGCAAGTTGCAGACGACGCGGAATTCAGTCCCATTGTTTGCTATTGAAAATTAGATCAATAGCTCATCGCAATCTGGAGTTATGGCCAAAAAACTGTTTTTGCGAATAAAAAAAATAGCAAAATGTTCTCAACTGAATACACCTAGATTCGAACTTCTGACCTCTGGGGTGGAAGGCGCTTGCCATACCACAAAACTATCGGAACACACATGGTATGAGTTAACCGAAGTCGTACAGTATTTATCAAATTAGTATGTGTGCATTTCTTTTCAAAGCCACAGAGTTCACTCTGCTAGGGTAACAGTGCCCATATTGGAAGTATTATTGAATCAATGAAAGAAAATATATATTTGATAATTCGAAATTGATAGTTTTAATGCATTAACAAATAGTCAAACTTTGAATTTGCTAGAAATGAAATTGGATTCATTTCGTCTTAATAATTAATCTAAATTTCTTGGAGGTAAAATGAGTTATACTGCCGTCGCAAGCATAATCGTCCAATATTGATTTTGCATGGAAGAAAATATGGAACAGTTACGCTTGCGGCGGCAGTATATAGGTAGGAAAGCCAATTTGTTGGAGAAATTATTGTTTTCAATTAATATTCATAATGGCACAATTACAACGTGTCGCTTCAAGTAAAGCAAACGTTAAGTAATGCAATGATGAACAATATTATTAAGACCCCATTGTCTCCACTGAGGCCATGATCGCCTTATAAGTGTTTATTTGGGTAACCTTTAACGAAAAGAAATGTGTTCAATAATTAATAACGTTTCTCTTTACTAAACGTAATCAGGCCCATGTTTTCTATTATTTTGCTATCATGCGCTCGCATACCCTACATACGAGTTCGATCAGCGGCGTTCAATCAGCGTATGGGAGCGCAGCTGATGTGCGTGAGGACGCTATGCAAGCACATTTCGGCGGGAGCGAACGGCACTGCATTCGCTTCATTCGCTTGCCGTCGGATGAATATCGCAGAAGGAAGCATCACCAACACACCGCATGGCCCTGACGAAAGCGAGTAAACAAAATGGGGGCCGGATGATGCCTTTTTATTTCACCCGGCAAGGGATATAGGACGTCAATTTTAAAATGGTTGTTAAAACGTTAAAACACATTTTAACCGAAAATAGTTGGATTTTTCAGGTTCGAAATTTAATTTACTTTTAGATTGGCAACACGAAAGCATAGCATAGCATAGCATATGTGATTGTACAAATCGTGGGTGGCTATACAATGCTCAATTGAGCAATCTACTGTATATTGTCGCAAATTGGTACTTGGGATTAGTACCTTTTCCTATACAGTAGCAGTTGTATACCTGGCCACGTCCTTACAATCACGGAAGGAAGGAAGGAATGTTAGTTCAACATCTACTAGTGAAGATCCAGGAACCCATACTACCTTCATAGATGTCTCAGGAAGGAAAATTTGTGTTAGTGGGAAAGGTGAATAATAGGGAGCTCTATTCGACAATATAGAGCGTTTGTCAATAACAGTATATGCTGTAAAAATAATAAAATATATTCATCAATTTACTTACGAACCGTCCTAAGGAAAAACAAAACAAAACACAAAATTTCGGCAAATCGCGCGATCGTTCCGCCGTCCGAAACAAGAGCCAACTCGCACTGCACTAATTAACTTTATTACCGACCGCGCAATGCAAAACACAAAATTTCGGCAAATCGCGTGATCGTTCTGCCGTCCGAAACAAGAGCCAACTCGCACTGAACTAATTAACTTTATTACCGGCCGCGCAATGCAAAACACAAAATTTCGGCAAACCGCGCGATCGTTCCGCCGTCCGAAACAAGAGCCAACTCGCACTGCACTAATTAACTTTATTACCGGCCGCGCAATGCAAAACTCAAAATTTCGGCAAATCGCGCGATCGTTCCGCCGTCCGAAACAAGAGCCAACTCGCACTGCACTAATTAACTTTATTACCGGCCGCGCAATGCAAAACACAAAATTTCGGCAAACCGCGCGATCGTTCCGCCGTCCGAAACAAGAGCCAACACGCACTGCACTAATTAACTTTATTACCGGCCGCGCAATGCAAAACACAAAATTTCGGCAAATCGCGCGATCGTCCCGCCGTCCGAAACAAGAGCCAACTCGCACTGCCACTTTTAGATTGGCAACACGAAAGTCTAATTATTTCGATTAAACAACATGTGTAGATATGTAGCCTGATATAAAGGTGTAGACTTCGGCTATCTGTTGGTGGTGTTGGATTGCGTGGGAGTGCTCTCGCCTCTTAGATTTGACGAATCGATGTTCTAATCTTTGTTTACAAACGCAGAGAATTCGTTTTAAAAATTTGGTATTGAGTTATAGAAAATAAAAATTGTTTAAAGTTCATTGGTATTATACAAGAAAATATGTTTTGAAAAAAAAGAATAGAGCCGAACGAGCGTTGATCACAGGACTCTCTGGAGTGAGAGCCTAGAACGTTACCCTCAGCTATCTTTACTTCTTGAAAGATTGGTGATCGAAGTATAACAGGTTATACGCAATTTTGCACTGAATCATCTGACGTTGAAAAACGTATACGATTGAGTTTACGTCATGTGCTTTTGTGTCAATTCATTCAGATAAGTCACCTAATATTCATAGTGTTTTTGGTGTGCAGGGAAGCAACATCAATTTCAATATTTAATTTGAATCCACCAATCCAATCCATATTGGCACAGTATATATAAAACATGGATGGTCAAACAATTAGTTTGTAAATAAAACAAATTATTTTAGTAAATGGTTTTGATTTTCTATAAATATTAATTTAGTATTATTCCTACCTTTTCGCTTGCATACCTTCTGTGTGGTTTTGAAAGTTAATTAATTCATGCTATACATGAGTCCTAAATCTTGGACTTCGCTAGACCAATTAATTGTAACATTCATATAGTGACAACATATCTGTTTGAAGATTTCAAATAGCACTGGGATTATGTGGGAGAATATGAGTTTCGGAAGGATTCGGAGAAAATTTTTCATTCTTGCAAGTCAATGAAAATGTATCCAAACTTTTCTACAATCCAAACATGTTTTGGATCATGTAGTAATCTAAATTCGATCATTTAGTTTCTCGATGACTCATTCCAGAGGTTAAATTTCAAAACGTGTTTTATGGTGGACTTCTGGTGCGAATATTTTTCGACAGCTCTGTCCTACAGTTTATTGTATTAATTTAATTAATAACAGAGATGAAACACTAGCTTGTAACAACTTATACTGTTAATAACATTATTTTTTTATTAGTTATTATTAGTCAGTATAAGTAAACAAAATGGGGGCCGGATGATGCTTTTTTATTTCACTTGGCAAGGGATATAGGGCGTCAATTTTAAAATGATAATTAAAACGTTAAAACACATTTTAGCCGAAAATAGTTTGATTTTTCGGGTTCGAAATTTAATTTTCTCTTAGATTGGTAACATGAAAGTTTCATTATTTCGATTAAAAGCCATGTAGGCTACATATCTACACTACAAGGATGTTTTCGATCATTTAGTAATCTGCGTTCAATCATTTAGTAGTTTGTCAATAACACATTCCAGAGGCTAGATTTCCAATGTGTAGTATGGTGGACTGCTAATTCAAAGGTTTATCTACAACTCTGCCTAACAGTTCGATGTTTCAATTATACTGGTAATAGAGCTATAGAGCTAGTAGCAGTAGCTTATACTGAATGATTGGAATTTTGTTATCATTTGGTATAAGTCACTGCAACTAACACTGTAACTCCTTCAATGGTGGAATTGAAGCAGCGATATATTAAGCAGATATATAGAAAAACCTTCGCATCAGAAGTCCACCGTATAACACATTTTGGAATTCAGCCTCTGGAATGAGTTATAGACAAACTACTAAATGATCGAACGCAGATTACTAAATGATCGATAACATCCTTGTGTGTCTAACATATAGGTAAATACTTCGGCTAGCTGTTGGTGGTGTTGGATTGCATGGGAGTGCTCTCGTCTCTCAGACTTGACAAATCTATGTTTTAATCTTTGTTTAAAAAATGCAGATAAGTCGTTTTAAAAATTTGGTATTGAGCTATGGAAAAAAAATGAATAAAATTTATTGGTATTAACTAAAAAATGTTTAAATTTAACATTAAACAAAAGAGAGTCAGAATGAGCATCGAACATAGACCCACTGAGTGACAGCCTAAAGCGTTACCCCTAGGCTCTCTCCGCTTCTTGGATATGTGATGATCGAAGTATAACAGGTTATACTCAATTTGCACTGATCATCGGTTGCTTGTACATTCGTGCGGCAACGCACCTGTGCTGTGTTTAGGTTCCGTGGCATATTTAAATCATCTGACGTTGAAAAACATATACGATTGAGTTTACGTCATGTGCTTTTGTGTCATAATGTCAGATGTCAGATATGTCACCTAATATTCATAATGTTTTGGTGTGCATGGAAGCAACTTCAGAATCAATTTCAACATTTGATTTGAATTCACTGTAATGCATTCTTCCTGGCGTTGCAGCAAATAATTCATATTGGCACAGTATATAAAAACATGGCTGGGCTAACAATTAGTTTGAAAATAAAACAATTTATTTTAGTAAATGGTTTTGATGTTCTATAAATTTTAACTAACTATAATCGTACCTTTTCGTTTGCATACCTTCTGTGTTTTTGATAGTTAATTAATTCATGCTATACATGAATCCTAAATCTTGGACTTCACGAGACCAATTAATTGGAAACCCATTCATAGCGACAACATATCTGTTTGAAGATTTCAAATAGCACTCGGATTATGTGGGAGAAGCTGAGAAATGCCGAAATGCTCTCTATATGAAGAAAAGCAACCCTAGTAGAATTCTTCTAAGACTTTATTAAGTCGGATCAAAATCGTAAATCTTAATTGAAAAGTGGTTAAATGGCATTGACAAAAACGGAACTGCTCATCAGCAAAAAATGAATTCTTATCTATATGATGAAGAATCATACTATTTCAAAAGGTGCCAGAAGCCTAAGCTGGATTCTGACTTCAAAACAGAAAAAGTTTGTCAATTGACCAAAATTACGGATCATATCACCGAAGTTATGGATCATAATCACGATAACAATTGCGCAAAACTGTACACTTTTGTATCAAAAGGAGTTTTCTATGAATAATTTTCCAAACATTTATGGATCATTTGTCATACGTTCATGGGAAAATAGCAGGAATGATATTGTTTTTCTTGATCATGTTTAAAGGTACATACTTATTTTACAATTATTTGATATATTTTTTTTTTTAGCTTAGTTATGCTTAGTTATGGATCTTAAAATTATTCTTTATGGATAAGCCTGAGCTATTTTTTGGATTTGAGGTAGCGTTTTATGGAACATTCTGATGTTATTTATGGATCGTTTTTGTGCATTTAACGGTACAAAGTAAGGGCTGCCATAAACAAATTTGAAAAATAAGATCTATTTAGTGTTATATTAGACTTTTCTAATATGTTTGTCAACCCATTTGAACGAGCGAGAAAGGCATCATCACCGCTAGGTGGATTAATCAGGGTTTTTAAAGGTATAAATGTTTTCAATTCGATGCCTTCACACATCAAACGTGCAGTCACGCTAACACAGTTTAAGAGACAATGTATTTCACACGTCAAAGCTGCCTTTTGAACAGCTACCCGGCAATTTTTTACCCGTTAACACATGTATCTTGACGAAGTTTTTAACAACGGATGATTTTTATGGACCATTTTTTATTTTTATTATTTATTGAGGCATTAATAAGCTATAACGTTCGCCTCGATGATGATGATGGATTTTAATTTATTGACGTAGTTTATTTTTGAACCTTTCTTTGTGTAGTCTACAAAAGTTTGAGCATCGCGCGCGGATTACAAATATGAATGATTTTGAATTTATTTAAAAACTTGCATATTTCGAACTGTTGAATCATGCTCTTGAATTAGTAGTAGATTATTTTGTACTCGCGGTTCTTCCGAAACTTTTGTTATCGACGGAGCGGTTACACAAGTTTTGATGTTTGGTTGTCGAACCTAATGTCCATGTTCAGATACATGTGAGTTTTAGATAGCGATATTGGTTTGTGAAAAGAACGCGATGTTTGGCGGAGCTTTTGAAATCTGTGCGAGAGGTTTCACAAGTTTAGCTTTTGATGAGCTCCATGTATCACTACTGTTGATTACAAAAATTCTAGGTGTAGTTCTTTAGTTCATTTTACCAATTTATTTTTGCTGTACAGTATGGAATTTTATTTTGGATTTTATATCTGTATATACAATCGGATCGTTTGTTTGCAAAACCGATTACATTGATCTTATTTAATTATCTTAAAGATAACTCGTCCAGCTCAAACCTTTGTAGGGGTATGTGGCGGGACCATCATCATCATCATCATCATCATCATCATTGTTACGTTGTTTGTAATAAATGTGAAAATTCACAGAAAATTATTATGTTTTTGAACTTCTATACAAATTGTATGAAACAAAAAAAATATAGATAATCTTCCCCTACGTCGATTCGTTAAAAGATTGAATCAATTCCCAAACATTCAATTTCATTCCTCCACCTAACACGATATTTATTATGATCAATTATTATGAATAGGTTATAATATGTGATTGTCAAGTTGTATTAAAAACTTTGTTTCGTTCACTTTCGTTACATAGATCGTTATGAAAAATTATCCTTAAATTATTAATATTCAAGAAACCTTTCTGAGAAAGTTTTGTAAACGTTTTCTTTAAACGATTTTACATAAAACTAAAATTATTTAATATGTAGTTTTTTTTAACTGAAATGCATCAATACACGTAATATGAAAAGCACGCCTCACATCATAGCACGTAATTTTAACATTCTTTACAAAAAAATTGAATAGAGTTATCATCGCTGTAAAAAATGATAAAATTATACATTCACCGGTAGGCTGCAGATAAGTCACTGCAGATTGGTGGCTTTAACAGTGCGTGTTTGACGATACACACCGCAATTGTTTTGTTAGGTACACATATTTTTTGATAGTTCGATCTGATTTCGACGTATTTAAAAGTGACGAAACATCTAATATCAAAATTTGAAAGAACATCAATCATAAAATTAAAAAAAAAACGATGTGCATTATACATCAGGATCGCTGTGATTATCATGTCATATAAAAAAAAACTTGCCATGTCATATGAAAAAAAAAAATTTAAACAAAACTGATTCGCTAAACTGTCGATCGATTTTCGTTTTCGCCAGAGCAGATTTTTATCTCTGCTCTTGTATCACAATAGTACTGGAATCGCACAATCTGAGCCTATTTAGTCAGTTCAAAAACAAAAAATATTTTTATGGGTTTTACTCAAATCAAAACAACAAAACTTACGTTCTTCCATTAACTTCCAGCAACAACACCACAGCTGCACCAAATGAAGTTTTATTTACCGAAGCACTATCACCACCACTGTCACGCAAGGGTTAATATCACTGCTCGCGTGTCTTTCGATGTCTGCTGCGATTGTGTTCAGCCAATCACACCAACACTGATGTATTCATGCGCAGGAAATTTGCTCACTCACGCACACAACTGTGAACCGCCCCGCCTGCTATAATCAATGCGAAAGCTGCTCTGCGAACCTTTTTTTCTTCCTTTCTCTCACTTCGCTGCGGGGATTGCCACTACTGGGGGATTTTAAATTCACTTTTTTCTGGCCCAAAACCACAAACCAGCAAACGCCGGTATTTGATTACGGTAATTGCATGCACCCTTTCGCGATTCACACACTTTTCGCGACCCGTTTCGATCAAAATCAGCCACAAACTCGCGAAATATCAGCAGCCCGAAAAACACTGACGGCGAGCGAGGAAAAACTTCACTTTTGGTTGGGTTCCTTTTTCGCCTCACTCACCCATAAAATGATGATTCTGACGGCGATGATGGTGGCGGCTTGGTGGTGTGCGTTGACAGCGTTGATGACAGAAACCAGTGACTCCCAACATAAGTTTCGTGCATCACAGACGATTGCACGTGCCAAAAACTCCATATAAATACAAAAAAAAACCGACTTATCCACCTACAATGAATGGAACCCTTACACTCTATACAGGTTGTGGGTGCACTGCATACCGTAGACCCCCGGTAATATGACCGTCTTTAATACCGGATACTCGAAAGAATTGCGGACACCGGAACCTCGTCCCAAACGTACCGCTTCTAGAACAAAAGACAAGGATGGACAAGGTGATGGACTTTCGAGCCTGTTGTTCAACATTGCGCTAGAAGGTGTCATGCGGAGAGCCGGGTGTAACAGCCGGGGTACGATTTTCAACAGATCCAGTCAGACATTCCTCTAATGTGAACGTATACTATACCCATGTGGAAGTATTGGCTTGAGAAATGGATTGCGAGCGATTCGACTATGCGTCAAGTTTGGGAATCTCGAGCTCGTTCAGTAGCCGCTAGGTTGCGAAGGCCGACGGAGGTCCTTCGTAGCTTAGTTGGTTAAAGCACCAGTCTAGCGTACTATAGGGTCATGGATTCGAGTCCCATCGAAGGGAAAGTAGTTACCTCCAATACATTTTCCAAATCAATATCTTGGTTGAAATATTATTTTTACGT
The DNA here is from genome assembly GCF_024139115.2 of Armigeres subalbatus. NCBI lineage: Eukaryota > Metazoa > Arthropoda > Insecta > Diptera > Culicidae > Armigeres > Armigeres subalbatus. The sequence continues at coordinate 241,980,907 of NC_085140.1, read as the reverse complement.
TTTTATTAACTCGATTTTATGAAAGTACGTTAAATTTCCAATGGAAAAGGCATACGTCAAATTCTTTTCTAAAAGCAGCCGTTTCTGAATTGCAACGGTTTGAAGATAAAAAAAAAACAACATTTTTCTTATTTTCAGTCTTTTTTGAATATATTTAACATAGAATCAAAATTTACTGCTTTTACGTCGAAATACATTGATTAAAATGTAAGTATTGTAGCAGTGGTTGGTCATTTTCATGGTAACATTATATGTGATAAAAATTACTTTGTACAAACTAAATATTTTGTTTTTTGAAACACACACTAGGCCGGTCGCAATGCTGTTGGGTTTTGTATGGTGTGTTTGGAAATAAAACTGAAACTGAAACTACCAGTTCGCAACGCAGAGTTGTAATTTTATTTTTCGAGCACTTTTTGAAACTGATTTACAACTGCTCGACTGGTTTGTTGTAAATATGAGCTGATTTGAAACTGGAATGAAACTGAGTTTCAAATTCATTTAATACTGTTTGCGTGTGTTAGATGATAGACAAACTCCTTGTTGTTCGTATGCGAGGTGAAAACTACCGCGAAAAATGTTAGTTCGTTTTGTTTTGGAAAAATAAAACCAAATTTACAACTGTGCGTTGCGGGCACAAGTTGTAGTTTTATTTTGACAGCTATAAATTTTATAACATCAAGCAGTACCAAACTGAAACTGCAATTTTAGTCATATTTATATAAAGAATGAGTCAACCATACTTCAATATATGTTAATATATATTAATATGAATCTCTGCACAGTGAGTCAAAATGAGAAAAAATGAAAAAAAATAAAAATAGGAAAAGACAGATACAGTAGACGTTCGATAACTGCAAGTCATTTAACTGCAATGCTTTTTAACTGCAATTCGATAGTTGCAACAGTTTTGCAGTTATCGGACCGCTAAACTTCAAACTGGTGTCAAACTCAATGACAGCTGCATTGCGCTGTACATTTATACTAAGGACACACCTGTGGTACTTGGGGGCAGCAGGGACAGTAGGGACAGCATGGACCATGTCCAAGGGCTTGACGGCCCCTCCCCAGCTGTCTGCGAGTCAGGGAGAACTGCCTAGGGCGTGGTGGGATTTAGCAGTGGGCTCTGCTAAAATCCCTCCCAAAAAACCACAAGTGCCCGTAAGCAGACTCTATCAAAGCGACTGTGTGCCGCTTCAAAAGCACAAGCCCAGGGAGTGCCATTGGCACATCAGGATTGATCCCAGTAAGATCCTGATTATGGTATACTGGTTGCATGTTATTGGTCTTGTTTTTGGATATTGAGATATTGTGAACGCAAGGGCTGGTAGTCTGGTTATTCTATTCTCTTAGTAAGGCCGGGTGACACCGACCTGAAACGGCGAATGGGCTAATGGCCAGGCTGTCTTCCGTCCCCTAAAACCGTGGCAGGCCTTGTGGCACGCGGTACAATCCTGTGGCTCAGCTGGTAGCTGAGTGGGAGTAGGCTCAGATGCTCCTTCCTGACTAGCGCTGATCTGGCTCTGAACACGAAAGTGTCAACCCTCGCATGGCCTCCCTGCATGCCGCAAGGTATGTATAGATAACCATGGGATCGCGAAGGCGACTACACCAACAGGATTCGACAGCAGCCGCAAGAGGGACCCAACAGACATGAGTTTCCCATTAAAAATTACAAAAACGACGAAGGAAGGAGGTGAGGCGAATGGCGACAAGGAGAACCCTTTCGCCAGGCGCAGTGGCCTTGATCGGTCACCCCAAAGATCGCCGGGGGGAGGCGATGGCGGAGCACGTGGTGGGTCGGAAGAGGTGCCGGTGGATGTTAAGATAGACGGCCCCACTCTGACCAAAGTCATTAACTCGGTGATGACTAACCACGGTGAGGATGGAGTCAGACGATGGAGGTGATTACGGACGTTTCGGACGTAATTATGTCCTTCCTGGACAACCGAGTGAATTATAGTAAGGACTTAAAACAGGCCGTACTAACCCTCTGCGCTCTAGTCGTGGAGGCGAAGTCGGAGTGGAAGTCCTTGCTGGAAGCCAGTAAGGAGGCGGAGCACAAGATCCGTCTTCTTACTGAAGAAAAGGAATTGGCAGTTAGCCAAGCCAAGAAGGCCTCGAAGGAGGCCGAATCGAAGATTCGGCTCCTTGCAGAAGGGAAGCAGCTGGCGGAGAGCCAGACTGCAGAACTTAAACGGCGTATGGCTAACAGCGGAGCAACTCCTAAGCTTAGTAGGGTCACGCAGGAGGCGGACCTGAAAGTAGCTAATAAAGCCTCGGCACGGACCGCAGAAAAGGTCCGAGTGGAGACCGAGAGGAAAATGGTACCTCCACCTAGGAAGATACCAGAGGACCGCCGGGAGGAAGATCTACCATGGACAAAGGTAGTGAATCCTAAAAAGGCGAAAAGAAGCCGCCAGCAGGTCGCAGGGAGTGCGACCAAGGGAAAGGATCCAGCCACCGCCAAGAAGGGTAGAGCCCGTGAGGAAAAGGGTGCGCCTTCTAGTGGGAGTGGCAAGCGGAAGGATAGAGGTGAAGCGATCATTGTCAAGGCTGACGATAAAAGCTACGCCGAAGTCCTAAAGACTATGAGAGGCACCGAGAAGCTCTCTAGTCTAGGAGGGGATGTCAACTGCATCCGAAGAACGCGCAAAGGCGAGATGATTCTCGTCCTGAAGCGGGATGCTACTCGGAAGAGTTCCGAGTATAAAAGTTGACGGAAGAGGTCCTGGGTGACAGGGTTAGAGCCCTGTGCCCAGTCCTGAACATCCAGTGCAAGGGCATGGATGAAATAACCGAAGCCGGAGACCTGGTAGACGCACTGAAGGATCAGTGTAATGTAGAGATCCAGGAATCTGCGATTCGGTTACGCAAAGGCTTTGCGGGAATGCAGGTTGCCTCATTCCAAGTACCTATGGCTGAGGCCAAGAAGGTGCTGGAAAAGGTAAAACTGAAGGTGGGTTGGTCGGTGTGCTCGCTGAGCACAAGCCAACCCAATCAGGCCTGCTACAGGTGCCTTGGCCACTGTCATAAGTCCTATGACTGTAAGGGACCTGACCGTAGTAAGCTGTGCCGTAGGTGCGGAGCCGAAAACCACCAGGCTCGCACCTGCCAGGCTGCACCGAGATGCCTGATCTGTCCTACGGGGGCAAACAACAGGCATCTCACCGGTGCGCAGAGCCTGTCCGGCCTCTAGAAGGGTCCAGACATGCAAGTAACACAGCTAAACTTGAACCACTGCGAGGCGGCCCAGCTGCTGCTACAACAGTCGGTTATCGAGTGTAAAGCTGATGTTGCCTTGCTGTCTGACCCATACCGCATCCCTGCTGGAAACGGCAGCTGGATTGCGGACAAGTCCGGTATGGTGGGAATCTGGACTTGTGGGCGCTACCCCATCCAGAAGATAATATCTTCGCCTAACGATGAGGGTTTCGTCATAGCAAAGGTAAACGGTGTTTACTTTTGTAGCTGCTACTGTCCTCCTAGATGGAGTATAGAGCAGTACACTAGGGTAGTTGATATTCTTGCGGCGAAGCTAACTGGCCTTAAACCAGTAGTTGTAGCAGGTGACTTCAATGCGTGGGCAGTGGACTGGGGTTCCCGGTTTACTAACGCTAGAGGTCATATCCTGTTAGAGTCACTAGCGGTATTGAACGTAGTTCTGCTGAACGAAGGTCAAGTGCCAACGTTCAGAGGACCGAGCGGTGATTCATGTATCGATGTCACCTTCTGCAGCGCAGGATGGACTGAAGAACCGAGATGGATGGTCCACGAGGGTCATACTTCTAGCGACCATCAGGAAGTACGTTTTATGGTCGAGTATACCCGGAGAACTACGACGACAAGAGGTGGTGCAACGGATCCCGGATGGCGCACGTCACAGTTCAATCAAGAGCTGTTGGTGGAGGCGCTGCGCTGGGAGAGTAGGACTACAGGACTAAGCGGTAACGACCTGACGGAAGTACTTACACGTGCTTGCGACGTGGCGATGCCAAGGAAGACCCAGCCCCCAGGAAATCGACAACCAGTGTACTGGTGGTCTGACACGATTGCAGATCTTCGTAGAACCTGTCTTAAAGCTAAAGAAGGTTGCGACGTGCTAGAACAGACGCTGAGCGACTCGATAGACGAGGGTATTCCGGACAGCGAGCAGAGCCCTGAACTACGAGATTAAATGTAGCAAGCGAGCCTGCTTCGAACAGCTGTGCAGGATGGCGAATGACACCCCGTGGGGCGATGCATACAGGATAGTGATGTCTAGGACCAATAGCACACCTCCTGAAAGATCCCCAGAGCTGTTAGCCAGTATAGTAGAGGGACTGTTTCCGACACATGAACCATCGGACTGGCCCGCTACACCGTACGAGTCAGTTGACGTGGTACCGTTAGTGACTAACGAAGAGCTTATCGTAGCAGCAAGAAAACTTAAGCTCAATAAGGCGCCAGGCCGGATGGTATTCCAAACCTGGCCCTTAAACACGCCATTCTTGCCAATCCAGATATGTTCAGGAGCTGCCTCCAGAGATGCATGGACGAAGGAAACTTCCCAGATCGATGGAAACGGCAGAAATTGGTGCTATTACCGAAGCCTGGCAAACAGCCGGGGATCCTTCGGCATACAGACCAATTTGCCTACTCGACACAGCTGGAAAGCTGAATAGATTGTCGGCCTATACAGAGTGTGCTGGTGGCTTATCTAGCAACCAGTATGGCTTCCGTAAGGGCCGTTCTACCATCGAAGCAATTCGAGCGGTAACGGATACGGCCAAGATAGCGAGAGGTCTAAACAGAAGAGGTATTAGGTACTGCGCGTTGATTACACTCGATGTAAAAACGCGTTCAACAATGCTAGCTGGGCAGCAATTGCTGACTCCTGCACCGATTGAGAGTTCCGGATTACCTGTGCAGGATACTGAAAAGCTATTTTCAGAATAGGGTGCTGTTATACGACACTGATGCCGGTCAAAAGTCGATCGTAGTGTCCGCGGGTGTTCCACAGGGATCGATCCTCGGACCGGTTCTGTGGAATATTATGTACGATGGAGTATTACGCCTAAGTCTTCCGGCCGGAGTGAAGATAGAAGGCTTCGCGGATGACGTAATGCTAGAAGTAGCAGGTGACACTCTCGACGAAGTCGAACTGAAGGCTTCATACGCGATTGGCAGAGTGGAGGAATGGCTCAACTCGAGGCGGTTGTCCCTTGCACATCACAAGACAGAAGTCGTGGTAGTGCATAACCGTCATGGGTTGCAACAGGCGAGGATAAGAGTAGGGACCTGCACAGTTAACTCCGTGAGGTCTCTCAAGCATCTGGGCGTGATGATCGATGATAAGCTCAATTTTACGAGCCACGTCGATTATGCATGTCAGCGGGCTTCATTGGCGATAAAATCTTTATCACGAATGATGTCCAACAGATCGGCGGTGCATAGTCAAGTGCGTAGGCTGATAGCTGGCGTAGCATTGTCTATCATCCGTTATGGCGTGCCGGCATGGGCCGTAGCACTAAAAAGCCGTGTACAATGTAAAGAAATTGATCAGAGTACACCGGCTGATGTGCTTACGTGTCGCGAGCGCATATCGCACCATATCATATGAGGCGGTGTGCGTTATAGCTGGAATGATGCCGATAGACACACTCCTAGAGGAGGATGTGGAGTGCTACAACGAAAGGGACTCGGTGCAAGTGCGACGTGTCAAGAGAGCAGCTTCGTTGCTCAAATGGCAAAGAGCATGGGACACCGCAGTCAAAGGTCGTTGGACCCACAGACTGATTCCAGATGTGTCCAACTGGGTTGATAGGAAGCATGGTCAAGTCAACTTCCACCTAACACAGGTATTGTCTGAACATGGCTGCTTTAAGAAATTCCTACACAGGTTTGGCTTCGCAGATTCTGCGGAGTGTCCTGAATGTGTAGGTGAGGTAGAATCGGCAGAGCATGTGATGTTCGCATGCCCGCGATTCGAGGTAGAACGCAATACCATGCTGCTTATTAGTGGTATGGATACAACCCCGGACAACCTCGTCGAGAGGATGTGCCGGGAAGAAGCTATATGGAATGCGGTGAACACAGCATCTCAACAGATTATGTCGAAACTGCAGCGGTGGTGGCGTCTTGAACAAAACCAACGAGTGCAGTAAGGGCACCTGTGATGCAGTGAACACTTTGCTCACCCCGACAACCAACATGTCGCGGGTGGGCTGCGGGGACCTCAGTATGTAGATATAGAGGTCATTGCGGTTCGCGCGCGGTGGTTGTTGTCGGGGTGCTCGTTTCCAACGTGAGATTATGATACGGACCGCTAGGTTACTATCATAGCTTGCGATCGACAGGTGGTGAGGTAGCCACCCTTGAAGTCGATGTTGTGTGTATTGACGTCAAGTGCGTTAGCATAGGCGTGAGCGTTCTCAATAGTCCCCTGATGTATTGCTTAATTGCGGGCCGGGGGTACGGACTGGCGAAAGGGTTTTGGTTTTAGTGGGTCGGGTAAGAGTTACATGACATACCCATCCCCACACTACCTGAATACCTCCTCAGGTGTCTGGTTGCAGATTTCCGTTTACCCTTGCTCAAGAAAAAAAAAAAAAAAAAAAACACCTGTGGTACTTGTACCATGGTACAAGAGGACAGGAAAATTATTCCATCTATCCATCGTAAAAAGTGGAACTACTCAAAATTTGAGTAGTTCCACTTTTTACGAAAATTGAGTAAGATTTCCGTGAGAAAAAAAGAGACGGCAATACAATTTCACTCAGTCTCTGAGTGATTTGAAACGGGCGTGCATGTTCGACTTCAACTTGAAGCGGAATGTTCTTCGTCGTAGATTTTCTGAATTTTTCGTTGATTGTATGTGAAAAGTCTACATTTGATTTGTTTTAATTTTTTATCTTGATAACCCAATTCCCGAGCAGGAGAAATTGGCTCAATAATACCGAATTCTGTTATAGATACCATACTCTGTTATGAAGTAGCCCTGCATAAGAGGTAAAATACCAAAGCAATAATACCAAAAACTAATATGCACAATACTTGAGCCATAACATACTCAGTCATTAAATTGAATTTCAATACCAAATGCATAACCAATTATAATTCGTTTGGTATTGAAATACCTAAGCATGTTATGCCTCAAGTATTCTGCATATAAGTTTTTGGTATTATTTTTTGGTATTTTACCTGTTATGCAAGGCTAGCTCATACCAATTTCTGTTATCGAGGTCGTCGCTCCTGCTCGGGTTCAGTAGCCGCTAGGTTGCGAAGGTCGACAGAGGTCCTTTGTAGCTTAGCTGGTTAAAGCACCAGTCTAGCGTACTGAGGGTCATGTGTTCGAGTCCCAGAGAAGGGAAAGTGGTTACTGTAGTAGATAAGATCAGGTCTATAAAGTATCGAAAAAAAGTGATTTGATATTGATATAGTGATATTGATTTTTGTAATTTGAATACGCTCTTTTGGTATGTACTTCTTTCGAATGGGTAGCAAGCTACCTTATTTTGAAACATGTCGAATGGTCGTGTCAAAAGCGAAGAGCGGATCAGTTTGCTGAGTATTGTTGCGACGAACGGTCGAGACTAGAAATCTCGTCCGGGTCACGACAATAACGCAGCCGGTAGTCCCGTATTTTCTGAAGTTTGTGTAGGTGCTCCCGAAATATGAGTTTAAAGTGAAATAGCAAATAATTATAGTAAATTCAAGGTAAATATAGAGAAAAACATAATGTAAATATGCTAGCGTCTCCGGTAGGCTCCCTGACGGAAGGGCAGAGGAGTAGGCCGGGAGACAAAGAGGTGCAAAAAAAGTAGGCACAATAAGAAGAAAAAAAAATCAAAGATTGCTAGCGTCTCCGGTAGGCTCCCTGACGGAAGGGCAGAGGAGTAGGCCGGCAGACTGAAATGTGCAAAAAAGTGGGCACAATAAGTAGAAAAATCGAAGATTGCTAGCGTCTCCGGTAGGCTCTCTGACGGAAGAGCAGAGGAGTAGGCCGGTTGAAAAAAAGTGCAAAAAAGACGGCACAATAAAAAAGAACAAAATAACGGAAAAGGCAAGCGTTTCCGGTAGGCTCCCTAACGGAAGGTCAGAGGAGTAGGCCGGGCGACAAAACAAAGCGTAAAAGAAAGGCAAAATATGGCAAATAAGCAAAAAAAACAGACAAATGTTTATAAAAATAAGATGACGAGTTGGATTGTTTGTTTGATACAAATCTAAAACATTAAAATAAAATTTCAAGATTGCATGGAAGAATTGGTTTTGGAAATTGGTTTCAAGTATTATGTTTGCAGAGCAGAGCTCTTATTTGGAAAAAGTTCCTAGATTTGGATTACATTTGAATATTGAACTTAATTTGAATTCGATTTGGATTGAGTTTTTATTGGATTTAGATTTGACTTGAATTGGATTTGGATTCGATTTAGATTGCATTTGGATTGGATTTGGATTGGATTTGGATTGGATTTGGATTGGATTTGGATTGGATTGAATTTGGATTGGATTTAAATTGGATTTGGATTAGATTTGAATTGGATTTGTATTGAATTATGATTGGATTTGGATTGGATTGAATTTGGATTGGATCTAGATTGGATTTGGATTGGATTGGGATTGGATTGGATTTGCATTAGATCTGGATTAGATTGGATTTGGATCGGATTTCGATTGGATTTGATCTGATTCGGATTAGAATTGGATTGGTATTGGGTTTGAATTGGATTTAGATTTGATTCGGTTTGAATTTGAATTGCATTTGGATTGGATTTGGATATGATTGGGATTAGAATGGTATTGGATTTGGACTGAATTTGAATTGAATGTGGATTGGGTTTGATTTGTATCAGATTTGGATTGTCTTGGACTGGATTTGGTTTGGAATGAATTAGGATTGGATTAAGATTAGATTCGTATGGATTTGAATTAGATTTTGATTGAATTTGGATTAGATTCGTATGGATTTGGATTTCGATCGAACTTTGATTGGATTTGGATTGGATTTTGGATTGGATTTGGATTGTATTTTGGATTGGATTTCAATTTAATTCGGATTGAATTTGATTTGGATATAAACAAATCCTTGGGATTAGGGATTAGAATTGGATTGGATTTGGATTGAATTTGAATTTAATGTGGATTGGTTTTTGATTGGATTTGATTTGTATCGGATTTGAATTGTATTTGGACTAGATTTGGTGTGGAATGAATTTGGATTAGATTCGTATGGATTTGAATTTGGATTGGATTTGCATTGGATTGGATTTTGTTTTGATTTGGATTGGATTTGGATTGGATTTGAATTGGATTGGTATTGGGTTTGAATTGGATTTGGATTTGATTCGGTTTGAATTTGAATTGCATTTGGATTGGATTTGGATATGATTGCGATTGGAATGGTATTGGATTTAGACTGAATTTGAATTGAATGTGGATTGGGTCTGATTTGTATCGGATTTGGATTGTATTTGGACTGGATTTGGTTTGGAATGAATTAGGATTGGATTAAGATTAGATTCGTATGGATTTGAATTGGATTTTGATTGAATTTGGATTGGATTTGGATTAGATTCGTATGGATTTGGATTTCGATCGGACTTTATTTGGATTGTTTTTGGATTGGATGTCGATTTAATTCGGATTGAATTTGATTTGGATTTGTTTATGCTTGGGATTAGAAATGGATTGGATTTGGATTGAATTTGAATTTAATGTGGATTGGTTTTTGATTGGATTTGATTTGTATCGGATTTGAATTGTATTTGGACTGGATTTGGTATGGAATGAATTTGGATTAGATTCGTTTGGATTTGAATTTGGATTCGATTTTCGATTGGATTTTGTTTTGATTTGAATTGGATTTAGATTGGATCTGAATTGAATTAAATTGGATTTAAATTGGATTTGCATATTTCATTCCTTTCGAATTGGATAGATATGTAAGCTTGGACTTGAATTGGATTTGGCTACGGCCGTAGATTGATTGTATTACATTTTAAATCTTATTAAAGAATTGAGAAGGGAGTTTTGAATTTCAATTTATTGGACTATAAAAAGTAGTCAGAAGATAGTTTGATGTGGATAATATTTGTTTAAGGATCAACAATATGAAATTTTAAAGTCATTATACATTTATTACACTTCTGGAGAGTAGAGGTGGAGAAGAATGTAGTAGATAAGATCGGGTCTATAAAGTATCGAAAAAAAGTGATTTGATATTGATATAGTGATATTGATTTTTGTAATTTGAATACGCTCTTTTGGTATGTACTTCTTTCGAATGGGTAGCAAGCTACCTTATTTTGAAACATGTCGAATGGTCGTGTCAAAAGCGAAGAGCCAGGGGGAGAAGGTGGAGCACGGAATCCCTACCCCAACATGTGCGACATCTGGATTTGGTTCTAAACTGTAAACAACAGTGTTAATTCTCTACCACCTTTTTGTTATGGCGAGGCAATTTTTATGCACACTTTTGTTTTCGATATTTTATCAAAATTAAACACTCAATCATGCAGCAATATAACGATGTGGTATGCTTGAGATACCTGCTTGATTATAGGGACTCGAAATGAATTTATTTGCAGTAACTAACCGAATATAAAAATGTTCACATTAACGATTGCGCCCTAACACCGGTTCTAAGCTTCGATGCAGAGTACACGAGCTTTGTTCGCCAGTGACAGGCGTATGAGCGGATCAGTTTGCTGAGTATTCGCTTTGACGCAGCCGCGCTGTTGCCATCTAGCGGCGACGGACGTGTGCGTGAAATCACTGTTTTTCGACATGGTGAAGTATAGGAAGTATATTTTAAAATGCTTTTAAAATGTTATTAACAGTGATATGTTGAAAGCTTTTAAATACGTAGGGTTAGAATTTTGAAAAACTACATGTTAGGCTCCTTATCTACACATGTTTTTTTAATCAAAATAATTCAACTTTCGTGTTACCTACATAAAAGTAAATTAAATTTCTAACCCAAAAAAGTGAACTATTTTAGGCTAAAATATGTTTCAACGCTTTAATAAGCATTTTAAAATTGACGTCATATATATGATATGATATGATATATATCCCTTGCTGGGTGAAATAAAAAAGCATCAGCCGGCCCCCATTTTGTTTTCTCGCTTTCGTCAGGGCCAATTGTTGCGACGAACGGTCGAGACTAGAAATCTCGTCCGGGTCACGACAGTTACCTCAAAAGATATTTTAGTTACTAGATAAAGATTGTCGCTTCGGTTCCCTTTGTTCTGATGTCCGAAACATGTGTCGTATGGATTTTCCTTCTTTGACATTTAGCTCCCCTATCCTCGCCAGTAATCCTCGGATTACTCACCATTCGAAATCCCCCCAAAAAAGAGGACTTTTGGGCCCACCCCAGACCAGCAGCTTGGAGTCTGGGCTAGTCCGTTTATGGGACAGCAAGAACTCCCGGGGTCATAGCGTTTCAAGGTATCAGGTATCGTCAGCATGCTCCCCTAATTTGGGGATGTCTTTCTCATAATTTACTTGATGGAAAGGAAATGGAAGGAAAGGAAAGGAACAGAAAATGCAAATGGAAAGTAGCATGAAACAAGCTTCTGGGGAAGGAGCCCTAGATAAGGACTTAAATAAAGCAAAGGCGAAACACAGAGTGGACTAAAAAAGCGTTAGTCAAATACGTATAGTTTTTGCTCGCGACTAATAGATATTCGGAAGTACTGATAAGAAATTTGTGTGAACTTTAGATAAATTAGCTCATTTTATGCAGACAAATTATGCGATCGCATTTGATCCAGTGTAATCTTTATAAACTGGTAAAGCTTTTAACGGGGATAAGTATTTGAAATGATGGTATGCTAAATATGAGAATATACATTCAAAGGTCATCCAATCCATTCCATAAAAGGGTTCTTCTTGATTTGACTAGGTTCGATAGCAATCAAACCACGGACTGGCTCAATTGAGAGCTATTTTATTGACCTAATTAAATCCTTTTTTGTCGAGAATCCACACTCTACTGGATCTAGTTTTTTTTACTTGCATTGGTTTATTGAATCTTTCAGAAAAGCGTTGAACTTCAGGGGATTTCTAGAAATGTTCTGGTCTTTTAATAACCCTTACTTTCTACCAATTGGAACACATGCAGATTATAGAGGCTTTAGGTGTTCATAAAGCAAAAATTCATTAGATCCGCAAAAAAAGTTAATTTTTAATCTCCCTGCTCTTAACACGCTCTTTGTTTTGAACATTTGCAAGAGTGAGGGGCGCCCAATAAAGGTTTTGCCAAGGGCGCTGGGAGTCCACGCTACGGCTCTGACGGTCGGTGATCGAGAAGGCCTGTAGAACATTGGGATTCATCTTTTGCATCGCCAAGCCAATGGCTTCGCCGATGTTTGTAGCTTGTCACTGTACTGTATGCTGGTTCGATCTACGCTGGAATACTGTCTGGCATCCTAGAACGGATAAGCTAGAATTGAATCTGCCGATTCATCCGTTTCGCTCTTTGGTTGCTTCCATGGCGAGATCCATTCCGGTTATCCAGTTGCCGTTGCAGTCGTCGTCAATTAAATAATCTTGAAAGTCTACAACTACGGAGGCACATTGCACGGGCAATGGTCGTTGCTGATACGCTCCAAAGGAGAATTCACTGCCCTGAACTTCTGGAATCAGTAAACTTGAACGTTAACCCAGGCCCTAGTTAGGGTACTGCGAAATAACGGAATGCTGAGGATATCTTTTCGAAAAACGAATTACGCACAACGGGCATTCAACATGGTTGCCCCAGGTTTTAATTTTAATCTATCACTGCCATGTTCAATAATTTATGTTTTTTTTATTAAGAGGCTTGCATTAGTAATAATTAAGATAACCATCATTAGGATCTAAGTCGTCTGTTGATGTTAATAATAAAATGAATGAGCATGTAATACTTGCATGGCTGCGATTCAAAATTTAGAACATGCCATGATGCTTGTTAGCTGACAAATGCTACTAAGTATCCTTAATCGCGACCCCGACCGCAATGAATTAAGTAATTTGGTCTATGTGCTTCTCTTGCTAACTGGTAACGACGAGATCTTGTAATCTTGTAATCTTGTAATCGGTCTGCGTGAACAGGATCGTCACAGCAGAGGACGCCGCTGCAAGTGATTCCCGCTACCTGAGCGTCTACTATCAAAACGTCAGGGGTCTGCGTACTAAGACAACCGTTTTGAAGTTACGACTCTCATCCTGCGATTACGATGTTGTTGTGCTATCAGAAACTTGGCTCAAATCCGATATTTGTAATTCGGAGCTTTCATCGGACTACTCCATTTTTCGTTGCGACCGTAACGAGTTTACCAGTGGTCTTTCTAGAGGCGGTGGCGTATTGGTTGCAGTCAAACGTGAATTGCAATGTACTGAAGTGTCCCTATCTGACTGCTGTGCGCTTGAACAAGTCGCAGTCACATTGAAACTCCTCATAACTCTCTACATATTTTCGGTATCTATCTTCGCCCGAATTCCGATTGCGAGCTTTATGCTACCCACTGTACGGCAGTGCAAAGCTTAATTGATAAATCATCCGTTAATGACGTTTTCCTGCTGCTTGGGGATTATAATCTCCCTCATCTTCAATGGATCTTCGATGACGACATCAACGGCTATCTGACAAGAAACGCATCTAGCGAGCAAGAAATTTCCCTTAGCGAAGCCATTTCGACATGTGGTTTGGTGCAAATCAACCCCTTCGTTAACCGTAACAATAGGCTGCTCGACTTGGTTTTCACAAATGCTTCTGACAACATGGACATCTCTCAGCCCGTTCTGCCGCTCATACCAATCGACGAGCACCATCCACCGGTAGTGTTACATATCGACACCTGCTGCCTAATACCACGTTATTCTGACCAGGAACCGGATCCCATGGATTACGACTTTCGGCGGTGCGATTTTACTTCACTTAATACAGAGCTTTCTGCGGTTGATTGGAGTCATCATTTCCATGGGCACTCAGTAGATGCTAACGTACTGCTGTTTTACGACAAGCTGTACGAAATATTGCACCTTATAGCTCCTCGCCGTCGTCGCATTAATCGAGGTGTTAATAACAAGCCTTGGTGGAATGCTCAACTCAGAAACCTGCGAAACAGATTGAGGAAGCTACGCAAACAGTACATCGCTAACAAAACTGACGGGAACAGAGTTTCCCTCCATCAGGTTGAAACTTCTTACAACGACCTCCTCGATGCCAGTTACCGAAGATATATGGACGACCTCCAATCAAATCTAAAAAATAATCCGTCCAGGTTTTGGAGCTTTATCAAATCGCAAAAGACGGCTAATCAAGTTCCGAACAATGTTGTTTATGGCGACACTACAGCTACCACATCTGATGAAGCAGCGAACCTCTTCGCCAACTTTTTCAGAGTGTGTTCAATGTGAATCCTCCGCAAACTCACCCAGGTAGTTTTTCGAATGTTCTACCGCACGATATTGACCTCGCGCCCTTCCTGTTCTCCGACCTAGAAGTGTTGAAAGCTCTTCGCGATTTAGATGCTTCAAAAGGTGCCGGAGTGGATGGCCTAACACCTTTCCTGCTGAAAGCCTGTGCTGAATCACTAGCGGCTCCACTAACACTACTTTTCAACAGATCGTTGAGTGAAAAAACGTTTCCTGGACTATGGAAAACAGCAACGATGATTCCAATTCACAAATCTGGAAGTTTGCGCAAAGTTAATAACTACCGTGGAGTTTCCATTCTTTGTTGTGTTGGAAAACTTCTTGAATCATTAGTTCATAAAGTTTTGTTATCTGCTGTTAAACCACTCATTTCAATTCATCAGCACGGTTTTCTTCCTCAACGCTCTAGTACAACGAATCTGCTATGCTATTCTAATGCGCTCTTCCGTGAAGTCGAGAAGCGCAATCAGGTGGACTCCGTATACGTAGATTTTTCGAAAGCTTTCGACACCGTGCCTCACCAACATGCCGTTGCAAAGTTACGGCACTTGGGTTTCCCTGAATGGATAGCAGATTGGATAATGTCATACCTGACTGGCAGAAAGGCTTTCGTTCGTGTTGATGCCTCACGGTCTAGGACTTTCAGCATTACCTCGGTGTGCCCCAGGGCAGCGTGCTGGGACCTTTACTGTTTATCCTGTATATCAATGACTTGACCAACTGCCTTACCTCTGCAAAGCTTCTGTACGCTGACGACCTCAAAATTTTCAGAGTAATACACTCTTTGCTGGATTGTGTTGCTCTTCAATCTGATATTGACGTACTCCGCCGTTGGTGCGATGAAAACGGAATGAGCGTGAATGTGGCGAAATGTAAAGTCATCACCTTCTGCCGAATCATATCCCCAATAATGTACAGCTATACTTTTGCCGATGCTGCACTAGAGCGTGTTTCGTCGATTCGTGACTTGGGCGTTACAATGGACTCGAAATTGCGGTTCAACGAACATATTTCTGCAATAACGGCGAAGGCATTCGCAGTTTTGGATTTATTCGTAGGAATGCAGCTCATTTCACCGATGTTTACACCTTGAAAGCTCTGTACTGTGCACTTGTGAGGAGTATTTTTAGAATATGCTGCCCCTGTTTGGACGCCGTACCATACGACCCAAGTGATTCGCATTGAACGAGTTCAAAAGCAGTTCATCCGTTTTGCACTTCGGCACCTACCGTGGAACGATCCAATGCACTTACCTGACTATAGAGCCCGATGTCAGCTAATTAACCTGGAACTACTCTCAACAAGACGACTCACCTTCAGAAGACTTGTAGTGTATGACATCATCAGTAGTAACATAGACTGTCCGGACTTGCTCGTGGATGTACAGTTGAGCATACCTAGTCATAGCCTGCGTCACGCTGATTTACTCGCTGTCTCAACCCACCGAACAACGTACGGATACAATAATCCCTTTAGCTCCTGCCTTAGAGCTTTTAATAATGTTTGTAATTTGTTTGATTTTAATGTGTCCAAGTATTGTTTCAAATCTAGAATAAGGAACATAGAATAAGAGTAGTCTGTACGATCCAATCGAAGACGAATAAACAATTAATTAATAATATCAACGCACCCTCTGACCATAGCCTATCTGCGTTGTATTTAAATACCGCTGAGCGATACGTCTACTGGGCAACACGTCCGGTGTGCACTGCACTAAGATCTCCTTAGATGCAACCGGACCGAGATCTTACTTAAGGCTCCCAAGGGTCCGTTTCGCTGTGATATGTTGCCATAAAATAGAAATATATGCACTTGCTTTTCTAATCTACGGAATATTTAAATTTACTAATGAAATAGGTTAGTGACAAGTAAATTCATTCATCGATCAGATTAGAACGAGCTCAGTGCAATTAAAATATAAACGCAATACTTATCTGAAATTCACAGAAGATGTTGGGATTGTCCTTGAAGTAATCACGTTGTGAACACAGACTTCCTGTATTAACGGTGGTTGTTATGAATATGAATACCACTGATGATACCGGAACAATAAGATTTTCTTCATCACTGGTCGTCTGGAAAGAGGTAGATAAAAGAATTGGGCCGCTTTCACTCGCCGGCCCGCAAAACATTAGTAAGTAATTAATTATACTACAAAGACAAAAATACAGTTCTAATAATTCTGTCTTATTAATGGATATCACACATGCCCATCTGATACTCAACTTAACCAAAAACATATCCTCAATACTTAATAAATTGATAACTGTATATAGTTTCTATTATTGTCCATATATACATACCTACTATTCAATCTAGGATTCCAAATCGGATAAATTAATTCAGTTGCTAACTAAAAGCATATCCTCAACGCTTTGGCTGTCAATAGTCTCCACAATATGAACCTTAAAGGTTATAACTTTGTTCAATCCTACATCTGTTTATATTAAAACTCAATCCTAACTGCCCCGAAACCGCTTTCAACACATAACTGCGAGCACAGCCACTATATGCGACCCACAGGAAGCCAATCGAGGACGGCCTACACTATACCGTTGTGAGCTTACACCCTCTCCTGGGCTGTGCGACGCTGAAAACATGCTCCTAAGGTTTGATGCCTAAAAATAAAAATAATTAAACTAATTACACTAAATCTTACACTTTTGATCGAACCCGGCTGACATTCGCGTTAAACAATGTGTTCCATGAGTGCTGATCACTCATGATAACGCCCCGAATCGGCGAATAAAATTCAGTTTAACGCAGAGTTTAAACCCTCTCTTGCGCTAAGTAATGCTGAAAACCTAACTTCTAGGAATGTGATTCGTAGAAACAAATTATACTGAAATTGGTGCGTGGGAAAATAAGTTATACTATTAGCTAATTTAGTTAAACCCTGACTACCCCACATTATACTGGCCCGTTTGGAGTCATCCAGTGGCACTTGGTCTTAGCATTCGTTTTCTTTTTAAATTCTATAACAATTCACCACGCTTACCCCCATATTAGTAATATGTAGAACGAATGCTTGACTATTACTATACTAAGTATAGTAAAAGACCGGAAGTAATAATTGGGCCAGCCACCACCGCTAACTGGTAACGACGAGATGATATACAAAATTACCAGAATTGCGGTCCCGCAAAGGCTCACACATGACTTAACCTGCAAATAACACCGATTGTTCCTTATAATTCGGTACCCCACGAAACGCTAGATTCTTGGGGGTGGAGTCAATGTTCGTCAAACTGCTTGACTGGTGTGTACGTTGCATAATGGAACGTACACACGGTCAAACAGTTTGACCAACATTGACTCCACCTCTCGTTTATTCAAACATCCATCAAGTTTTATCAACAGCGACACGAACAATCAATTTATTCGACCAACAATATCACACACGAACGACCGAAGCGCCAACTTGAGCACCAACCATCAAAAAATATATGGGGGTTTGTGCAACTTCACTACAAATGCTCAAACATGTTCGGCGAACCTTGACTCCACCCCCGCCAACTCAAACCAAAATCAAACCGTTTTAATTTTTTCCAACAGAGCCGCCAACTGTCAAATGGTTGTTCGAACAACTTCACACACGTTCGAACAAAGCAGCAACCGAAGCGTTTTCTTGGGGGTGGAGTCAATGTTCGTCGAACTGCTTGACTGGTGTGTACGTTGCATTATGCAACGCATGTCGCTAATGTTAGCCCAGTCAATGAAACTAAATTGTTCCACTCTTTTCTCTGCATGCTGGACTTGAGGCAAGAATTTTTCTTTCCAAAGCAGCTACCAGTATGTTTTTGCAAACTTTTTGTGTAATTTGAATTCGATAATGAAAGATACTTACATAATAGAATCGATTAATTTTAAGAACCCGACGCTGCCCTTTCCCAAGCAACCTCAATGCGTTCAATTTACTGTGGCGGATAGTAGTTGTTTCGACCGCCCCCGGTTGGACCGGACGGTGGATAGTATCCACTGTTTGAGTGCGGATGTTGGTAATGCTGCCAGGGTTGAGGGGGAATCGGCCCCGAAGGAGGAGGTACCGTAGAGTTGTAGGGCGGTGGTTGCGTTGGTGGCGGCCCTTGATGCAAAGGATAGATGGGAAAGGTGCCGTAACTCCCACCGTGAGAAGAATTATCCGTGGTGATGTGTTTTGGTATGGGATTCGCTTCTATTTCAACAGTTGGTGGAGGAACCGATGTCTGAAAAAAATGAAGGAGAATGGTTTTATTTTATAATTAAAAACAGTTGAGTTAAATTTTTCATTTTATTACGTTTAGTATTACAAAAGAAATCCGCGGTAAAAGGCTTTTTAAATCTTGTAGGAAAACTTACCTTCGGTGGGGGATTACTGATATTTGGCGAGCTTTTTCCCGATACCGGCGAAATGTTGGCGCGTTTCATCGGTGGTGATGATTTGCTCGGAGGCAACTGCGGCGGACTATCTGGAGGTGATTCGGGATTTGGCTGCTGGTATAGATCCAGCACCTGATGACAAATGTCCTCCAGTATTTCCATTGTTACGTCCTGCACGAACATGTCCCACCACTTCAGATGTTCAGGCTGCTTCCCGGTCCAATCGGCTACAGTAAATTTGCTCAATTTGCTGGCGAGGTAGATTAACGCCACGGCGATAATTTCCGGTTCCCACTGCAGCGAAACGGTTGTACTAAGAGAATCATTCACAAAATTCCAAGCCATCTGAACCATCTTCTGAAGCTTCGCGCTGTCGCCTCTCAAGCATTTGGCGTACTTGACCAGGAAGGAATACGGATGCTCTACCTGCAGGTCAAACTTGATCGTTTGCAACAGTATCCGCTCCAGGGTCATAACTTCCTCCTTGGGATCATCTCCAAAGGATGCAAACTTCTGATCGGTCAGCATAGATCGTGCAGTTTTGATGATATCCTTGCACTTCTTCGGAGTCTCCTCCACCTTACCGGCCAGAAATAGGCAGCAACAAGCGGTCACATACCGAGGGAAGGTCTTGAAGGAATGGAACATATAAAATCGATGAAAATAGACAACGCCGGTTGCCACCGTGTTGTGGCCCAAGCCCATTGATGTCCCGGTTTGCATAATGAAACGGGCACCCTCCTTCCGATAGCGTCGCTCCGTCTCGAAGTCAATCCCATCTCGGATAGAAGGCGTATTCCGGAGGTCCTTTTTCTCGTAATACCAGTTTGGCATGCTATCTGTTCCACCGGAAAAATAAGGAAACTAAACGCGATAAGCGGCACTGTAAATACGAGCTCGAGCACTTGATTTGATTCAAAACATTTGCATTTTTTGACGTTTCTTTTTTAACATGTTCGGGCCCTTGCAGCAGTCGACGATGTAAAAAGATGTCATCCGCAAATTACGAAACGCTGTGCACGTTTAGCAAATCCATTTTTGGGCATTAGCGCAAACTGCTCGACGTTACACTGAAAACAGCTTTGCGTTTAATGGGTAGTTTATTATGCATCTCGAGAAAATATACACTGAGATCAAACTACCATTATATTTTATATGCGCGAATCACATAAAATAGATTCGACTGACTTCATTGCGAATTTATGTGCAGCATTCATAATTTATTAATCATCAACGATATTTAATACTTAATCATATACAATATAAAGGTAATTTATTTATACCCAAGTTACCATTAAGCCGTTAAAATCGACTTTATTTCGGCTCTATAGTCGCATTAAAACCCTGTCAACAGTGCTTATAAGACTTAAAAGATTCTTTAGTGCTGCTCAAAAGCCGCTTTTGGCGAATTGGGTTGTTTAGGGGTATATATGTTTTAACATATTCTGAATCTGCATAAAAAACTGAGCCTAACCCCAATTTTTCAGATTTTTTGGAGCCCCGGAACTATTTTTAATTTGCATTTTAAATTTATATGGAACTGAAAATTTGTTCTTATGCTGCATGGGCCAACTGTCATTCTATGAATGTTAGTGTCATTCTATCGATTAAAATGGCTTATTGTTTGCTGTATAAAAGTGTAAATAAAAGGTTTACAAACAAAATAAAAATATGTCGGAGATCAGAAAAGCATGCTCTTTATATTAAACTGCAAAAAACTCGATATTTTTCTGAGCTAAACAACCCAATTATTTGGCTGATATAGTGCTTGCCCCTACACTAATAAAAATCCACACATTTTTATTGGCAAAAATCTAAAGAAATTTACAAATAAATTTTATGTGTGCGTTAATAACCACTCGCTATGGGAGAATCCACATAAAGGTTATTAGTTAATAACGGTTATGTGTGTTTCCACATATATGCTATGCGAATTCACATAGCCGTTATGTGCGAAATGCTATAGTCAAAATTTATGTGTGCCACACATAATGGATATGATTGGATTTTTGTCAGTGTACCTATTTTTCCACGCCTATGCCAAAATGTCAAAATTTTTAGACGAGTTGGAAGGGAACGAAAAAAAATGAAATGGAAAATATTTGTTTATATTTTAATGCGTTCTTTCTTTTTTCTTCCCGTTGGGGAATCGATGATTTTTTTGATAATTATATTTAACTCCATGCTTGAACGCTCGAACTGTGTTTGATGGTTTTGGTTTAGATTGGCCGCTCAGTTTACCATATGATCCATCACGGATGTGAATAGATGTATTGCTGGGAAGGGACAAAAAGCAGAAGGATTTCATCTGCCTCTATAACATAGGCGAGAAAGCATTGAAAATGAAACAATAACAATCTAAGGAACAATCTGTAAATAAGTAGACGGAACTTTTTTGTATTCAAGAAGAATCTTCCAGGTGAAGATTAATAAATATTGCCGTAGAATAAATTCACAGCCCATTAAACATTTATCCGGCATTCTCCATGTTATGTAGATACCATTGAAAAGCATACCGACAGATTCACACAAGATTTCTAGATTTCTAGTGCGAGTAAAAGAGACAGGTTGTTCTTATTATTGAATCTCTAGGTGTTGTTGATATTGATTCTACCAAAACGTCATAGAAAGTATAGCTCTAAATTGGTAATAATAATTTCCTTATTCGGCTTGTATCCACAGGGCTGGTGAGCATTATATCGAAGCGTTATATACCGATATACGGCTTCTTTTACTGCTTGAAGTTTATATTGCTAATTGGGTTGTTTAGGGGTATATATGTTTTTACATATTCTGAATCTGCATAAAAAACTGAGCCTAACCTCAATTTTCCAGAATTTTTGGAGCCCCGGAACAATTTTTAATTTGGATTTTAAATTTATATGGGACTAAAAATTTGTTCTTATGCTGCATGGGCCAACTGTCATTCTATGAAAGTTAGTGTCATTCTATCGATTAAAATGGCTTATTGTTTGCTATACAAAAATTAAAATAAAAGGTTTACAAGCAAAATAAAAATATGTTGGAGATCAGAAAAGCTTGCTCTTTATGTTAAACTATAAAAAACCTCATATTTTTCTCTGCTCAACAACCCAATTAGCACTTGGAAATCATATATACAGCTTATAGGCACTGAAATGTTGTTATATGGTGTATATAAGGCTTATTAAAGTGCTTAATGGTTACCTAGGTATTCTACTTGACCTAACAATGAATTTTATGTGCAATGATCCATAGTTGAGAACTAGCATATAAAATTCAAGAGCGAACAATAAATACAATACTTTCTTTCTTTACAACATGGTGGACTGTTGGCTGTACGCTGGAATATTCTTCTCGCTACTAAAGGTAGCCTCACACCTCGGGAATTTGATTCGCGGATTTTTTCCCCATGCATTTTTGCATATGCGATGTTTTCGGAATTTGGACACGGAAAATCAAAATCCCGGCCCCATTTAAAATACACGGGGCTCAAAATCCGCTGGAAAATTTTCCCGAGGTGTGAGGCAGCCTTAAATAATGTAAGTAAAATCAATTTGTTATAAACAGAATTCCTTCTCATAAGTTTTCTTTTCCAGATCCGTACGATTTCCTGCCATTGATGTGTTCACGAACGAAGAGCCGGGACGCATCGCGAACGCGGAAAAATTTCCGCTGTGCCAGCGAGTGTGCCAGAATTTTCCACCAGCAGATCGACAACAGTCACTGGCTGCGGAAAAGAGTTGTTCCGTCATCAATAGCGGGGAATTACTCATTACCGTTTTTCGCCATAACTTCCGTAGCAACTTTGCAGGCGGCGATTGATTATGTATTTTATAGCAATAATAGTTGATGGCGTTCATTTTGTTTCTAAATTATATTGTTTTGCAGGTGTTGTGAACAGGTGAGCCATGAGTGGCGTATACACAAATTACGTAAGCAGGAGTTCAACCCAAGCTTACGGACCATCAAACTTCTCAAGGTGGCAAATACAAAACGCGTTGCGAGGCGCGAGTGCGGATAGAAAATGTCTATTTTTGATGATATTTGCAAATTAAACCTGTCGACGAAGGCAAGCAACTTTTGTTATTGCGCATAAGCCCCAAAATTTTATTCCCACTTTTGGGTTTCCGCGCCGAGCACTCAGCGCCAAACTCGGCGACAAGAAGATAGTGGTCAAGTTGGTACTCCTGATTTTTTGACAACTGATGTCGATTGGTTGTGTGAGTGCACCGGTGTCAAAAAATAGAGCTTTTAGCTGAAAATTTAATTGTCAAATGCACATTTTGACAGCAATATAGATGTATGAGTGAAAAAAATGTGCTAATGCTCTATCGCGGAAGCAGTCGCTGAAGACAAGTGTCAATGGTTTCAGTAACGAAACGAAAAGTTTCAATGCAAAAAGCAATACTGTTTGGAACTGTTGCTATTGCCAATATATGAAAACGGTTTGCATAGCAAATAACCCAAGTAACCATTAAGCCGTTAAAATCGACTTTATTTCGGCTCTATAGTCGCATTAAAACCCTGTCAACAGTGCTTATAAGACTTAAAAGATTCTTTAGTGCTGCTCAAAAGCCGCTTTTGGCGAATTATTTGGCTGATATAGTGCTTGCCCCTACCTATTTTTCCACGCCTATGCCAAAATGTCAAAATTTTTAGACGAGTTGGAAGGGAACGAAAAAAAATGAAATGGAAAATATTTGTTTATATTTTAATGCGTTCTTTCTTTTTTCTTCCCGTTGGGGAATCGATGATTTTTTTGATAATTATATTTAACTCCGGGCTTGAACGCTCGAACTGTGTTTGATGGTTTTGGTTTAGATTGGCCGCTCAGTTTACCATATGATCCATCACGGATTTGAATAGATGTATTGCTGGGAAGGGATAAAAAGCAGAAGGATTTCATCTGCCTCTATAACATAGGCGAGAAAGCATTGAAAATGAAACAATAACAATCTAAGGAACAATCTGTAAATAAGTAGACGGAACTTTTTTGTATTCAAGAAGAATCTTCCAGGTGAAGATTAATAAATATTGCCGTAGAATAAATTCACAGCCCATTAAACATTTATCCGGCATTCTCCATGTTATGTAGATACCATTGAAAAGCATACACGACAGATTCACACAAGATTTCTAGATTTCTAGTGCGAGTAAAAGAGACAGGTTGTTCTTATTATTGAATCTCTAGGTGTTGTTGATATTGATTCTACCAAAACGTCATAGAAAGTAGCTCTAAATTGGTAATAATAATTTCCTTATTCGGCTTGTATCCACAGGGCTGGTGAGCATTATATCGAAGCGTTATATACCGATATACGGCTTCTTTTACTGCTTGAAGTTTATATTGCTAATTAGCACTTGGAAATCATATATACAGCTTATAGGCACTGAAATGTTGTTATATGGTGTATATAAGGCTTATTAAAGTACTTAATGGTTACCTGGGAACTTTGAGCATCGCAATCATAATGCGTTTCCTATGAGACAATAAACAATATCAAATATAAATATATTATGTTGGTTTTATTCAAATTTGATTTTATGATTCAAACAAAAATAGAAATATTCCATTTGGTTTATGAAGCAGGCCACACGAATAACATTTGCAGCTGCATTTAAAATATAATGGGAAAGCCAATGAAATCCTATTGTATGTGCATTTATTTTACGGGTGCGCTGCACATAAAATTAATCAGTTCCAAAATTTCAAGTTTTAGGTGCAAGACCAATAAAAATTATTTGCAAAGCTTGATTGCAAAAATATAGGGTAAAATGCCCAATAGTGGACCCCCTAGTAGCGGAATTTTGCTCTTCCTGTCATAAGAAGTAAAAAATTTTAACATCTTAATTCTGCTTGATATCTAACAACAAGCTCTGTATCCCCTCTTCACGATACATACATAAAACACCCAAATACACGACGTTATTCGTTGATATTTACATTTTAATGTCTAACTGAATTCGCCCTATAGTAGACCCCCTGGGGGTCCATAATAGGAAATTGCTTCCCTATAGTCGACACTTCATTTGATTTTCATGTCCCGTTTCGGGACGTTCTTCTTCCCTATTATGGACCCCCCAAAATATTCCTATAATGGACACTCTCGCGTTTATTTTTTATAGAATTGAAAAAAAATCATCTAATTTGACTTTCCATAGCATTTCCAACGCATGTAATCAAATCATAGGACTGTAAGGTAGGTTCTCCCGATAGAATTTCATAGCAAAATGTTGACATTGTGCAGTAATAATGCAAAAATGGCTAAAGGGTCCACTATTGGTTGGGGGTCCACTATTGGTCACTTTACCCTATGTGCGTTGCACATAGAATTTAGATGGAAAATAAGCTCAGTGTAGAATACTGCGGCGTCCTGCTGGCTGCTTCTCAGGTAATCGCAACAGTCACTAAACACGACAGAGTCAATAAAAATCTTACCCACCGTATGCACTTGTCATGATAAACACTCTCCATGTACTCAGTGACTCCGGTTGCCTCTCACTAATACAATCGAGTACTGCTGTCATTTGGCGAAAAGCACGTGGTTTTGTTTTGAGAGGGAAAATTTTCCCTATCTTTTAACCCGGCGGCTATCTTGACGTCTACCTTCGCAGTCGAGCCTGCGAGAGTAAGACCGCCGCGAAAGTCTAGAAAAAGATAAGCGCGACAATAATAGTACGTTCAGATTATGAGCTATATCACTTGATATAGCAAATCTTGATATGAGACGCCATATGCATTATTTCCAGTGAAAACTAGATGTACAAACACTGATGTCAAGACGCTCTATCGGATTTACCCATTAAATGGGGAGAGACACTTCTAGCGAAAATGGGGGTTTTTTCACCCATTAATGGGTTTTCGTAAACGACCGTGTATTGTTTGCTATACAAAAATGAAAATAAAAGGTTTACAAGCAAAATAAAAATATGTTGGAGATCAGAAAAGCATGCTCTTTATGTTAAACTATAAAAAACCTCATATTTTTCTCTGCTTAACAACCATTTTAATGGGTAGTGGCGCTTTTTCAAGAAAATGGGTGAATTTTTCTCGGTGGGAATAATATCAACAATAACATAGTACCCATTAATGGGTAAAGTCATCTAACCGTGCATTGCGACCGGCCAACTAAAAGATATTTTAGTTACTAGATATAGATTGTCGCTGTCGTCGCTGTCCGGAACATCTTTTGCTGGCGAGGATAGGGGAGCTAAATGTCAAAGAAGGAAAATCCATACGATTTGACAGGTATGTACCACACATGTTTCGGACAGCAGAACAAAGGGAACCGAAGCGACAATCTTTATCTAGTAAATATTGCGCTTTTTGCACTTTATAAGAGTTCTGCGAGATTTTTTTTCTCACAGTCATCTTTTTCTCACACTCAATACACTCAAAAAAGTTTGATTTTCCGTGTATAATATTTGTGTGTGAGTGCTCAATCTGAAAACAAATAGACGTCAAATCATGGCGGGAATCGATTTAGTGTACACGCTTACATATGACTAACGAGTAATGGGTTATAATTGGGTAAATTTCAGTAACAAAAATCGATCAACTCGAAATGAGAGTGGGTGTGAGGAAAAGAAGCGGGCAAATCACAATCTACACATAAATATTATCAATTTCCCACCTTATCGGCCGCGACGATTTGAAAAATCGCCAAAATCGTCGCCAGCAGAAATGGCCATAAGATCTGTAAAATCAACTGTGAACAAAATTTTATATACTCAATAATCACATTATTTCCCAAAATTGAGCCCTGTTTTTAATGAAAAATTGACATTATTTTGACATTATTTTCTAATAAAACTAACATAATTTTAGAATAAAGATGTTGGCGACGATTTTGATAGTGCCTAAAAAATGGTCGGCGCGTTTTGTTACCAAGGAAACCGACAAAAATTGGTGAAATCGGCAATAACTAAAATATCTTTTGGCCAACTGCTCGAATGATACCTATTTATGAAAATCGAAATCTGGCATCGTTGCGCTTGATGACTGCATGGGCATCGACGAACGTGAAGTTGCCGTCACTTCCGCTCGTAGACGTCATTTGATGGGTCTTGCCACTGGAGGCGCTGCACAACCATTTCCTATTTCTTTTACTTTGTGAATGGTGTCAGAGTAAGGTGAGTTTCGGTGTTGCTGTCGGCAATTTTCCGGAATTTTTGTGAGTTTGTGCAGTTTTTACCTGGATATAAGTTGATAAGTTTTAAGAAAACGGTGCTCCGTTGCGGGAAAGGTAAATCTCGAGACGGATCCAGGGCAATTCAGCCGAATTTTGGTGATTGAAAATTTGCGGTGTAAACAAGGCACATGTAAACGGATCGGGGCTGCCTGATAGTGGGAAAACGTTTCGAACGGTGGTGAAATTCATAAGAAAAGTGAAGCTTCTTGGGGTTCTGTGAAGAATACGATGATGTGTTGGGGATCTTTTATAAAAAAGAGCGATTAAAATTGATTGTGTTCCGCGAAAATCCCAGTCAAATTCGGTTTCTAGAAGTTCTGTTCTTTGTCCCTTTACTTTCTTGGCACATAAGCGGTGAGTATTGCAATCATCAAAACTAAGAAAACATTCCAAACTTTCTCATTTGATTGGGTATCTTTTTTATGCTAAGTGAAACACGTCGAATATTCAGAAGCAGATCCCCAAAGAACTAAAATTTTGTAAAACGAATGTGTCGGGTGTGTTGGACTTTTTTGAAGCGAACCGATGAGACAGTCGACGAGTGTTGTTATTAGTGCAGAGTTGGTTCTCACTGATGGGTGGAAGCGCCAGGCAAGACCCCGACCGAATGTTTGATGGACGGTTCAAAGAAGGCAACTGCCATGGCCACACGAAACAGGTTTTAGTTTTCTTTGCGGCGATCGTGCCTCTGAAGATTCAGCGACTGCTTCACTGTTCTGTATTCTGTGTTCCTATTATAAACCCTCTCAAAATCCAGTGTAAAGTCTGTGGGAATGTTTTCTTGTTTGAGTAACATTGATTTCATTTTAGGTTTCGTCAATTCGTTGAGACACAAAGCAATAAATAACTTTAAAAAGGAGTATGTTATAGATTGGAGCGGAGCGAATCGAAAGCATTGTAGCGATCCTAACCTAAAAGATCATTCTTTCAGACGAAGGTTGACCGTAAGTACACACAAAAATTACGTATTGCATTCTTATGAGCATGATTGGGATGACAATTTACCGTTCAAAGATGGATCGGTTCCTTTGTAAAAAAGGAAATTAATAATTTTGAAATCAAAAGCTTCAGAAAATGTATTTTACACGTTATAGCTTATAGATAAAAATAATTGTCAGTTCAAGTAAGGCAAAAAAACAATATTTTTGTATCTGATAAGTACTGCCCATACCCATTACCTATTTCTGGTCCCAGTCCCTGGGACTGTTATGAATTTATGGGCAGAGTAGTTTTATTAGGAATTAATACAGTTCGTGGTATGGAAATTATGTTTTTTTTTTGCAATTTGCAAACGTATATTCTGAATGTTGAATCCTTTAGAATTAATTGTTGTTAAATTCTCTTTTCAAAGAAATTGTAGTAAGTTAGTCTTTTTTGTGGTATGATTAATCGAATTAACTCTCATCAAAGTGTCGATAATAAAGACAAAAAAACTCATCAAATCATTGCATTTGATGAGAGTTATTCTATTAATCAAATCACAAATTAAAAGACTAATTTACCACAATTTCTTCGAGAAGAAAATTCAAAGAAAAATAATTCTATAGGATTCAATATTCATAAATACAACAATAAGGTCGTAAAAGTAGGAGGTAGTTTTTTTTTAAGAAAAAACAATTTCTTCAGAATTTCTTCATTTCTTGATTTTCTAACTTGAAATATTATCTTGAAAGGAGTTTTTTACGAACTCTGCTAAATAGTCCCTAACAAAGATGCCTTCACTAGGGATACTGAACGTAAGACCATCATATGATTCTCTTTTGAAATTTCGCCACAAGAAAATGTATCGATTTTCATACGATTCACTAATGGGATGCATGTCATACGACAGTCTCATGAAAATTTTTGAGTTCGTTTAAAAAAAAATAACTTATGGTTTCGAACCATGGACGTCGTGATTAAGAGGTGTGTGTTTACACTACACGCCTATCGACGCTTCGAAGAATCCACTTGTTGGATATATCCACTAAAAAGATAGATTTGACTGAAATATGATCTTAATTTTTTCATAGTTGAATTATAATGAAACATTCGCATAAGTTTGGTCGTATGAAAATCCTACGACCAGTATCCTCAGTGTATTGAAGCCAAGATTCTTACATCAAGTTTCAATCATTTCGTCAGTAGATGGAAGAGATGTGCTTATTACACGGAAAAAAGTACCTAATTTTAGGTACTTTTTTGCCTTGTACAACAGTACGAAAGGCTATCGTTTGACTCCAAAATAGAACTTTTTATAGAAGTCGCGGAGACCCATGATGTTACATACCAATGGACTCAGCTCGTCGAACTAAACAAATGTCTGTTAGTCCGTGTGTGTATGTGTGTACACACGAAATACGAAAAACATTAGCCACTTTTTCATATAGTAATTGCTCACCGATTTTCTAGCAACAAGTTGCATTCGACTTGGACAAACCCTAGTTGATCACTATTGAATTTAATCACGATCGCTCAATGCGTTGAAAAGTTATGAAGCAAATGGTGTGTTGAACCATATAAGTTTGGTTGGTTTATTCGCTATATTGCGTTTGCAAGAGCCGTAATATCCAGTTTTCCGCAAGCGGTAATGGCCGCCAGCTCGACTGCGGGTTAGTCTCTGATTTGACATTTGTGGAGGTCAACTGCACCCACCGTTTCGAGCATTTTGATCAATGTGGTACATAAGAAGGCTTGAATTCACTTCATTATTAACCCTTTATAAGGCAGTGGCAACTATATTGCCACCAACAAATAATATGTTTTTCTATTTATTAACAAGAGCTCTACTTATTATTTTACATGTAGTGACTTTATTTGCTTCCTAGTAACACCCCAGATGAATTTGAGCCATAAAAAAATTGAAATGTCAATTTGAGAACAGTTTTTTTACGAACAGATCGTAAGTTTCGAGTGGAAGAAGGATTTTCAGTTATAATTCGTCAAAAAAACGACAAAGATAAATTTTTTCCCGTTGATATCAATTATTTTGAATCTCCTGTGTTAGATTACTACGTGATTAGCGTGAAAAAAGCTTTGCCTTTCTGTATATTTGGTTTTTGGATTTTGACGAAATTGTGTTTTTCCCAAGGGCCCTTGGGAGAAAAACGCGAAATTTTTTCACTTATAATGCGTTTTCTGACTAGCACTCTTCACCAAAAAATGTAACGTACTTTGATTTGACTGGTTCTACGTAAAACCAAATTTTTAAAAATCTTTTTATATTTTTGTTGTTGCCTGTTTTCCCGCTTGCCGGGCAGTGGCAACTATATTGCCACCAATGTTGTCCCGCTTCGTGGGCAGTGGCAACTATATTGCCACCAATGTTTTACCGCTTGGCGGGCAGTGGCAACTATATTGCCACCAATTTTTCAATGTTTCTGAACTGTTTAATGTATAACAAACATACATTTGAGTTTAATACCATGTCAAAATTGTGTCCTATTGTTGTTTTTGTTAATTTATTGTTTAGATTCGTCTGCCTTATAAAGGGTTAACTGCTTATATGACGGCCCTAGATATAGCGTCAACGTCGACATCTAACACGCCTAATGTTTGGCTGCTTAATGGAACGTTGCTAGCTGCGAGTCTGACTTGGTCAGCACTAATACGCTTATCGCTGAAGACACTGGCAAATTTTTCAGCGAATAGTCCACAGAGCTCCGATGGGGTAGACGCAGTTTCACCGTTGAACTGCATTGAAGATGGCAGACCAGATTCTTTGACACTACTAAATGATTGAACACAAATTACTAAATGATCGATAACATCCTTGCCAGGGAGGTCGCGAAATGTTATTAGGAACTCTCTTTGGAACGTGCCTATAGATGAAGTACATCATGAGCATATCTTTTACTGTTATTCGTTATCCATTGAGAGCGATTGCTGCAAACCCTGCACAGAGCTAATCGTCATAATCACTGCTTGCACCATCTTTCGTCAGGTCTGCATAAAAAGTACCGACGTAAACCGGCGCAGCGTATCCCAGGAGGAATGTTAAGGATCATCATCAGGAACTTGTTTTAAACTCGATTTAGTTTCAGATGATGAGTTTTTGCGCAGATCTTCCAGATTGTCATGCCGCATTAGAAAACGGGGAGGATGATTTGATTGTGGATTGCAAGCTTATTTTTCAAGGACTCTTATAATGACTATCGTTCCATTGAGATTGTACAGTTCTCAGGCGGAACATGTTTGAGGGATCTCGAATGGAGGGGATGATGACTGAGTCCTCACCGCCTTGATACAGATCTTACAGCTGGACATACGACAGGCTTGAAGTTTTGCCACTGGCGCTCTGATCACTTTGTAGTCGAGAGATATGTCATCTGCGAACAAAGACAGAATGCCGCCCTCTGGAAGTGCCAGCGGCGATGGTGCACATTGGCACTAACTCCACTGATTGAGACCCGGAATGTCCTGGGCGAAAGATAACAATTGTTCACTTGGCATAAAACGAATTAGTATTATTCCAAGTCCACCGCTAGATTGTTATTTTACAGATACGTATTTCAACCTCAACAGTAATGTCGTCGTAAGTGACTCGTACTTGACTAGACTTTTTAATTGTCAATAAGATGATTTTCACCAGATAGCTGGGTATATTATAACGTTATACAGTAACATCCTGATTTTATCACTCCCCTGTTGAATTTTGGAGTGATAAATCAGGATATGTGACAAAATCGGAAAAAAATATTTCCAATTTTTTAAATTCATTTCACAAATATGAATCATTTTATGCCTTGCCAATTCGTGAACGGTACCCTTTATTTCTTGTCAAAATTGCTTACATAATATTTCCCAGGTATTCAGAAGTCGTTCGTAATGATCTGCAGGCGGTGAAAGATATTTCATGAAAATCAATGTTGTTTGTGGAATTATTTACGAAATTAAAAAGAATGACAATTTTTTTTTTGGGTGACAAAATCGGGTCGAAAACGTGATAAAATCGGGGGTAGACCAAATCGGGTCAACACTGTAGTTAATATACATAATATATACATCTAGTTAGATCATGGCGGAGGTTTTAAAGACCAAACTTGTTCTATCTAAGGAAGTTGGTAAACTGGGGGTCAACTGGTGCACGGAAACCGAACTGTTTCTCGTGCAAGATGTTGTTTTGTTCGGCTGACTCAAGTGTCAAGTGTCGGTTATTGATTTTTCAAACAACTTAGATAACCGTTGGGAGAGGAGGATACTTCCCTGGCTTCCAGATGAGAATAATTTTTGCTGACTTCCAGGACGATTGGAAGTAGTTGAGACGAACACACTGATTAAAGATCAGCGAAGGGTGCTCGATAAAAAACAAACAAACAATGTTTGTTTACAAAATAAGTTACGCCTAAATCGCAAATCGGTCCCGATATGCTACATTCGAACTTGAGCATTTACTACAGTTTACTACCATTATTTACTCAGGGTTTCTACTACCTGGAAAACCTGGAATTATCAGAGAATTTCTCCCCACCTGGAAAATACCTGGAATTATCAGGGAATTCCTGACATAATCAGGGAAATTTCAATACCCGGTGATCATGAGTGAAATTCAAAATATACCAATCAAATTCATTGAAAATGTAGTAAACGTTAATGGATCGTTATTCCGCAAAAAACTTTTTGCCTTCTTCAAAAGAATTCCTGGAGAATTTCCGAAGCTATTCTTGGTAATATCTAGGAATTTATTCGGGAAATCAATTAGGGATTACTTTGTAAATTCTTTTGAGTATTCCCTCGGAAATTCTTTATGAATATATTAAAAAATACTAAATTAGTCAGGATTTTTCAAAGCAATTCCTGGAGGAACTTCCGAAGGAATTTCGAGATCAGTTTTCCAAGGAATTTTTCAAAAAAATCACTAGGAGAGTGTCTATAAGAATGATTAGCAATTTTATAAATTATTTCTGGAGGAATTTCCAGAATAAAAACCAAAAAGAATTCCCGGAAGAATTTCAAAACGAATTTCCGGACGATTTTACGTATGGTTTCTTCAATAAATAGTGATTTGTGAAGAGTTTTTGCTGAAGAAATTCTTGAAAGAACAGCCGAAGGAATCCCGAATAGATTTTTTCAAAGGAGTTTCTAAAGGTATTCTCGAAGATTTTTCAAATAATTCTTAAAAGTAAACAATCCGGAAAAACTCCTCCAGCTGTTTTCTAAAGTTTTCCTCAAGATTCTTCTGAATGAGTTCCCAAAAAATCCCAAGGAATCTCAAAAGAAAATTCGAAGCATTTTCCGAAGGTTTTTACAGTAAAGCAGTAATAGAACGCTAGTGGCGCTGCAACCATTGAAATTATTCTGCCAAAATATGCTTCAATAATACTAAAGACACACTGGTGGTACAAGGACCGTGGTATACCACGGTTATATACCCTAGTACATATTGTACCATGGTTTTCCACGTTGTACCAGCATGGTACAAGGCGACACACCTGTGGTACAACTTGTACCATGGTACGAATACCATCAGTGTGTCATTAGTATAAGCTTAATAGCCTATTCAGATTACGATTAGATTATTTATCGTAATAAATATCGTGTAAAAACCTGAGAAAGAAAATTGAATGTATGGGGATGGCATCAGGTTGTTGTTTATC
The DNA here is from genome assembly GCF_024139115.2 of Armigeres subalbatus. NCBI lineage: Eukaryota > Metazoa > Arthropoda > Insecta > Diptera > Culicidae > Armigeres > Armigeres subalbatus. The sequence goes on along the minus strand of NC_085140.1, from coordinate 241,947,393 downwards.
ATGATATTTATAATCATAAATGACGTAATCACAATAGGCTATAACTTGGCCGTTTGACACTTATAGTACCGGTGAGAGATTTAAATAATCGATTATTTTTTTATGAAGCCCATCGGCCTCTTTGTCACTTCACTTCTAAACATATTCATATTCGGCTCAATTGAATGAATTTATGAAGAAGTAAACTGAGTAAGTCATTCTATGTTTTGAATAATCAAAACACGAATGTCAAAAGTCGAAGTGAATGTGCTTCATGAAAGTGAATATTTTATGCTCTGGTACCGGTACCTTGGCTGCTAGGTTTTCAAAAACCTCCAAATGCCAAATGTGGTTTCTTTTGCTTAATTAGTTTTAGAGTTAGGGAGAAATTTGTGTTTCATTTGCATGGGAGCCTTCCAGTGGGAGGAGGGGTCTCAAACCATCATAAGAATCTATCTACCCCAACCCAAAAACTCCTGTATACGAATTTTTACAGTATAAAAAAAGGATATACATCAGTGAAAGCGGGCTTGGTAGTCATATGGCTACTGCTTCTGCCTCATAAGCAGGAGGTCGTGGGTTCAATCCCAGGTCCGTTCCATTCTCCTACTTTGTATCTTTCTCTATATTTCTCATGTTCTAGCAATCGCTAGAACTGGAAATGGACTTCCATACCATTTCCATTATTATTCCTATACCTTTAACATGAGTTTTCTAACAGTAATCTGCTAGAATTGGAAATGAACTATAGATAGAGCTCGTTTCCTACATTCAATTAGAAATGCCATCAGTTGGCTTCTCCTATCTATCACATTGGCAGCTCGTTAACCAAGACGTACCTCTGCCTCTCGAACCTAACCCAAAAATTCCAACAAATTCCGAATGAACTCGTGGCAAGTGCAGAGGTATATTCGGCTTGCAGTGGGTGGTGAGTGGTTGCATAATCATTTCCTCCCCCTTCCCTACATTGACTTGCATTCTGACGTGGCAGGCGCCAGTATGACCTAACAAATGAGATCACCAGTACTTGTACATTGAAGATGTGTGCTAGTCCCAAGCAAACATCTGTTGGTTCCCTGTGCTAGAACAGCTGATCTGGTCATATTGGAGTAGCAACTACGAGCAGTCAGCTCAAGCTCAAGCTATAAAAAAAGGATATACATCAGCTCCGGCCCTACTCAATGAACGAAAACATCCTTGGTTGTACACAACTTCTAGACATACCCGCAGAGTCGCATATATGATTATGGACCTGGTTCGATTCAGGATTTTTTCCACTCCGGAGCAGTGATGGGAAATGTCAAAAAACATCATGGGATTGCTATTCCCAAGTAACCAATAAGCACTAGATTCCGCCAAATCGGCCATATAGTGCTATTTTAATGCTTATAAGTTTTTAAATAGCCGTATAATAGCCCTATATGGTGGTTTGGCGTAATATAGTGCTAATGGTTACTTGGGTTACTAAATTTGCTATTAATTTTTTTCAAAACTATTTACAATTAGGATTTTTTGATTAACATGTGTAAAGTAATGCTTAAAGGGTGAACTGAAATAGAACCAGCCCATAAGGTTTTCTGTCGTTTAATTCACTTTCTTTTCCAAGCATAGAAGAAGAATTTGTTTATTGTGGGCTTAAACACTGGCGGAATTGAACTGAGGCAAGATGGCAAGATTATTTAGAGATAAATTGAAAAATTCCTTTATGAAATCCTTCATAAATTTCTTCAGTTATTTATTTGGAATTTTCTTCCCTGTACATTTCTAGAATTCTCTTACGGAATTCTTTTAACTTTTTTTGGATTTTCCTTTTAGAATTTTATCGGATATTCCTTTAGAAAATCCTTCTAAAATTCTTTCAGAAATTCCAATTGCAAATTCATTCCAAAACACTTTTTAAAATTCCTACGAAAATTCATTTAGAATTTCCTTAAGAAATTTCAACTGAAATAATTTTAAAAGAATTTCTGAAATAAATTCTAAAGAAAAACAGGAATTGTAAAAAATAGTGAAATCCTTCATAAACTTCTTCAGTTATTTATTTTGATTTTTTTCCCTGTGCATTTCTAGAATTGGGTTGTTTAGGGGTAGGGGCAGTAGGGGCAATATGAACATACGGGGCAATATGAGCCACCCTGATTTTAAGCTTATTGACAAGTTTTATCATGTAAAAGTTTTATGATCTTTAAGAGGATGCTCCACATACGCATCAACGTGAAAACCGCATTAAAATTCAATTCAAACATGAAAATAATGAAAATGTACATTTTCGCTGCATAGGCAAAATTATTATAAGATTTGAAGTTTATAAATAAGGTTTTGACACAAAACAGATTAAAATACAGGTCAAAAATACACCACAATCAAAAGATATATTAAAATTGAATATTGTGCACACATGTTTGTATTGATACAAATCTGAATTTATCAAAAAACTTTTTTTCCCAAAACCAGTCTCTATGGGGCAATATGGGCATACCTGCACAGAGCAAGATATCAGGCCTTAAAATGCGAAAAAGTTCAAATTTCAGTAGTCAAATACAAGAATATTATCATATGTAATGTTCATTACGGAAAAATTACAACAGCGCATTACTGCGATCGAAACAGAAAAAATGATTATTGACCATTTGAAATGTGGCTGTGCAAACTGTAAAGAGTGCAAAATCGGTTCAGTCCGATGTTGTGTGGCTTTTTAACTTTATTTGATATGAAATACTCACAACTGTTGTAGGAATATAATATTCTCCCATATTACGATACTTTTTTCGCCTAAATAAACGTTTTGGATGGGTGGCCCATACTGCCCCAAATGGTGGCTCATATTGCCCCGTATAGTCGGGAACACACATTGAAATCAATACATTTTCAAATGTGCATTCCAAGAATTTCTAAACGCTTTTTTCGTCATTCATCGACGTAATATGAAATGTAACATTCCCTAGTATAAGTCAACTACATTTGAACGATGTTGTTTTGAGCTTTTCAGCGCTTTTCAGAACGATTTCCTTAGGTGGCCCATATTGCCCCGATCACCCCTATATATGTTTTGACATATTCTAAAACTGCATAAAAAACTGAGCCTAACCCTAATTTTTCAGAATTTTTGGAGCCCCAGAACTATTTTAAATTTGCATTTTAAATTCATATGGGACTAAAAATTTGTTCTTATGCTGCATCACGCTCACCCAGCTGAACTCAAATTTGGGTCAGTTTAACTCAAAATCGGAAAAACTGGCTCAAGACAAAATTGAGTTCATGGCCTTGAACTCAATTTTGAGTCATGGTGTCAGATATTTTATTTTGAGTTATATCTACTCAATTTCATAAAATCGAATATTTATGAAATTGAGTTCGTCAAACCAAAAAAAAAATTTTTCATTATTAATTTTTTATCAAACAACAGAATAAAACAAAATAAAAATGAAAAACGTTTTATTTACATGTTTAACAGTTAATGCATATACATAAATTGAATATTATAATGATTTCGAGTGAAACTCGGCAACGATTTAGCAGAATTTTGAGGATGATATTTCAGGCTCCAGTCCTGCATTGTCACGGATTCACGCCGAACATCTTGCAAGCCTGCACCAGTCTTAGTCAACGTCCTCCAGTAACACTGGGTTTTCCCGATTAAGTCTTTCAGTCTAGAAATTTCCTTTAAATTTCTCTAAGTCGCCAAACGGAAATTTCCAAAATAACTCTGCAGATCAAAATCAAAAGAAATAATTATTTTAATTTATTTAATGAATATGAAACATGTCAGTAACTTACCGCATAAGCAGAGATGACTGCTTCTAGCCATATTTGCAAATTAATAACTGGACATGCTAATAGAACACAAAGTTGAAATGCAGGCCAATTTCCAGTTGGAATGTAGAGCCATTGAAGAAGAAGCATATATAATTAATTGAACCTGCAGAAAATAATGACGAAAAATATGAGAAACATAAAAGATACTGACAAATGTTGGCTAAACTTACGTACTTTTGATTACTATTTTTCCACTAAAGATTGTCACCCATATAAAGCGTTTAGAATGTGGTTTGGATTTCGCCATTTTTTCTCAGTGAACTCAGTTTTGCAATTTAGCTTTTTTATATTATTTTGAGTGGCAGTTACCCAAATTCATAAATCTCGTTTACTCAGCGTTTGACGTCTCAGAAGAAGTTATGAATTTGAGTTAAATCGACCCAAATTTGAGTTCAGCCGGACGAGCGTGATGGGCCAACTGTAATTGTATGAATGTTAGTGTTATTCTATCGATTAAAATGGCTTATTGTTTGCTGCACGCTCGTCTGACTCGACTCAAATTTGGGTCAGTTTAACTCAAAATCGTAAAAACTGGCTCAAGACAAAATTGAGTTCAAGGCCATGAACTCAATTTTGAGTCACGTTGTCAGATATTTTATTTTGAGTTACATCTACTCATTTTCATAAAAACGTATATTTATGAAATTGAGTTTGTCAAACCAGTATTTTTTTTTTTCTTAAAAACCGAAAAAATAAAAATAGAAATTGAAAACATTTTATTTACATGCTCAACAGTGGTCATACATAGTTACAATCTCGGTTGCAATAACAATTATAATTATGTCGAATGAAATTCAGCACGGCGTCTGCGGAGCTATCCAACTGGCCATACTTCACTCGTACTTCTTACTCTCGAAGGCTACGGGGAAGATAAGGAGGATGTTTCGGGTTCCAATCCTGCATTACCAGGGTTTTGCGCTGAGGATCTGGCAAGTCTTCATCGGTCTTGGACCGCGTCCTCCAGTGACATCGGATTTTCCCGATGAAGTCGTCCAGATTCTTCAAGCCGCTAGACTAACTGTAAAAATAAGAATTCAGAAGAAGAAATTCTTATAATCATTATAATATGAAACATGGAGAAACTCACCTCACTTGACCAATCTTTCTCTTCATTTTAAGCACATAAGTAAATAACCTGAGGCCTAAACTGAAGCTGGCTGCAATGAATAATACAAGAATTATGCAAAACATGCAATATGTTGATAAATGTTGGCACAACTTACGTATTTTCAATAACTTTATTTTCTCCAATATGGATTTTCACTTGTGAAATGTTCGGACTTCGCCATTTTTCTAAAATTTTCTTGGTAAACTCAAATTTGTATTCTATCCTTTTTATTCTGATTTGAGTGACAGTTACTCAAATTAATAAATCTCGCTTACTCAGTGTTTGACGTCTCAAAAGAAGTTATGAATATGAGTTAAACCGACCCAATTTTGAGTTCAGCCGGACGAGCGTGTGTATAAAAATGTAAATAAAAGGTTTACAAACAAAATAAAAAGATGTTGGAGATCAGCAAAGCATGCTCTTTATGTTAAACTATAAAAAACTCATATTTTTCTTTGCTAAACAACCCAATTCTCTTACGGAATTCTTTTAGCTTTTTCGGATTTTCCTTTTAGAATTTTATCGGATATTCTTTTAGAAAATCCTTCTAAAATTCTTTCAGAAATTCCAATTGCAATACGATTCTCTTTTGAAATGTCGCCACAGGAAAATGTATTGATTTTCATACGATTTGCATGGAATGCGTTTCATACGACAATCTTATGAAAAAAAATGTAACCTGGTTTCGAACCATGGACGTCGTAATTAGAAGGCGTGTGATCACACTACACTACACGCTTCAATGAATCGTTTGAATTATTCTCATAAGTTTGGTCGTATGAAAATCTTACACCCAGTATCCTCAGTGTAGTGTTACACATATACCAATCCCCCTACGGTTCTACTAAATACATTTGTTAAATAAAAAAATATCATGCTATGGCCAAACACGTCCACGCGATATCTAAGATATCTACTAAACGTTACCGGTAGTCTGTAGATTATTATTTAGCTTCTATGATCATCTCATCATGCTCAAAATGTAAGAATGCAATTGTGTAATAAATAGGCCTGATCGAAGCTGGGGTCTTGCGAAACTTTCCTCGACCCTAGTCAAATACATGGCCCAGATAAAAAACGACTTGTCGACGGTCATTGAGCGTCCCACTTCTATGGAGTATCAATAACATATTTGACAAGTTACAAATAAAAATCAGACAATGCTCAACGTTCGCTCCCATCCGTCCGTAATTCCGATTGCTTCGTGCGCATTGTGTGAAACCTAATCACGTTAACTTCGACCCCCATGTCTAACATCAATTATTCCATTGTAGATCTGCCTCTGACCGGACCATTGCACAGCCCCCAAAATGCCGCAGAACGAGTACATTGAGCGCCATATCAAGCTGCACGGCCGGCGGCTCGATTATGAGGAACGCAAGCGGAAACGGGAGGCTCGCGAGCCCAAGAAGCGGGCCGCCATGGCCAGAAAGCTGCGCGGCATCAAGGCCAAGCTGTTCCAGAAAGAACGACGCAACGAGAAGATCCAGATGAAGAAGAAAATCCAAGCACACGAAGAGAAAAAGGTCAAGAAGACCACCGAAAAGGTCGAAGATGGAGCCATTCCGGCGTATCTGTTGGATCGTGGTGTGCAGTCCAGCGCCAAGGTGCTATCCAATATGATCAAGCAGAAACGGAAGGAAAAAGCTGGCAAATGGGACGTGCCCATCCCGAAGGTTCGCGCCCAGGCAGATTCCGAGGTGTTTAAGGTCATTCGCAGCGGGAAAACGAAGCGGAAAGCGTGGAAGCGAATGGTCACGAAAGTCACCTACGTGGGGGAAAATTTCACCCGGAAACCGCCAAAGTACGAAAGGTTTATCCGGCCGATGGCCCTGCGTTTTAACAAGGCTCACGTCACCCACCCAGAGCTGAAGGCGACGTTCCATCTGCCGATTATCGGTGTCAAGAAAAATCCTTCCTCGCCCATGTACACCAGCCTGGGGGTCATAACGAAGGGTACTGTGATCGAGGTGAACATCTCCGAGCTGGGTCTGGTGACCCAGTCCGGTAAGGTCGTCTGGGGTAAATACGCCCAAGTGACGAACAATCCGGAAAACGACGGATGTATTAACGCTGTGCTGTTAGTTTAGTTGCGAGGAATTTCGCGCCCATCGACCTGATTTTTTTCGTTCTCATCTTAAGTGTATGCTCTAGTGTGTAAGGCTGCGTCGTATTAGTGTGTATGGATGTGTTAAAAAATATAAGGACTGCATTATATAACATAGCTTTTCGTCTTTTCATTGGGATGGATGTAAGTGATTCAATAATGGGATAGCTTTTTGCTCGGAAGGTAAGTGTTTCATATGTTTTGTCTTAATGAAACGAAATTGTCTCAATATGGTGGTCCAATTGATTAAGCTATCTCGATGAACTTTAATAAATGTGTAGATTCTACATCAGAGAGAAAGAGATAGAAAATAAAATGTAAATTGGTAAATGCTTTTCTCCGTTTAGACGTGCACAATAAACTTTGCATAATTACACTCACATTTTATCTGGAAGTTTAATCACGACATTTCCTCAAGTAAAGTTTTTTTTTATCCTGGCGCGTAAATTTTATTGCTTTAGAAAAATTATGTGAGGAATATTTACTGCAAACTGTCAGATTGATTAACTTTTTAATGGAAAATCATAATGGCAGTTGATCGTAATTTTACATTACTTATACATGTTTACGACGCTTCTTGAAAGCATAAACAAAATGTTGTTTTGATATGTGTCCAATTGGACAAAACTTCAATTTGTTAGGTTTAAGTCATTTGGTAAATAAATTCCTATGAAAAAGAGATTGGTCTTATAACTCCTGCACCAACAGAAGCAATTCCCATATAGGGGAGCGTCTTTAAATGACGTAGCATATTTTTGCCTATTTTTAATCCCCTTTCCCCTTCGTAGCGTAATACAAATTCAGATACTCCCTCCCTATTAATCATAGCATTTTGATGCAACCCCCTTCACACTAATTTGTATATGAAACTCAACTCGAAATTGATTAAGTTCAATTAAGTTTTTTGGTGAAAATTTAAAAAAAAACAGATTAATCCACCTACCGTTGGTGGTGCCTTCCTCGCATTTAGTTAAGACACCAACCTTCTTCTTCTTCTTATTGGCATTACATCCCCACACTTAGCTTAGTGTTCATTAAGCACTTCCACAGTTATTAACTCCGAGGTTTCTAAGCCAGGTTACCATTTTTGCATCCGTATATCATGAGGCTAACACGATGATACTTTTATGCCCAGGGAAGTCGAGACAATTTCCAATCCGAAAATTGCCTAGACCGGCACCGGGAATCGAACCCAGCCACCCTCAGCATGGTCTTGCTTTGTAGCCGCGCGTCTTACCGCAAGACACCAACCTTATATGGGCTTTATATGGTCCAATTTACCATTTTCTTCATAACTTTTAAACGCAATGACCGATCGTTATCAAATTCAATAGTGATCAACAAGGCTTTGTCGAATAAAACTTGTTGCGAGAAAATCGGTGAAGGATTACTATACGAAAAGTTGTCTAATGTTTTTATAGCTTTTGTGCACACACATACACACGGACAGACAGACATGTGCTCAGTTTGTCGAGCTGAGTCGATTGGTATAGGGGAAAAGACGGCTTTGGCAGGTTTTGTTCTATTATTGGCAGGGGGGTTTTTGTCGACCGAATTTTATGAAATGTGGCCACAACATTCTTTGATATGCAAAGAATGTTTAGGCCAAATTTGAGCATAATCAGTCATAAAAAACCCCCCTGCCAATAATAGAACAAAACCTGCCAAAGCCGTCATTCCCCCTATAACAATATGGGTCTCAGAGGCTTCTATCAAAAGTTCGTTTTCGGAGTGAAATGATAGCCTTTCGGTACAACTTTATTGTACGAGAAAGGCAAAACAATGAGAATAAATATATGGTTCTTTACTAGGAGCTCTTTCCAGCATTTACTTCAAAAACCATCTCTATTTAGTGCGTCCAGGGTGAATTCCGGAATAGTCAAGTCTCCCAAGTCTTCGATCTCAATTATTCCCTTTCACCCTCCGACACGGTAGCAAGCACTTCTTCAGCTCTTCAGCAAACAATCCTTCTATTGTTGGACACGGGGCTACTTTGTATGGCATAAATTCATTTGGCAAAATGGTTGTTTCGCACTAAACATGATCTTATTTTCAATATTCATATTCTTTGTGCAAGTCAAACCTGGACTTCAACCTGAACTTCTTGATATTTACAATGAAGAAGGCATACTGTTGAAGAAGGGATCATCAACTATTTTGCATTATCCCGAGTAATCGCGTGATTTAAAAGAAGGAAAAATCTCACTTTTCGCATTCAGAGCAGACGCTCTTTGATTCTATTGAATACAGATGAGCAATAAGTATTGAATGCAATGTCAATGGGGTCTCCAGTAGCCTTGTGAACAAAGGCGTAGGATTGCCAATCCGGAGGTGGCGAGTTCGATTATCAGTCCGGTCTAGGGTGTTTTCGGGTTGGAAACATTCTCGATTCCCTGGGCATAGTGTATCCATTGTACTTGCCACACAAAATACATACTCATGCAATGGCGGGCATAGAAAAGCTTTCAATTAATAACTGAGGAAATGCTAATAGAATACTAATTTTAAAAGCTTGGCCAAGTTCCAGTTGGAATGTAGAGCCATAGAAGAAGAAGAAGTTATTTGATAGTTAATTGATAATAATACGCAACATATAGTTTGTTTACATACGTATTATGGCCCCCCTCATTTGATTTACATGTTCCATTTCCATTTTGTGTGCTAGTAATGGACCCTCTAACGTGTTTACTTTTACAAATTAGTTAATATAACTTAATTTTAGTATCCAAAGCCAAAACAATTGCATGGATCAACAACCCTGATATGTGAAGCAACTTTATCCAATGGAAATTTGCAGGAAATCGTTGATTCCAGCGTTAACCTTTGGTTCTTGTTCAGGGGGTCCATTATACGCACGGGGCCATTACTAGCACTCACTCCCTAGTACAGCCACGAACGTGGCTGACAATTAGGGATCCTTTTCAATCAAAGTACCGTGGACCCCCGGTAATATGACCGTTTTTAATTTGAACCCCGTTGGTATGAATATCATTTAAATTAAAATGTGTTAATGTGATTATCAGGGGGTCCCGATAGAAGGTATTTTTTAAATCAATTGAACAAACAATGCAGCCAGAGTTTATCCTGCATGACCAAAGTTCTTATTCTCGAGCTTAGGATCAACAGTTGGTGACAGGGATTGAAAATTATCATTTAATTATCATATATTTAGCCAATAACTTATTCCAGAGGCGGAATTCCGTAAAGTGTTGTATTGCGGACAGGGAATATTTTTTTCTTGGATGCGCTTGCGAAACAAGCGACAAAAGAGAATCAACGACAAAGCTTTGTTTTTGTCGGGGATAATAATGACAAAGATCCGGAAATCTCTGTCAGAAACAAAAAAGAAAACAATTTTGTTGCTAATTTTTCATACCATTATTTTGCATTATCTTTACAGCAAATTTCGGTTTTATGCTATCGTAGTTTTTGCTTTTATGAAAATATTCGAGAATCTAACTCTGACTACGAAAATAGCATCGTATTTTCGGAAATATCAGAGCATGCAATGGAAATTATTCTTGTCATATTTAGGGTGACCATATGGTATCCTAAAGGAGAACATGTCCTCCTTTTTCAATAAAAATCAGATGTCCTCCTTTTGCAATGAAATGTCCTCCTTTTTGGATATTTTGAGAAAACAGTTGAATTAATAGGATTTTCTGTAGAAATTATTCTTTAATAAACAATACTACAACATTAGCAAATTGAACGCTGCACACATTTGCGTTTAATGCTTTCTAATATGAAATATTTTCAGTGATCTATTGATCTATCTAATGCTCAGAATTGTATATGATGAGCCTTACTTGTTAAATTCTGTGGATATGCAAAGCTTCAGTCTGTACGTAAATGCCGAAGACAATGTAATAATCAAATATGCTGAAAATGCCAGCATAATAATATGCAGCATTTGTTCATTGTTGAAACTAAAATCTAAGTTGAAGCTAAGGTACATGCAATTTAATGATAATATTCCATCTGGAGATGTAATGTTAATAAAGTAAAAGAAAATATCGTGTTTTCCAGCTAAAACAAAGTTGCATATGCTCGCAAATAAGTGTTCCAGTGGGAGGCGATATAGGCATGTACATGCCATTTTGTACACTTATTTGCATTGATATTGTTTGTTGGGTTGCCTCGACCTACAAAATCTTCATCCAATAAACTTTAGTGTGCAAACTTCAAACAAATATAATATTCTTAATCGATCGATATTTTTTATGTCCTCCTTTTTAACGAAAATGTCCTCCTTTTTCGCTACGATTCGGGAGAATTGTCCTCCATTGGAAAAATTGCATATGGTCACCCTAGTCATATTGGGTTCGGGTTCCGGTAAAGGCTTGTTGCGAAGTGCGTTTATCAGTAACAAACTCTGTTGATGACAAAGAGTATATTGTTGTTCGAGGCGTTGCTCGAATATTGATTCCCTGATTGCGGACTTCTTGCGCTATTTTCCCTTTACAACTTTGTCTAAGGGTACATTGCTCTATGTTTAATATTTACAGCGTGAAACTCTAGTATCACCTCATATACTAAATGATAATAAGTGTTATTATCATTTATTATATTAAATGATACTAGCGTTTCGCTGTAAATATTAGACATAGAACAATGTACCCTGATATTGCAAATTTTGCCCCGTGTTCGACTCCCATGCAGAAAATATTGTCCCACCAAAATATGTTCCCACCAGTTTCTCCATATATGGATGACGTCTCTACTGCAAGAAAGAGCTTTTTTGGGTTTGAAAAAAGGTGCAAGAATGATGTTTTGGATTGTGCTTTCGCTAAATTCTATACAATTCGACGTGTGAGCATTTGTTTTGTTACTTCGATAAATTTGCACGGTAGTCCATTCTTCGGTGAGAAAAGCAATACAAAGTTGTAAAGAAAAAATAGCGCTAGAAGTCCGCCATACAACACTTTTCGGAGTTCCGCCTCTGGAATGAGTTATTGGCTGAATACTAAATGATAATGAAATGATAAGTTCAATCCCTGGTTGGTTGTCCAAATGAGATTCGATGCATTCATGATCCAAAATGTTTGCTCAACGGAGCCATATTGTTCAAATAGAAGATAAAAGTAGATAAAAGCATAAGCATTTAATCCCCTATCGACACGCTTCATCTCTAAATCGCAAGGCCTCCCAGCTCAAATAAGCTACGTCGTTTGTGGACGCTTCGTAGACTAAATAACTTATTGTATAGGTCTGACAGAACTGCACAAACAAGCAATCAAAAACTTTGCACGTTTGCTACAAATCCCTCTTTTCGATACGCAGGCATCCAGGATGCAGATCTTCGTCAAGACCCTGACGGGCAAGACCATCACCCTTGAGGTCGAACCGTCCGATACGATCGAGAATGTCAAGGCCAAAATCCAGGACAAGGAAGGAATCCCCCCAGATCAGCAGCGTTTGATCTTCGCTGGCAAGCAGCTGGAAGATGGCCGCACCCTGTCTGACTACAACATCCAGAAGGAGTCGACGCTTCATCTGGTGCTGCGTCTCCGTGGTGGTGCCAAGAAGCGCAAGAAGAAGAATTACTCCACCCCCAAGAAGATCAAGCACAAGAGGAAGAAGGTCAAACTCGCCGTCCTCAAGTACTACAAGGTAACGTTCTTCTCTGATCCAGATAGTTCCGGTGAGTTAACGTGATTTACTTTTATCCTTTTCCGTAGGTCGACGAAAACGGTAAGATCCACCGTCTGCGTCGCGAGTGCACCAGCGAGACCTGCGGTGCCGGAGTCTTCATGGCCGCCCACGAAGATCGTCACTACTGCGGTAAATGCCATCTGACTCTGGTATATTCCAAGCAGGAGGAAAAGTAAAAAAAAGCTAACTGGCAACCCTGCTCCTTCCGAGCGTGTTTGCGTTATTCAGTGGATTCGCTCGGAGGGATCTTCTAATTTCTAAGGATCTAAAAAAATGGGGCAAATAAATCCATCAATAAAACATTGATACGGTTCCACATTCCGTATTGATACCTAACATGTTGCTGAATTCAAATTTTTTATCTGATGACCTCTCCATAAAAGCTAGATTTTTCGTCGAAAATCTTCATTTTGTTCTAAAATTGCATGTTTCAGGAGGAGGTATTATAGCAAGATTGTCGGTGGTGAGTATTAGGTTCTGCAGCATCTGTATCTAACCTCAAACTGATGACAGATTAGTAGTACTTCGCGTTGGACTCGGGGGCAGCCAACCAATCACGAACTCGAACCTTGTCGGAGTCAGTGGAAAGTACTACCAGGGATGCCAGATGATATTTCCTTATGTCTTCATCAGTGTTGTAAAATGTCATTTGCATTCTTTTTCATAATTTTCCCAGAACTTTGTTCAGTAGTTAGTTATCAACTATCAAGTATGACGAACTTATAGCGCTTAAATGTGTCTACAACTTTGTCTAATAAGAGATTTCTGTAGATAATTAATTTGAGTCCTAGGAGGCAAAATGTCATTCAAATGACACATGTCATTTTGGATAGATTTCACTCTCTAGCCTCAGATGTTATAGAGTAATGTACCTTTGGACAAAAATATAGCACTACTCAAGCGTTATGCGTGCATCTAAAATTATGAAGTAAATTTGGCTTCCGAAGAAAGTTATGAACAAATTAGTCAAATGACATGCAGATGACATTTTACAAGCCTGGTCTTCATAGTCGTTTAAAAATGTCTTCAATATTAAAATTATGATTATCAGCGAGAAATTTCAAAATCCAATAGGTTTGTAAATTCAATAATCTCCTTGTTTTACTGATGAGGAATAATGTTAATTTTTTCACATACAAATGGTTAGAATTCAAGAGAATATTATTTAAAATTATTTTTTTTTTATAACGAGTTTCCCCTGGATTTTGTATTGAGTCGGATTTTTAAACTGAATTTTCACGTGGAATTCTTCCAAATTTCTTTTTAAAGAATACCCTATTGGGATTCAAAATATACTGTGAAATACTTGAAGAAACATCCAGAGAATTTTCTGAAGGAACTTCCGGTAAAATTTCTAGATCAACTTCCGGATAAATTCCTGATGGAGCTTCTTATAACTTATACTAATTTCTTCTGAATGGAGCTTTTAATTACTTGTTGAAGTCTCCTTAAGAAATTTCCCGAGGAATTCCTGTTGGAACATCCAAAGGGTTTACTGAAGAAACTTCCGGAAAAAAGTTCAGAAGGAACTTCCGGAGGAATTCTTGGAGGAACTTAAGAAGGAATTCCTGTAGAAACTTCAGGATAAATTCCGAAGTTTTTTTCTGGAGGAATACCTGAAGGATTTTCCTGATTAATTTTTGAAGGATATTCCTGAGGAATTACTGAAGCAATTTCCGGTAGAATTCCTGAATAAACTTCTGGAGAAATTCTTGGAGGTAGTTCTGGATGAATTCTTGGAGGAGCTTCTTGGGGTATTGCTGCAGAAATTTCAGAAAGAAATCCTGGAGTTACCAGATAAATTTCATAGTATACTTCCTGAGGCATTCTTGAAGAGTCATTCGGCAGCTTTTTTAAAGGATCTTCCAGAGGAGGAACTTACGGAGGAATCCCTGGTGGAGCTTCCACCGCAATCCCGGAGAAAACTTTCGAAAAAAAAATCCTGGAAGAATTATTGAAGGAATTCGTGAAGGAACTACCAAAGGAGTTCTGGAGGATCTTCCAAATGAATTCCTGGAGGATTTTTCGGAAAAATTACTGAAATTCCGGACAACATCCTGGAGGGATTACAGAAAGAATACCAGGACGATTTTTTGAAGAAATTCATAGAGGAATTCGCAGAGAAAACACTGGAAGAATGTCCAAAGATATTTCTGGAAGAATAATCAAAGGAATTCAAGAATTTAACCAAAGTGTGTAGCAAGTTTGGTCTGAATTTCTTTTAGGGAGATTTTCCTGCAAAAATTTACCTTGAAAATTATGAGAAATATCCATTTAACACTAGCACAATTTCAATTTCTTATCGAAAGAATTTTCTATGAAAATTAATTGAGAAAATTTTCTTGTGGAAATTAAAAGGGACTTATTGTGGGAGTTGTGGAAATCAAGATGAATTTCTCGTTTTATTGGCGCAGTAACCATCGAATTTCGTATAGATCATAGTATGTCATCGTTAATTGTCTAGCTAATAAATCAGTCTCTACTATCATATCAAACCAAGCAGACGTGTTCATTCAATTGTCCCAATAGGTTACGGGCCCTAGCAGTTGCTAAGGAAACGACTTTGTATGGAAAAAATTTCAACGCGAGGAAGGTTCAAGAAGAAAAGTTGTCTTCATCAAGATCAAGAAAAATGGTGAATCCTGAAGATGCAAACGGACCTCAAGATAACTCCAGGAATCAAGGAAACGGATCTCAAGGCGGTTCCAGAGGACAAGGCAGCGTTGGCGGTCGTGTTCCGGGCAGTTCAGTTTCGTTGCCGGTAAGGGAAACTCTACGTGGTTCGGAGAACTACAGCTCCTGGTCTTTCGCGACCAAGATGATCCTGATTAAGGAACGGACGTGGTGCGCAGTGAAGGACCAGCCGGCGGACGATCCGGCAGTAAGCGACGAAGTTTCCGAGCAAGCCCTGGCCACGATATGTCTGAGCATCGATCCCAAGATCTACGGGTTAGTGCGGAACGCCAAAACCGCAAAGGAAGCTTGGGATAACCTGCGTGATACCTATGAACATAGCGGTTCAACTCGGAAGATTGGCCTGTTGAGGAGACTGACTGGAATTCGGCTGGTCGGCGCTGAACGCGATGAAGACATCATTTGCCAGACGACTCAGGAGTACGTGAACGAGCTGTTTACGACGAGTCACCACACTGAAAATAATCTACACGTTTGCTTAATGTTCCCTTTCACGCGGATCTAACGTGTTTTATCACTCCCCATTTTCACTAATTATCCACGTTGATCTCAATGTGCATTTTCCCGTGTATCTAACGTGTTTCGCCGTTCGTCAGTTCTACTAACAATCCACGTTAAACTCATCAGAAACAAATTTTAATCGGCACCACTTGCCAATACTGTTCAATTCAACGTGTAAGGAACATCGTTTTCCATGTCTAGTATACTAAAACCCTTTGCAAAGCAGTTTGAGGAATATTTTGTTTTACTCTCACACACTTTTAATAATGAGTTTGAAAATCATTGTGAAATGTTTGAACCGACTAAAAAATTGCCTATATATGGACACAAAACATGTTTACTAATGAAGTGAGGAGGAAGGTGAGTTTAAAATCTTTTTTTTCCTGAAATTATTTTTGAAGCATAAATAAAATTACAGGATTATGATTCGTCATTCATTCGCCGGCTCGCAGCTATTTGGATCGCGCTACCCGATACCATTTCATATAGTCGATTAAACAGCAAAAATGATATGCCTGGTAAATTATTTGAATGTTCGGTGGTATCTCTTCTGAACAAATTTATGTTAATAAATATAAGAAGTTGTTTTCACTAGTAAGATTAAAAAAAAATGTGTTTTAATTATGACTGTAATTGGTATAAATATTGGAGCTGGTAGAAAAATCTACGGTACCCATTTTGACATTTTTCACAAAAGCAATACATAAAGATTTAACGTGTTTTTCCTTCTTATTCTCCATGTAGTTCTAATGTATCGAACGTTTTGATTTTTGACATTAGGAACTGGAATTACACGTTATTTTAGTATGCAACTCAACTAGTGAAAATTCATATGTAAAACCAATTGCATGATCGTGTATAATGTTTTCAGTGATCTTTCGGAGGTAGGATTCAAAGTGGACGACACTTGGCTAGCGAGTTTGCTGATGAAGGGTCTACCGAAGCAGTACGAACCGATGATTCTAGGATTAGAGTCGTCGGGTATGAAGCTTACGGCGGACGTTGTCAAGGCGAAAATCCTGCAGGATGTGAAAGTCGGTAAGGATTGCAAGTCAGGTGATGGTGCGTTCTATAGTCATTCAAGACCGGAGCCGAAATTGATGGATAAGTCAGCGGTGAAGTGTTTCCGGTGCAAGAAATCGGGACATTATGCATCACAGTGCCAGAGGAAACCCAGCGAGAAGAAGGACAACCGTGAAGTTCGTGGGAAGCCAAGCGGTCATGCCGCATTTTTCGCGGCGTTTAATGCAGTCCAGTCGGCGAAGGACGATGTCGATTGGATTTTCGATTCCGGTGCAACGACGCATCTGTGCCGGAACAGGGAGCTCTTGAGAGAAGCGGAGAACGTGTCGGCTAGCATCAACGTTGCAAATAGTACTGTAGCGGTCGTCGTCGCCAAGGGTGTCGTCGATCTGGAAGCAGACATAGGAGGTACGTCGTGTGAAATCTCTATGAAGAATGTCCTGTGCGTTCCAGATTTGGCATTGAACCTACTATCCGTGAGCAAGATGTGTGAGAGCGGTTACCAGGTCATGTTCGACAAAGAATCCTGCAAGGTTGTCAGTCCCACGAAGGAAGTAGTAGCAGTGGGAAAGCAATCGGATGGCCTGTATAAGCTGAAGCTGGTCAAGAATCCGTCAGTGCACGTGGCACGAGAGAGAAGCAGTTTTCAACTGTGGCATCGAAGATTAGGACATCTTTCGGCAGGTGGCATGAAGCGACTTGAAGCCATAGCGACTGGAATGAAGTTTGAAGAAGGAAATTCCTGAAATGCGTTCCGTGTATCCAAGGCAAGCACCAACGGCAACCGTTTAAGGCGAAGGGTCACCGGGCTGGTCAGTTGCTCGAGCTGATTCATTCTGATCTCTGTGGGCCAATGGAGACAGCGTCGTTGGGAGGAAGCCGATACATCCTGACGTTCATCGACGATGCAAGCAGGAAGGCGTTCGTCTATTTTCTGAAATCGAAGACGGATGTGTTAGAAGCGTTTGAAGATTTCAAGTCGTATGCTGAGAACCAGACGGGAGAAAGGATTAAGCAGATCAGAACGGATAACGGCAAGGAGTATGTTAATCGTGCGATGCGGCGGTGCTTGCGTTAAGCAGGAATTCACCACGAAACTACGGTTCCGTATAATCCGGAGCAGAATGGGCTGGCAGAGCGGATGAACCGGACGTTGGTGGAGCGCGCCAAAAGCATGATGTTCGATGCCGGGCTGGAAAAGCGATTCTGGGCGGAAGCAGTAGCCACTGCTTCTTACGTCGTCAACCGTTCACCGACAAAAGGTCTACCAGTCACTCCCGAGGAAAAGTTCACAGGTAAGCGTCCTGACTTATCCCATCTGCGCATTTTTGGAAGCGAGGTCATGATGCATGTTCCCAAGGAGAAGAGACGGAAATGGGACGCCAAGTCAGAGCGGGGCATCTTCATGGGCTACAGTGAAAATTCGAAAGCGTACAGGGTGTACAATTTCAAGACTCAAGATGTAGCAGTTAGTCGTGACGTAATATTTCTGGATGAAGAACAGATTATTCGAAACGAAGCGAGCCCCTCGACGGAAGAAGTACCTTTCGAAATGGTTGTGCAGAACGAAATGGAAGTTGCAGAGGAACAGGTCGTAAACAGTGAAGAGGACGAATTGCAGGCGCGAGATGAAGAACTTAGTGAATCCGAATCCGAGGACTTCAGAGACGCCGACGATATGCTGGTCGATGCCGACCTACAACCTGCTGCGCTCCCTCCACAAACAGAGGACCCACGACAGTTGGTAAGGCGCAGTGTGAGGGAGCGCGTAACCCCAGGCAAGTATCGAGATTTCCATATGGGCTTCAGTATTCTTCCTCACGGTACTTCCCAAACTTCACAGCTTTGCGGTACGTCAGATGATGCGAGCGTCGAGCCCGAGACGTTTCAGGAAGCGATAACGTGCGAGGACAGCGGCCGTTGGAAAGATGCAATGGTGGAGGAGTACCGAGCGTTGCTGAAGAATCAGACATGGGAGCTCACCGATCTGCCTGGTGGAAGGAAAGCACTCCGCTGCAAGTGGGTGTATAAGGTGAAGACAAATCCCGACGGATCCATTGAAAGGTATAAGGCTCGTCTGGTGATCAAGGGCTACTCCCAAGTGAAGGGCGTCGACTATGACGAGGACGAGACGTACTCGCCCGTGGTTCGGTATGCTACCATCCGTTATTTGATGTCGTTAGCCGCCGGTTTGAACCTGAGGATTCACCAGTTGGACGCAGTGACCGCGTTTCTGCAAGGTGAGCTGGGAGAGGAGGATATTTATATGGAGCAGCCAGAAGGTTTTGTCAACCCCGCTAGTCCGAGAAGTGTCTAAGTTGAAGAAAGCGCTGTACGGACTGAAGCAAGCCAGCAGGGTTTGGAACCAGAAACTGGATGGCGAACTGAAGCGGTTCGGACTGGCACGATCTAAATTCGACACGTGCGTCTACTACCGTATTGAGAATGGACAGATCCTGATTGTGGCGGTGTATGTTGACGACCTCCTGATATTTTCCAACAACCAGCGCTGGGTGGACGATCTCAAGAAGCAGCTTACGGCGAAGTTTTTGATGAAGGATCTCGGATTGGCCAACAAAGTCCTTGGAATCCAGGTGACGTGGCAGCAAGGTACTGTTTGTTTGGATCAGGAGCATTACATTCAGCAGTTACTAGAGAGGTTCGGCATGGACGGCTGTGATCCAGTAGCAACCCCGGCGGACCACAACCAAAAGCTGACAAAGCAGATGAGTCCTGGCAGCGAGGAAGAACGTAAGCAGATGCAGAAAGTTCCGTTCCGTGAGCTTGTAGGAGGTCTCCAGTTCCTGGCGCAAGGCACGCGTCCGGACATTAGCTTTGCCGTGAATGCAGTCAGCCAGTTCTGTAGCGATCCGGGCAAACCCCACTGGACAGCTGCAAAGCGCATTTTGCGGTATCTGAAAGGGACGAAGGATATGAAGATTATCTATAGCAAGCAGGCAGATGAGCGTTTTGCTGGCTTCAGTGATGCGGACTGGGGTAACGACGTCGAGACGCGACGGTCTATCACTGGATATGTTTTCATGAAGTCCGGCGGACCGATTTCGTGGAATTGTCGACGACAGTCTACAGTGGCCTTGTCAACGACGGAAGCCGAATACATGGCGGTATCGGCAGCAGCACAAGAAGCAATCTGGTGGCGCGGACTACGACAGGAGTTATCTGGAGTGGCCGAGAAGATCACCATCTTTTGCGACAACAAGAGCGCGATCCACCTTGCTGAGCGAGAAGTCGGTTACTCACCACGCAGTAAGCACATTGACATTCGTCATCATTTCGTGCGTGAGAAGATCGAGGAGGACATGATCGATTTGGTGCACGTTGGCAGTCAGCACCAGGTAGCAGATTTACTAACGAAGGCGGTGCCGGCTCCCAAATTTGAATCGTAAAGACGTGTCATTAGAGTAGCAAGAATTGGGTTGTTGAGCAGCGAAAAATATGAGGTTTTTTATAGTTTAACATAAAGAGCATGCTTTTCTGATATCCAACATATTTTTATTTTGTTTGTAAACCTTTTATTACCATTTTTATACAGCAAACAATAAGCCATTTCAATCGATAGAATGACACTAACATTCATACATTGACAGTTGGCCCATGCAGCATAAGAACATCCCATACAAATTTAAAATCCAAATTAAAAATAGTTCCGGGGCTCCAAAAATTCTGAAAAATTGAGGTTAGGCTCAGTTTTTTATGCAGATTCAGAATATGTAAAAACATATATACCCCTAAACAACCCAATTTGTATGGGACTAAAAATTTGTTCATATGCTGCATGGGCCAAATGTCATTCTATGAATGTTAGTGTCATTCTATCGATTGAAATAGCTTATTGTTTGCTGCACAAAAATGTAAATAAAAGATTTACAAACAAAATAAAAATATGTTGGAGATCAGGAAAGCATGCTCTTTATGTTAAACTATAAAAAACCTCATATTTTTCTTTGCTAAACAACCCAATGTGCCGACAAATGATATTCATATTTCAAAATACATGGATTTTTGCCATAAAGTATGTGTCGATTTTCCTGAGTGATGTCGACATCGTGGAGTTGAGGTTCGGTTTGATTGTTAACACCTCGGTTAACACATGTTTTGCTTGAAATTTTGTTCGAGCCTCCATCTCTGTGACCATGATGTGCACCGTGTGCACACTGCATTTGAAATAAAATGACCGAATCGCTTATCTATGGATATATAATAGTCTCTATCATATTATGCTTCATGGGTTCTCTTGGTATTTGTTTACATTCTCTTCATGTTCTTTCTAGTCCCTTATTCGCATTCGTCGTCCGCAGCGGCCGCAGCGAATACAACCCTGGAAGTGGATCATCATCAGCT
The DNA here is from genome assembly GCF_024139115.2 of Armigeres subalbatus. NCBI lineage: Eukaryota > Metazoa > Arthropoda > Insecta > Diptera > Culicidae > Armigeres > Armigeres subalbatus. Next base: position 241,926,148 of record NC_085140.1, on the reverse strand, counting down.
GTCAAAGATGAAAAATCTTATCAGTGCTCGTCGCGATGCAAATTTTTGATTGAAAATCCTTATAGCTTGAACATTTTTGCGAAAATAAGTAATCTTAGCGGTTTTCCAGCTGTGAAATATGGTGCACCGTAAAGTTGAATTTCCGCAGAAGTGAAAAGAGGTGATTAACTCCAAAAAGATAGCTGATTCCGAGCGGAAATTTGGAAAGTAAATAACCGATCGATAACAGTGAAAAGTCGTCATTCCCGAGAGAATTGCCTGACAAAAAAAAATTGGAACAGAAACAATGGTCGGTTAATTCGAAACATTATCGCAGACACTTTTTATCTAAAATATATATCAATGATAGTTGCGCATTAGTGATTGAGAGAAAAAATAAGTGACCCTTTACGATGCTCAGTACGAATTTGGTAGTTCCCGTGGTGTTGTGGGGGCCAAACACCCCCACCCATTGTGTCTCGAGTGTGTTTTTGTCACGAGACCAGAAAATCCTTGCAACTGGATGTTACGATGGCCAGATTTGTTTGTGGTAAGTTATTTTTAAAGGATTATTAAGAAACTGCGCCATAAATATGGGGGAAGGAAATTAAATTTAAGGTTTTATTATTTTGTAACTACAACACATCTCATTTATTAATTGTAATAAGGTCAAGGGTAAAATAAGGTTGATTGCAGTAGAATTAGGAATATATTGCGAATTATTGATAAGAGGCCATAATTGAACTAAATTGTGTATGTCAAGATAAAAAAAAAATAATATCAGAATTTAAATTAGTTGATTGAGGAATGATAAAGGGTTTGACAATATAGCTTTAAAATTATTTATGAGAGTTTTATTTGCGTTGTACTCGAGATGATGAACAAAATATCATCACATTATGTCAGAAGAGTTAAAGGAAACATCGGAATCAGCCAATTCGAACCAGCCGAATTCAGTGTTCTTAAATAAAAACATAATTAAGATATTTAATTCAGCAGTTGACTTTCGACCTTTATACTTTCCACATGAGCTTGACTCATTCTCTCCCCTTGATCTTCCAAAAGCCTGTTATATATCAGTAAAGCTTATCTTAAATCTGGACAACACTAATGACTAATGACTAAAGTAGTTTATTATACATTTTGGATTGTTTAGCAGTGTATTATGATTCGTTTGGAGACAAATTAATTTTACAATTTGTGAAATGAAGTTGCGGAAACGTTTCGTATTATTTTCCGGAAGACGTCGATCTAGTCCTTAGACAATAGCAGACTTAATAAAGAAACAAAATTCTGCCATGTGACAAAATTCTGTCTTTTGATCACTTTTAGTTCTGGAATTATGCTATTCTGGGGATTTTGATAAGTTTGGTAATAGATGTCTTAATAAATATGATGCATCTAGTCATAAGACGAAATCAAAAACTCAACTCGAAGAAAAAAGGTTATATGGACTTTGGAAAAGACTTTATCTATACTTCATCCTAAACGTAATCATTACCTCTTTAATTATAATGAATTCAATCGGATTCAGCATCTTAAATTGATCATATCCAAACTGCTCCTCATTGCAGGCAAGTCGATCCGGAAACGCTGCAAATGACACCTCGATGTCTGCTGGTCGGCCATACTGCACCGGTTCTTTGCCTGACGCGTGCATCCATCATACAGGACAACAACTTCCTGGTGAGCTCTTCGGAGAACGGCGAAATGTGCACCTGGGACCTGGTCGATGGCAAGTGCACCGAGAGTATCAAGATGGCCCAGGTGCATACCAACATCCAGGCTTACCATATGGCTAACTGCGACGATATTCGACTGTTCTGCAACGGATACTACGCGGAAATCATGGTGATGGATCCTTTCAGCCTGGAAGTGTTGTTCTCTCTAAGCTCTAAGGTGAATCCAGACTGGATATCGGCTCTGCACGTCTTGAGACCCTCCAAGCGCAAGGACGATGTTGTGCTGGCCATCACCACAACGGGAACCGTCAAAGTCTGGACGTTGATTGGAAATGAGAACAAGTACTCTGAACCGATCTACGAGAATGAGTCCAAGCAAATCCGATGTCTGAACGCCATTACAATGAACTGCTGTTCGCAAAATCAACGTACGGTTTTGATTGTGTGCGCAAAGTATTGGCAGATTTACGATGCTGGCGATTTCACCGTTTTGTGCAGCGTAATCTCTCCATCTGGTGAACGCTGGATGGGAGGTGATTTCCTGGCAAACGATCGCGTTATTCTGTGGTCTGATGAAGGGAAGGGCTACATGTATCGCCTACCGGCAAACAGCATTCCGGACAATAAAGATTTTCATGGTCCGTCGATTGGCAAGGATTCTCCGTTCTTGTATTGCGTACTCTCACAAACGGGCGAGAAACCCCTGTCCTGTCCACCAACTATAAAGTTAGTTACATCGAACCGTGGTGGAAAGATCCAAAAGTATCTTCTGCGAGGTGATTCCGAGGGCTACATCAATATCTGGGCCGTCCCGGATATATCGATGGAGCAAATCAAAGTGATCCAGAATGAAAAGAGACTTCCTTCGAGTATGGTTTTTCTTGCATCTGTTTAGGATTGATTCGCATGACAATAATTTGTATTATTACAGCACTTGAATCGACATTTTGCACGAGCTTGGAAGAGGCATGGAACAAGATGAATCCGCTACCGGTAGGCATTCTGGATCAGTTGTACCGCAACAGCAGTGAACCGATGATTAAGCTGACGGCCAGCATCTATCTTCCCATGCAAAGCCGGTTGGTCGTTGGTCGCGAAGATGGCAGCATTATTATCGTGCCGGCCACACAGACCGTGATGCTGCATTTGTTATATGGGCAGCACCAGGAACTGAGTGGTAAGTTCAGTTAGGTTTATGCTATTGCTATGAAAAAGTATAATAACTTTTTTTTTCCTCAAACTCTTCTTATAGACTGGCCTCGTCATCAAATCCTGAACGGTCACAGCGGTCGTGTGAACTGCTTGCTGTGTCCTTCACTGGCACATCCTCGTTACGAAAAGTCTCATTTAGTGTCCGGTGGTGTTGATTTTGCCGTGTGTTTGTGGGATCTCTACAGTGGACAACTGCTCCATCGATTCTGTGTCCATGCTGGCGAAATTACTCAGTTACTGGTACCGCCACCTACTTGCAGCGTAAGTTTTAAGCCACACAGCCATCATTGTGTCTGTACTGCTAACAGTGGAACAATAATTTCTTTTCAGCCACGGATTCTGAAGTGCATTTGCTCGGTCGCCTCCGACCATTCAGTAACACTGTTGAGTCTTCAGGAAAGAAAGTGCGTGACACTCGCAAGTCGACACCTGTTTCCTGTCGTGTCTATCAAGTGGCGTCCGTTGGATGACTTCCTGATTGTGGGTTGCTCGGATGGCACCGTGTACGTGTGGCAGATGGAAACGGGACATCTGGATAGAGTTCTTCATGGTATGTCTAACTGATATTGGATATTTTTGTTGGAATTTTGTAAATAATGCTGTGTTGTGCATATACACAGGAATAATTGCGGAGGAAGTGATGAATGCCTGTGACGAAAATACAGGCGATACGGGCAGTAGCAGTGGATCAACATCGGAAATGGGTCTTTCAAATCCTGCCGTGCACTTCTTCAGGTATGTACCATTGTGGAAACACATTTCGTAAAAGTTGTCTGATCCGATGCCTCTTGTTTCCTTCCCGATTACCAAAGAGGTCTTCGTCATCGCAACTTCAACGCCATTCGCCACGCCACACAGCGTGGTATTCATCAGTTGCAGCAACTGCACGCGCATAATAATCAGCATGGGGATTTCCTGATGAAGAACCGAAGCAGTCCGTTGATAATCCAAGGATTGCGTACTAACCCTAAAGGTAAGAACAGTTCATGGTTCAGCACAAACGGACTACTTGATTATGGCCTTTGGCATAAAACCTCATAGTTTATAATCATGGAATTGTAAAAAAAAAAACACTAGGCTGAGGCTCTGAATATTATTAAAAGAATATTATTCGTTAAGCGCATTCTAATGACTGATCAACTAATAAACTAATTCAATGTTGCAGATGCTGAAAGTCATATTTTATTCTTTGATATCGAAGGATTGATATTCGAGCTGCATGCCGAGGAATATGCTGCCATGAGCCCGAGCACACTGGAGGTAACTTATTTCAATTTCTTCACGATGATTTGGCAAACTCAATTCTTTAATTTACAGGCGGAAGGACTTCTCGTTCCCGCTGGAACCGACTCACATTCATCGGAAGCCGGCAAGAAAATTTCAGGTGAGTCTGAATTGCAAATGCTTGGGCAATTTTGTTGGTAAATAACCCCTTACTAATCAACCAGCTAGGGAAATTACATTTATTTGGATCTCCGCGCTGAGAAAGTTGAACTGGTGTTAATCATGACTTTTTCGAAAACTTTTTCTTTTCTTTTTCTATGATGTCACAAACCAAAAACATAAAAAACCAAAACATTTCGACGAAACATTGATGTGTATCATTGCCAAAAATTGGATTCAGATTTCCTCGGTCGCGTGAAGAATAAAGCTGGTGACATGGAAAAAATACTGAAAGAGAAAGATAAACACGGTTCGTTGAAAAAGACATATTTTATTGTGTTGATGATGTAGTTGTAGCCTTGCTGTAGCATAGTATAGCTTCTATTTAATGAACTTACGATCGATTACTTTTGCTTAGTACTTTATCTTATTTAACTATTATACTCACATCAGGGATTGAACTTATCATTTCATTATCATTTAGTATTCAGCCAATAACTCATTTCAGAGGCGGAATTCCGAAAAGTGTTGAATGGCGGACTTCTTGCGCTGATTCCCCTCTACAACTTTGTCTAAGGGTGCATTGGTCTATGTCTAATATTCACCGCGGGAAACGCTAGTATCACTTTATATACTAAATGATGATAACACTTATTATCATTTAGTATTTTGAGTGTTCCTAGCGTTTCACGCTGTTAATATTTGACATAGAGCAATGTGCCCTTAGACAAAGTTGTAGTGGGGAATCAGCGCTAGAAGTCCGCCATACAACACTTTTCGGAATTCCGCCTCTGGAATGAGTTATTTGCTAAATACTAAATGATAATGAAATGATAAGTTCAATCCCTGACTCACATGCATTACAAACAAAATCCTTTAGTTCTTAGCTTCAATTTGCATGATATATGAAATCGAATCACAAATCGAATCGAATCAGAATAGATGTACAAAGTAAAGCATACAATTGAACGTCTAATCTTGCGATCGGCTTGGAATGATGAGTGTTTTTTTTTACTGTCTTATGATGAAAATTTTACGAATTCTTATTTGAACAATGGATATTAATTTGATTAGGATTTATGTTGATTGAACTAAGGAAAAAAAACAGATTAATCAGTTCAATCAAAGATAATTGCCTATTTCTGGGGATTGCACCACCCGAATTGGACGTTAATTTACAATGTTATGAAAACTCATATGTGAATATGTACGTTATGTGGAAGATTTGGGAATCTCGAGCTCATTCAGTAGCCACTAGGTTGCGAAGGCCGACGGAGGTCCTTCGTAGCTTAGTTGATTAAAGCACCAGTCTAGCGTATTGTAGGGTCATGGGTTCGAGTCCCATCGAAGGGAAAGTGGTTACCTCCAATACATTTTTCAAATCAATATCTTCCACATAACGTACATATTCACATATGAGTTTTCATAACAGATTAATCCACCTCACGGTGACGATGCCATTTTCTACATAACTTTTGAACGCAATGATCGATCGTGATTAAATTCAATAGTGATCAACTGGGTCCCAACTTGTCCCAAGTCGAATGCAACTTGTTGCGAGAAAATCGGTTGAGAATTACTATATGAAAAAGTGGCTAATGTTTTGCGGTTTTCGTGTGCACACGCACACATAAACACGGACTGACAGACATTTGTTCAGTTCGACGAGTTGAGTCGATTGGTATATAACATCATGAGTCTCCGAACTACTATAAAAAGTTCTTTTTTTATATAAAGACAGGACCAGAGGTCGTGAAATGCGAACTTTTGCGGCAATGTGATAGTCTTTCGTGTCTGTTATTCAACATCGCTTTGAAGGGGGTAGGGGTCAGGGATCGACACGAGTGGAACGATTTTCACGAATTTCATCCAGTTATTTGGTTTCGCCGATTTCGTGTACTTGGGCTCACTGGTGACCTCCGATAATGAGCAGAAAAATTCGGATAAGTATCATGGCAGGAAATCGTACGTACTTTACACTCCGCAAAACGCTACGATTGAATGGAGTTCGCCGTAAAACGCTTATCAGACCGGTAGTTCTCTACGGACACGAGACCTGGACGATACTCGTGGAGGACCAACGCGCACTGGGAGATTTCGAAAGAAAAGTGCTGCGTGCCATCTATGGTGTGGTGAAGATGGCGGACGGTACGTGGAGGAGGCGAATGAATCACGAGTTGCATCATCTGTTGGGAGAACCATCCATCGTTCATACCGCGAAAATCGGAAGACAGCGGTGGGCCGGGCACGTAGCCAGAATCTCGGACAGTAAACCGGTTGAAATGGTTCTCGACAACGATCCGACGGGACCGAGCAGGCGAGATACACAGCGAGCAAGGTGGATCGATCAGGTAGAAGGCGATTTGCGGACCCACCGCAGGCTGCGTGGTTGGCAACGTGTAGCCATGAACTGAGGTGAAGGGAGAAGACTTTTATGCGCTGCACAGACTACTCCAACCTTACTGACTGGGGTTTAATCACCGTGGAAACTTATTTGTTGTTTTAATTGGCTTTTTTCGGTGACAATTAAATCATAAGTTATAACATAAGTTATGTTTGTCTGACTGAACAGCTAGGAGGTTGCCAGCTAGTAGCGTCTGATGATGGCTGAAGCGTAGTAAGCCGAAACGCGTAACGCTAAATTGCTGTTTGATTTAATTGTCACCGAAAAAAGCCAATTAAAACAACAAATACTCCAACCTTAGCCTGAAAGAAAAAAGGTGTCATTATGCTTTTGACAAAAACCAAACATGAACTTTATCGAAACCGATACGGCTTCTCAATAGGAATGGAGTAATTCGACATGCGCTTATACACTAAGGATACGGGGTATACCCCGTTAGGCATAAGTACAAACTATGACATAAAAAAGGCAGAATTATGCCAAACGTCCATTATGCCTAACGTACTTATGCCTGCGATAATGATGTTACCCTTATTACGGACTTCTTAACCAGCTTAAGTCCCGTAGTCTGCAAACGAAAACAAAACTCACGCTGTATACTACTCTGATTCTTCCGGTGGCTTTATACGGCCATGAAACATGGACGTTAAAGGAGGCTGATCGGAGAGCTTTCGGAGTGTTTGAGCGTAAGGTGCTGCGGACAATACTCGGCGGTAAAAACGGTATCTAGCGGCGTCGCATGAATCACGAATTGTACCAGGTGTATAAAGGGCTGGATATTGTTAAGCTTATGCATCACGGCAGACTACGGTGGTTTGGTCACGTTTTTCGTATGCCGGAAGAACGGCAAGCGAAGATAATATTTAGTAGATAACCCGGAAAAGGCCGCAGGCTTCGTGGAAGGCCACGTACTAGATGGCTTTTTGCAGTTGAAGAGGACTTGAGGGCGACTGGAAGCGATTGGCCCAGGATCGAGTCCAGTGGAGAAGGATACTCCATTTGGCGTAGGTTCATCGAAGAGCTGTAGCCCCTTAATTATGCCTAACGTCCTTATGGCTAGCGTACTTATGCCTAACGTCGCGGACCCAAGGATACGAGTATTGCTACAATAGATCTAATAACTGGTCGCAGGGGCACACCCGAACAGGAAAAAAATATCGAGCAGCACGACGACTGAATTGATGCACTGCGAACGTGAAACACGATACGCTTAGGCCATACAGACTAGCGTGTCCTAACACGGTTGTGGATTGGCCACGCGTGGCTGACCCAACTTTTCTACTAAAAAAGATCCCCATGAAAAAGAGCAACCTGAGAACAACATCAGCACCACCATTTTTTTTTTCTTGATTTATGTGAATTTTTAAAATTTTTAGGTTCTTCACTCGTCGTGAATGCCAAGGCCAGGGGCACTTAGCAGGGGGAGCGGGCAGGTCCAATCGTGGGACCTTCCATTGACGAATTTCAATACAAATAAACATAATATATGAACATTTTAAAACCTCTTACTAACGCTTTAAAACTTGAATAGAAATGGTTAATGACTTAAAATGGTCGATGAAAAGAAAACTATGGCATAACATAACAAACGATAAAGTTTAAAACATCCAACTACGGGAAGATCCAGATAATCCTTGGTAGTAATAATATAGGTCCAAGTGACGTTGAGTGCGCTGCTCTCCGGAGATAATTGAAACGGCTTGAGGCGGAAGACTTACCCCAATTGTAGCGAGCCTTTTATTCCTTCTGGTCATCCAAATGTATCCGAACGTAATTTAAGGTATGCAGAACGCAGGAAAATGAAATAAATAAGATCAGAATGCTGGATATCAGCTTCAGAGCTCTGAAATGGTTTGACAGCAGCATATTCGTTCTTGCATTGCTGCGGTAAAAGACTGGCTATGCTGATGAGGCGACCGTAATGGAATTGGGGAAGTGCGAGGCCCCCCCAGCTGACCTTGTTGAAATTGGTGGTTTATGTTGCGAGGGACTTAGCACCCGGGATGGGGTTTCCGGGCACCCCGGTCACTGGAGGGGTGGGGACTTATAGCCTTGGGGTAACCAAGGAATGCCCGAAAGCCTCGTGTTGTGGGAGCTTACTTCCAAGATTGACCTCGAAAAGCCCCTTGAAACTGTTAATTGCACAGGCCCCCATCTTTTAAGAATGAGATGAGGGCGGCGGTGCTGGCAGCGTCGTCGGATAGTGCATCCCTGATGCTAACAGGTATCCCGTAGGTATCCCTGAGAGCCTGATATTTGGGGCATCGAAAGACATAATGTTCAACGGTGTTGCGAACATCACAGACGTCGCAGGTTGTATGAAAAGGGCTCCCATCGAAGTGTGTCCGGTTCAGAGCCGGGAAATGTTTTGCTGTTCTTTCAGGTTGGATAGGTCTGTCAATGCGGATGTGGTCCCCTCAATTTTCCGAAGGTATCCAGATGTTGTGGCAAACCAGGAACTTTCCCAGTTTTCTCGTACGGCTTTCTTTATCCAGGTTTTTACGTCTTCCAATGGCACGGATGTCCTAAACCGCTGGCCCTGATATATATCCGACTCCGGCAAGGAGATTTGCCGTGATGTTTCCAGGCACTCCGCAGTGCCCCGGAATCCAGGCAAAGGTCACTGGCAGAGTCAGAAAGGACGAGATGCTGCACAAAGAAAATATGCTGCACACACATATCCGGGAGGCTGTCCGACACAGTGAAACCAGTCCCGGTTACCCCAATGCCGACTCCGCGGCCCGAGACCGACCAATCCGTAAACCTGTGTTCGTGGTTGGGGAAATCTCTGTTAAGGAGCTCGGCCACCGATCTTCTAATAGCCATGGAATTGTCACCCCTGCGGAAGTTGCAAGCTATGGAGCTGTTTATAGTGGCTGTTGAGGAGTGCCAGCTAAAGGTAGCGCAAAGAAACTGTTAGTGTATTTACAAGACACGCGTTTGTGCGGGCAACTCTGATATGTTGTGATTTTTAATTTATTTTTATGCACATAATTGGAGCATGCAAATAAACATACAATCCAAATACAAGAGAGGCCCCAGATTACTTCCTTGTGGTACACCAGAAGTATTGGAGAAGTATTCAGACTGTGAAGAACCGATTTTCACAGAAAGCAAACGGTTTGACAGATATGATTTGAACCAGCACACTAGATAGCGACTAACTCCAAGTTGTTCTAACTTTGCAAGCAATATTCCGCGGTCGAACGCTGCTTTCAAATCCGTATAAACTGCATCAACTTGACCACCGGAGTCCATGGTGAACACACAGTGAAACAAACTATTAAATTCGTTTCTACAGATCGCTTTGGATAGAAGTCGTTCTGTGCAGTAGAGATGTACGCTTTAGGGTCTGTCTCATTTGGAGAATTAAACTGAAATTAAACTTAAAAGTGACATTTCAATAATTATCAAATAACCCTGCTCGCAGAGCAAGATTACATTTGACAGATATCGAATCATTTTGCATCGACGTCTTATTGGAATTGCTGGGTAGCACCAGCCATTCTTATGACTGGGTTATTTGCTAATTTTTGAACTGTCACTTTTAAGTTTAATTCTCCAAATGAGACAGAGCCTTACTGGTACTGAATAAAACCTCATTCATGATTATCTCGAATACTTTGGAGCAAGAACATACACACTTAAAATAAATCGCCGAATTCGGTAAAATTTTACCGAAATCTCAACAGCAGAACTGTTCGGTAAAAATTTAACTGATTTTCGGTTATTTTGACAGTTGAGCAATGGAAAAAATACAAAAAATCTGTAAAAAAAATTACCGAACAGTTCTGTTGTTGAGATTTCGGTAAAATTTACCGAATACGGTGAAATGGGTTAAGTGTGTAGGGATGTGATGCCTCGGTTGTACATTTCTTTTATCGCCTTTTTTGTAAATGGGAAACATGTGCAACATCTTCCATTCATCAGGAAGCTCTCTCACCTGGAGCGATAGTGTGAAAATCCTAGCTAAGTGGGTAGCCAGCGAGTTCGAACAATTCGATGCATTCAATTGATGCAGATGCTATTACAAACATTTTAAATATTAGAGAAAACTAATACGCAAACGTATCTATTCTGCTCAGCTGTTAACTATAGGATCCGGCGACATTATTAACAACTATTATGCAGAGTACACACCAGTCAAGCAGTTTGATGAACATTGACTCCACCCCCAAGAAAACGCTTCGATTGCTGCTTTGTTTGAACGTGTGTGAAGTTGTTCGAACAACCATTTGGCAGTTGGCGGTTCGGTTGGAAAAAATTAAAACGATTTGATTTTGGTTTAAGTATTCGGGGGGTTGGAGTCAAGGTTCGGCGAACATGTTTGAGCCAGAGTCGATTATATAGAGTTGCGCAAAGAGGATCTTCTTACTCTTATTCTAAACGATGCTCTTGTTATTATGTTGAAAACTTTCATTTTTGTTCAACCCTTCAAGTGACTTCACGGGAGTGATCACTTCAAAAGCTTTTTAATTCGATAACCAAAGTCACCTACAGAGTGAAAACACGTGAGTTTCTTGTTGCAACTTTATTGGGGGGTGTATTGAAGTTTTTTGAAGCTGTTTCTAGAACAAATCTAATACATTTCAATTCATGAGTTTTAGTTCGCCATAATAATCATCAGGCGATAACAATACTTCCACCTTACCAACAAGCATTTGTTTACTTTGCTCGATACGATGGATTTTCAATTTTCTTAAACCATTCGATCAAGGAAGAGTCAACGCTTCATACCCGATGTACACTGAAGTCGTTTGTTACGCGGTTATTTTTACAGGAATCGTTTTTTATGCGATTTTTTATTCACGCGAGTTTCTGGATTTCCGCGGTTCCTTCAGACATACTTTGGGATTTACGCGGTTTTTTACGTTGTTTTAATTTACGCGGCCCATATCTTCCGCGTAAAAACCGACTCTAGTGTGTTACAATATCTATGTATGATAATATTTACTATTAAAAACTTGCTAACAGTTTAGCATTTGGTTTCGGTAAATCAGTCAATCTCGTAAGTGCATCGCAAGCTTCTTCTACCATAGCACTACATTCCAACTAGAACTTGGCCTACTTTTCAACTTAGTAATTTATCAGCATTTCTTTAGTTATTCATTGAAAGTTTTTTTTTATGTCGCCATTACAGGGCTTTTAGCTGGTGCAGTTTGTTTATGCTAACTTAAACGTGCGTTTTCCTTGGAAAGCTTGGGGGCATTTGACGATAGCTTCTTGCTTACGTCTGTTGATGCAGTAGAGGGGCTAGGAATCTTCTTCGCTGCTGCAGTGAATGCGTTCTGGTGGTTCTGGTAAACTTTGTTTGGCTCGTTTTTGATGATTCGTAGGTGTCTGTCGGAGTAAACGCTAAGTCCGACGCAATTCACGTGAAGGAATAATTATTATTATCAATAACGCCGTTGACTGCCCAGCTTTAGCAATGGGTTTTTCTGTAATAAGCAACCAGGGGCTTAGACTGACTTAGCGATGGGTGGTAAAGCCCCAAACGCAATACAACGGAACGGCGACGGAAACGGAAAATTTGACAGAAAATATATGGGCTAACTGTCAAATTTTCCGTTTCCGTTGCCGTTCCGTTGTAGGGTAAACTGGGGTAAAATGCACCCCCGGGGCAAAACGACCTTTTGGCTTTTTTTGGCGGTGTTCCAGAAAATTTTTCAAGAATGTTTACTGCTAGACTCATAGTTCGAGATAAGAACTACATGCCCTGTTGTGCACACTCATGAAAATCTGCCGAAAATGTACTCAAAAACGTCAAAGGGTCGTTTTGCCCCGGGGGTGCATATTACCCCAGTTTCCCCTATTGCGTTTGGGGCTTAAGTCTCTGTAGCAGTTTGCGTCGGTGATGGTTGCAGCTGTACACTATCAGCCAGGCTTGTGCTTTTCTAATTGTGTAATCGATTATCATTTAAAATAATATAAACCTAATTAGTACCAACTTAATGTCAACAATGAATCAACAATCATTTTCAAATGTTGGACCAAAAATTATATACATCACATCGAAAGTAGATTCAGACTGGGCTTGAAAAACGCTTGCTTTGATCTCATCGCACAGAATACAGTATCCCCCCGCTGATCCGACAAATGTATGGCCGGACTATCGAGGTTTCTCTCGTTAATCCGACTGTCAAATCCATACAAATGAACCAAAACAAAATCACAGCACAAATTAGAAAACTGACAGCATAATGTGTTTAAATGGGTGTTGATACTTTTTAATCCGAAAAGTTCCGAATTATCGAGATCCGGACTAACGAGTCGTCGGACTAGCGAGGTCCGGATAAGCGGGGGAATCCGGTAGTCGAAAACCTGTAGATTACATACAGCTACGTAGTTCAACGTCACCTTTGCGTACAACCCGATTGGGCTGAACCTTTGAGTTTTTTTATTCCTTTATTTATTTGGTAGGCACTCTGTGTTACTTAACCGCTACTGTGCCGAGATCTATTATGGTATTCTCCTGTACAGGACGCACCCAGAATATATTTATAGATATCCATTATTCGTTATTGTTGTCGTGAGTCCATTGTGTCCGTTTGTCCATGTCGGGTATCCAATAATCGTTGCATTGTTCGGTTGCCATTTAATCCGGGTAACGTGGTAACGAGGGTAACGAGGGGCTGGGAATCGAACCCAAGACCATTCGCTTATAAGGCGAACGTCTAGCCAACTACGCAACGGGACCCCCGATGGATGATGAATGTTTGAACAAACGAGAGGTGGAGTCAATGTTGGTCAAACTGCTTGACCATTTACGCATGGTAGCTTGACAAGGAATGGCTTTGTGTATACTGTCCTCACTAGCATATCAGTCTCATACCATTCTTTTCGCATACTGAGATAAAAGACAATGAAGTTCAAAACCGCATTCCAATCCATAAAAATCTTCGAAAAAATTTAATCATCATCATATCTTGTTGAATTTTTGCTGAGTTGTTCAGCATTCTTTAGATTATCGTGAAACGATTTAGTTTGATCGAAACATTGTTTAGTTTCGTGATTCAGGAGATGTTAACTCTTAATAAGGCTATTATGCGGGTACATTAAATATGGGACTCACATGACTTGGTATATTTTGCACTCATGAACATAAAATGTCGCAATTTTTATTATGATTTATGAGAGTACTATTCATTGAGTAAACTCAAAAGTGATGAAAAGTCAAATGGAAATATGAAGTTCTGTAAAGGGACTTCTGCGCACTACCGATTTTGCTACTGCATTCATGAAAATCTCGTTTTCTTCCATTTCCCTGTTGCATCTCGAGTTAACACATGCATGGCACGTTAACACATGTTTTTCAATCAAGCACCGCAAAGTTTCACAGCCCTCAAACAGTTTATACTGCCTATAATCGCATATTTGTCCCATCTTTGCTGGATTTCCTAGTCATATGGGACAGTTATGCGATTACAGGCAGTATAGTCCATCAACGGGCGAGGAACAGCATGCATGCGTGGTCCATTTGATTTGTGTTTGGCACAGTCGATTGTTGAACTGATTGAAAGGCGAATGGTGAATGGGTGCCGGAGCAGGAGAAATTGGCTCAATAATACCTAATTCTGTTATTGATACCATACTCTGTTATGAACTAGCCCTGCATAAGAGGTAAAATACCAAAGGAATAATACCAAAAACTAATATGCACAATACTTAAGCCATAACAAACTTAGTTATTAAATACCAAATGCATAACCAATTATTATTCGTTTGGTATTGAAATACCTAAGCATGGTATGCCTCAAGTATTCTGCATATAAGTTTTTGGTATTATTTTTTGGTATTTTACCTACTTCATACCAAATTCTGTTATCAAGGTCGTCGCTCCTGCTCGGGTAGGGAATTATGGTTTAAAATGCACTTGAGGGGTGAAATGACGCAACGCATAAAATTCTTTACATTATTTGATGTATTTTGAATTTAATTTGTTTCCAACGAAAATTTCAATAGAAAATTTCGTTCCGAATATTGAGAAGAAGATTTGTTTAAGTTAAAAAAAAAGTTATTGTCAAGCCACTTCCTACAACACCAGAGATTAAAATATGTATAATATGAAACGATTGATTTAGAATTAAGGGTAGCATTGTAAGATGAAACAGTTATTTTCATTATTCGTTGTATATTTATTGTATATTTAATATTTATGGATATATCACTGTCACAAGCATTTCGCCAAAACAATGAAAAAAATCGATAATATTTGTCTTTTAGTTTTAATTTTTTTTCACTGTGAATGAAATAGTATTATTTTTCAGCATGAGCTCATGATGATACGTTTGTCAATGTAGCTGTTTTTAAGAATAAATATATTGTAATTGCTTGCTTGCTTCGATGGAAAGAAGACGTGTCTAATTCCACTAGGTGAAATAACTATCCAAAATTTCTATACAGGTATACTTGCCAAAATGAAGGAAGGTGCAGAGAACGTTCAAACAAAGGTGCAAGCCAAGTTAGACAGTGTGGTAAAAAATGTTGGTGATACGGGTAAGGGTAAGTTTCGTTACTGCACCTAAACTCATCGTATTTACTGCACCCACCATCGCAATCTTTCGTTATTCCTCATTTGTTATCGTGTCTTGTGGACATTTTTTGGTTCAATACATCATATTATGATAGAACTTTAGTTGATTCGCTGACGGATGCATTCGGCGATCATGTATTCCAGTTCACGTAAACCATCCTGGTAGGTTACCAGCGCATTCCTATTACACGTTTGCTCATAGTGGCCCTTGCAGCTACCATAATAATATGCCATGTACTCGCGCAGTTGTTGGGTTCTACTCAGGAACGTGCTGAAGCAGTCTTCTATCTGTATGGAATAATAAACAAATCTGGATTACGTTATTTGTAAACTAGCAAATTTTTCACCTTAGAAAAGCCTTGAATATTGCTTGTTAGCACAAGTAGATTCATTTTCAAATGATGAAGGTAATAATCGGCATTTGTTCGAAGCTTAGGGTGGAGACCGTTTAATGTGGTTTTGTCGAACAGCTTGATCATCTCGTCGTACGTTTTTCGCGAACTGAAGTACACATCCTTATGGGCTAATTTGTCTGGCGTTGTTTTCTTGGAACCTTTTTTGATTACAGCTTTCTCAGTTGTTTGTTTTACGGATTTATCGCTTTTCTGTGTTAGATTTTTTATTAAATCTGACTGCTCTTGCAGTGTTTTCTTCAGCTGGGCGATTTCATCCAAAAATTTCGAACATTGAGCTTCTGAAATGAAAATTTTACATTTCTTATATAAAACAATTATTTTGCTTAAATTATTTTAGCCATCCAAGATAATAAACATAATAGACCTATATTTTAACATTATGATATTTCAGTTTAGTGGACAATTGAAATATCGCTAAATATGATAAAATTTCAGGAATGTATTCTTGTATGTTTTGTTACTTATCGCTTATCGGCCTTATTCAAACTCACATGTTAATTCTGAAAGACAAGTTTTGTTTCTGTAGTATGATTTCAGCTTCACGATACCATCATATTTCAGTAATCTCATGACCATTTTCGCGATAATATTTTCTCTTTTAATAATCCTCCTAAGATTTTAGCTAATTTGAAAGTAATTTGACTGATCACGTGCAGCTTGAAGTGCGTATGAAAATTGCTTTGAAAACAGTAATTTTGTGGAAACCCGTTCCGCAAGGTTGCTCATGAAGTTCTAAAAATATGTGAGTGCGTTGGCAGCATAGGAAAATCTGCAAGGGAACATATCGTCTTTGTTGCGATGCGAAACGATTTGATGCTTGCAAAAAAAAAGTTATTTAGAAAATACTGAAACGTGTAAAATTCAATTTAACACGCATAAGAATAACATCAATTATTATATCAATAATGGGCATTTTTGTTTCTTCATAATCATAACTTTGCTTACAAAAGTCAGATCGCTTCGCCACAACAACTGTCTTCCAGCTTAGGAAGTTTTCTATGAAGTCAAAGAGTTGATTGTATTAAAATAGTTTATAGGTCACCTCACGAAATGGGTTTTTACAAGTGGCGATTTCTATAGCAATTACCATACAAACTTCAAACTGCGCGTGTTCAGTAAAATAACAACCAAATTAGCTTTAAATTCAGGAAGATTATTAAAACCGCAAATATCATTGTTTAGGCATAAGAGAATAAAATAGTCAAAATTTGAATCATTCTACTGTTCGTGTATCTTTTCGTTTTTCAAAACTATTCAAACTTACCTGTGCCAATAGGCGGTGTCCAGGGTTTATTTCGAATATAATTGATTATTGTGTTTGCTACAATGAATAATAATAAATATTTATTATTTTTAATGGTTTATAATCGGACAATTAGGCTGTTTAGCTCACAAATTGTTGATATTGAGTTGTTTACAGTTTAACACATAGCCACGTTCTAGCTAGACCACGTTTTTCTAATCTCAATATTAATATATTTTTATTTCATTTGTAAACCTTCTATCTACATTTTTGAAAACAAATTTAATAATATTTTTCAAGACGCTAGTATTTATAGTATGACAGTTAGTCCGTGAAGAAGAAAAGTTTTTATTAGTCCCATGTACATGTAATTTTGAAATTGTTAGAAACCTATAATGAATTATTATTCGCTTAATAAATCGTTGTTGTTTGTACACTCGTTGCAAACAGAGCTGTTAGATTATGAGTCCAGGCCTTGTTAACTACAGCCTGATGCAGCAAGCGAGGACCGCGAAGGAAGCATGGAATAGATTGGAGGCGCATTTTCAAGACAGTGGCTAAATCCGTGAATTTGGATTACTTCGTCAGTCAACCGGAGTAAAGCTTGTGGAGTGTGCATCCGTCGATGAAAATGTTAATTTTTGATTGCTTTGAGAATAGGTCGTATGTGCAAAAGAGAGGCTCTCTTTGTTCGCGCTCTCTTTCGCTAATATATTAGCTAGTTTTGCATTTTTGCTACATTTGTCGTTCAGCACGCTAGACAAAGCTTTTGTCTTAAGATATCTGCCAAGACATCAGAAGTAAGCTTGATATATTTTTGTAATAATAACAGAGAAAGACTACTACCGTCGCAACCGGTAACCTAAGGTAGGTTGCCAAATGGACCGCCTCTTAGGCGTACAGAGGTCCTCTCGACCTCTGTACCGCACTGGTCTCTGACGGCAGAGACGACGTTGTCCGCGTTTGTGATCTAGTCCAGTTGCTTGCACTGGAGGGTCACTTCCGCCCCCAACGACCTCACCTCGGCGTCGTCCTTGGGTGACGACCTCTTGGGCCAGCTTCCTGTTGTCAGTCCCACTAGCCTGCGTTCCGGCACAGGCCGGCTAATACCCTCTAGCGGCCCGGCGACTTCACCTTCTCGAGTCGACACCCTTCGGGCTCCTCTGCACCCCGATCTGCTCCGTCCAGACGACGTTTGGCCTTTATGGTCATACGTCGTTTGGCTTTGCTCTGAGCGCCTTCGCCGGATTGCTGCATGGGCCGTTTCGGGTTAGGCGCAGTCTTTTCTTCATTGGCAGTCAGGGCGAAATCAATCGCCTCTTGGGGCATAGTCGCTACCCCAAGGAAGGAGAAGGCTTCGGTTTGGGCACCTTTGCCAGCCTTTTTTCCCACCACCCGTCTGATAAACGTATCCTGTTATTGTCTTGCGACTCGAATAGCCTGGCGGAGCATCCGAAGGTTCTGTTTCAGTTCCTTTCTGATGTTCTGCCCTGCGTTCGCGAACACGATAATATCATCGAGTTGCTCGGCGACCACTCGCATCCCGGCCCGGCCCGGGCGTGCTGATAGGGCTATATCACATTACTGTGGGAGACTCCGTTGCTGCTAGTTGCAGCCTCCGGCACTCCGGTCTCCCCCTTCCAGGGAAGAGACCTCGCCAAAACCCCCTTGGCAAAGGGGTTTACCACCTCCATGCCTAACGCATCGTCAAAAGAATTGTTTTTTGCTTCACTCATTGTAATTGGGTCCCCTTTGTGGCTGCCGTCAATAGAGGTAATAAACTATAGGATACGATTGTCGCTGCGGTTCCCTTTGTTATCGTCCTCAAACATGTTGGGTACCTATCTGTCAAAACGTACTGATTTTTCCTTCGTTGGCATTTAGTGCTTTATCCCTGCCAGCAAAAGATGTTTCGCCACTGACGACAGCGACAAGCTTCCTCTATAGTTTCTTAGCTCTATTCTGCCGTCCAATCCTACTGGAGTCGCCTTGAGTAATTCTCGCTGAAACCGGGCCACTATTTACACGAGGTTCTTAAAAATGTCTAAATTTATATTCTTTCGAAAGCTTTCGGCGAGTATATTAATGATCCGAGTTAAATTCTTCAGAAAGATGAACCCCTCGTTAGTTATACACGAAGTCGTTTTAATGAACCCCTCGATTTTTGTCAATTCTTGACTCACCAAAATTATCATAACTCCAACATTTCTCAACCGATTGTAGAGATCAGCATATCGTTGGAAAGAGGAAGAGTGTATCCTCAATTTGCAATAATAAAAATAGAAGCAGCCATATTGAATTTGGCCGCCATCTTGAATTTCTTTTTAAAAACTATTTTTCTGCCAGGTTCGCAACCACCGATTTTGAATATTAATACATCGATGGAAAGCTTATCTTATATTGTGCATTGTTTCAATAAATCTCAGGTGTATGTTTTTTCTATCAAAAGTCCAGCGAGAATTACTCCTTGCAAACATCATTTAGCATGTGGATTGGCGAAAAGAAAAATGGAATATCTTGAAATGGAACGCAGAATCAAAACAGCAAACAGCGCAGCCAGAAACCGGTTCATCTGATGCTCATAGAGTAACCAGAAGTTATAATAGTTATAAATTAAAAAATGAACTCCGTTAATATGAATGGGGTACCGTCTTATCGCACGGCCCTCCTTAGCCGTGCGGTAAGACGCGTTGCGTTGTTGTAACGGAGTATTTCGTAGATTGCATACTGATAGTTGTCATGTATATTCTTTACCTTTCTTACCCCAATTGCTTATGGATTTCCATTTGGGATTCAATGGAAATCCAATTGGGGGTCCAAAATGATAAAACATGAAAGCTATCATTGCCGGCCACGCCCATCTTCTCCGTTACTAGGAAAGGGAAGGAAATGATGATATGACATCTACTTAACGAGAGGCCAGCGACTCACCGACGCCCTCATAGATGTCAAGGAATTGGATCATTATAAGCAAATGATAGAAAATTTGTGGAAATACGTTGGGAGAAATTTATGTCACTCCATTATCCTTGCCAATGATTTTCCTCGGATGGGGCGAAGGTATTAGCCTTGCCCTGGCTAATAGCCTAGGTTTAAGCGCCTTTGCTCGCTCTCTGAAACGAAAAAAGAGCAAAAAGAAATTAAATTCCCCTTCCCCCCTGATATGATAATGATTTTGATCAACAAATGAAACTGAATCACTACTGATTTCACTCTAATTGTCCAAATTATGTTTACTATTATACCTTATACACAAACTATGATCATTGATGATTTAAACAAACTATATTTGATCATTTGAACTCGTTTTTCGACATGGGAATGGGAATGAAACAAATGTAAAGAATATGATAAGTATAATAAAATCGATACATATTCTGAAAATATTGATTATAATAAGTTATTGAATTTAACAATAAAAACTTCACCTGTCATAAGACGGGTCTGCACAACCCCACTCAATTCCACCACTCAACCGTACCCCGACAGACACGTACCCCGACCCCAACAGCAAGGCCGTCCCCAGTGTCTCGCACTGCTCGCACTCGAGTCGAGTCGAGTCAAGTACGAGACACCGAAGACGACCCCACCGTTGAGGCCGAAACACGCATCTGTCAAGGCACAAGCAAGTGGCGGAACTAAATGGGACCGTACAAACCCGTCTTATGACAAGTGAAAACATTCTACTAAAAAGCTCAAAATAATTTTCTCAACAATAAAAACTTTTCAAAATATCTTGAAGATTTCTTGGCCTAGGCAATTAGATATAAGAATATCACTGCAACGAATGTTCTTCTTCTTCATTCTTCTTCTTCTTCATTCTTCTTCTTCTTCATTGGCATTACATCCCCACACTGGGACATTGCCGCCTCGCAGCTTAGTGTTCATTAAGCACTTCCACAGTTATTAACTGCGAGGTTTCTAAGCCAGGATACCATTTCTGCATTCGTATATCATGAGGCTAACACGATGATACTTTTATGCCCAGGGTAGTCGAGACAATTTCCAATCCGAAAATTGCCTAGACCGGCACTGGGAATCGAACCCAGCCACCCTCAGCATGGTCTTGCTTTGTAGCCGCGCATCTTACCGCACGGCTAAGGAGGGCCCCTGCAACGTATGTTCTTCCTTAATGCGGACAATGTAATTGTCTGGGAAACGTAAGGGCAAAGGCAAACAAACTTAAGGTATCTTACCTTTGCTCAGCTGACTACTTTACCCACAATTTAAAGGCTTGGCAGCGCTTCGCTTCCGAGAGGTGATAATTCAGAAAGATCTCCAGCAATGCCGGCGACACTGGTTACCAGTTTCCCACCGACCAGTGAGCTGGTATCATGTTTGACTTTAGCACTATTGTCAGCGATTACGATGTACGTCATTGACCCGAAGAAAGCACGATCGGCTAACGGACGCCGTCATGACCGTATGGTCTCCCTCGGGGGTGTAGGTTAAATTGGGGTTCGGCCATTCTTACCCGCGGAAGTTAATATTTGTACACCAACAATTTTTCAAAATTTAAACAAGACAAAATGTCACACGCGAGAAAAAATGCTTCCGTTTTTAACGATGCCTACTATTCGTCCCCATACTATCTCCTTAGCCGTGCGGTAAGACGCGGCTACAAAGCAAGACCATGCTGAGGGTGGCTGGGTTCGATTCCCGGTGCCGGTCTAGACAATTTTCGGATTGGAAATTGTCTCGACTTCCATGGGCATAAAAGTATCATCGTGCTAGCCTCATGATATACGAATGCAAAAATGGTAACCTGGCTCAGAAACCTCGCAGTTAATAACTGTGGAAGTGCTTAATGAACACTAAGCTGCGAGGCGGCTCTGTCCCAGTGTGGGGATGTAATGCCAATGAGAAGAAGAAGAAGAACCGTTAAAATTTTCGGAGATCGAAGGTAATGTTTTGTCCTGAAAACAAGGTTTGTATGAACCCACAGGATCGCAAATAAAATCACAAATTATAAAGAACAAAAAGTGTCCCGGATTACCCAGATAAAAATCTGGTAAAGTCCAATTCACATAATGATTACCTTAATTATAGATAAACTCACATGAACTGTTTTCGGAACTTCCCTCTGATCCGGATAATGCAGTTACACCTATCAACGATATATAGAGTATTACAACATACCTAATAAATATTGAACATAAGTTCAAATTTCTAAAAATTCATATCTCACGTTTTCCACCAAATGTAGTAGGAGGAGGTACAAAAATCCTGCCCGTATTATTTCCTGCAGAAACAGTTTATTTGAAACAGTTTATTGTTTAACGTCAAATAACACCATAATTATTACCCTTGTTATCCTGATTTCGGTATGAATAACTGCCGATCAACACATCTGGTAATATTGATTTGAATATAATGGTTTGTTCAATGGAAACGAAATATAATATACGGCTAACTTACAGGAGATTCCAGACCGCTTCTGATCAAAACCGCGCTGAATTTTTGACAGGTTTTCACCTTTTGAGTCAGCACCTAACACAGTGAGGAGAAAGAGATTGATTATGTACTTATATTTGCACATTTTGAAACATGATTCTCAGATGGAGTCCGAAACAGAGAATTATATAGACAAGAGGCAAAGATTTGAAGCTAGTCTTGCATACATAATCAATATTATCGTTTGCTTAAGTTATTGAAGCAATTTGTCTTACTGTCGTTAAACAAATAACAATGTCTTAAACAGGTGGTTGATCGTTCAATCATTAAACCTTTAGTGTTAATAAATGATGCAACATATGTTGTAGCAGGTCGAGTTAATAAGACTTCTTATTATTCACCACTTAATTAATAACAAATTAGATTTAAGTTAGGTCATTGTTACTAAATATTCAACGGCTTTAAAATGGGAATTGGGCTTATTCTACGAGTGGAGTGACGTGAGATTGCTCGAATGACGTGAGAAGAGTCGTATAGCCCCATTTGAATAACATGGTCACCTCACGTGAGAATTGCTAAAATCGACTCACCTCACGTCACTCGACTCGTAGAATAAGCCCAAATATCTTACACCGTACGACAAGATATCACTGGTCGTAATTGTCGATATTTTTCAGGCTGTAATTTATTTAAACTAATTTTATTCTGGAGTGCTTTTGTATTAAACCGCTTCTAAACAAATGCTTCGGGTAATTGAGGTTCTAGGATAACTGTTTGGACGTGAACTACTTACATTCTAACGATGCATCCGATAAGCCTTGTAGAAATAATGAACACAATTCCATAAGATTGATCAAGCTTCTAACCGCAATTTTGAAACGTATTCGTAGATGCATCCGATATTACGAAGAAGATAGCTCCTAGGATGGAAGCCACTCACGTTATGGAAGTAGCTCAGCTATTACTGTCACTGTTGCATTCATGGGGGCTGGATCCCCATCTGGACAAAGTCTGCGAAACGCAACTTGGACTTCTGAAGCCTAAGGTAGGTTGTATATGTGTTCCTCGTGTTACCCTTGTGACCTTTTTTATCGTTACTGAAAATAGATTCCGGTGTCGTTTGGTGTGTTGTCTAAAGGTGGCTACATGTCGCTGTTGCTTCCAACATGGCAGAATAATATCGATATTAAGATATCTGCCGAGCAGATAAAAGCGATTTCTTCAACGGCAGAACTAATGCGTCAACAGCATCTGACAGATGTTTTCACGGCCAGGCTGCACTGGGAACTCAGCACCACTCTGACCTCCAATCATCTGCTGGCGCTAATATCCATGTCCAACACACTAATGTCCATGAACATGGCAACGTTTATCCCTGAGCAAGAACGAAATCGAAAGCTGCACCGCCAGTCCACCAAGGCGTCCTGGACAAATGACGAGGAGCAGGAGGAACTGTACACACAACAGCAAGCACAAATCAAGCAAGGTTGGAGCCTTCTCTCGACTCACCACTGTTTCCTGTTGCCCGAGAAGATAGACGCCCTCGATGCAAACACTTTCAAACGGCCCCAAGTGGAAATGATGGCCCGTCGTTGGCAACACCACTGCTTAGAAATTCGTGAAGCAGCTCAACAGCTGCTGCTTGGTGAACTCGGACGCATGGGCAAGAAAGGTAGGAAGCAACTAGTTGAGAGTTGGGCACAGTATCTCCCCATGTATACACACACTGAGCCGATTGTTCAGCAGACACAGGCATCAACTCAATCGAATCCTGGTTCACCGGTATCAACTCCTGGGGGTCCACCTTTAGAGACACAAGAAGAGGAATCTGAAGAAGAGGAAGAAGTAGTACGCAAACCATCTAGCTTGGCTGAATTAAAACGCAAGCAAACGACGGCAGTCGTTCTGCTAGGTGTAATAGGAGCGGAATTCGGTCAAGATATTTCTTCGTCAGACGGCAAACGAAACAACGAGAATCGCAGGAAGAGCTCTGTTGTAGAAGGATTCGGGATTGGTAATAACAACCTTGCTCGGTCGACGTCGATGGCTTTGACACATCTCTTGCTAGCTCCGTCTTCGCAAAAGCTTCCAGCCTATACACCGTTGCGCCGAGCTGCCATAGATTTGATTGGGCGTGGCTTTACTGTGTGGGAACCTTACATAGACGTTAGTAAGGTTCTTCTCGGTTTGCTGGAGATGTGCTGCGATTCCAATCGTTTGATACCCAGCTTGAACTACAAGCTCCCGTTGACACCCCAAGCCGATGCTTGTCGAACGGCTCGGCATGCTTTGCGATTGATAGCTACCGCACGGCCGGCGGCGTTCATCACGACAATGGCTCGCGAGGTGGCCCGTTACAATACCATGCAGCAGAATGCGCAGGCCATTAGTGTACCGATCACGCAGTCCGTGTTACACCGTGCCAAGCGGGAAATATTGCAGTGCGTTGAAATGCTGATCGACAAGATGCAAACGGAGATAGCCAATTTACTGGTAGAGGTAAGTACAATCAACATTTTGTTTCTGTGTTGAATATTATCAATTCAAACTAAAGCCGGAGTGGCATGTGCAGTATACAATGAGTTCTCTTATCCGCTCGACCTATGGGTACACGTCGCCAGACACACAGTCTACGATGGGTCCGCAAATCGTCTTCCACCTGATCGATCGACCTTGTTTGTTGCGCACCTTACCGTCTAGAACTCACCGGATGATGTCAGGAAATTTGACCGAATGCCGTTTGGCCGAACACCATTTGGCCAAACGGGTCCTTTGCCCGAATATTTGAAAAATTTCACCTCAGTTTACGAGTGGTCCTTCTTTCTTCTTCCTTTTCCTTCTTTCGTTTTCATAATTCCTTTTTCCTTCTTCCTTATCACTTCTGCATTCTTCCCTCCTCCTTTTTCATTATTCTATTCTTCATACGTCTTCTTTCGCCCTTCTTATATCTACCTTCTTCGTTCATCCTTCTTAAGAATTCCTTCCTCCATCCTTATTTCGCTTCCTTTTTCGTTCTTCGTTCTTCCTTCTACCTTCTTCTTTCTTGCATCTTCATACTTCTCTCTTCCCTTTTTCCTTCTTCTTTCTTTCTTCCTTCTTCCTTCTTCTTTTCTTCCTTTTTTCTTCTTTCTTATTTCTCCTTCCTTCTTCCTTCTTACTGCTTCCTTCTTCGCTCTTCCTTCTGCCTTCTTTCTTCTTCATTTCTCTTTCTTATTAATTTCTCTTTCTTCTTCATTTCTCTTTCTTCATTCATCCTTCTTTCTTCTTCCTTCTTCATACTTCTCTCTTAATTCTCCCTTTTTTTTCTTCTTCTTTCTTCCTTCTTTCTTTGTTTTTCTTCTTTTTTCCTACGTTCTTCTCTCTTATTTCTTCTTCCTTCTTACTACTTCCTTCTTTCTTTTTTTTTTCTTGCGTCTTCCTTCTTCCTTCTTTTTTCTTCCTGTCTTTCTTTTTCTTTCTTCCTGCTTCTTTCTTCCTTCTTGTTGTCTTCCTTCTTTCTGTCTTCCTTCTTCCTGTCATTCGATTGTCGAGTTGTGACCGATGAATGGTTTATCGAATACTCCGGTTTCTAGCTCCCATGGTGGTGCCACAGCTTTACTAGAAGGTAGCTACTCGATGCCCGCTTTTCCACACTTTCTGTCCTTTCCAGCAAATTTCCACCCCCGTTTTGAGCAGCACACGGTTGCCTAGTGCAAATAATTCGGATATTTATCAGCGGATTCTTAACTTTGCTCACGTGGTCGATGGAGCATATTTGGCATATTTACCTTGCAAAATTTAAGGTGACACTGAATTCGCGAAGTCGAAGCAAAATTCTTCACACAACCAATGACAATTTTTTATGGGTTTTTACAGTAGAGCAACAGAGAGGAGGAGATGGCGGCCATGTTTCACTCAAACTCTGACAGATAGCAATAGGATTTCCCATAAGAGGGAAGAGCAGAATTAGCTTCGACTTCGCGAATACCGCAATAGATTTTGTTTTACGTTTATGAACTTCTATTGATTTTTATATTGTCTTGTCTTATTCTCAAAACACAGGTAATGGACATAACACTTCACTGTGTTGATTCGGGTGATCTAAAGAACAAAGGGCTCGCTGAAGTCTCGCCTTCGATGTGCAAGTTCAATCAAGTATCTCATTGTAGTGCGTCGAGAAGAATTTCTGGTAAGATTGCATTGAATATAATTAACATCATGCATCATGATTAATGTTCAATCGCTTTCCAGTTGGCGCCAGCAACGGTCACCTGGCCATCTACGAGCTGCGGCAGAACAAGTGTCAGATGATACCGGCACATACGAAACCGGTAACAGCCCTTGCCTTCAGTCCCGACGGTAAGTTCTTGGTTAGCTATTCGTGCGCAGAGAACCGGCTCTCGTTTTGGCAAACAAGCACCGGAATGTTCGGGCTTGGACAATCGCAGACGCGGTGCATCAAAGGGTACTCCACTGCGCCGATTCCGGACGTAGCGAGGCTCAATCCGATGCGGTTGGCCAAGCTGATCTGGATAAACAACCGTACTGTTACCCTGATGTTGGCCGATGGGTCCGAAACTAGGTTTAACGTTTAAGTAAGCAAATTCGATTATTGAACAGTATTGTGCATATAAAGATAGTCTACTGTCATGTGAAATCACTCTTCTGTGTAATATGTCCATATAAGTCCATATTAGTTGTTAATCATAAGAATTAAGGCTCAAAAGAAGTAATCAGGCGTGACATTTCTTTTAGTTTCACTTCTCTCCACACACAGATCTTTCCGTTCAAAACTCCTAATGAATGGACTACGGAATGAACCAGATATGTTATTTGAAATAGAGTATATTGCTCGAACCTTAACCCTAATATTCTGCGGTTGAGCACATTTATCGTTGTAAATCTTCGTACATATATTGAAAATGAAGCTTCAACTAAAATTATGCCACCAGACGGCTTACTTTTGGTCATTACGCCAAGTTGTCATAAACAACAACAATTGTGCACAATCTCTTATTTAAGCCATCAAAAGTTTCGAGCGAAATTGACTTAATGTTCGGCAAATTTTCCTAACCTGAGCTCTAGTGGTGGATGCTTTTTAGCCCATGAAAGGTTTGTGCATTATCTATATAATAAAAATGAAATGGTCTGTGTTCGTATCCGCATAACACGATAACGGCTGGATGGATTTTCATCATTCCTTCAGCAGAAATATTCGTTATAGTTTCCGACGGGTTTATACGATATTTTCTCATGCAAAAATTACCAGTAAAATCGAGTAAATCGTAAAAAACTAAAATTATGGTTCGTATGGAAATTTCGAATGGGCAGTTCACAACGCGCATTTTCGCCTACTATGCAGGACAACGTCTGCCGGGTCGACTAGTTCATTATAATTCATTATAAAATAAAAAAGTCGTAAGGTAGACAGTTATAATGTGCTGATCCAAACAAAAATCGTTAGCTGTATTTTGGCAACGGGTGCTTCAAATATTGTCCAAAAAAGTTTTGGTTAATCAAGTCGCCATTATAGGTACTAATGAAAGTTGTGAATCTAATTATGAATGCTGAAATAGTGTGATTGTTATCCGTTCATCTAATGTGCGAAAATAGGTAAGTCCATTCAGAAAACTATTTCTTTGAGCAAAAGAAAAAATATCTTGCACAGACTGCCTACTTAGGGCCGATGCCCACGTCGCGTTTTTTTTTTTTTCAATGCTGCAGGCATCCGCTTTTCCCATCGGAGAGCCGTCGTATCAGGTCTGTTTTAGCGTCCCGCCCAACACCAGGACTTGGGCTTCTACGCTTTGAGCGGCACACGGTCGCTTTGGCGGAGCCTGCTTGCGGATACTTTTTATATATGTTTAACAGAGCCCACTGTCTAACCCCACCACATCCTAGGCAGACACCACAACTCGCAGATGGTCTGAGGAGGGATCGTCAAGCCTTTGGTCATAGTTCCTGCTGCCCCTGATGCACACCTGCGTCCTTTTAACGCAGTGTGCACACAGCGTTCAAAAGACGCTACGTGGGCATCGAGCCGCAAGTGGCTGCTAGAAAACCGATGAGTAAGGCCCGATGCCCACGTAGCGTCTTTTCAACGCAGCGTGCACACAGCGTTAAAATAACGCAGGTGTGCATCGGCGCGGTGACGCTGCGTTAACGCTTTTTTCCGATACACACCTGCGTCTTTTTAACTCCGTGTGCACGCAGAGTTGAAAAGACGCTACGTGGGCATCGAGCCTAAAAGTGAATTTTAACGCGAGTTTATTGGGTTTATCATTTGAAAAAGTGCATGAATCCAGTGTAATGTAAATAAAATATGATTGATACACTTTTTTAAAGAAGCAGTGATAAATACATACATCTAGTTAATAGCTATTGAAAATAATCCCCATCGGTCATCGCGTTCGGAAGTTGTAAAGAAAATTATATATCACACTATAGGCGAAACCAAACGATTCAATCGAGAAAGGCATAATCACCGCTAGGTGTATCAGTCTTAATTTTCCTTACCAACATCAATTTATTATTTTAAAAAAACCTGGATCGTCCTTCTACCGGTGCTGGTGCCTTTTTCATGCATTAAATATACCAAAAAGAGTAAGTTAGTGAGATTTTTACGCGTGTTTTGTGTATAAAAAATAGTATTTTGGACATAACTTCTGAGCGCATATTCCAATTTTGCCAATTTTCAATAATGAACAATGGGACAGTATTCCTCGTCGAATAAAACCTGTTGCGAGTAAATGGGCCATTTTGATAACACAAAACGTCGAAAGGGCAAAGCTTCGAAAGAAACAGAAGGTCGGAAGGACAAAAGGTCGAAGGAACAAAAGGTACAAGAAGATAGAAGTAAGAAGAAAGACGGATGAAGAAGAAGGAAGAAAAGGATGAAGCAAGAAGAATGAGAAGAATGAAGGAAGAAAGATGAAAGATGAAGAAATAAGGATGAAAGACGAAGGAACAAAGACGGAAGAGGAGGAAAGGAGAATTAAAAAAGAAGAACAAAAGAGGAAGAAGGAGGAGGAATTAAGAAAGAAGAACGAGTAAGAAGGAAGGAAGAAAGAATAAGGAAGTAAACAATCCCTCTGTTTTGGCTTTTCTGGTCATAGAATTTATAAATATATAAAGAAGGCCCAAACCAAGGGTCGAAACGTCGGATGTTGTAGAATCACTCCGCTTTATAAATTCTATGACCAGAAAAGCCAAAACAGAGGGATTTTTCGTTATCTACCCTGGTCGTTCCTAATATAAATAGAAGTAAACAATAAGGAAAAAAGAAGGATGGAAGACAAAAGAAGAAGGCAGAAGAAAGAAAAAAGGAGAAAGAGGAGGAGGGTAGAAAGAGGCAGAAAGGAAGAAGAAGAAAGAAAAAAGAAGGACTTCCCACGGGAATGACAATTGTATTCCACCTACATAGCTCGTTTCGTAGCGTGCATTGAAGGTTCCTAAGAGTAATGCTACGTTTTGACAGAGCAAGTAAATTGAACAACTCAGTTGAATTCAATTGACTTGCCAAAAGTTGAACATGTTCAACTTTCTTTTCGTTCAAGTGAATTGAATTAAGGTGTTTACACGTTCAGTTCGCGTTCGATTCAAGCGACTTGCTCAATTCACTTGCCTTGTCTGAACGTAGCATAATAACGGGAAGGAAAGAGATAGATGTGTTCCACGGTGACAGTTCCGTGAGAGACAACACGAGGCCTGAATAAGAGAAACGCCGGTAGGATGTTTTATGGGGCGCGGATAGGTATGTGCGATTAAAGGTTGCATGAAGAAGAGGAAGTCGAAGGATGATATTTGAAAAATATTGCACGGGGAAGCATACGGAAATTTATTTAAAACTTTTCTCAAAAATTCCAGAAGCAATTTAATTAAAAACGGAAAGCAGTACGGGTTTGGACTTTTCTTATACTGTGTATCAAGTATGAAATCATAAAATAAAATTTGAAATCAAAAAATTGCGTTTATTATGCAGTAGAAGGAAAGTCCAACCCCGTACTGCTAACCGTTTTTAATTAAATTATTCCTAGAATTTTTGAGAAGAGTTTTAGAAAACTTCCCGTATACTTCCCCTGTAACGGTTTATTCCGGTGGAGTCATCATAAAATTATCAAAATAGTGAAGACGAACAAATTCCGCTTAAAAACTTGGCTTTTGCGCCAATTCCTCGAAAGGAATTGCCAAGTTTCATTTTAATTTGCCCAGCTTGCTAGTCGGCCACGTCGTGGTCCGAAAACCGTTATTGCGGAATCTGCTCAATCATATTCACTTTCAACACTAAACGATTCGTCAACAAAACTTCAAACTAATTACGAAATTTATTAACCGAATCAAACTTCCTCACAACATTTTACAAAGCTAGCCTACACTTTCACTTCGGATCCAAATTCCGAACTAAAAAAACCGACCGCTTCGCGCTGCGGAGTAAAATTCACAAATATTACACAGCGTCATCTTCTAAGGCTCTGTCTCATTTGGAGAATTAAACTTAAAAGTGACAGTTCGAAAATTAAAAAATAATCCCGTTATAAGAATGGCTGGTGCTACCCAGCAATTCCAATAGGACATCGATGGAAAATGATTCGATATCTGTCAAAAGTAATCTTGCTCTGCGACCAGGGTTATTTGATAATTATTGAAATGTCACTTTTAAGTTTAATTTCAGTTTAATTATCCAATTGAGACAGATCCTAATTCGCACTTAACTTACGTCGATTTTCGGTTGCATGGTGCGTATGATATCACTCGCCCACATCGTCACCACATGTTGCAAAAACTATTTAATAACTCTTATATTGTTGGTTGTAGTAACAACTGCAAATCCTAACCGTTGATCGATGGTGGGGGGTGGGGAAGGGCTGGCGAACCACTGTCCGTCTGGTCTGCATAGTTCACTCGTTGACTATCCATCCACAAGGCACCAGCGATGGGTAGGCTTCTACCTACAGCAGCCACGATGACTGCTTGCCGCATCAGCAACTGCACGATGCTGGCTGCTATCCCGGCGACGGCTTCCTCCAAAGCCAAGGTTATTGCTGCTTGTCCCGGGATGCTTATTTCTAGAGTGCTTTGAGAATAGGTCGTATGTGCAAAAGAGAGCCTCTCTTCGGTTACATTCTCTTTCGATTATTACAAAGCTATACACAAATTTATGTTGGATTTTTTGGCAGATATCTAAAGACAATAACTTTGTCTAGCTTGCTAAAGTGAAAATGTAGCAGAAAATGCTAAACTTGCCGATCTCTTAGCGAAAGAGAGAGTGAACAAAGAGAGTCTCTTTTTTTCACATACGACTTATTCTCAAAGCAATCTGGATTTATAGTCGACTTTCGCCCATCGACTGTAGTGAACTGAGCCCCGATTCGATGCATGGAGGCTTCTTTTATACCCGCGCTAGGTACGAATTATCCGCTTTGCAGTATGTGAGAAGGCTTGAATCAGCGTTTGCATTGTTTCCGATGGCAATACACAGTGTGTCAAAGTGTACAAAATTTGACACAAAATTAAATCTAAAAATTAATATTTTGCTGACTAAAATATTTTTCAAATATCATCCTTCGACTTCTTCTTCATGCAACCTTTAATCGTCAATCGAAGCGTCAAAAAACAGCAGCCAGTCGAGCAGGAGACCTGTCAAGCAGTCAAAATGTTGGCTCAAATAGTGAAAACGGCCAAATTCGATTTTATGCCATTTTTAAATAAACAAAATTGAATGTATTTTTCATTAGTTTGCAATAATATATGCAAGTCATTTATAGATTATGAAATGAAATTCCATTGTTTATTGGATTCTATTGTTATGTGATGTGGACACATAAAATAGCGGATTGTGATATTTTATCCACATAAACCAATTCTTCCTTTCCATGTGTTGTTCTTTGATGAAGAAGATTGAAAGATTAATCTTTTTAATCAAACTTTATATTCAATAATGATATTAGACTGCAATTCTAAAGGAATAATAAATATATTATTAAAGTTTAAGAAGTGTTGGCGGGGTTGGCAGAGTCATATTTTCTATCCGCATTTCTCTTATTCAGGCCTCTACACATATAGTTTTCCAAATTTCTAACCCTACGTATTTAAAAGTTTTCAGTATATTACTAATATAAACGTCTTAAAAGCATTTTAAAATATACTTTCTATCTCCACCATGTCGAAATACAGTGTTTTCATGCACATAGCTCTATCAAGGCGAATAGAACTTTTTTTTTAATATATAGTTTTGGTGTAAAATGCATCTTTTCGCGTAAATCTGTATCCTGTAACGAGGCTGGATTAATAATAATAACTACAAGCACTTTATAGTATCCTGGACCATAGTTAGAGGTGTGCACCGGTCCAAAAATCGTCATCGGCATTTTCTTCATTTTTTCGGGATATTTTTTAGATATAACTGGGAGAATATTTTAAATTTTACTGGAAAAATTAGCTTCCTAGGGAAGTTCTTAAGTTACCAAATTATTCATTTGATTTTTTTCAGAAATATTTTTAAAATTAGTTTGGAATTCCCAAGAAAAATTGTTTGAAATTTTCAAAGAAAAATCTATGGAATTGTCAATGGAAATTGTTTGGAGTTTCCAAATGAAACTGCTTGTAAATGCTAGGGGAAATTATTCGAAATTCGGAATTCCGAAAGGAGATTCTTCAGAATTTCCAGGGGAAATTGTTCCAAAATTTGACGGGAAATTATTCAGAATTGCTATGGAAAGTTCTTTGGAATTTCCAAGTTTTTTTTTTGAATACCACAGGAAATTGTTTTTTGTTCAGAAAAATATATAAAGCTTTTAGTGGAATGTATTCAACCGTCTAAGACAGCGGTGCTCAGCATTTTGTGCGTTTTTTGCCTTAATTTGCTTGTCACACAATAAAAATGAGCTTTCACCTTACTAGTTAGTACTTGGACGAAAGCTTTCAAATATATCTATCAGCTGAGGGTAATAAAACGGATATTGGTGTTAAAGTCACTCCGTACGACTTGATCAAAGTAAAATTACCCTGCGGCCCGCGGGCCGCACTTTTGTTTTGCTTTGATCGTTTCGTACGGAGTGAATTTGACACCAATATCCGTTTTATTACCTTCAGCAGATAGATATATTTGAAAGCTTTAGTCCAAGTACTAACTTGTAAGGTAAAAGCTCATTTTTATTGTGTGACAAGCAAATTAAGGCAAAAAACGTACAAAATGCTGAGCACCACTGGTCTAAGTACTCTCCATTTAATTCCACCAGTTAATTTTCGATATCTTTGCAGATACGTATTTCGACCACAACTGTGTGGTCGTCTTCAGTGTCTCGTACTTGACTCGACTTCGACTTCGTCGAGTCAAGTACGAGACACTGAAGACGACCACACAGTTGTGGTCGAAATACGTATCTGCAAAGATATCGAAAATTAACTGGTGGAATTAAATGGAGAGTACTTAAGTCTGTTTTTTGTTTCCGTGTTCGAAATGTGGACTTAAAAAAGAAATTCTTCGGACGAGAAATTCTTTGTATTGTATTGGTAATTTCTGAACAAAATGTCGACTCTTGGACCAAATGGCCATTTTTGCCAAACGACCATTCGAACAAACAACATTTTTAGCCAAATGATCCGTTGTCCATTTCGACCAAATAACCTATTCGGCCAAACAATGTTTTTGACCAAAATAACCAGTCATCTGTTTCGGAAAAAATGACATTTTTGGCCTTATGGTTTGTTTGGCCAAACAACTATCGGCTTTTCCCGTTGTTTTGGCCAAAAGTCATTTGTCAATAAGCCATAAGGTAACTTGGCTTAGAAACCTCGCAGTTAATAACTGTGGAAGTGCTTAATGAACAATGCGAGGCGGCAATGTCCCAGTGGGGAATGTAATGCCAATGAAGAAGAAGACCAATGCGACGATCGCATCCGACAACTCGAACTACGAGCGCATCATGGGACGCCATGGTATCGGTGAAGTGAGCGAAAACGGAGAGCTGTTCGCAGAGTTCGGTGGTGAAACGAGCTACTTCGAGCTGCTCATTGGACAGCACTATTAACTCCATGATAAATTCCATCAAGAAAGCTCCAATTGCGTGAGGCACCAGTGCTGATGATGTATTTTATATGATATGTATTACATAGCCGTGCTATAAAAAAATCAAAATGTCAATTGAGCGATACCGAAGAGTTTTATTTTGTGGTTTTATCACGGCTTGTCGGTGAGGTCTGCTTCTCAGATTCTGTTTTTTTCCTTGTATTATGTTATGATAAACTTGTCTTCGTGGCTTGTTATGATTGGCACAGGTTTATGCATCTCATTAATCGTCGTCAATATCAATTGAGTGCTAATTCTGAATTGTGAAGCACATGTTGAAAAGTGGATAAGAGTATTGAATTTAGTTTTATAGAGAAAAAAAACAGATTAATCCACCTAGCGGTGACGATTCAATCGTTTCAATCGTTTTTTGTCCTTCACGATTCAATCGTTTGGTTTCGCTATAGTGTGATACACATTATAAATAATTGTCTACATTACGGCTCTTGCAAATGCTGGTTAAAAATCAACCAACCAAGCTTATATGCTTCAACACACCATTTTCTTTATAACTTTGAAACGCAATGACCGATCATGATTATATTCAATAGTGATCGACTAGGCAAGGATACATACACACACATTCACACGGACTGACAGACATTTGTTCAGTTTGACAAGCTGAGTCGATTGGTGTATAACATCATGGGTCTCCGAGACTTCTATAAAAAGTTCGATTTCGGAGTGAAATGATAGCCTTTCGGTACATCTTTGTAGTACGAGAAAGGCAAAAAGGTACTACGTTGAGATTTATAATTGAGCAACTCAGCTGAATGAAATTGCCTTTCCAGGAATAAATGTGTTTAAATTTCTTTCATTCAAATGAGTTGAATAATGGTGTTCGATTCGGTACTTTTCTTATTTATGGATTGTTTTAATGATGGCCCTTGCATTAAGTATTGCCTTGCCAGTTTTAAGCTCGTTCCTTCATTAACCTTCTCCGTATCCAATAAATCAATGACGGTGCGAAACAGTCTTGCCTGAATGATGAGGCGGCAAAAGCAGGTTGTCCGTAAACAAATGTTTAACATGCTAGATTTGTTGAGCACCAAGTATCTTTTTTTTGTAATTATGTACATTCGATACTGTTAGGGTAGTTGTATCAGTAGCGTTCATATG
The DNA here is from genome assembly GCF_024139115.2 of Armigeres subalbatus. Taxonomy (NCBI): domain Eukaryota; kingdom Metazoa; phylum Arthropoda; class Insecta; order Diptera; family Culicidae; genus Armigeres; species Armigeres subalbatus. The sequence goes on along the minus strand of NC_085140.1, from coordinate 241,890,737 downwards.
TTTTATTATGTAGGTATGATATTTTGTGATTACAAATACAGCACTTGATTTTTTGTTTTTAATTTTTTAAAAAACAGTTAGTGACGTCATAAAACATGGGTTCTTTGGAAAAGTCTGATACTAAATAAATAAAGGAATCGATTTAGCAAATAAAATGTTTTGACGACGGCGAAAATATGTTATTTTTAAAATTTTATTGCAACTGCTGGTACATCTACTCTGTGGCTTTCGCACGTTTCTTCGCGGAAATCTGACATCGCTGATTTCCTACGTTTTTCTCATTTCACATCCCACAAAAAAAAGATGCTTTCACAATATAAATGAGAAGGTCGCCGCATAGAAAGGCAACGACCGACATTCGCGTTCGATCTTCCTAATAATGAACTATAGAGGAAACGATTTATGGTTTGACCCATTTCTTTGCCGATTCTTGCGGATGGACGACTAATAACATGTGATTGTTTTATTTTTGTTGACTTGAATGGCAGGTGTGTCGACCTGGATTAGTTTTAATTATATATGGTGAAATCCGTAGATTAGCAAATGCTTAATATTTGATTGCAAACGTGAGATAAAAAATAGCATAGGCACACAATAAATGTTCTGGATAGACGTTTCGGTACACTCCTCTAATTCGGCTTTTTTCATTGAGTTCAGGGGCCTCATTGTGCATCTCCTTTCGATAGCTCTTTCGTATGAGAGTTTGCATGGTTTGCTCGTTTCGAGTCGAGGTGCACAGCGACCACCCCAGTTTGAACTAGCTGCGTCATACCTAAATTCTGGAGGAAGCACAATATTCGATGCTCAGTACATGTCCAGTTGATGGGTGCTTCATACCAACTAAGCCACAAAGGACCTCCGTCTAGCATACTGGGGAACATAGGTTTGAGTCCTACCGGAGCATAGTGCATGATATGGTTCTTTTCCCATCGAATTTCCAAAAAAGTCACTAGCCGAAGCCTTGCCCTGTCTGTTGTGTTGATTTGCGTGGGTGTGCAGGGTATATTCGGTAAATAGACGTTTGAATATCATGTAGAAAATTGCATACACTGGGGTCGCTTCTTACGCTGTTAGTATTTGAGTATTTCTGGCTTTTGGATTTATCAAAAAATCTACAATTTCTCTACAAAAGTCTACGAAAAATCGAAGAAAATCAGGTATTGAAATAGACGATTCAATTGAGATAGAGCAAGAAAATTAACAAACGCGTAAAAAGCGACCCCTGAGTACGTCGTTTTGAATAAGTACCAGATCATTGTGTTCAAATGTCACGACAGATCTTTATCCATATGGGTAGGCAATTAAGTGCAGTAGATAGCAGTACTGAAGACGTTCTTACCCTTTAGGTATTACGTATCTGTAAAGCTACAACCCTACAACCCAGAGGTGGAGTTGAACGGAATAGTTCTAAGTAGTGTAATGGCAAGTTATTTAACTTTAATAACGTTTTTCTGTTTCTGAAGAATGTAAAAACAACGGCAAATGTTGCTTTGTTGTCTTGTTATGAAATAATTCTAATATGAGAACAGGAGGTTAAAAATTGAACAGTTCCGTGGTTCCAAAGTTGAAAATAATAATATATATGTGTTATGAATAAAAAAACGTTATATTGATATGGAAACCCAATAAAGAAACCTGTTGAAGTAAAAAGCAATGCTTCACCAAACTAATTGTAGATTACATATTTCTTTATCACAATCATGTTATTAATACCTTTGAAAGAGAAAAAGAGAAAAAAGCTGCGTGTCTGCCGTCAATGCCGAGCCTACGAACAGTTTTGATGTCAGAACTTTTTAACGTTCCAAGTTAAGTAACTAAACAGTTCATTATTATGGTATTTATGTCAAAGTTTTTTTTTGTATTTCAACTGGTATTTTGATATATTAATCCCGATATCTGTCTAGCGTATTGGAACTACATACATAAATAAAGATGGGTCCGGATAATCTCACCACTTGTCTGCACAGCTAGAATCTTGGAAACAGAACAGCTATCGGAGGAGTAGGAGGAAAGCGTCGTATGCCCCATCTACAAGAAAAACGATCATATCCCAAGTCAACTTGCATTGTCTGTCATCCGCAGTATTTAAATGAGTTTGGGGGGAAGCGGGCTTCGTTTATGGCCGTTCAACAACGGATTTTATTGCAGAGTAGAGTGGGGCAAGAGTGCGCATGGGGTAAGAGTACGTTTTCGATATTTTGAAGTTATACAAAACGATAAACTAGCAGCATTGCATCAGTTTGATAGGTATTCTGACCAACTATTTTCGTGTGTAATTGTAAACGATTTGAATAAACAAGAACTGATATATGGAGATAGTTAATTTTCTGGTCATTTTGCTAAAAATAATTGTGTTTTCGCAACTAGTATTCCATTACCATATATACGTTTAATCAGGTGAACATTATACCATTTCGATAACCTACTTTATGGTGCAGAATATTAATTCGGTTGGTTTTCAAGAGGTCAAAACCATAAACTACATAACTTTTTGGGGCTGTGGGGTAAAAGTACGCAGGAACGGGTGGGGCAAAAGTACGAATGTGAACCTTTAAGTTCTGTTGTCAAATCCGTATCCGGCCGAAAGAAGACTTCTTCCACAACAAAGAAAAAAGGGACAGATTCGAAAATTATCACAACTTTTCCTTTTAAAGATAAGTAATTTGGTATTATAAACTCGATTATAAAGGACTTAGCGAACAAAGCACTTAGGTGAAACAATAAAATTGTATTTGGTATTGTTTTACACCTCAACATAGTCCGAAAAAACAATTTCATCTAATTACTATGTCTGAAACTCGATTATGCATATGCACAGCATGTGATAGATTTAGTTCGGAAGAGGTATTGGAGGGTAACCGCCGGTGGGGTTTGATCCCACGACCCCAGTACGCTAGACAGGTGCTTTCCCTACTAAGCTACGAAGGACCTCCGTCGTCCTCCGCTAATGAAACCAAATTCTCAGCACCGGGCCACCAGCCGAACTCTCGCAATGCATTTTCAGAACTAACTCTTTCATATGTATTTTTGTACACATACCAACCAAGTAGGATGAGTATTTAGTATTGTCCGGCTCCTACACACTTGCTTCATCAGTAACGGCGCTCAATGAAGTAGGATTGTGTGAGGTTGTGCCAGTTGGTCGTCAGACCCCGACCCAACAACACAAGCGAAGAGAGATCGCCACTCGAGTTTAGTACATTCAAAGTTAATTGCCTATATGCCGGGTATTAAGCCACCCAGAGTGGAAATTAATTACTATGTATGAAACTCGATTATGCATAAGGTACCCCGGGGCAAGTGGGACCTAAAAAAACGCTAGTTCAGCAAAATTGTTAACGCATACTTAGAAAACAAGATATTTCACAACATTAACCACGGATACATCATTATATGCTTCCGTTGTTGAAGTGTAGACGTGTTGTAAGCCATTTATTCATTTACAAAAAGTATTGGTAGTAAAAGAAAAAAAAAATACCTGTAGGACCCACTAACCCCTTCAAATGGGGCAAGTGGGACCTATTCTGTTTTATACTGTCGAACTAAACTAATTAAAGGAATATATAATATTCATAATATATCTGAGTCGTAGTATTTTTGGAACATGAATGGAGGATTGTTGCTTCTCGGATTTTTGTTTTTGCTACAAGGAAGCGATTATAATTTTAGTAGATATGATCACAAGACAACAGCCGATTTACTGTTTAATTGGCTCTTGTCTTGTTTTTCATTAGGTTACTTTTGTACCAAAAGTTTTAGGTGGAAAGGATAAGCAAATCTTTATTCACCATTCGAGTGAATGTTTCTGTGTTTAGAACACAGATTAATACATGAATCAGTACTTCAAAAGAAACGTTTTCGTTCAGGCGATGCACAGTGTTGCAAATTTGTAATATAACGAAATTGTCAATTTATGTGTTGAGCACTTTATTTATCTGAAAATCTGTAAATTTGATGCGAAATTTGAAAATTACAACCCACAAGACAAAATCTGTTGACCTATCGTAGAACAAATAGATTATTTGCACTGTAAACGGAAAATATCGCATAGTTATAACTATTGCTCTTTTTAATGCGGGAGAAAAAAATTTAGAATGAAAAAATTTCAGAATGAAAAAAAAAACCAACCGTTAACTAACTGTTCAATACTATTTAACAATGAAACCAACGATATCAAACTGCACCTTATTCAGATCCATATAATATATGAGTGTCGAAGTTTTTTTACACTATACAACGATTTAAAAACAGTTAAAATTGCTCTATCAAAATTGTTGTTCAAATATGTCCCACTTGCCCCATGTATGTTAAAACTAAAGGGCAAGTGAAAATTGTAAATTTTGGCTTTAATTAAAACTTATAAATCTTTTTCGATGTCACACAATTATTTCATTGCTCAAACTATTTACCTTCCACATCAATGATAAATATAGAAACGGCTATTCTGTTGGAAATCCATTGAATTAAAATAAAAGTAATAGCTTTTCCCGGTAGTTTAAAGTCATGACCAAGCAATAGCATTAGCGTGGTGCCTCAAATGGTTTTAATTCCAAATATTTTGGTGTCGGCTGTATTCGTTGATAGTCCTGCTTCATCTTTCTAGAAGATTGTTACCATTAAAAACCTTTATCGATTGATCGGCAGCCATAGTACCCACTTACCCCGAATTTTCACTTGCCCCGGGGTACCTTATGCACAACATGTGATAGATTTAGTTCGGAAAAGGTATTGGAGGGTAACTGCCTCTTCGGTGGGGTTTGATCCCACGACCCCAGTACGCTAGACAGGTGCTTTCCCTACTAAGCTACGATGGACCTCCGTCGTCCTCCGCAGCTTAGCGGGTACTGATGAAACCAAATTCCCAGCACCGGCCACCAGACGAACTCTCGCAATGCATTTTCAGAACTAACTCATCAATTTCTATTTCTGAATGATAATCCTTTAATCAAAAGAAACATCCATAAATTACGCAACGCTGAGCTGGGAGGGGTTGCGAGATGTATGACGATTCATAGAATTTGTAGAGGATTCATACAAAAAGTGTAAGATAGGGGGGGGGGGCAAATGCCGTGAAATTTTCTCGGGAAGCCATGAAAGTATCATCATGTTAGCCTCATGATATACGAATTCAAAACCGGTAACATGGCTTAGAAATCTTTCAGTTAATAACTATGGAAAACTTAATTAATACTAAGGGTCTGTCTCATTTGGAGAATTAAACTTAAAAGTGACAGTTCGAAAATTAAAAAATCACCCCGTTATAAGAGTGGCTGGTGCTACCCAGCAATTCCAATAGGACATCGATGGAAAATGATTCGATATCTGCCAAAAGTAATCTTGCTCTGGGAGCAGGGTTATTCGATAATTATGGAAATGTCACTTCTAAGTTTAATTTCAGTTTAATTATCCAATTGAGACAGACCCTAAGCTGCGAGGCGACAATGTCTCAGGGGAGATGTAATGTCAATTGTTGCCGCGGGCCGCAAAGGGTTACCTAGGCGAACGCATTAGGTAGGAGCAGCGAACGCGCTCCACTTTGTTGTGTTGTTGCTTTAGTATACTGCCGCTAACCGCAAGTCGAGCACATCTGGATATGGACGCCATATACAGAACAGATGTGGTCGACTTGCGGTTAGCGGCAGTATAACAGTAACACATAGCAGCAAGCGATACGATGTATGCGGGAGAGACGAGCAAATTAAATGTTTATTATGCACTGCCGAGGCAGAAGATGGTGTTTCGTCCATCGTTATTTGTTCGTGATCGAAAGTTGTAATATTGTAATATGATAATTGTTTGATTTGTGCACATGGAGATCACCTTACCAAGAAACGGAAAACCAAATCGACCACGTTCTAATCGACGGTAAATTCTTCTCCGACATCACGAACGTCCGCACTTACCGCAGTGCGAATATTGAATCCGACCACTACCTCGTTCTCGTTGCAGTATGCCTGCGCTCAAAACTCGACGGTGTCAACACGCGTCGAAGTCGGACATTGGGCGGCTACAAGACGGTAGACCAGCTTAAGAATACGCGCAGCAGCAGGGCTTCCCAACGGAAGAGCAGCTAGGTGCAGCGTCTCTTGAAGATGGTTGGAGAGATATTCGATCCGCCATTGGTAGCACCGCAACCGCTGCACTTGGCACGGTGCCCCCGGATCAGAGGAACGACTGGTATGACGGCGAATGTGAGCAGTTAGTAGAAGAGAAGAATGTAGCATGGGCGAGATTGCTGCAACACCGCACGAGGGCGAACGAGGCACGATATAAACAGGCGCGGAACAGACAAAACTCGATTTTCCGGAGGAAAAAGCGCCAGCAGGAAGATCGAGACCGTGAAGAGACGGAGCAACTGTACCGCGCTAATAACACACGAAAGTTCTATGAGAAGTTAAACCGTTCACGTAAGGGTCACGTGCCACAGCCTGATATGTGTAAAGAGCCCCGCACATAGGATACGTTTGCGTTGCGTTTGACAGTTTTCCCATGGGAAATGTGTCAAACGCAACGCAAACGTATCCTATGTGTGGACCTCTTAAGGACATAAACGGGAACCTTCTTACAAACGAGCGTGAGGTGATCCAAAGGTGGCGACAGCACTACGAAGAACACCTGAATGGCGATGTGGCAGACGAAGATGACGGTATGGTGATGGACCTGGGGGTACGCGCGCAGGACATAATTTTACCGGCTCCGGATCTCCAGAAAATCCAGGAGGAGATTGGCCGGCTGAAGAACAACAAAACCCCTGGGCAGTGTTGGTAAAAACTCAAAATCTCAAAACTCATGGATGATTCAAATCAAGCGTGAGTTGAAACGCACCCAACTCAGCACCTAAAAACTCATGGATGAGTTGAATCATCCATTTGAATCATCGTAGGTTTTCTTTTGTTCTCCTTCGTTAAAAACACAGAATTGACGTTTGTCGCATAAAATATTAGACACTCTTTTATGTATAAGCAATAAATTGCCCCCAAATTGATTTCAAATGCGTTTTTAAACCAAAATGATTTTTTGGTAAATGAGTGAAATGATGCGTTTTAGCATGAACAATTCAAGCGTGATGCATTCCTTTAAAATCGCAAACGATTTCGTTCGTACGGGAGCACTCGTTGATTGAGATTTATGAGTGATTTTACCAACACTGCCCCTGGGGTTGACCAACTACCAGGAGAGCTATTTAAACACGGTGGTGAGGCACTGGCTAGAGCGCTGCACTGGGTCATTACCAAAATTTGGGAGGAGGAAGTTTTGCCGCAGGAGTGGATGGAAGGTGTCGTGTGTCCCATCTACAAAAAGGGCGATAAGCTGGATTGTAGCAACTACCGCGCAATTACATTGCTGAACGCCGCCTACAAGGTACTCTCCCAAATTTTATGCCGTCGACTAGCACCAATTGCAAGGAAGTTCGTGGGGCAGTACCAGGCGGGTTTTATGGGCGAACGCTCCACCACGGATCAGGTGTTCGCCATTCGCCAAGTACTGCAGAAATGCCGCGAATACAACGTGCCCACACATCATCTATTCATCGACTTCAAAGCCGCATATGATACAAACGATCGGGACCAGCTATGGCAGCTAATGCACGAACACGGATTTCCGGATAAACTGACACGGTTGATCAAAGCGACGATGGATCGGGTGATGTGCGTAGTTCGAGTTTCAGGGGCATTCTCGAGACCCTTCGAAACCCGCAGAGGGTTACGGCAAGGTGATGGTCTTTCGTGTCTGCGATTCAACATCGCTTTGGAAGGGGTAATACGAAGAGCAGGGATTAACACGAGTGGTACAATTTTCAATAAGTCCGTCCAGCTATTTAGCTTCGCCGACGACATAGATATTATGGCACGTAACTTTGAGAAGATGGAGGAAGCCTACATCAGACTGAAGAGAGGAAGCCAAGCGGATCGGACTAGTCATCAACACGTCGAAGACGAAGTACATGATAGGAAGAGGTTCAAGAGAAGACAATGTGAGCCACCCACCGCGAGTTGGCATCGGTGGTGACGAAATCGAGGTGTTGGAAGAATTTGTGTACAGTAGACGTTCGATAACTGCAAGTCATTTAACTCCAATGCTTTTTAACTGCAATTCGATAGTTGCAACAGTTTTGCAGTTATCGGACCGCTAAACTTCAAACTGATGTCAAACTTAATGACAGCTCATTGCGCTGCACATTTAGATGCATTTTTATTGCATCTGACGTCGATTGACAACCGTTTGACGTCTAGAATGCGTTGCATTTATCGAACGGCATTCGTTAACTGAAAAGTAAACATTTTGCAGTTATCGAACGGCTACTGTACTTGGGCTCACTGGTGACTGCCGAAAATGACACCAGCAGAGAAATTCGGAGACGCATAGTGGCTGGAAATCGTACGTACTTTGGACTCCGCAAGACGCTCCGATTGAATAGAGTTCGCCGCCGTACCAAATTAACAATCTAATCCACAAAACGCTCATTAGACCGATAGTCCTCTACGGACACGAGACCTGGACGATGCTCGTGGAGGACCAACGCGCGCTTGGAGTTTTCGAAAGGAAAGTGCTGCGTATCATCTATGGTGGGGTGCAGATGGCGAACGGTACGTGGAGGAGGCGAATGAATCATGATTGGGAGCTGCTGGGAGAACCATCCATCGTTTACACTGCAAAAATAGGACGACTGCGGTGGGCCGGGCACGTAGCCAGAATGTCGGACAGTAACCCGGTGAAAATGGTTCTCGACAATGATCCGACGGGCACAAGAAGTCGAGGTGCGCAGCGGGCAAGTTGGATCGATCAGGTGGAAGATGACTTGCGGACCCTCCGTAGACTGCGTGGTTGGCGACGTGTAGCCATGGACCGAGCCGAATGGAGAAGACTCTTATATACTGCACAGGCCACTTCGGCCTTAGTCTGAATAAATAATAAATAATTGATTTGTAGAATTATATTCATTGTTGTCATTGTAGGTGTGTTTGTTCCACTACTGTTGCCAACTGTGAGTTTAAGTTTGAATCGTATCAGTATGAACGTTTGTGATAGTTTGTTCAATGTAATTAGCTAATTAGGTAGCCGCGAGCCCGGAGGTAGATGTTTGTCTGTTTGTAGCCGGAAGGAAAACTAGATTGTAAGTTCGTTTGCCTGTAGTTTGTAATGTAACGTAATGCTAATTGGGTTGTTTAGGGGTATATATGTTTTTACATATTCTGAATCTGCATAAAAAACTGAGCCTAACCTCAATTTTTCAGAATTTTTCGAGCCCCGGAACAATTTTTAATTTGGATTTTAAATTTATATGGGACTAAAAATTTGTTCTTATGCTGCATGGGCCAACTGTCATTCTATGAATGTTAGTGTCATTCTATCGATTAAAATGGCTTATTGTTTGCTTTACAAAAATGAAAATAAAAGGTTTACAAGCAAAATAAAAATATGTTGGAGATCAAAAAAGCATGCTATTTATGTTAAACTATAAAAAACCTCATATTTTTCTCTGCTCAACAACCCAATTGTAATAATGTGAGTGTATTTTAGTTTTGAGTATCGTTCGGAGCAACATACTTTGAAATCGTTTTTCATTCACTCCCTGAGGGCGTGAACACCAATGAAGAAGAAGAAGAAGATATAGGTGGCATATGAACACGTATAGAGCTGGGAAATCATGGACAAGAACAGCTGTCTCGGGAAGTTTTCAATACTGATACTGAATAGCAATGATAGGGTATATGGCTCAAACCTTGGTCTAATATGCTGCGGTTTAGCATAGCTGGCTAGCTTTTGGTTTTGACAATATTTCATTTAAACCATTGAAAGTCTCGAGCGAAATGGATAAAATGTTGACCCATTGTCCCCAAACATGGCTCTCAGATGGGATGTTTTTTCAGCCCACTTGGAACGAGTGATTGTTGATTTTGAACATACGAAAGATAAAGATGAGTTGCTGTTTATATTACAAGCAATTTTGCTTGCGTTGAATATTAATTTGATAGCTTACGATGTGACAGAAAAAAACAGTTTGGATGACCTAGAATATTCCAAAATTGTCTTCCAATGTCGATGACCTTACAGGAGATGTAATTCTCATTAATAAATGTGACGAAAAAAGCGATTTAGTAGCAGTAGATTTGAAATCCCGAACTTAAGGATGTAATTGAAATGGTTTACCACGTATCGAAACATTGTGTTTGAATTATCCTAGATTATTATTAGAATTATTATTATCCTACACGTAAAAAAATAACCTTATATGTTATGGCAAAAAACCATTCGAAAATACTTATACTCTTTATTATGCCACCTAATGAATGATCCCATATCAAAAAGCTAATAACATTCATAAGTTAATGAAAAGTATAAGTTTCGGAATGTATGTGGCTAATGCGATGTATAAGTTTTTTCTTATACATATCATTAGGCGCCTGTTTCGGCAAAAAAGTATTAGAAATCTTAATAATATATAACATAAAATTTTTTTACGTGTAGATTCAAATCAATTTCGAAAAACCTAATAATTTCGGGGATTGAACACCGCTAACTTGATTTTAATATGGGTCGAGCTGTCAACCTGTGAGCTAACTGCCAAGCAGTCAAATTTCCAAAAACGTTTTAAATGGATTTTAAACACACAGCAAACAAAGTTTTTGAATATTACATCGAATCCACTGCAACTAACTGAATCCATCGGTTGTTTAATATTACACTGCCTGATGTACTCGAGTACCTTTGGTGTAATGAAGAGGTACGATGTAATTTTGATTCAGACGTACAAAATAAATGACGTAATCGAAGGGATGTAAAATAATTTGATGTAAAACAGTGCGATGTACATGGTGTAAAGCTAAATTGAATTTTCTTCATTTCTTGTATGAACTCAAGTATTTTTCAATCCAAAATATAATATTGTTTTATTTTCCTTTTAATTCCTATTCATTGGAACAAGTCTAATACGGAACATGAAAAAACAATAATTATGCATTCTACCAAAAGCGGTGCCCAGTGCTCATGCTTCAGATGAGGCTTCTTGGCAGATTCTAACCATCGTCGTCGCACGCAAAAGTAGGTGTCCTTGTTGAACGTCGCCCGTGTTGAACAAGTGGATCATTGCCCAGCGTAGTGGCCGGTCTCAGCCAGAAGTTGTTGTTAGCACCCTGAATAAAAGTGGTTTAATTGAAGGTAAACTATTTCTGCTATGAGATATTTACTATACCTGAGATCAATTCGAAGTAGAAAAGAAGCTAATGAGAAGAACTAGTGGCATACTGTCACATCTCCGAGGGCACGCAGTTCCGATCCAGGACAGCACGGCGAAAGTTGAAAAGCCTACTTCTAACCACTTCCTTGGCTAACCAGAAAGCCGATGTCGAGGCCGGCGTAGTGCGAATCATTGACACTCCGTTCCGCCTGATTCAATGATTTCCTGCATCTTAATTTCTTGCAGACATCCAGGATCTCACGGAGATGCATCCTCTTTCGTTACAATCTCGATGTATTTTACACCTTCCATCTTGGCGTACTATGGATGAACTTGGAGTGATGGCCAGTCGTGGAATATAGTGAGAGATAGGTACACCGTAGCTACACTATATAGATTACGAAGAAATAATGGCGTTCTGGATTCGACCGCCAAAAACAAACGAATTTGCAATTCGCAGGTTACCGTTCAGCCGTCAGTTACCTAAAAAAAATAGGGAATACTCTTCACTATCAAAAATTCAAAAGATTATTGTTTTTCAAATGGCATCCTTCTGATATTCTGAGATTCCGCAGTGAGGAAATCCTATAGGGATTCCAAAGGAAATCCTCCCGAGGTTTTCATCGGAATCTTCCCTGCATTCCCAACGAAATCCTCTTGTTATTTAAGAGTTCCGTTCTCTAAGAATTCCAATGGAAATACTTTAGGGACTCCGACGGGAGTATTTAAGGGATTTCGACGAGAGTCCTTAAAAGGTTCCGAAGAAAATCATATGGAATTCCAACGGGGATCCTTTATGGTGTTCGACGAGAGTTCTTCAGGGATTTTGACGAAAATCCTTGGGGGATTCTGCCAAGAATGCTTCCACGGGAACCCTTTAGGGTTTCTGACGATAGTTATTTGGGGAATCCGACGAGCATTCCGATGGAAATCATTTAAGCATACCAAATGAGAATCCTTTAGGGATTTCCACGGTAAGACTTCAGTGATTCCGACGGTAATCTTCTAGGGATTCCGACGGGGAACCTTAAGGAATTCAAACAGATGTCCTTTAGGGATTCAAAAGACGGTAATTCAAATTCTGACGGTAATCTTTTGGGGATTTCAACGCTAATATTTTAGGTATTTCGACGGGGAACCTTGAGGGATTCCAGCGGGATCCCTGTAGGGATTCCGACGGGAATCCTTTAGGGATTCCGACGGGAATCCTTTAGGGATTTCGACGGAAATCCTTTAGGGATTCCGACGGGAATCCTTTAGGGATTCCGACGAGAATGCTTTAGGGACTCGAACTGTAATCCTTCTGGGATCCCGACAGGAATCTTTCAGTAACCCTGATGGAAATCCTTAAGAGATTTCGTTGGAAATACTTTAGAAATTACAATCCCTAAATCCTTCAGGCATTTCAAATGAGAATCCTTTAGGGATTCTAATAGGAGTTTAGAGTTTTCGACGAGAGCCTTTAAGAAATTCTGATGAAAATCCTTTGGAGATTTCAACATGAATACTCCTGGTGAGAATCCAATGGGAAAAGATAAGGATTATCGAATAAAATCCTTTGGAGATTCCGACGAGAATTTTTCGGGAAAACGACGAAAACGATTAGGACATTTCGGCGGAAATCCTCTATGGTTTCCGACGGGAATAATTGAAGAATTTCGACGAAATCATTTTAGGGAATCCAACAAGAATTCTCTTGGAATTGCAATGGAAATCTTTCAGGGATTTCGTCGAAAATTTTTAGGCGTTCCAACGGAAATGCTTTTATGGCTCCAACTGGAATCTCTTTTAGATTCCGACGGGAATCTTTCAGGGACTCCGATCGGAATCCTGTAGGGGCCTCAATGGGAATCTTTCAGAGATTCCAACTGGACAGCTTTAAGAATCCTGGCAGTAAAGGATTCCGAGGGGAATCCTTTAGGTATTCCGAGGGGAATCCTTTAGGTATTCCGAGGGGAATCCTTTAGGTATTCCGAGGGGAATCCTTTAGGTATTCCGAGGGGAATCCTTTAGGTATTCCGAGGGGAATCCTTTAGGTATTCCGAGGGGAATCCTTTAGGGATTCCGAAGGGAATCCTTTAGGGATTCCGAAGGGAATCCTTTAGGGATTCCGACGGGAATCCTTTAGGGATTCCGACGGGAATCCTTCAGGGATTTCGACGGGAATCCTTTAGGGATTCCGACGGGAATTCTTTAGATTCGAAGGAATCCTTCAGGGATTCCGAAGGAATCCTTCAGGGATTCCGAAGGAATCCTTCAGGGATTCCGAAGGAATCCTTCAGGATTCCGAAGGGAATCCTTCAGGATTCCGAAGGAATCCTTCAGGGATTCCGAAGGAATCCTTCAGGGATTCCGAAGGGAATCCTTCAGGATTCCGAAGGAACTTTCAGGATTCCAAGGGAATCCTTCAGGGATTCCGAAGGAATCCTTCAGGATTCCGAAGGAATCCTTCAGGGATTCGAAGGAATCCTTCAGGGATTCCGAAGGAATCCTTCAGGGATTCCGAAGGGAATCCTTCAGGGATTCCGAAGGAATCCTTCAGGGATTCCGAAGGAATCCTTCAGGATTCCAAGGAATCCATTCAGGGATTCCGAAGGAATCCTTCAGGATTCGAAGGGAATCCTTCAGGGAGTTCGAAGGAATCCTTCAGGGATTCCGAAGGAATCCTTCAGGATTCCGAAGGAATCCTTCAGGGATTCCGAAGGGAATCCTTCAGGATTCCGAAGGAATCCTTCAGGGATTCCAAGGAATCCTTCAGGGATTCCGAAGGAATCCTTTCAGGATTCCGAAGGAATCCTTCAGGGATTCCGAAGGAATCCTTCAGGATTCCGAAGGAATCCTTCAGGATTCCAAGGAATCCTTCAGGGATTCCGAAGAGGGAATCCTTCAGGGATTCCGAAGGGAATCCTTCAGGATTCGAAGGAATCCTTCAGGGATTCCGAAGGGAATCCTTCAGGGATTCCAAGGAAATCCTTCAGGATTCCGAAGGAAATCCTTCAGGATTCCGAAGGAAATCCTTCAGGATTCCAAGGAATCCTTCAGGGATTCCGAAGGAATCCTTCAGGATTCCGAAGGGAATCCTTCAGGGATTCCGAAGGAATCCTTCAGGGATTCCGAAGGGAATCCTTCAGGATTCCAAGGAATCCTTCAGGATTCCAAGGAATCCTTCAGGGATTCCGAAGGAATCCTTCAGGGATTCCGAAGGAATCCTTCAGGGATTCCGAAGGGAATCCTTCAGGATTCCGAAGGGAATCCTTCAGGATTCAAGGAATCCTTCAGGATTCCAAAGGAATCCTTCAGGATTCCGAAGGAATCCTTCAGGATTCCTGAAGGAACCTTCAGGATTCCGAAGGAATCCTTCAGGATTCGAAGGAATCCTTCGGATTCGAGGAATCTTCAGATCTGAAGGAATCTTCAGGGATTCGAAGGAATCCTTCAGGATTCCGAAGGAATCCTTCAGGGATTCCAAGGAATCCTTCAGGGATTCCAAAGGGAATCCTTCAGGGATTCCGAAGGAATCCTTCAGGGATTCCAAGGAATCCTTCAGGATTCCGAAGGGAATCCTTCAGGGATTCCGAAGGGAATCCTTCAGGGATTCCGAAGAGAATCCTTCAGGGATTCGAAGGAATCCTTCAGGGATTCCGAAGGAATCCTTCAGGGATTCCGAAGGGAACTTCAGGGATTCCAAGGGAATCCTTCAGGGATTCCGAAGGAATCCTTCAGAGATTTCGAAGGAATCCTTCAGAGATTCCAAGGGAATCCTTCAGAGATTCCGAAGGAATCCTTCAGGGATTCCGAAGGAACTTTCAGGATTCCGAAGGGAATCCTCCAGGGATTCCGAAGGGAATCCTCCAGGGATTCCGAAGGGAATCCTCCAGGGATTCCGAAGGGAATCCTCCAGGGATTCCGAAGGGAAACCTTCAGGGATTCCGTAAAGAACCCTTCAGGGATTCCGAAGGGAATCCTTCAGGGATTCCGAAGGGAATCCTTCAGGGATTCCGAAGGGAATCCTTCAGGGATTCCGAAGGGAATCCTTTAGGGATGCCGATGGGAATCGTTCAGGGATTTTAACGGGAATCTTCTTACTGGCATCCCAACAAACATTCACTAGTTGAACTAACATCAGTGTGATGATTTAATTCAGCGCTGTGTTGAATAATGTCTGTACTATTTCTTATCACAACTTCTGTTCAAGCTTTGTTCACACAATTTTGGCGAAGTTATACAACTACAACATCTCATTTTGAAAAACAACTTTATTAACTGATTCGTTAAACCTTTAATAAGCATTTTACTAAGCCTCAATTCAGCTGCATGTGAATTCTTCGAAAATAATAACGCATAGAAGGTAACATCAGTAAGATCTCCAATGAACGTATTTTGAAGCAATTGCTATTTTCATATATGTATCCCATTTTAAAATTTTCCTAAATCGGGTCTCGAACTGCTGTCATTTGATCATCCGCCGGTAACGTTGTCATCCGCGCCATCCTTGATTTGTTAGATATGGCTCACTCAGTGCATAACATAAATAATCTTATTGCTGAATATGAATCATAATAATAAGTCGATCTGTCAAACTACAGTTTGTTAATAACTGTACAAGATTTTTATTTCAACCATTGTTCAGCCAGTCATAACCATCGCAACACTAGGAAAAATACGTAAAATAATGTCGATAAACGATAAAATAAAATCCGTCCCTAATGCTATTTATGGATTTATGAAAATAAAATCAATGTACAGTGATCGTTCGCTAATTGGGGCACGACCTCACCCCAACTAGCGAATGCCGTTCGCTAATTGAGGCGGTTTGACAAGCGTCAATGTTGTTTACTTTTGGCATTGAACAAAAGAAAATTTAACGCGCCAGAAAATATCGATCCTGCTAAACACGGAAACAAAACGTCAACGCGTTTTTTGACATCACATTCTGACGTTTAGCTGATTTTAATTGGGTTTCGCCCCAATTAGCGAACCCCAACTAAAAGCGCCCCAACTAGAAAAACCCCAATTAGCGAACGTTCACTGTATATTCGGCCTTCCTCAGATTCTCTTGATAATCGTTTGCGAATTGATTGTCAAATGCTAAGATTATTCCAATTTCGCAGCAATAAAGATCAACATCCATGCGATAATATTGGGATTCAACACATCAAAGATTCAATAATTTTCCGATGTTATTCAACGGCGTTATGTCCGGCTTTTAGTAAATTTAGTTTCGCATGAATGCATGATTTTTTTTATTGCTCCAGCAGTTTCGTTCGTTATAATCTCCGACAGTTTAATAAATCACGAAAATAAAAAAGCATGTCTTGAAAATAAATCATTATTTTTCTATAAATTAAAAGATCTAGAATCCAGATTTTCTCTCAAACTGAAAAAGCATGATTTTCCCACTGTGCGATAGATCAGATAAATGTGAAATCCAATGGTTAAGAAGGACAAAGGTAAAGAAGGATGCCTAATGCCTCCTTATTAACTTACTATTCAAACTCAATTCGACCACCCTTTCAGAGCATCACACCATAGTCGAACAGAGAACTTTAAAAATCATTAGTTCAGTACATTGTTAAACTTCCCCAATGTGCTGAAATGTGATAAAACGAAAACGTAAGTTCGACTTCAAATAAAGGTAGTAAACAAATAAATAGGCCATGTCGAATATTAGTTAGATTAAATACTGAAATGAAATCTGTCTAGCAAATTATTCAGCATCCATTTTATTCAGCTACAAAGATCACAAATAAACAATAATTCAACCTAGATGCTTATTTGTAGCTTGTCGTTGTTTGTTGGGATTACATCCCCACACTGGGATAGAGCCGCCTCGCAGCTTAGTGTTCATTAAGCACTTCCACAGTTATTAACTGCGAGGTTTCTAAGCCAGGTTACCATTTTTGCATTCGTATATCATGAGGCTAACACGATGATACTTTTATGCACAGGAAAGTGGAGACAATTTCCAATCCGAAAATTGCCTAGACCGGCACCGGGAATCGAACCCAGCCACCTTCAGCATGTTCTTGCTTTGCAGCCACGCGTTTTATCGCACGGCAAAGGAGGGCCCCATGATTCAACGGGAATTCTTTAGTTATTTCAACGGGTTTTCCTTTTGGGATTCTTACGGAAATTCTTTAGGGATATATGGGGGAAAACCGCTGTCTAATTCTCGAGGTGTGAGGCTATAGCCTTTACTGCCGGGATTCTTAAAGCTGTCCAGTTGGAATCTCTGAAAGATTCCTATTGAGGCCCCTACAGGATTCCGATCGGAGTCCCTGAAAGATTCCCGTCGAAATCTAAAAAAGATTCCAGTTGGAGCCATAAAAGCATTTCCGTTGGAACGCCTAAAAATTTTCGACGGAATCCCTGAAAGATTTCCATTGCAATTCCTAGAGAATTCTTGTTGGATTCCCTAAAGTGATTTCGTCGAATCTTCAATTATTCCCGTCGGAAACCATGGAGGATTTCCGCCGAAATGTCTTAATCGTTTTCCCGAAAAATAACCGTCGGAATCTCCAAAGGATTTTATTCGAAAATCCTTATCTTTTTCCATTGGATTCTCGCCAGGAGTATTCATGTTGTAGTCTCCAAAGGAGAAAAACTCTAAACTCCTATTGGAATCCCTAAAGGATTCCCATTTGGAATGGCTAAAGGATTTAGGGATTGTAATTCCTAAAGTATTTCCATCGAAATTCCTATAGAACTTCCATCGAAATCTCTTATGGATTTCCATCAGGGTTACTGAAAGATTCCTGTCGAGATCCCAAAAGGATTACAGTTCGAGTCCCTAAAGCATTCTCGTCTGAATCCCTAAAGGATTCCCGTTGGAATTCTAAAGGATTACCGTCGGAATCCTGAAAGGATTCCCTCGAATCCCTAAGAGATTCTCCTCGGAATCCCGAAAGGATTCCCCTCGGAATCCCTAAGGGATTCCCCTCGGAATCCCTAAAGGATTCCCCTTGGAATCCCTAAAGGATTACCCTCGGAATCCCTAAAGGATTCCCCTCGAAATCCCTAAAAGATTCCTCTCGGAATCCCTGAAGGATTCCCGTCCCGTCGGAATCCCTGAAGGATTCCCGTCCCGTCGGAATCCCTAAAGGATTCCCCTCGGAATTCCTAAAGGATTCCCTTCCCGTCGGAATCCCTAAAGGATTCCCCTCGGAATTCCTAAAGGATTCCCCTCGGAATCCCTAAAGGATTCCCCTCGGAATCCCTAAAGGATTCCCCTCGGAATCCCTAAAGGATTCCCCTCGGAATCCCTAAAGGATTCCCCTCGGAATGCCTAAAGGATTCCCGTCGGGATCCCTGAAGCATTCCCGTCGGAATCCCTAAAGGATGCCCGTCGGAATCCCTACAGGATGCCCGTCGGAATCCCTAAAGGATTCCCGTCGGAATCCCTAAAGGATTCCCGTCGGAATCCCTAAAGGATTCCCGTCGGAATCCCCAAAGATTCCTGTCGAATCCCTAAAGGATTCCTGTCGGAATCCCTAAAGGATTCCGTCAGGAATCCCTAAAGGATTCCCGTCGGAATCCTAAAGGATTCCTGTCGGAATCCCTAAAGGATTCCCTTGTCGAATCCCTCAAAGGATTCCCGTCGAATCCCTAAACGATTCCCTTCGAATCCCTTTAAAGGATTCCCGTCGGAATCCCTAAAGGATTCCCGTCGGAATCCCTAAAGGATTCCCGTCGGAATCCTCAAAGCGATTCCTCGTCGGAATCCCTAAAGGATTCCCGTCGAATCCCTAAAGGATTCCCGTCGGAATCCCTTAAAGGATTCCCTGTCGAACTCCTAAAGGATTCCCGTCGGAATCCCTAAAGGATTCCCTGTCGGAATCCTAAAGGATTCCTGTCGGAATCCTAAAGGATTCCGTCGAATCCCTAAAGCGATTCCCGTCAGGAATCCCTAAAGGATTCCGTCGGAATCCTCAAAGGATTCCTGTCGGAATCCCTAAAGGATTCCCGTCGGAATCCTAAAGGATTCCTGTCGAATCCCTAAAGGATTCCCGTCGGAATACCCAAAGGATTCCCCTAAAGGATTCCCGTCGGAATCCCTAAAGGATTCCCGTCGGAATCCCTAAAGGATTCCCGTCGGAATCCCTAAAGGATTCCCGTCGGAATCCCTAAAGGATTCCCGTCGGAATCCCTAAAGGATTCCCTTCGGAATCCCTAAAGGATTCCCTTCGGAATCCCTAAAGGATTCCCTTCGGAATCCCTAAAGGATTCCCTTCGGAATCCCTAAAGGATTCCCTTCGGAATCCCTAAAGGATTCCCTTCGGAATCCCTAAAGGATTCCCTTCGGAATCCCTAAAGGATTCCCGTCGGAATCCCTAAAGGATTCCTTCGAATCCCTAAAGGATTCCTTCGAATCCTAAAGGATTCCCTTCGAATCCCTAAAGGATTCCCTTCGAATCCTAAAGGATTCCCTTCGAATCCTAAAGGATTCCCTTCGAACTCCCTAAAGTTCCTTCGAATCCCTTAAAGGATTCCCTTCGAATCACTAAAGGATTCCCTTCGAATCCCTAAAGGATTCCCTTCGAATCCCTAAAGGATTCCCTTCGGAATCCCTAAAGGATTCCCTTCGGAATCCCTAAAGGATTCCCTTCGGAATCCCTAAAGGATTCCCTTCGGAATCCCTGAAGGATTTCCGTCGGTATCCCTAAGGGATTCCCGTTGGTATCCCTTAAGGATTCCCCTCGGAATCCCTGAAGGATTCCCGTCGGGATCCCTGAAAGATACCCGTCGGAATCCCAGAAGGATTTCCGCCGGAATCCTTGAAGGAATGCCGTCGGAATTCCTATGAAATTGACGTCAGAATCTCTAAAGAATTCCCGTAAGAATCCCTGAAGGATTCCCGTCGGAAACCCTAAAGAATACTCGTTAGAATCGTCGAAGGATTTCCGTCGGAATCCCTAAAGGATTTCTGTCGGAATCCCTAAAGGATTCCCGTCGGAATCCCTAAAGGATTCCCGTCGGAATCCCTAAAGGATTCCCGTCGGAATCCCTAAAGGATTCCCGTCGGAATCCCTAAAGGATTCCCGTCGGAATCCCTAAAGGATTCCCGTCGGAGTCCCTAAAGGATTGCCTTCGGAATCCCTAAAGGATTCCCGTCGGAATCCCTAAAGGATTCCCGTCGGAATCCCTAAAGGATTCCCGTCGGAATCCCTAAAGGATTCCCGTCAAAATCCCTGAATGATTCCCGTCGAAATCCCTAAAGGATTCCCGTCGGTATCCCTAAAGGATTCCTGTCGGTATCCCTAAAGGATTCCTGTCGGTATCCCTAAAGGATTCCCGTCGGAATCTCTGAAGGATTCCCGTCGGGATCCCTGAAAGATACCCGTCGGAATCACAGAAGGATTCCCTTTGAATTCCCTCAAGGATTTCCGCCGGAATCCTTGAAGGAAAGACGTCGGAATTCCTATGAAATTGACGTCAGAATCTCTAAAGAACTCTAGTAAGAATCCCTGAAGGATACCCGTCGGAATCCCTGAAAGATACCCGTCGGAGACCCTAAATAATTCTCGTTGGAATCGTCGAAGGATTTCCGTCGGAATCTCTAAAGGATTCCCGTCGGAATCTCTGAAGAATTCTCGTCGGAATCTCTAAAGAATTCCCGTAGGAATCCCTAAATAATTCACATCGGAATCTTCAAGGGATTTCCGTCGGAATCTCTAAAGAATTCCCGTCGGAATCTCTAAAGAATTCCCGTCGGAATCCCTAAAGGATGCCCGTCGGAATCCCTAAAGGATTCCCGTCGGAATCTCTAAAGGATTCCCGTCGGAGTCCCTAAAGGATTCCTGTCGGAATCCCTAAAGGATTCCCGTCAAAATCCCTGAATGATTCCCGTCGAAATCCCTGAAGGATTCCCGTCGGTATCCCTAAAGGATTCCTGTCGGTATCCCTAAAGGATTCCCGTCGGAATCTCTGAAGGATTCCCGTCGGGATCCCTGAAAGATACCCGTCGGAATCACAGAAGCATTCCCTTTGAATTCCCTCAAGGATTTCCGCCGGAATCCTTGAAGGAATGACGTCGGAATTCCTATGAAATTGACGTCAGAATCTCTAAAGAACTCTAGTAAGAATCCCTGAAGGATACCCGTCGGAATCCCTGAAAGATACCCGTCGGAGACCCTAAAGAATTCTCATTGGAATCGTCGAAGGATTTCCGTCGGAATCTCTAAAGGATTCCCGTCGGATTCTGTGAAGAATTTCCGTCGGAATCCCTAAATGATTCACATCGGAATCCCTGAAAGATACCCGTCAGAAATCATAAAAATCTCTTTGAATCTTCAAGGATTTCCGTCGGAATCTCTAAAGAATTCTCGTCGAAATCTCTAAAGGATTCCCGTCGGAATATCTAAAGAATTCCGTTGGAATCCCTAAAGGATTCCCTGTCGGGATCCCTAAAGGATTCCCCTCGAATCCCTAAAGGATTCCCCTCGGAATCTCTAAAGGATTCCCCTTCGGAACCCCTAAAGGATTCCCGTCGGAATTTCTAAAGCATTCCCGTCGGAATCCCGAAATGATTTCCGTAGGAATACCTAGAGGATTCTCGCCGGAGTCCCCAAAGTATTCTAGCCGGAATCCCTAAAGGATTCTCACCGGAATCTCAAAAGAATTCTCGTCGAAATCCCTAAAATGCTTTGGTCGGAACCTTTGAAGGCTTCTCTTAGAAACTTCAAAAGATTTCTGCATAGGAATCCTTAAATCCAATCCTTAAAATCCCTAGTTCTTAATTGCATCCCTGAAGAATTCCCGTCAAAATATCTAAACGTTTCCCAAGTAACCAAAAGTTCCTTTAAGAGTACGTTTTTCGCCTAATCAGCTCAGTCAAGCTGATTAAGCAGAAAATGTACTCTTAAAGGAACATTTGGTTACTTGTGTTACCGTCGCATCGGAGTTTCTAGAGTATTCCCGTCAAAATCCCTTAAGTAAATCCGTCGAAATTTCCAAGAGTCCCATATAACTGCTCGACAAATCCCTTCGGTATCCTTTATGATTCTCATCGTCATCCCTGCAGGATTCCCGTCGGTATCGATATAGGATTCCCATCGCAATCCTTTAAGAATTCCCGTCGGAATCCCTAAAGGATTTCCGTCGAAATTTTTAATACCTTCCCGTTGCAATCCCTAAAGGACTTATTATCTCTTTGGAATCCTAAAAAGATTCACGTTGAAATCGTCCCAAGATTTCCATCGCCTTTGCAAAAGGATTATTGGCAAAAATTCTCATTGGCAGTCCTGAAGGATTCCCTTCGGCATTTCTTTGAAAATAATTGATTATACATTCCATCTCTCGGATAACACTTCGGTCAATAATATCCCTGATAGTTAATTTTTCACTTACCTCATTCCAATTCAGATTTCTTAATTTGCAGTTCCTACTCTTGACAGGAACATTCGACGAATGTGCTGCGAGATCGCTTCCCTCATATTTGCAAGGAAGCTCCTGTGAGATCCGTTCACAATATCTTTATTCCTCGGCAGAACAGTAGCTACGTCGACTCTGCAGGGTACCATTAGATTCGTTACGTAATGATTTTGATAACGAATCCTGAATCTGAAGAGTGGCCGCGGAGTGCCTTATCGCCTATCAACTATTACTACGTCGCGTAAATTTCATGGAGCGAGCATCCGCAATGAGGAATCTTCAACGATGTTGGAATGGAACCGAAAATCACTAGAAAAAGAAAAAATAAAAGGGATAAAAATATTGTTAGATAAAATGTATGAAAATCTCTCAATTAGGCGTTTTTTAGCAATAAATACTTAATACTTACTAGTTCTCTTTCTGCTCTATGGCATGGGATTCGATTTAGATGCGATGAAGGACAAATTTCAAGGTAATTTTGATTTTAAAAATGATTTCCCCCCAAACAGTACAAAACGAATTGCCAAGATGGCAGCTGCTAAACGCCACCAGCCTGCCAGGCTGCCAGTCATGCCAGTCATAACAAATTACGCAGTGTTGTGAGAAAAGCACATAATTTATAATGTGATATTACACTCGATTTGCGTAATAACATAAACCAATATCTGACACGCTTGGTAGCATGTTTTACTGTGTCATATTAAATGTAACAACACTATAATATCACACAACTGTAACAGAATGACAAAAAGTGAATCCGTTCCACTGTAATTTCCAGGAGATGTAATATCACATTCAAATGGATGTCAATTTGTATCTAAATTTTGCTATCACATCGGAAAATCGGTACATCGTTCAAATTACGTCGATGCACTTTACATTTTTTTTTGCTGTGCATCAAATTAAGGGTCTTTGAGTGTGAAAAAAATAAGTCCTGGCTCAGAAGCAGGCGTTCTATCGAATAAATGAAAAAAATCAACTTTTTTTCAAAATAAAATTGTATATGAAAATCAGGCAGATTGTGACAGGCTCGGTGACAGAGGGGGGGGGGGTGAAAATGCCGTTAAACGATGGACGTAATCGACGTTGAACGATATTTCTTGGGTCTGAAAGGGTTAGGTGAATATTATAGATAGTGGAATATATAGATGAGCGAAGATAAATCCTCTGTCTCCAAACGAACTGTCAAACGTGTCTCCAAACGAGCATGACGTCACGATTTCAATGGATACGTTAAGGGCTGTGACGTCATATGCGCGTGTGCACGGGCAAAAAAGACGACTCAGCCATGCTTTCGCTCATCTATAGATTCTACTATCTATAGTGAATATTGAATTTAATTTTGGGTTGACGAATTTAACTGTGTATGCAACAAGAGTTTCTCTTTTTCGACCAAATATCAAATCCCTCTTTGTTTGTTTGCGTTTGCAGTGCGCGGATGATGAGAACGTCAATTTTTTGTTGTTTGCCGCTGTTTTATGTTTGCTTGTGAAGTGAAGAAGTTTACCGCTGCGATTTTCCCAACCGTAAACTATAGGAAAAAAATATTAAAATTTAACTCCTATAATAATAAAAGAAATCAAAAATGTCAGCTCCGTATGATATTTTTGATAATTTGAACAGCTACTTGAATGGTAAGTTACTAGGTTCCTCGCCTATGATATTTTATTTAACACTGATGAGTGTCGTCGCAGCGACCGATGACGTTGATTTCGCCGAGGAGGAACTGGAAGCTGAGGGTCAAAATCTACTGGATCAGCAACCGGATCCAGACGAGATTCCACCACCCATTAAGCAGAAGCGGGGTACAGGAGCAACGGAAAAAATAAAAGCCACGGTGCCGGTCGTACGCCGTAGAAGTAAACGGCTGTCCATTCACGCCGCAGTGGAACCAGCCGACGAAGACGTTCTACCAAGTAGCTCGTCCTCATCAAGCCTAGCCAGTTCCAGTGGCTCACACTCGTCGTTGAGTAATAGATCTTCTCAAATGTCTGGTGGTGATCTGGAAGGTAAGAGATTTCTACTGGCTACTGCATTGTACGCCGGAAAGTTATTGACAAACTACTATATTATCAAATCCAAAATACTAAATGATCAAAAACATCCTTGATGAAAGTTTTATAATATTTCCAAATAGTTCCAGCAATTCAGGGTTATCGCCCTTTTTACCCTTCTTACACCCTAAGAAGGGTATAAAGATCGCTTGAAAAACCGACTTTTATCCGAGGCTCGGAGACCCAAGTCGTATATACCAATCAACTCAGCTCGACGAACTGAGCACATGTATGTATGTGTGTGTGTGCGTGTGTGCGTGTGTGCGTATGTGTGTGCGTTACAAAAATCTCACATCAAGATCTCAGCCGTCCGTGGACCGATTTGCACGATTTTAACACTAAACGAAAGCTATGACTTTGTCATTGTACGAGTTCAATTTTTTTTGCAATCGGACATTTGGTTCCAGAGATATGTGAGAAATACGAACATGAAGTGCATTTTCAGAAAACTAACAAAATAATGTCACATGAATATCTCAGCCGTCTGTAAACCAATTTGCATGATTTTATCTTTAAACGAAAGCTATGACTTTGCCATTGAACCCATTGTATTTTGTTTTTGCAATTAGACATTGGGTTCCGGAGATATCTCTGAAATACGAACATAAAGCATTAGACGTATCAACTTCACACATTGGTAAAATATGTCCCATCAAGATCTCAGTCGTCCTTGGACCGATTTGTGCGATTTTATCTTTAAACGAAAGCTATGTTTTGTCATTGGACCCATTCATTTTTTTCTGCAATTGGAAATTCGGTTTCAGAGATATCTGTGAAATACGAATATGAGACATATTTTCAGACTACTAATGAAGAATTGTCACACCAATATCTCAGCCGTCTATGACCTGATTTGAACTCTTTTGGGCTTAAACAGAAGCTGTAATATTGCCATTTAAGGCGGCAAATCAAATCTGCAGTCTTTTGTATTTTGTAAAATTGTTAAATTTCCAGAAATATCCTTTTACCCTTCTTACACCCTAAGAAGGGTATAAAGATCGCTTGAAAACCGACTTTTTATCCGAGGCTCGGAGACCCAAGTCGTATATACCAATCAACTCAGCTCGACGAACTGAGCACATGTATGTATGTGTGTGTGTGTGTGCGTGTGTGCGTGTGTATGTGTGTGCGTTACAAAATCTCACATCAAGATCTCAGCCGTCCGTGGACCGATTTGCACGATTTTAACACTAAACGAAAGCTATGACTTTGTCATTGTACGAGTTCAATTTTTTTGCAATCGGACATTTGGTTCCAGAGATATGTGAGAAATACGAACATGAAGTGCATTTTCAGAAAACTAACAAAATAATGTCACATGAATATCTCAGCCGTCTGTAAACCAATTTGCATGATTTTATCTTTAAACGAAAGCTATGACTTTGCCATTGAACCCATTGTATTTTGTTTTTGCAATTAGACATTGGGTTCCGGAGATATCTCTGAAATACGAACATAAAGCATTAGACGTATCAACTTCACACATTGGTAAAATATGTCCCATCAAGATCTCAGTCGTCCTTGGACCGATTTGTGCGATTTTATCTTTAAACGAAAGCTATGTTTTTGTCATTGGACCCATTCATTTTTTCTGCAATTGGAAATTCGGTTTCAGAGATATCTGTGAAATACGAATATGAGACATATTTTCAGACTACTAATGAAGAATTGTCACACCAATATCACAGCCGTCTATGACCCGATTTGAACTCTTTTGGGCTTAAACAGAAGCTGTAATATTGCCATTTAAGGCGGCAAATCAAATCTGCAGTCTTTTGTATTTTGTAAAAATTGTTAAATTTCCAGAAATATCCCTTTACCCTTCTTACACCCTAAGAAGGGTATAAAGATCGCTTGAAAAACCGACTTTTTATCCGAGGCTCGGAGACCCAAGTCGTATATACCAATCAACTCAGCTCGACGAACTGAGCACATGTATGTATGTGTGTGTGTGTGTGCGTGTGTGCGTGTGTGCGTATGTGTGTGCGTTACAAAAATCTCACATCAAGATCTCAGCCGTCCGCGTACCGATTTGCACGATTTTAACACTAAACGAAAGCTATGACTTTGTCATTGTACGAGTTCAATTTTTTTTTGCAATCGGACATTTGGTTCCAGAGATATGTGAGAAATACGAACATGAAGTGCATTTTCAGAAAACTAACAAAATAATGTCACATGAATATCTCAGCCGTCTGTAAACCAATTTGCATGATTTTATCTTTAAAAGAAAGCTATGACTTTGCCATTGAACCCATTGTATTTTGTTTTTGCAATTAGACATTGGGTTCCGGAGATATCTCTGAAATACGAACATAAAGCATTAGACGTATCAACTTCACACATTGGTAAAATATGTCCCATCAAGATCTCAGTCGTCCTTGGACCGATTTGTGCGATTTTATCTTTAAACGAAAGCTATGTTTTTGTCATTGGACCCATTAATTTTTTTCTGCAATCGGAAATTTGGTTTCAGAGATACCTGTGAAATACGCATATGAGACATATTTTCAGACTACTAATGAAGAATTGTCACACCAATATCTCAGCCGTCTATGACCCGATTTGAACTCTTTTGGGCTTAAACAGAAGCTTATTGCCATTCAAGGCGGCAAATCAAATATGCAGTCTTTTGTATTTTTAAAATTGTTAAATTTCCAGAAATATCCCTTTTTACCCTTCTTACACCCTAAGAAGGGTATAAAGATCGCTTGAAAAACCGACCTCGAGACCCAAGTCGTATATACCAATCAACTCAGCTCGACGAACTGAGCACATGTATGTATGTGTGTGTGCGTGTGTGCGTGTGTGCGTATGTGTGTGCGTTACAAAATCTCACATCAAGATCTCAGCCGTCCGTGGACCGATTTGCACGATTTTAACACTAAACGAAAGCTATGACTTTGTCATTGTACGAGTTCAATTTACAATCGGACATTTGGTTCCAGAGATATGTGAGAAATACGAACATGAAGTGCATTTTCAGAAAACTAACAAAATAATGTCACATAAATATCTCAGCCGTCTGTAAACCAATTTGCATGATTTTATCTTTAAACGAAAGCTATGACTTTGCCATTGAACCCATTGTATTTTGTTTTTGCAATTAGACATTGGGTTCCGGAGATATCTCTGAAATACGAACATAAAGCATTAGACGTATCAACTTCACACATTGGTAAAATATGTCCCATCAAGATCTCAGTCGTCCTTGGACCGATTTGTGCGATTTTATCTTTAAACGAAAGCTATGTTTTGTCATTGGACCCATTCATTTTTTTCTGCAATTGGAAATTCGGTTTCAGAGATATCTGTGAAATACGAATATGAGACATATTTTCAGACTACTAATAAAGAATTGTCACACCAATATCTCAGCCGTCTATGACCCGATTTGAACTCTTTTGGGCTTAAACAGAAGCTGTAATATTGCCATTTAAGGCGGCAAATCAAATCTGCAGTCTTTTTGTATTTTATAAAAATTGTTAAATTTCCAGAAATATCCCTTTTACCCTTCTTACACCCTAAGAAGGGTATAAAGATCGCTTGAAAAACCGACTTTTCATCCGAGGCTCGGAGACCCAAGTCGTATATACCAATCAACTCAGCTCGACGAACTGAGCACATGTATGTATGTGTGTGTGTGTGTGCGTGTGTGCGTGTGTGCGTATGTGTGTGCGTTACAAAAATCTCACATCAAGATCTCAGCCGTCCGTGGACCGATTTGCACGATTTTAACACTAAACGAAAGCTATGACTTTGTCATTGTACGAGTTCAATTTTTTTTGCAATCGGACATTTGGTTCCAGAGATATGTGAGAAATACGAACATGAAGTGCATTTTCAGAAAACTAACAAAATAATGTCACATGAATATCTCAGCCGTCTGTAAACCAATTTGCATGATTTTATCTTTAAACGAAAGCTATGACTTTGCCATTGAACCCATTGTATTTTGTTTTTGCAATTAGACATTGGGTTCCGGAGATATCTCTGAAATACGAACATAAAGCATTAGACGTATCAACTTCACACATTGGTAAAATATGTCCCATCAAGATCTCAGTCGTCCTTGGACCGATTTGTGCGATTTTATCTTTAAACGAAAGCTATGTTTTTGTCATTGGACCCATTCATTTTTTTCTGCAATTGGAAATTCGGTTTCAGAGATATCTGTGAAATACGAATATGAGACATATTTTCAGACTACTAATGAAGAATTGTCACACCAATATCTCAGCCGTCTATGACCTGATTTGAACTCTTTTGGGCTTAAACAGAAGCTGTAATATTGCCATTTAAGGCGGCAAATCAAATCTGCAGTCTTTTGTATTTTGTAAAAATTGTTAAATTTCCAGAAATATCCCTTTTACCCTTCTTACACCCTAAGAAGGGTATAAAGATCGCTTGAAAAACCGACTTTTATCCGAGGCTCGGAGACCCAAGTCGTATATACCAATCAACTCAGCTCGACGAACTGAGCACATGTATGTATGTGTGTGTGTGTGTGCGTGTGTGCGTGTGTGCGTATGTGTGTGCGTTACAAAATCTCACATCAAGATCTCAGCCGTCCGTGGACCGATTTGCACGATTTTAACACTAAACGAAAGCTATGACTTTGTCATTGTACGAGTTCAATTTTTTGCAATCGGACATTTGGTTCCAGAGATATGTGAGAAATACGAACATGAAGTGCATTTTCAGAAAACTAACAAAATAATGTCACATAAATATCTCAGCCGTCTGTAAACCAATTTGCATGATTTTATCTTTAAACGAAAGCTATGACTTTGCCATTGAACCCATTGTATTTTGTTTTTGCAATTAGACATTGGGTTCCGGAGATATCTCTGAAATACGAACATAAAGCATTAGACGTATCAACTTCACACATTGGTAAAATATGTCCCATCAAGATCTCAGTCGTCCTTGGACCGATTTGTGCGATTTTATCTTTAAACGAAAGCTATGTTTTTGTCATTGGACCCATTCATTTTTTCTGCAATTGGAAATTCGGTTTCAGAGATATCTGTGAAATACGAATATAAAACATATTTTCAGACTACTAATGAAGAATTGTCACACCAATATCTCAGCCGTCTATGACCCGATTTGAACTCTTTGGGCTTAAACAGAAGCTGTAATATTGCCATTTAAGGCGGCAAATCAAATCTGCAGTCTTTTGTATTTTGTAAAAATTGTTAAATTTCCAGAAATATCCTTTTACCCTTCTTACACCCTAAGAAGGGTATAAAGATCGCTTGAAAACCGACTTTTCATCCGAGGCTCGGAGACCCAAGTCGTATATACCAATCAACTCAGCTCGACGAACTGAGCACATGTATGTATGTGTGTGTGTGTGTGCGTGTGCGTGTGTGCGCATGTGTGTGCATTACAAAAATCTCACATAAAGATCTCAGCCGTCCGTGGACCGATTTGCACGATTTTAACACTAAACGAAAGCTATGACTTTGTCATTGTACGAGTTCAATTTTTTTGCAATCGGACATTTGGTTCCAGAGATATGTGAGAAATACGAACATGAAGTGCATTTTCAGAAAACTAACAAAATAATGTCACATGAATATCTCAGCCGTCTGTAAACCAATTTGCATGATTTTATCTTTAAACGAAAGCTATGACTTTGCCATTGAACCCATTGTATTTTGTTTTTGCAATTAGACATTGGGTTCCGGAGATATCTCTGAAATACGAACATAAAGCATTAGACGTATCAACTTCACACATTGGTAAAATATGTCCCATCAAGATCTCAGTCGTCCTTGGACCGATTTGTGCGATTTTATCTTTAAACGAAAGCTATGTTTTGTCATTGGACCCATTCATTTTTTTCTGCAATTGGAAATTCGGTTTCAGAGATATCTGTGAAATACGAATATGAGACATATTTTCAGACTACTAATGAAGAATTGTCACACCAATATCTCAGCCGTCTATGACCCGATTTGAACTCTTTTGGGCTTAAACAGAAGCTGTAATATTGCCATTTAAGGCGGCAAATCAAATCTGCAGTCTTTTGTATTTTGTAAAATTGTTAAATTTCCAGAAATATCCTTTTACCCTTCTTACACCCTAAGAAGGGTATAAAGATCGCTTGAAAACCGACTTTTATCCGAGGCTCGGAGACCCAAGTCGTATATACCAATCAACTCAGCTCGACGGACTGAGCACATTTATGTAAGAGTGTGTGTGTGTGTGCGCGTGTGCGTATGTGTGCGCTCGACAAAAGTCTCACTTGAAGATCTCAGCCGTCCGGGGACCGGTTTGCACGATTTTAACACTAAACGAAAGCTATGACTTGGTCATTGTACGAGTTCAATTTTTTTGCAATCGGACATTTGGTTCCAGAGATATGTGAGAAATACGAACATGAAGTGCATTTTCAGAAAACTAACAAAATAATGTCACATGAATATCTCAGCCGTCTGTAAACCAATTTGCATGATTTTATCTTTAAACGAAAGCTATGACTTTTGCCATTGAACCCATTGTATTTTGTTTTTGCAATTAGACATTGGGTTCCGGAGATATCTCTGAAATACGAACATAAAGCATTAGACGTATCAACTTCACACATTGGTAAAATATGTCCCATCAAGATCTCAGTCGTCCTTGGACCGATTTGTGCGATTTTATCTTTAAACGAAAGCTATGTTTTTGTCATTGGACCCATTCATTTTTTCTGCAATTGGAAATTCGGTTTCAGAGATATCTGTGAAATACGAATATGAGACATATTTTCAGACTACTAATGAAGAATTGTCACACCAATATCTCAGCCGTCTATGACCCGATTTGAACTCTTTTGGGCTTAAACAGAAGCTGTAATATTGCCATTTAAGGCGGCAAATCAAATCTGCAGTCTTTTTGTATTTTTTAAAAATTGTTAAATTTCCAGAAATATCCTTTTACCCTTCTTACACCCTAAGAAGGGTATAAAGATCGCTTGAAAAACTGACTTTTATCTGAGGCTCGGAGACCCAAGTCGTATATACCAATCAACTCAGCTCGACGAACTGAGCACATGTATGTATGTGTGTGTGTGTGTGCGTGTGTGCGTGTGTGCGTATGTGTGTGCGTTACAAAAATCTCACATCAAGATCTCAGCCGTCCGTGGACCGATTTGCACGATTTTAACACTAAACGAAAGCTATGACTTTGTCATTGTACGAGTTCAATTTTTTTGCAATCGGACATTTGGTTCCAGAGATATGTGAGAAATACGAACATGAAGTGCATTTTCAGAAAACTAACAAAATAATGTCACATGAATATCTCAGCCGTCTGTAAACCAATTTGCATGATTTTATCTTTAAACGAAAGCTATGACTTTGCCATTGAACCCATTGTATTTTGTTTTTGCAATTAGACATTGGGTTCCGGAGATATCTCTGAAATACGAACATAAAGCATTAGACGTATCAACTTCACACATTGGTAAAATATGTCCCATCAAGATCTCAGTCGTCCTTGGACCGATTTGTGCGATTTTATCTTCAAACGAAAGCTATGTTTTTGTCATTGGACCCATTCATTTTTTTTCTGCAATTGGAAATTCGGTTTCAGAGATATCTGTGAAATACGAATATGAGACATATTTTCAGACTACTAATGAAGAATTGTCACACCAATATCTCAGCCGTCTATGACCCGATTTGAACTCTTTTGGGCTTGAACAGAAGCTGTAATATTGCCATTTAAGGCGGCAAATCAAATCTGCAGTCTTTTTGTATTTTTTAAATATTGTTAAATTTCCAGAAATATCCCTTTTTACCCTTCTTACACCATAAAAGGGTATAAAGATCGCTTGAAAACCCGACTTTTCATCCGAGGCTCGGAGACCAAGTCGTATATACCAATCAACTCAGCTCGACGAACTGAGCACATGTATGTATGTGTGTGTGTGTGTGTGTGCGTGTGTGCGTATGTGTGTGCGTTACAAAAATCTCACATCAAGATCTCAGCCGTCCGTGGACCGATTTGCACGATTTTAACACTAAACGAAAGCTATGACTTTGTCATTGTACGAGTTCAATTTTTTGCAATCGGACATTTGGTTCCAGAGATATGTGAGAAATACGAACATGAAGTGCATTTTCAGAAAACTAACAAAATAATGTCACATGAATATCTCAGCCGTCTGTAAACCAATTTGCATGATTTTATCTTTAAACGAAAGCTATGACTTTGCCATTGAACCCATTGTATTTTGTTTTTGCAATTAGACATTGGGTTCCGGAGATATCTCTGAAATACGAACATAAAGCATTAGACGTATCAACTTCACACATTGGTAAAATATGTCCCATCAAGATCTCAGTCGTCCTTGGACCGATTTGTGCGATTTTATCTTTAAACGAAAGCTATGTTTTTGTCATTGGACCCATTCATTTTTTTCTGCAATTGGAAATTCGGTTTCAGAGATATCTGTGAAATACGAATATGAGACATATTTTCAGACTACTAATGAAGAATTGTCACACCAATATCTCAGCCGTCTATGACCCGATTTGAACTCTTTGGGCTTAAACAGAAGCTGTAATATTGCCATTTAAGGCGGCAAATCAAATCTGCAGTCTTTTGTATTTTGTAAAAATTGTTAAATTTCCAGAAATATCCCTTTTACCCTTCTTACACCCTAAGAAGGGTATAAAGATCGCTTGAAAACCGACTTTTTATCCGAGGCTCGGAGACCCAAGTCGTATATACCAATCAACTCAGCTCGACGAACTGAGCACATGTATGTATGTGTGTGTGTGTGTGCGTGTGTGCGTGTGTGCGTATGTGTGTGCGTTACAAAATCTCACATCAAGATCTCAGCCGTCCGTGGACCGATTTGCACGATTTTAACACTAAACGAAAGCTATGACTTTGTCATTGTACAAGTTCAATTTTTTTGCAATCGGACATTTGGTTCCAGAGATATGTGAGAAATACGAACATGAAGTGCATTTTCAGAAAACTAACTAAATAATGTCACATGAATATCTCAGCCGTCTGTAAACCAATTTGCATGATTTTATCTTTAAAAGAAAGCTATGACTTCGCCAATGAACCCATTGTATTTTGTTTTTGCAATTAGACATTGGGTTCCGGAGATATCTCTGAAATACGAACATAAAGCATTAGACGTATCAACTTCACACATTGGTAAAATATGTCCCATCAAGATCTCAGTCGTCCTTGGACCGATTTGTGCGATTTTATCTTTAAACGAAAGCTATGTTTTTGTCATTGGACCCATTCATTTTTTTCTGCAATTGGAAATTTGGTTTCAGAGATATCTGTGAAATACGAATATGAGACATATTTTCAGACTACTAATGAAGAATTGTCACACCAATATCTCAGCCGTCTATGACCCGATTTGAACTCTTTTGGGCTTAAACAGAAGCTGTAATATTGCCATTTAAGGCGGCAAATCAAATCTGCAGTCTTTTTGTATTTTTAAAATTGTTAAATTTCCAGAAATATCCTTTTACCCTTCTTACACCCTAAGAAGGGTATAAAGATCGCTTGAAAAACCGACTTTTTATCCGAGGCTCGGAGACCCAAGTCGTATATACCAATCAACTCAGCTCGACGAACTGAGCACATGTATGTATGTGTGTGTGTGTGCGTGTGTGCGTATGTGTGTGCGTTACAAAAATCTCACATCAAGATCTCAGCCGTCCGTGGACCGATTTGCACGATTTTAACACTAAACGAAAGCTATGACTTTGTCATTGTACGAGTTCAATTTTTTTTTTGCAATCGGACATTTGGTTCCAGAGATATGTGAGAAATACGAACATGAAGTGCATTTTCAGAAAACTAACAAAATAATGTCACATAAATATCTCAGCCGTCTGTAAACCAATTTGCATGATTTTATCTTTAAACGAAAGCTATGACTTTGCCATTGAACCCATTGTATTTTGTTTTTGCAATTAGACATTGGGTTCCGGAGATATCTCTGAAATACGAACATAAAGCATTAGACGTATCAACTTCACACATTGGTAAAATATGTCCCATCAAGATCTCAGTCGTCCTTGGACCGATTTGTGCGATTTTATCTTTAAACGAAAGCTATGTTTTGTCATTGGACCCATTCATTTTTTCTGCAATTGGAAATTCGGCTTCAGCGATATCTGTCAATTACGAATATGAGACCTATTTTCAGACTACTAATCAATAATTGTTACACCACTATCTTAGCCGTCTATGACCATATTTGCACTCTTTTGGGCTCACACAGCAGCTGTAATACTGCCATTTAAGGCGGCAAATCAAATCTGCAGTCTTTTGTATTTTGTAAAAATTGTTAAATTTCCAGAAATATCATTTTTACCCTTCTTACATCCTAAGAAGGGTATAAAGATCGCTTGAAAAACCGACTTTTTATCCGAGGCTCAGAGACCCAAGTCGTATATACCAATCAACTCAGCTCGACGAACTGAGCACATGTATATATGTGTGTGTGTGTGCGTGTGTGCGTGTGTGCGTATGTGTGTGCGTTACAAAATCTCACATCAAGATCTCAGCCGTCCGTGGACCGATTTGCACGATTTTAACACTAAACGAAAGCTATGACTTTGTCATTGTACGAGTTCAATTTTTTGCAATCGGACATTTGGTTCCAGAGATATGTGAGAAATACGAACATGAAGTGCATTTTCAGAAAACTAACAAAATAATGTCACATGAATATCTCAGCCGTCTGTAAACCAATTTGCATGATTTTATCTTTAAACGAAAGCTATGACTTTGCCATTGAACCCATTGTATTTTGTTTTTGCAATTAGACATTGGGTTCCGGAGATATCTCTGAAATACGAACATAAAGCATTAGACGTATCAACTTCACACATTGGTAAAATATGTCCCATCAAGATCTCAGTCGTCCTTGGACCGATTTGTGCGATTTTATCTTTAAACGAAAGCTATGTTTTTGTCATTGGACCCATTCATTTTTTTCTGCAATTGGAAATTCGGTTTCAGAGATATCTGTGAAATACGAATATGAGACATATTTTCAGACTACTAATGAAGAATTGTCACACCAATATCTCAGCCGTCTATGACCCGATTTGAACTCTTTTGGGCTTAAACAGAAGCTGTAATATTGCCATTTAAGGCGGCAAATCAAATCTGCAGTCTCTTTGTATTTTTTAAAAATTGTTAAATTTCCAGAAATATCCTTTTTTTACCCTTCTTACACCCTAAGAAGGGTATAAAGATCGCTTGAAAAACCGACTTTTTATCCGAGGCTCGGAGACCCAAGTCGTATATACCAATCAACTCAGCTCGACGAACTGAGCACATGTATGTGTGTGTGTGTGTGCGTGTGTGCGTGTGTGCGTATGTGTGTGCGTTACAAAAATCTCACATCAAGATCTCAGCCGTCCGTGGACCGATTTGCACGATTTTAACACTAAACGAAAGCTATGACTTTGTCATTGTACGAGTTCAATTTTTTTGCAATCGGACATTTGGTTCCAGAGATATGTGAGAAATACGAACATGAAGTGCATTTTCAGAAAACTAACAAAATAATGTCACATGAATATCTCAGCCGTCTGTAAACCAATTTGCATGATTTTATCTTTAAACGAAAGCTATGACTTTGCCATTGAACCCATTGTATTTTGTTTTTGCAATTAGACATTGGGTTCCGGAGATATCTCTGAAATACGAACATAAAGCATTAGACGTATCAACTTCACACATTGGTAAAATATGTCCCATCAAGATCTCAGTCGTCCTTGGACCGATTTGTGCGATTTTATCTTTAAACGAAAGCTATGTTTTTGTCATTGGACCCATTCATTTTTTCTGCAATTGGAAATTCGGTTTCAGAGATATCTGTGAAATACGAATATGAGACATATTTTCAGACTACTAATGAAGAATTGTCACACCAATATCTCAGCCGTCTATGACCCGATTTGAACTCTTTTGGGCTTAAACAGAAGCTGTAATATTGCCATTTAAGGCGGCAAATCAAATCTGCAGTCTTTTTGTATTTTGTAAAATTGTTAAATTTCCAGAAATATCCTTTTACCCTTCTTACACCCTAAGAAGGGTATAAAGATCGCTTGAAAAACTGACTTTTTATCCGAGGCTCGGAGACCCAAGTCGTATATACCAATCAACTCAGCTCGACGAACTGAGCACATGTATGTATGTGTGTGTGTGTGTGCGTGTGTGCGTGTGTGCGTATGTGTGTGCGTTACAAAAATCTCACATCAAGATCTCAGCCGTCCGTGGACCGATTTGCACGATTTTAACACTAAACGAAAGCTATGACTTTGTCATTGTACGAGTTCATTTTTTTTGCAATCGGACATTTGGTTCCAGAGATATGTGAGAAATACGAACATGAAGTGCATTTTCAGAAAACTAACAAAATAATGTCACATGAATATCTCAGCCGTCTGTAAACCAATTTGCATGATTTTATCTTTAAACGAAAGCTATGATTTTGCCATTGAACCCATTGTATTTTGTTTTGCAATTAGACATTGGGTTCCGGAGATATCTCTGAAATACGAACATAAAGCATTAGACGTATCAACTTCACACATTGGTAAAATATGTCCCATCAAGATCTCAGTCGTCCTTGGACCGATTTGTGCGATTTTATCTTTAAACGAAAGCTATGTTTTTGTCATTGGACCCATTCATTTTTTCTGCAATGGGAAATTCGGTTTCAGAGATATCTGTGAAATACGAATATGAGACATATTTTCAGACTACTAATGAAGAAATGTCACACCAATATCTCAGCCGTCTATGACCCGATTTGAACTCTTT
The DNA here is from genome assembly GCF_024139115.2 of Armigeres subalbatus. NCBI lineage: Eukaryota > Metazoa > Arthropoda > Insecta > Diptera > Culicidae > Armigeres > Armigeres subalbatus. The sequence continues at coordinate 241,853,315 of NC_085140.1, read as the reverse complement.
TGGGCTTAAACAGCAGCTGTAATATTGCCATTTAAGGCGGCAAATCAAATCTGCAGTCTTTTTGTATTTTTTAAAAAATGTTAAATTTCCAGAAATATCCTTTTACCCTTCTTACACCCTAAGAAGGGTATAAAGATCGCTTGAAAACCGACTTTTCATCCGAGGCTCGGAGACCCAAGTCGTATATACCAATCAACTCAGCTCGACGAACTGAGCACATGTATGTATGTGTGTGTGTGTGTGCGTGTGTGCGTGTGTGCGTATGTGTGTGCGTTACAAAATCTCACATCAAGATCTCAGCCGTCCGTGGACCGATTTGCACGATTTTAACACTAAACGAAAGCTATGACTTTGTCATTGTACGAGTTCAATTTTTTTTGCAATCGGACATTTGGTTCCAGAGATATGTGAGAAATACGAACATGAAGTGCATTTTCAGAAAACTAACAAAATAATGTCACATGAATATCTCAGCCGTCTGTAAACCAATTTGCATGATTTTATCTTTAAACGAAAGCTATGACTTTGCCATTGAACCCATTGTATTTTGTTTTTGCAATTAGACATTGGGTTCCGGAGATATCTCTGAAATACGAACATAAAGCATTAGACGTATCAACTTCACACATTGGTAAAATATGTCCCATCAAGATCTCAGTCGTCCTTGGACCGATTTGTGCGATTTTATCTTTAAACGAAAGCTATGTTTTTGTCATTGGACCCATTCATTTTTTCTGCAATTGGAAATTCGGTTTCAGAGATATCTGTGAAATACGAATATGAGACATATTTTCAGACTACTAATGAAGAATTGTCACACCAATATCTCAGCCGTCTATGACCTGATTTGAACTCTTTTGGGCTTAAACAGAAGCTGTAATATTGCCATTTAAGGCGGCAAATCAAATCTGCAGTCTTTTGTATTTTGTAAAATTGTTAAATTTCCAGAAATATCCTTTTACCCTTCTTACACCCTAAGAAGGGTATAAAGATCGCTTGAAAAACCGACTTTTATCCGAGGCTCGGAGACCCAAGTCGTATATACCAATCAACTCAGCTCGACGAACTGAGCACATGTATGTATGTGTGTGTGTGTGTGCGTGTGTGCGTGTGTGCGTATGTGTGCGTTACAAAATCTCACATCAAGATCTCAGCCGTCCGCGTACCGATTTGCACGATTTTAACACTAAACGAAAGCTATGACTTTGTCATTGTACGAGTTCAATTTTTTTGCAATCGGACATTTGGTTCCAGAGATATGTGAGAAATACGAACATGAAGTGCATTTTCAGAAAACTAACAAAATAATGTCACATGAATATCTCAGCCGTCTGTAAACCAATTTGCATGATTTTATCTTTAAACGAAAGCTATGACTTTGCCATTGAACCCATTGTATTTTGTTTTTGCAATTAGACATTGGGTTCCGGAGATATCTCTGAAATACGAACATAAAGCATTAGACGTATCAACTTCACACATTGGTAAAATATGTCCCATCAAGATCTCAGTCGTCCTTGGACCGATTTGTGCGATTTTATCTTTAAACGAAAGCTATGTTTTTGTCATTGGACCCATTCATTTTTTTCTGCAATTGGAAATTCGGTTTCAGAGATATCTGTGAAATACGAATATGAGACATATTTTCAGACTACTAATGAAGAATTGTCACACCAATATCTCAGCCGTCTATGACCTGATTTGAACTCTTTTGGGCTTAAACAGAAGCTGTAATATTGCCATTTAAGGCGGCAAATCAAATCTGCAGTCTTTTTGTATTTTGTAAAATTGTTAAATTTCCAGAAATATCCTTTTACCCTTCTTACACCCTAAGAAGGGTATAAAGATCGCTTGAAAAACCGACTTTTTATCCGAGGCTCGGAGACCCAAGTCGTATATACCAATCAACTCAGCTCGACGAACTGAGCACATGTATGTATGTGTGTGTGTGTGTGCGTGTGTGCGTGTGTGCGTATGTGTGTGCGTTACAAAATCTCACATCAAGATCTCAGCCGTCCGTGGACCGATTTGCACGATTTTAACACTAAACGAAAGCTATGACTTTGTCATTGTACGAGTTCAATTTTTTTGCAATCGGACATTTGGTTCCAGAGATATGTGAGAAATACGAACATGAAGTGCATTTTCAGAAAACTAACAAAATAATGTCACATGAATATCTCAGCCGTCTGTAAACCAATTTGCATGATTTTATCTTTAAACGAAAGCTATGACTTTGCCATTGAACCCATTGTATTTTGTTTTTGCAATTAGACATTGGGTTCCGGAGATATCTCTGAAATACGAACATAAAGCATTAGACGTATCAACTTCACACATTGGTAAAATATGTCCCATCAAGATCTCAGTCGTCCTTGGACCGATTTGTGCGATTTTATCTTTAAACGAAAGCTATGTTTTTGTCATTGGACCCATTCATTTTTTTCTGCAATTGGAAATTCGGTTTCAGAGATATCTGTGAAATACGAATATGAGACATATTTTCAGACTACTAATGAAGAATTGTCACACCAATATCTCAGCCGTCTATGACCCGATTTGAACTCTTTTGGGCTTAAACAGAAGCTGTAATATTGCCATTTAAGGCGGCAAATCAAATCTGCATTTTTTTTTGTATTTTTTAAAAATTGTTAAATTTCCAGAAATATCCCTTTTCATCCTTCTTACACCCTAAGAAGGGTATAAAGATCGCTTGAAAGACCGACTTTTTATCCGAGGCTCGGAGACCCAAGTCGTATATACCAATCAACTCAGCTCGAAGAACTGAGCACATGTATGTGTGTGTGTGTGTGTGTGTGTGTGCGTGTGTGCGTATGTGTGTGCGCTACAAAAATCTCACATCAAGATCTCAGCCGTCCGTGGACCGATTTGCACGATTTTAACACTAAACGAAAGCTATGACTTTGTCATTGTACGAGTTCAATTTTTTGCAATCGGACATTTGGTTCCAGAGATATGTGAGAAATACGAACATGAAGTGCATTTTCAGAAAACTAACAAAATAATGTCACATGAATATCTCAGCCGTCTGTAAACCAATTTGCATGATTTTATCTTTAAACGAAAGCTATGACTTTGCCATTGAACCCATTGTATTTTGTTTTTGCAATTAGACATTGGGTTCCGGAGATATCTCTGAAATACGAACATAAAGCATTAGACGTATCAACTTCACACATTGGTAAAATATGTCCCATCAAGATCTCAGTCGTCCTTGGACCGATTTGTGCGATTTTATCTTTAAACGAAAGCTATGTTTTTGTCATTGGACCCATTCATTTTTTTCTGCAATTGGAAATTCGGTTTCAGAGATATCTGTGAAATACGAATATGAGACATATTTTCAGACTACTAATGAAGAATTGTCACACCAATATCTCAGCCGTCTATGACCCGATTTGAACTCTTTTGGGCTTAAACAGAAGCTGTAATATTGCCATTTAAGGCGGCAAATCAAATCTGCAGTCTTTTTGTATTTTTTAAAATTGTTAAATTTCCAGAAATATCCCTTTTTACCCTTCTTACACCCTAAGAAGGGTATAAAGATCGCTTGAAAACCCGACTTTTTATCCGAGGCTCGGAGACCCAAGTCGTATATACCAATCAACTCAGCTCGACGAACTGAGCACATGTATGTATGTGTGTGTGTGTGTGTGTGTGTGTGTGTGCGTGTGTGCGTATGTGTGTGCGTTACAAAATCTCACATCAAGATCTCAGCCGTCCGTGGACCGATTTGCTCTATTTTAACACTAAACGAAAGCTATGACTTTGTCATTGTACGAGTTCAATTTTTTTGCAATCGGACATTTGGTTCCAGAGATATGTGAGAAATACGAACATGAAGTGCATTTTCAGAAAACTAACAAAATAATGTCACATGAATATCTCAGCCGTCTGTAAACCAATTTGCATGATTTTATCTTTAAACGAAAGCTATGACTTTGCCATTGAACCCATTGTATTTTGTTTTTGCAATTAGACATTGGGTTCCGGAGATATCTCTGAAATACGAACATAAAGCATTAGACGTATCAACTTCACACATTGGTAAAATATGTCCCATCAAGATCTCAGTCGTCCTTGGACCGATTTGTGCGATTTTATCTTTAAACGAAAGCTATGTTTTGTCATTGGACCCATTCATTTTTTCTGCAACTGGATATTCGGTTTCAGAGATATCTGTGAAATACGAATATGAGACTTATTTTCAGACTACTAATGAAGAATTGTCACACCAATATCTCAGCCGTCTATGACCCGATTTGAGCTCTTTTGGGCTTAACCAGAAGCTGTAATATTGCCATTTAAGGCGGCAAATCAAATCTGCAGTCTTTTTGTATTTTGTAAAATTGTTAAATTTCCAGAAATATCCTTTTACCCTTCTTACACCCTAAGAAGGGTATAAAGATCGCTTGAAAACCGACTTTTATCCGAGGCTCGGAGACCCAAGTCGTATATACCAATCAACTCAGCTCGACGAACTGAGCACATGTATGTATGTGTGTGTGTGTGTGTGTGCGTGTGTGCGTATGTGTGTGCGTTACAAAATCTCACATCAAGATCTCAGCCGTCCGCGTACCGATTTGCACGATTTTAACACTAAACGAAAGCTATGACTTTGTCATTGTACGAGTTCAATTTTTTTGCAATCGGACATTTGGTTCCAGAGATATGTGAGAAATACGAACATGAAGTGCATTTTCAGAAAACTAACAAAATAATGTCACATGAATATCTCAGCCGTCTGTAAACCAATTTGCATGATTTTATCTTTAAAAGAAAGCTATGACTTTGCCATTGAACCCATTGTATTTTGTTTTTGCAATTAGACATTGGGTTCCGGAGATATCTCTGAAATACGAACATAAAGCATTAGACGTATCAACTTCACACATTGGTAAAATATGTCCCATCAAGATCTCAGTCGTCCTTGGACCGATTTGTGCGATTTTATCTTTAAACGAAAGCTATGTTTTTGTCATTGGACCCATTCATTTTTTTCTGCAATTGGAAATTTGGTTTCAGAGATATCTGTGAAATACGAATATGAGACATATTTTCAGACTACTAATGAAGAATTGTCACACCAATATCTCAGCCGTCTATGACCCGATTTGAACTCTTTGGGCTTAAACAGAAGCTGTAATATTGCCATTTAAGGCGGCAAATCAAATATGCAGTCTTTTTGTATTTTTTAAAATTGTTAAATTTCCAGAAATATCCTTTTACCCTTCTTACACCCTAAGAAGGGTATAAAGATCGCTTGAAAACCGACTTTTCATCCGAGGCTCGGAGACCCAAGTCGTATATACCAATCAACTCAGCTCGACGAACTGAGCACATGTATGTATGTGTGTGTGTGTGTGCGTGTGTGCGTGTGTGCGTATGTGTGCGTTACAAAAATCTCACATCAAGATCTCAGCCGTCCGTGGACCGATTTGCACGATTTTAACACTAAACGAAAGCTATGACTTTGTCATTGTACGAGTTCAATTTTTTTGCAATCGGACATTTGGTTCCAGAGATATGTGAGAAATACGAACATGAAGTGCATTTTCAGAAAACTAACAAAATAATGTCACATGAATATCTCAGCCGTCTGTAAACCAATTTGCATGATTTTATCTTTAAACGAAAGCTATGACTTTGCCATTGAACCCATTGTATTTTGTTTTTGCAATTAGACATTGGGTTCCGGAGATATCTCTGAAATACGAACATAAAGCATTAGACGTATCAACTTCACACATTGGTAAAATATGTCCCATCAAGATCTCAGTCGTCCTTGGACCGATTTGTGCGATTTTATCTTTAAACGAAAGCTATGTTTTGTCATTGGACCCATTCATTTTTTCTGCAATTGGAAATTCGGTTTCAGAGATATCTGTGAAATACGAATATGAGACATATTTTCAGACTACTAATGAAGAATTGTCACACCAATATCTCAGCCGTCTATGACCCGATTTGAACTCTTTTGGGCTTAAACAGAAGCTGTAATATTGCCATTTAAGGCGGCAAATCAAATCTGCAGTCTTTTGTATTTTGTAAAAATTGTTAAATTTCCAGAAATATCCTTTTACCCTTCTTACACCCTAAGAAGGGTATAAAGATCGCTTGAAAAACCGACTTTTATCCGAGGCTCGAGACCCAAGTCGTATATACCAATCAACTCAGCTCGACGAACTGAGCACATGTATGTATGTGTGTGTGTGTGTGTGTGTGTGCGTATGTGTGTGCGTTACAAAAATCTCACATCAAGATCTCAGCCGTCCGTGGACCGATTTGCACTAAACGAAAGCTATGACTTTGTCATTGTACGAGTTCAATTTTTTTGCAATCGGACATTTGGTTCCAGAGATATGTGAGAAATACGAACATGAAGTGCATTTTCAGAAAACTAACAAAATAATGTCACATGAATATCTCAGCCGTCTGTAAACCAATTTGCATGATTTTATCTTTAAACGAAAGCTATGACTTTGCCATTGAACCCATTGTATTTTGTTTTTGCAATTAGACATTGGGTTCCGGAGATATCTCTGAAATACGAACATAAAGCATTAGACGTATCAACTTCACACATTGGTAAAATATGTCCCATCAAGATCTCAGTCGTCCTTGGACCGATTTGTGCGATTTTATCTTTAAACGAAAGCTATGTTTTTGTCATTGGACCCATTCATTTTTTCTGCAATTGGAAATTCGGTTTCAGAGATATCTGTGAAATACGAATATGAGACATATTTTCAGACTACTAATGAAGAATTGTCACACCAATATCTCAGCCGTCAATGACCCGATTTGAACTCTTTTGGGCTTAAACAGAAGCTGTAATATTGCCATTTAAGGCGGCAAATCAAATCTGCAGTCTTTTGTATTTTGTAAAAATTGTTAAATTTCCAGAAATATCCCTTTTACCCTTCTTACACCCTAAGAAGGGTATAAAGATCGCTTGAAAACCGACTTTTATCCGAGGCTCGGAGACCCAAGTCGTATATACCAATCAACTCAGCTCGACGAACTGAGCACATGTATGTATGTGTGTGTGTGTGCGTGTGTGCGTGTGTGCGTATGTGTGTGCGTTACAAAAATCTCACATCAAGATCTCAGCCGTCCGTGGACCGATTTGCACGATTTTAACACTAAACGAAAGCTATGACTTTGTCATTGTACGAGTTCAATTTTTTTGCAATCGGACATTTGGTTCCAGAGATATGTGAGAAATACGAACATGAAGTGCATTTTCAGAAAACTAACAAAATAATGTCACATGAATATCTCAGCCGTCTGTAAACCAATTTGCATGATTTTATCTTTAAACGAAAGCTATGACTTTGCCATTGAACCCATTGTATTTTGTTTTTGCAATTAGACATTGGGTTCCGGAGATATCTCTGAAATACGAACATAAAGCATTAGACGTATCAACTTCACACATTGGTAAAATATGTCCCATCAAGATCTCAGTCGTCCTTGGACCGATTTGTGCGATTTTATCTTTAAACGAAAGCTATGTTTTTGTCATTGGACCCATTCATTTTTTCTGCAATTGGAAATTCGGTTTCAGAGATATCTGTGAAATACGAATATGAGACATATTTTCAGACTACTAATGAAGAATTGTCACACCAATATCTCAGCCGTCTATGACCCGATTTGAACTCTTTTGGGCTTAAACAGAAGCTGTAATATTGCCATTTAAGGCGGCAAATCAAATCTGCAGTCTTTTTGTATTTTGTAAAAATTGTTAAATTTCCAGAAATATCCCTTTTTACCCTTCTTACACCCTAAGAAGGGTATAAAGATCGCTTGAAAAACCGACTTTTCATCCGAGGCTCGGAGACCCAAGTCGTATATACCAATCAACTCAGCTCGACGAACTGAGCACATGTATGTATGTGTGTGTGTGTGTGTGCGTGTGTGCGTGTGTGCGTATGTGTGTGCGTTACAAAAATCTCACATCAAGATCTCAGCCGTCCGTGGACCGATTTGCACGATTTTAACACTAAACGAAAGCTATGACTTTGTCATTGTACGAGTTCAATTTTTTTGCAATCGGACATTTGGTTCCAGAGATATGTGAGAAATACGAACATGAAGTGCATTTTCAGAAAACTAACAAAATAATGTCACATGAATATCTCAGCCGTCTGTAAACCAATTTGCATGATTTTATCTTTAAACGAAAGCTATGACTTTGCCATTGAACCCATTGTATTTTGTTTTTGCAATTAGACATTGGGTTCCGGAGATATCTCTGAAATACGAACATAAAGCATTAGACGTATCAACTTCACACATTGGTAAAATATGTCCCATCAAGATCTCAGTCGTCCTTGGACCGATTTGTGCGATTTTATCTTTAAACGAAAGCTATGTTTTTGTCATTGGACCCATTCATTTCTGCAATTGGAAATTCGGTTTCAGAGATATCTGTGAAATACGAATATGAGACATATTTTCAGACTACTAATGAAGAATTGTCACACCAATATCTCAGCCGTCTATGACCCGATTTGAACTCTTTTGGGCTTAAACAGAAGCTGTAATATTGCCATTTAAGGCGGCAAATCAAATCTGCAGTCTTTTTGTATTTTTTAAAAATTGTTAAATTTCCAGAAATATCCCTTTTTACCCTTCTTACACCCTAAGAAGGGTATAAAGATCGCTTGAAAACCGACTTTTTATCCGAGGCTCGGAGACCCAAGTCGTATATACCAATCAACTCAGCTCGACGAACTGAGCACATGTATGTATGTGTGTGTGTGTGCGTGTGTGCGTGTGTGCGTATGTGTGTGCGTTACAAAAATCTCACATCAAGATCTCAGCCGTCCGCGTACCGATTTGCACGATTTTAACACTAAACGAAAGCTATGACTTTGTCATTGTACGAGTTCAATTTTTTTTTGCAATCGGACATTTGGTTCCAGAGATATGTGAGAAATACGAACATGAAGTGCATTTTCAGAAAACTAACAAAATAATGTCACATGAATATCTCAGCCGTCTGTAAACCAATTTGCATGATTTTATCTTTAAACGAAAGCTATGACTTTGCCATTGAACCCATTGTATTTTGTTTTTGCAATTAGACATTGGGTTCCGGAGATATCTCTGAAATACGAACATAAAGCATTAGACGTATCAACTTCACACATTGGTAAAATATGTCCCATCAAGATCTCAGTCGTCCTTGGACCGATTTGTGCGATTTTATCTTTAAACGAAAGCTATGTTTTGTCATTGGACCCATTCATTTTTTTCTGCAATTGGAAATTCGGTTTCAGAGATATCTGTGAAATACGAATATGAGACATATTTTCAGACTACTAATGAAGAATTGTCACACCAATATCTCAGCCGTCTATGACCCGATTTGAACTCTTTTCGGCTTAAACAGAAGCTGTAATATTGCCATTTAAGGCGGCAAATCAAATCTGCAGTCTTTTGTATTTTGTAAAAATTGTTAAATTTCCAGAAATATCCTTTTACCCTTCTTACACCCTAAGAAGGGTATAAAGATCGCTTGAAAAACCGACTTTATCCGAGGCTCGGAGACCCAAGTCGTATATACCAATCAACTCAGCTCGACGAACTGAGCACATGTATGTATGTGTGTGTGTGTGTGCGTGTGTGCGTGTGTGCGTATGTGTGTGCGTTACAAAAATCTCACATCAAGATCTCAGCCGTCCGTGGACCGATTTGCACGATTTTAACACTAAACGAAAGCTATGACTTTGTCATTGTACGAGTTCAATTTTTTGCAATCGGACATTTGGTTCCAGAGATATGTGAGAAATACGAACATGAAGTGCATTTTCAGAAAACTAACAAAATAATGTCACATGAATATCTCAGCCGTCTGTAAACCAATTTGCATGATTTTATCTTTAAACGAAAGCTATGACTTTGCCATTGAACCCATTGTATTTTGTTTTTGCAATTAGACATTGGGTTCCGGAGATATCTCTGAAATACGAACATAAAGCATTAGACGTATCAACTTCACACATTGGTAAAATATGTCCCATCAAGATCTCAGTCGTCCTTGGACCGATTTGTGCGATTTTATCTTTAAACGAAAGCTATGTTTTTGTCATTTTCTGCAATTGGAAATTCGGTTTCAGAGATATCTGTGAAATACGAATATGAGACATATTTTCAGACTACTAATGAAGAATTGTCACACCAATATCTCAGCCGTCTATGACCCGATTTGAACTCTTTTGGGCTTAAACAGAAGCTGTAATATTGCCATTTAAGGCGGCAAATCAAATCTGCAGTCTTTTTGTATTTTTTAAAAATTGTTAAATTTCCAGCAATATCCCTTTACCCTTCTTACACCCTAAGAAGGGTATAAAGATCGCTTGAAAAACTGACTTTTCATCCGAGGCTCGGAGACCCAAGTCGTATATACCAATCAACTCAGCTCGACGAACTGAGCACATGTATGTATGTGTGTGTGTGTGTGCGTGTGTGCGTGTGTGCGTATGTGTGTGCGTTACAAAATCTCACATCAAGATCTCAGCCGTCCGTGGACCGATTTGCACGATTTTAACACTAAACGAAAGCTATGACTTTGTCATTGTACGAGTTCAATTTTTTGCAATCGGACATTTGGTTCCAGAGATATGTGAGAAATACGAACATGAAGTGCATTTTCAGAAAACTAACAAAATAATGTCACATGAATATCTCAGCCGTCTGTAAACCAATTTGCATGATTTTATCTTTAAACGAAAGCTATGACTTTGCCATTGAACCCATTGTATTTTGTTTTTGCAATTAGACATTGGGTTCCGGAGATATCTCTGAAATACGAACATAAAGCATTAGACGTATCAACTTCACACATTGGTAAAATATGTCCCATCAAGATCTCAGTCGTCCTTGGACCGATTTGTGCGATTTTATCTTTAAACGAAAGCTATGTTTTTGTCATTGGACCCATTCATTTTTTTCTGCAATTGGAAATTCGGTTTCAGAGATATCTGTGAAATACGAATATGAGACATATTTTCAGACTACTAATGAAGAATTGTCACACCAATATCTCAGCCGTCTATGACCCGATTTGAACTCTTTTGGGCTTAAACAGAAGCTGTAATATTGCCATTTAAGGCGGCAAATCAAATCTGCAGTCTTTTGTATTTTGTAAAATTGTTAAATTTCCAGAAATATCCCTTTTTACCCTTCTTACACCCTAAGAAGGGTATAAAGATCGCTTGAAAAACCGACTTTTTATCCGAGGCTCGGAGACCCAAGTCGTATATACCAATCAACTCAGCTCGACGAACTGAGCACATGTATGTATGTGTGTGTGTGTGTGTGTGTGCGTGTGTGCGTATGTGTGTGCGTTACAAAAATCTCACATCAAGATCTCAGCCGTCCGTGTACCGATTTGCACGATTTTAACACTAAACGAAAGCTATGACTTTGTCATTGTACGAGTTCAATTTTTTTTGCAATCGGACATTTGGTTCCAGAGATATGTGAGAAATACGAACATGAAGTGCATTTTCAGAAAACTAACAAAATAATGTCACATGAATATCTCAGCCGTCTGTAAACCAATTTGCATGATTTTATCTTTAAAAGAAAGCTATGACTTTGCCATTGAACCCATTGTATTTTGTTTTTGCAATTAGACATTGGGTTCCGGAGATATCTCTGAAATACGAACATAAAGCATTAGACGTATCAACTTCACACATTGGTAAAATATGTCCCATCAAGATCTCAGTCGTCCTTGGACCGATTTGTGCGATTTTATCTTTAAACGAAAGCTATGTTTTTGTCATTGGACCCATTCATTTTTTTCTGCAATTGGAAATTTGGTTTCAGAGATATCTGTGAAATACGAATATGAGACATATTTTCAGACTACTAATGAAGAATTGTCACACCAATATCTCAGCCGTCTATGACCCGATTTGAACTCTTTTGGGCTTAAACAGAAGCTGTAATATTGCCATTTAAGGCGGCAAATCAAATATGCAGTCTTTTTGTATTTTTTAAAAATTGTTAAATTTCCAGAAATATCCCTTTTTTTATTTTGAAATCGTTAAAAGCATGATAATATCAGTTATTTTACATTCAATTGAAGGTCATATGCATAGAAATTGTAATATGCACTGGGCACACACAACCATTCAAAAGTGTAAGAAGGGTTGCGTTCACTGTAGGTGGATTATTTTATTTTGAAATCGTTAAAAGCATGATAATATCAGTTATTTTACATTCAATTGAAGGTCATATGCATAGAAATTGTAATATGCACTGGGCACACACAACCATTCAAAAGTGTAAGAAGGGTTGCGTTCACTGTAGGTGGATTAAGTCGGGTTTTTATTTTGAAATCGTTAAAAGCATGATAATATCAGTTATTTTACATTCAATTGAAGGTCATATGCATAGAAATTGTAATATGCACTGGGCACACACAACCATTCAAAAGTGTAAGAAGGGTTGCGTTCACTGTAGGTGGATTATTTTATTTTGAAATCGTTAAAAGCATGATAATATCAGTTATTTTACATTCAATTGAAGGTCATATGCATAGAAATTGTAATATGCACTGGGCACACACAACCATTCAAAAGTGTAAGAAGGGTTGCGTTCACTGTAGGTGGATTAAGTCAGGTTTTTATTTTGAAATCGTTAAAAGCATGATAATATCAGTTATTTTACATTCAATTGAAGGTCATATGCATAGAAATTGTAATATGCACTGGGCACACACAACCATTCAAAAGTGTAAGAAGGGTTGCGTTCACTGTAGGTGGATTATTTTATTTTGAAATCGTTAAAAGCATGATAATATCAGTTATTTTACATTCAATTGAAGGTCATATGCATAGAAATTGTAATATGCACTGGGCACACACAACCATTCAAAAGTGTAAGAAGGGTTGCGTTCACTGTAGATGGATTAAGTCGGGTTTTGTATATTGGACAGACAATTAAATTCCTTTAACACAAAATTTAATGTGTTACGTGGAGTCTTACTCAAAATCAGTTAATGCGAATTCGTTTTATTTCAGAGCAACTGAAGGAGGTCACAAAGCAGTATAATTTGATCTTCAGCAACCCTGCCTTTATTGAACAGGACAAGCGATATTTCTCCACTTTGAAGAGACGCTTTCAGTCAATATTGAAACGGAAATCACAATTAAGCCGAGGCAAACAAGCTGCATTTATACGAGATTTTGAGTCACTGAAAGAAATTTTTTATAATTTATGTGTCAATTCAAATTTGATGGCTCCGCTTCCTTCAACCTCGGCTTCGCAAATGGTGCCTAATTATGTTACTTCAAGTCAATCTATACAACGTACGCGGAGACAACAGCAACCGGAACTGATTAATTTAGTGGACAGCCCAGCTTTGATTCTTCCGGGAATTGTAAGGCTATTTATTGGCTAAGCAAGTACAAAATCGATGTGACCTGTTCTATCCTTTAAGGTCAATCTGGATTCTGATGAGGAAAATGATGCACCTTCATCTGCCAACAGAAGTGCCAACCTGTCGTTTGATTCTGAAAATTATGAAGTCTCACTGAAGGTCAAGTGGGAAGGTAAAATCGAGCGCATTAGCCACAGAAAATTCCAAAAGATGGGGGACTTGATAATCGCTCTGGCCGAAAAGGCTGGCGCTGATCCTAATCACGTGGTTTTAGATTTAGATGAACGCATAATAGAGCCGCAGGACACGCCAGATTCCATCGGGTATCGAATATCGCAGTTCATAAGTAAATAGTTGTGAAGGTTGGGGTTTTCCCAACGAAATTTTTTCGACAGTTTATAGCTTTTCAAATTTACAGCTGGACGCGTCATCGAAGGTCAACTTGCTGAAGTTTTTGCCAAGAAGAAAAGGCCCATTGCCGCCGGAGGAGCAGTCTACCCGAAGAAGCCAAAGAATGATAACGAGATCACACTGAAAGTGCAATCCGACCGCTGGAAGAAGCCCCTGGAGGTACAAATTCGAAAGGATAACAAAATGATGATTCTGATTATCAAATGTGCCGAAGAACTGAAATGCCAGCCGGGAGACATAAAGCTCTCTTTTGATGGTGATCCGATTACGATGGAGTCCACTCCAATCGATTTGGATTTAGAAGGGGGTGAAGTTTTGGATCTACGTTTCCGGAAAGGATAAGTTATTTAACGTTATTTCCTGTATCAATGTATTTGTACGGATGGTGTAACTGAAGGAATGAATATTATTTAGTACTAGTCGACCCGGCAGACGTTGTCCTGCATAGTAGGCGAAAATGCGCGTTCCGAACTGCCCATGCAAAGTTTCCATATGAATCTTGATTTTAGTTTTTCACGTATTGCTCGACCTTACTCGTAATTTTGGCATGAGGAAATATCATATAAACCCATCGGAAACGGTAATGAACGTTTCCGCTGAAGGAATGAAGAAAATCTATCCAGCCGTTTTCGAGTTATGCGGATACGAACACAGACCATTTCATTTTTATATATAAGATTAAGTCACTGTTAATAATAATCGTTTTACATTCGACATTGGGAAGATTCGTTAAGTACGTCACGCAATAGTTAATGATTTTACGTTTTTCCGGTAATTCCGATTTTTACGTTAATGAACACGTTTTTCGTATTAGGCCTTTAAGGTCTACTAATTTCCATTGATAACGTGACATACTTTATGGGTACCTTTTATCGATGTATTTTTGGCAATTTCAAATGATATTTAGATTGCAGGTAGCATTATAGCGAAAGTGATATATCTCAAATCCCTGGTTGGTTAAATCTCCAAGTTTTAGGCTGTTTGTTTGTTCAGGGTGAACTATTGTGTCTTTTTGTAGTATGTATACCCGTTTCCTTTTTAGTGCATGTCTTCCAACTCTATTGCTATTGGGAACGATTTATGTGACTTCGACAAATGGCGTACACAGATTCAAAGCTTAAAGATGCGCCTCTCAATCAGTTTCGGCTTCTTCAAAATAATACTTTGAAATAATACTGATTGGAGTGCTCGTTGGATCGTATAGTATCGAACACAGAACTTTTGTGAGCTCGAGGTGTTTGGAAACTAAAATAATTAGTGCCTGATTGATCATGCTCCGTATAGGACGCAGAACTTTAGCTGGAATCCGAGAAATAAGTTCTGTGTTGAGTACGCGATTAATCGTGTTAGCAAACAGAGTGGTTGCGCAATCCGAGTTATATTGTTCTGCTTTTGTAAATCAATTGGTGTTTTGACGTAAACTACGTCTAAGGATGCTGGATGGTGAAAAATTTGAAGTGGTAGAAGAATTTGTGTACTTTGGAACATTAGTGACGTGCGATAATGATGCTACCCGCGAGGTGAAAAGGCGTATTGCAGCTGCAAATAGGGCTTATTACGGACTTCGTAACCAGCTTAAGTCCCGTAGTAAATGAAAAAAAACTCGCGCTGTATACTACTCTGATTCTTCCGGTGGCTTTATACGGCCATGAAACATGGACGTTAAAGGAGGCTGATCGAAGAGCTTTCGGAGTGTTTGAGCGCAAGGTGCTGCGGACAATACTCGGCGGTAAACAGGAGAACGGTATCTGGCGGTGTCGCATGAATCACGAGTTGTACCAGGTGTATAAAGGACTGGATATTATTAATCTTATTCAACACGGCAGACTACAGTGGGCTGGTCACGATGTTCGTATGCCGGAAGAACGTCAAGCGAAGATAATATTTAGTAGTGAACCAGGAAGACGCTGCAGGCTTCGTGGAAGGCCGCGTACAAGATGTCTTTTTGCAGTTGAAGAGGACCTGAGGGCGCTCAATGTTCAGGGCGACTGGAAACGATTGGCCCAGGATCGAGTCCAGTGGAGAAGGATACTCCATTCGGCGTAGGTTCATCGAAGAGCTGTAACCCATCAAGTATCAAGTAAGTACGTCTAAGGGGAAGACTCAGATACAGGGTGTGAAACGGAAATTTCCAAATTCGAGACCGTCACGAAATTAGGATAGATTTCAAACGCTAATAGCGTCTTTATCTTTCGATGAATTTTCGACATTTGCTTATTAATCGATTCGGAAACTCTTCAGCAATTTGCCAATTCTATTGATACTATTGATTATCAACGTTAAATTATTGAAAATGTTATTTCTTTCCAAATCGGGTGAAAAATTCAGAAATAATCAATCCCGTTCATAAATCTCCAACACGGACATCAGATTGCAGTAAGGTACGGGCCTTTTGATCCACTGACCATTTCCTGTGTATATTTGCCCCGTGTTTCGTGTGCGCGCGTCATTTTCATTCTGGATGTCACGGAGAACGGACAATCAGGGCGGTTCCAGCGATAACGCCTGTGATGTGGTCAGTGGAATTAATTTGCCAGCATTTTTTTGACGTAAACTACGTCCACAGAGAAACAGACGTCTCACTCAGAACAAAATGTAATCAAAACCATCGTCACGAAAACATTGTCGCCCAATGCTAAAATCAAGATGAGTGGCCAAGCGGCAAGCAGATGGCGGTAGTGCGTAAACGTCAAACACAAGCAAAATCGATGGAAGCGCCATCGGTGGCCGATTGACCACCTACAAAAAATTAAATCAACCGTTAAAAAGGTGAACGATGGAACATGTGTTGAGTGAGACGTCTGTTTATCTGTGCTACGTCTAAAGGGAAGACTCGAATACAGGGTGACAAATGAAAATTTCCAAATTCGAGACCGTCACGAAATTAAGGGAGATTTCAAACTTTATCTTTCGATGGCTTTTTGAGATTTTATTATCAATCGAATCGGAAACCCTTCAGCAATTTTTTAGGCCCATTGGAATTATTGATTATCAACGTAAAAACATTGAAAATTCCAATTCTTTAAAAACAAACCCAGTAAAATTTCAGAGTTTCGCTACGAGCGCCGTCTGGTGCAGTTTGTTGTGACTTTTGTGTAGAGATGTCGCAAATTAATCGATTACTTCGATTAATCGATAAATCGTTGTGATAAACGATCAATTTTGAATAGATTACTTCCCAACGATTAATCGATTCAATAGTCGACAAGAATTGAGAGTAATCGATTAATCGGCCGATTACTTCGATTAATCGATTCATTGTTGTGATAATCGATTAATTTTGAATCGATTACTACTCAACGATGAATCGATTCAATAATCGTCAAGAATTGAAAGTAATCGATTGGTTACTAATCGATTTATCGAGATTTTACGACATCTCTATTTGTGCGGTGATTCGCATCAAAAGTAGAACAAAAGAACCAAAGCAATGACCGTGGTCGAAGCAAAAGAGTAGTGTTTATGAAAAAGTGCTTTAGTTGCTGGACATCCCGAGCAGCACACATGTTCCACAGAAGTCACAGTAAACCATATACAACCGAATTTAGTTACATTTGAGTTGCTGCAACCAAATTGGTCTGGATTGTGTTGCTAGGGATGTTCGTGTAAGCAACTAGTGATTGATTATTAACACGGGCAATATTCTTGCTAATAATTCTGTAAAGCCTAAACTGGTGGACATAATTATTCGTCAAATTTTCATTGTAATCCCTCTAAATGCATAAACAGCTTTATGTTTAAGGACAATTATAGACCAACATTTGAAAAGGACGGTTAAGCCAATTTTGACGTGAACTGCATCTAAGGGGAAGGCTGAGATACAAATTGTACAATATTTCAAAATTGTGGACCGTCATGAAATCATGTGATATTTTAAACGTAAATAGCGTATATATTTTTCAATGAGTTTTTAAGATTTATATATCAATAGACTCGGAAACTCGTCACTAGTTCACAAGTTTTATTAAAATTGATTATCAACTGTAAACAAGGTTATCTTACCATTTGGGCAGCACCCCTTAAAATAGCACTTCAAAGCATTTAATCGCCATTTATTAGGCAATTAACTTTGAGATGCATTAACCACTCTAAGGGCCGATTTCTTCACCTCCGCTTAGTGCTTAAACCCGGTTTAAACGTATGGGTAAGCACCGCTTAAGAGTTAAGCGGAGGTGAAGAAAACGGCCCTAAGGGCCAATTTCTTTACATCCGCTTAACTCTTAAGTGGTACTTGCCCATACGTCTTAACCTGGTTTAGCGCTCAAACGGAGGTGAAGAAATTGGTCCTAAGGGCCAATATCTTCATCTCCGCTTAACTCTTAAGCGGTGCTTACCCATACGCTTAAACCTGGTTTATGCACTAAGCGGAGGTGAAGAAATCGGCCCCAAAAGCGGGCTAGGTAGTCATATGGCTACTGCTTCTGCCTCATACGCAGGAGGTCGTGGGTTCAATCCCAGGTCCGTTCCATTCTCCTGCTTTGTATCTTTCTCTTCATTTCGCCTGTTCTAGCAATCGCTAGAACTGGAAATGGACTTCCATACCGTTTCCATTACTATTCCTATACCTTCATCAACTTGAGTATTCTAACAGTAATCTGCTAGAATTGGAAATGAACTATAGAGCTCGTTTTCTACATCCAATTAGAAATTCCATTAGTTACCTTCTCCTATCTATCACATTGGCAGCTCGTTAACCAAGACGGACCTCTGCCTCTCCAACCTAACCCAGAAATTCCAACAAATTCCGCACGAACTCGTGGCAAGTGCGGAGGTATATTCGGCTTGCAGTGGGCGAGTGATTGCATCATCATTTCCTCCCTTCCCTACATTGACTTGCATTCTGACGTGGCAGGCGCCAGTATGACCTAACAAATGAGATCACCAGTACTTGTACATTGAAGATGTGTGCTAGTCCCAAGCAAACATCTGTTGGTTCCCTGTGCAAGAACAGCTGATCTGGTCATAATGGAGTAGCAACTACGAGCAGTCAATCAAGCTCAAGCTCAAGCTCAAGCTAAGCGGAGGTGAAGAAATCGGCCCTAAATCGAACAATAGTCGAAGAAAGGCATCATCACCACTGGGGAATTCGAATTGTCGCATCCAATTATTTTCATATTTTGAGTTACGTCAATTTTGTTCGAAACCAGTAACATAGGTAATAAAAGAATATTGGTACGCGATCGAACATGATTTGGATGTGAAGAACAGTCTCAAGAGTCAAGACTCGCTTTATTTTGTTCTGCTGTGTGCGATCGAAAAGTTAATCGCGCGATCGTTTATCCCATTTAATTCCACTACTTGATAACTTTAACAGATACGTATTTTGTCCTCAATAGTAAGGTCGTCTTCAGTGCCTCGTACTTGTTAGTACCTAAATAGTAGTACGAAAAGTTAAGTACAGTCGCGATATTGAAGGGACCATCGAGATAAGGAAAGATCGAGGATTGGAAGGAAAATTTAAATGGGTAGTAGATGGAAAAAAGCTCGTTGCTATCAAACGGTAACTGTAAAGCGCCGTGTTGCCAGGTGTCGTAACAGTAACGAGATGTAGAAAGCAAAAATGTATGTAGTTCGTAGGGACCGAGAAAACTACGACATAGGGAGAGATATCAAGATATAGAACATCGAGATGTAGAGAGCAGAGCCTAAAATATTCATCTTCATGAAGCAACTTCAGTCCGAATTTTGACAAACATCGCATGAATATTCAAAACATAGAATGACATAGTCAGACGACTACTCCACCAACTCATTCATTCGACTGTCACTGAATGCGTTTACTATGCACAGAAAAAAACATTATTAGCATTGTTTATGTTGATGTTTACCGTTCAAAGTGCCTTGCGGATGAAAATCGGATTCAGTCCTGTGTGATAAATCACTTTACTCATTTGAAACGTGTTTAGATTTCAGTTAATTTATCAATTTGTAAAATGTGCATAAATATTCAATGACTAATATTCAACTGAATATTGACTGTCCAGAGCAGACTATGAATGTGTCTGGAAGTGAACTGACAATTGAACAAAGGTGGACTTCACCAAAAACTTTCGATTATTTTACACTCTGGTAGAGAGTCAACTGTAATTGGTGCGCGATCGGTGCAGAACACACTTGGGCACTTATTCAAAAGGACGTTGAATTACTCTTGTTGAATTACTCATGCTCAAACCAGTGACATAGGTAATCAAATTAATTATCTGTTTTACGTAGTTTACGTCGGGCAGTCGTATCTTGTATATAACCCTTCTGATTTTTTAATTCGTATTTGATTAAATTCACATATAAAACTAACACTACCATATTCCAAACAATCATATGGAAAGGCAAAGGTGTTTTCGATCTCTGGCATTTAAAAAAAAACGATTTCGGAAATTTTTAAAGTTTCAAAAAGTCCCAAAAAGTCTTTTTTTCGGGAAGATCTCGACGTTTCATGCATTTCTAATGTCGAATTCGATTTAAAACCTGGGTCAGTGCCAACCCGAACCCTGAATAAAAAAACATTTTCAGTTCCATCTGTCATTGGATATGTTGGTGTGCGTAGCATCGTGTTTGTTTTGATTCGAAACATATGATCCAGGACATCCAGTGCACTGGCAGTCGCAGTGCGTTGGCGTTGACTAATCAGATCATGATAAATAAATGTGTTTAAGGGCCGATTTCTTCACCTCCGCTTAGTGCTTAAACCAGGTTTAAGCGTATGGGTAAGCACCGCTTAAAAGTTAAGCGGAGGTGAAGAAATCGACCCTAAGTGCGTGAACTGATTTTTGCGGATAGTGGAATTTACTTTTGAGTGGATATAAACAGGGAAACTGCTCCTGGAATTCATTTCATGGCTCCGATATTCATCCCATCAAAAACAAAGCAATGGAAAGGAATTTGGATTGTTTATTATTTTTGGGATTTTTCTCAGCAGTGAGCACAAATGTTGACAAAAAGAGGCGACGAAATTGGTGCTGCATTTTTTTGTTTCCCGTTGAGATGAATATATGTTCAGTGAGATGTAGATCGGAACAGTTCCCCTATTTAATTATATTCAAAAATCCCGTGCACATTTTTATACCAAGAATTCCGTATTTTCCGTATTTCCGTAAATTCATCTATTTCTGCAAAAGTTTTTTTTTTCGGAGAACACTCAGAAGCATGTAATAAAAATTCTCCAGGATTCGCTAATTTTTTCTCCTCGCTACCTCTTCTGGTAAAGGTAGCCTCACACCTCGGGAAAATTTTCCGCCGGATTTTGGGCCCCGTGCATTTTTAATTTTCAAGAATCTCCCGGAGGAATGGCTCAAGGTACTTCCGGGGGAATTTATGTACGAAACTTGCGGAGCAATTCCTGAAGGATACTTCGAGTAAGTTCCTGTATTCTAGAAGGATTTCCTGAAGGAATTATATTGTAGGAATTTCCAAATTAGTTCCTGGAGCAACTTCCAGAGAAAATCCTGGAACAGTATTCAAAGATATTCCTAGAGGAATTTTCAAAGGAATTCACCTCCCTTGGAAAAAATATGGAGGAATTCTTGAAAGATATCGCCAAAAATTCAAGAAAGAATTATTGAAAGAATTTCTGAAGTAATTTCTGGCAGAATTCCCGAAGAAAATTCTGAAACGCACCAAGAGAAATTCTGAAATAGGCATAAGAAATAATTCTATTTGGTATTCCTCAAATATATTTTTCTGACAATTTTTAGCGGATTTTGTGAACGGGTTTCAAGGGGAATTCCCAAACTACATAATTCCATCCACCGACCTAATTTAGGACATCATCTGTGAGGAAAACTGAATGAACTTATGAATACATAACTTCCCTAACAATTATTTTTAAAACTGAATCTAGACAACATTACCGGATTAATTTCATTTTAAACTACAATAACAAATATCACAAAATTCCTCGAAAAAAGATTTTCAACGCGCATTTTATTTTAATTAACAGATAGTTTCGTTTCTCCCTTCTGCTTGTTTATTCCGCCCAGTCCCACCCACCCACGTGGTTTTGACAGTTGTAGTACAGTTGTATTGGTGAACCCGGTGCGAAACCGTGAAACAACACAGTGCGAACCCGACAGCTTCGGGGTTGGAACTAGTGCGAACCTAGTTCCAACCTAAGCGAATAAAAAAACACTTTGACAGCACTTAGGTTGGAACTGGTTCCAACCTAGGTTGGAACTTTTTAAAAACGAATTCGACATAAGACATTAAACATAAAGAATATCGACCGCTTTGGTCAAACACTTAACGAAAGTCCGATTGAGCCACTACCCGTTTTTGAAATTCGAAAAGTCGATTTTCATTGGCACCCTACTGTCTAAGTACAAACAGATTTAAGGTCACTCCTGACGGAATCCAAGTTTCAAAGTGCTCGCGTTTTCGGGGGCACACCACTCGGTACGGAGGCGGCGCACAACTGTCATTTTTGCCTTTCTCGTATACTAAGTATACGTAAAGGCTATAATTTCACTCCAAAACCAAACTTTTGATAGAAGGCTCGGAGACCCATAGTGTTATATACCAATCGACTCAGCTCGACGAATTGAGGTGATGTCTGTTTGTGTGTATGTATGTATGTGTGTGTGTATGTGTGTATGTGTACAAATTTTGTAGACACACTTTTTGGAACTTAGCATTACCCGATTTACTCGCAACAAGTTGCATTCGACGGGGAATGCGGTCCCATTGTTTGCTATTGAAAATTAGCCTGATCGGACATTGCGTTTCGGAATTATTGAAAAATCATTGTTTTTTCCCAAGGGTCCCCCCTTGGAAAAAAAATTTCAAAACCGAAAAAAAATTTTTTTTTCAAGAATGGTGGGAATGCATAGTAATTAATGCAAAAACATGCAAAATGATAGAAAATATGCGATCTATCCCCCTAAAGTGCTTTTTTGACCTTTCCTATGTGATTTTTAAGTATTAGTAGCACGAGAAAGGCACCATCACCGCTAGGTGGATTAATCAGGGTTTTGTTGATTTAGCTTTGCTGCGTCGCAGCATGCGTGAAATAATAAAAATGACAGTTGTGCTTTGCTTCCGTATCGAGTGGTGTGCCTCCGAAAACGCGAGCACTTTGAAACTTGGATTCCGTCAGGAGTGACCTTAATGTGAAACCGCATAAGGCTCAGTATAACAGCTATAGTTTACAAGATAATTTACCTAGTAATTTGGATAGCTGTGGAAAATCTAGAGCTAGGTAATACATACCAAATGCAGGGACTCCTCGCGGAACCTCCGTCCTCCGTGACGCTGGAGTTGAAATCTGGAGAATTTTGTTGATCGTATGGTCTCGCACCGACGACGGATATTTCAAACATCTGCCCTATCAACTATTGATGGTAGTACAGAGGACTACCATTTTGCTACGGGTAACGGGGAATCAGGGTTCGATTCCGGAAAGGGAGCCTGAGAAATGGCTACCACATCCAAGGAAGGCAGCATGTGCGTATATTACCCAATCTCGGCACGGGGAAGTAGTGATGAGAAATAAAAATATGAGACCAATGAATTGAGCATAAATACTTCAACATGGATTAAGTGGACGGCAAGTCTGGTGCCGGCAGCCGCGGTAATTCCAGCTTTACTAACGTGTATTAAAATTGTTGCGGTTAAAAGGTTCAAAGTTTATTCTTGTCCAACACGAGTGCTATTCCTAATTACGGCAGTAGGTCACTGGATTGTTGGCGCGACGACAAAGCGGTGTAATATGGCTCTGATGCCTTTCATCGGGTGCAGTGTTTTCCGCAAGCCAAGCTGCTATTACCTTGAGCAAATTAGAGAGCTCTAAGCAGGCTATCCCACGGCCGAGAATAATCTTGCATGGAATAATGAAATATGACCTCGGTCTTAATAATCATTGGTTTGTAATTCAGATCAAGAGGTAATGATTAACAGAAGTATTAGGGGACATGAATATTACGACGCGAGGAGTGGAATTCGTAGACCATCGTAAGACTAACAAAAGCGAAAGCCTTTGCCATGAATGCTTTCATCAACCAAGAACGAAAGTTAGAGGATCGAAGGCGATTAGATACTGCCCTAGTTCTAACCGTAAACTATGCCAATTAGTAATTGCGAGACGCTACAATATGATGCTCTCAGTAGTTTCCGGGAAACCAAAATTAGGTTCCGGGGGAAGCATGATTGTAAAGTTGAAACTTAAAGGAATTGACGGATTAATGCGGCCTAATTACTTACCAGGTCCGAATGTATTGATGTAAGACAGATTAATAGCTTTTTCTCAAAATTAAGGGTAGTAGTACATGGCCGTTCTTAGTTCGTGAAACGATTTGTCTGGTACTGGTTAGTTCCAAGAATGAACGTGACTTAATCAAATTAAATCATAAGTGATACCGCCTCCGGGTGTTCAGCAAAATAAGATTGAGTGTTAACAGGTCCGTGATGCTGTTACATGGTCTGGGCTGTACGCGCGCTACAATGTGAGCTGTAACGCGTACCGTTCTTCGAAAGAGCCGCGAAATCGCTCCAGGGCAGGTTGCTCAAAAGGGTGCAATTTGATCGCTCCACCAGTATACCTGAGGCCTGCAGTTCCGTGGTCGTGCCTTCCTCGGCATAGTCCCGTCACAGCTCGAGACAAGACCGCAACCAGTTCGTCGCCGCTCAAACTTTCCGTGGTTTCTTCCAGTCGCATAGCCTCTCTGAAGGTACCACCGTCGAAGTGGGCGACCTTCCTAGCCCGGGTTGTAGGAGTTGTCCCCGACTTTCTCTCCTTGCCTCATTACTACCGGATAGCCAAATGGTCACTGTGGGTGTAACCGTCATCGACCCTCCACTGCAAATCATCGACTAAACTTGGACTCCCTTGCTTGCTATTTTCGTGGGCCCGCTTTCCTGGTTTGCGCTCTCCCGACGCCTTTTTGTGTTCTGTGGATGGCGCTTAATTCCGGGCGAGGCTCTGCCGGGATTCCATCCCTCCAAGCGGCCTTACCATCCTTTAGCTTTCGAACAGCCTTTCGCACTTCGTCTAGCGTTGGTGGCTCCTCTGTTTGTACATCATCCTCAATCCTGATTCTGTTTGCGCCCTCTCTGTCCGATTGTCTACATATTTTTTATTTATTTATTTATTTTTATTTATCCCAGTTGAGTGTCCTTCGATTCGTTCGTCGAACTTATGAGCGAATTGCTCTGCAGCGTCGTCGTCCGAAATTAACGAAATGTTCATCCGCATGGTTTTATCATGCCTTGAAACGGTGATGCTGAACATCCTTGCGCGAATCTTCCATATACCATAAGATAGTGGTCAGCGTTGATATTTGGGCCTCATAAGGCCCTCACATCTATGACATAAGTGTGGAACAAAATAGCAAAATAACAAAATTTAGCTCTTACGTCGCCGATTTCAAATTTAGAGCAATGTCCTGTTCAGATACAAATATAATCAGGCAAAGCATGAATTAAAGGAGTTTGACTAATTGAAGAACGAGACCCAGCACTTGACAGAGATGAAAAAATCATTTCGGTGTCATGAAACTAATTTGCTGATAACCTGTTTCAAAAGTATGTTGCAACGTTTAAATCATCCTCGTTCTTCAATTAGTCAATCTCTTTTAATTCATGCTTTGCCTGATTATGTTTGTATCCATGCAACATCACACGCTAACTGCTTGTTGGTTTGCATCAACGTGCTGCGAGCGTGTGGACTGACTGGCTAAACCATAAAAATAACGAAACCAAACATAGAGAAAATAATACACCTCGACCTTGATAATGGCTCAGATCGAGGCCCAAATTCTGAAGGAATTCTATAACTCTCCGGCTAGGCGAAGAAGCTCATCATAATTAAAGGTTCATTCAATTCGTCATAACACTTAAACATTTTTCAAATTAGTTTCGCTTTCTTCATGTTTTATTTAGAGTATCATACCATGTTAGCTGGTTTAGACCATAGTTGCAAGACATTTTTTCGTTGTCTGCTTCATTAATTTAAATATCTCAAGATCGAGATATAATTTCTTGAAATATTTTTTTTCGGTTATGCGACCGAATAATTGATCAAGTAATGAAATCACTTAATTGAGCATTATGCACACATATTTTCATTTGAACAAACTGAATATTGTATCGGTAGGACACGAGCTTGCAAACTCCACTCCAATAGGTATAAGTTCTTGTGGAAATTAGCAAAAAAAACTAAACTAGTTGCTTTTATGACCCAAGCTGCTCATGTCTATTATACTGAAGCACATATCGCAATTGTAAAATTAAACCCAACAGAAGCCACGAGCCAAATTCATGCAGATGGATATAGGATCGCGCGTGTAACTGCCTGCAGCATGTCGATCTGTCGATTGTTCACGCTTGAATCTCGTACGGAGATAGACGATGGTGGAAGTTGATCATCATAGAAGGCGGTGGGTGAATCGCGCGCGCAGCGCCCTATGTGTGTCCGAAGCTATTGATGATAGTTCCGCGCTGCGCTGTGCAGCTCTTTCTCTTCGGTGATTCAAACGCAAGATAAAGGAGTTCGTTCCAGTGACTCTCTTTTCTCTTTCGGGTGATTAAAATTTCACCTGGCACCGTTGAGTCATTCCCATTCGATCGACCGAAATCAGTCCTGCTTCAGACGGTGCGCGAATAAGTTTATCTTTCCTAGTTAATAGAACATCTTCTGTGATCGAACGTAACACGACGTTAATCGGATAAAAGGTCAAATTTTAGTGCGGTTGCTTAAAATAATAATCAATAAGATTTCCGAACTGTGATTATCTTCATACATCAAACATGAAGAAACTAGTGTTGGCTGTTTTACTGACCTACTTTTGTTCGATTGCCCTCTCCGCCAGTATTCTAGGTAAGTACACGAGGATCAGGTTCAGGTCCATTGATCCAGTCAAAGACATCGCGGTTTTGTGTATACTTACTTTCTTTTCTCATGATTGTTGGGTGCAATCGTTGTTGGGTCACATTTCGCGTACATAAATTGTTTACTTGTAAATTTGAATACCAGCTAATGTCTTTTCCTTTCACTTTTTATGTGTGGAATGACTTCCGTTTATAAATTATCTCAAATTCATCATCTCTGTACAATTTTTAGGATGTCGAGGAAAGGCCAATAAAGTAATTTAAATAAAAAAGTGTGTAGAACTGTAGAAGCGCAAAAAGTGTATAACAATAATATGTTTTTAAAAAGTAAAAGAAGTAGAAACACTGTATTGGTCTGATTTTGTTATAAGTTATATTTCAAAATACCAAGTTCAGTAAAAATTGTTCCAGCTATGCGGGAAGGAGTGAAAAGATTGCATCCTAAACTATATTTGAAACACATCAAAATGAGAACATCTCCGGTGCAACTTAAAAGCTGTTAGTAATTATATATGTTAGCTCAATGTTTATATCTGAGAGTGCAATTACCTATTTTACGATTTTTTTTTTGCTTTAAACGTTGCCAAAGCATCTATTGGCGGGTCACTTTCTACGGGTTAGTAACTAAATTGAAGTTGTAATTTTATTGAGCACAATGCAATGGTTTGTTAGTTCACGCGGTGGCCTGTGCTGCACATAAAAGACTTCTCCATTCAGCTCGGTCCATGGCTGCACTTTGCCAACCACGCAGTCTGCGGAGGGTCCGCAAGTCGTCCTCCACCTGATCGATCCACCTTGCCCGCTGTGCACCTCGCCTTCTTGTTCCCGTCGGATCGTTGTCGAGAACCATTTTCACCGGATTACTGTCCGACATTCTGGATACGTGCCCGGCCCACCGCAGTCCGCGGTGTGAACGATGGATGGTTCTCCCAACAGCTGATGCAACTCGTGGTTCATTCGCCTCCTCCACGTACCGTCCGCCATCTGCACCCCACCATAGATGGTACGCAACACTTTCCTTTCGAAAACTCCCAGTGCGCGTTGGTCCTCCACGAGCATCGTCCAGGTCTCGTGTCCGTAGAGAACTACCGGTCTTATAAGCGTTTTGTAGATAGTCAGTTTGGTACGGCGACGAACTCTATTCGATCGGAGCGTCTTGCGGAGTCCAAAGTACGTACGATTTCCAGCCACTATGCGTCTCCGAATTTCTCTGCTGGTATCGTTATCGGCGGTCACCAGTGAGCCCAAGTACACGAATTCTTCAACCACCTCGATTTCGTCACCACCGATAGAAACTCGTGGTGGGTGGCTCACATTGTATAGGGTCAATAAAAATACAGACCCCCTTTTTTGGGCAGAGTGAACTCCGATTTTTTTAAAACAAAAAAATTGACGTGGTTCGCATGGATTTTGAGATTTACCCGATTTTTGTTTAAAAACAGACTTCAGTGTTGAAGAATTTATGAAAATCGATTTTTTTGCCAAAATATTATGTTGTTCAAATAGAGACTGTAACATTTTTATTGGCCCAGAAATATGCTTCTGAGAATTCGGGTAAATTTCGAAAACAAGTTTCGAGCTGGGATCCAACTTTGAGACATTAATCTCAAAGTTGGTATTTCTGGTTGTTTAATTTCAGCGAGATTTCTCCAATATCGTGCTTGCCTCACGTTTTCAGACGGATCAGTAGCTGAAGATTGTTATAAAAAATGGAGTTTTGGGGAGTGCTGTGCTCACGCACTTCGGCTAGTTCTCCGACTGGCTTGCCGAGATCCACTGCTACGTTGACTCGATCCCTCGGTGGTCGTGCCACAAACTTACTAACTCGAATCCTCCTGACTCCCCCGGCGTCGAGGGTGATTCACCAGTTCCGGTGAAGGAAATTTCCGCACTGATGGTGCCCCGATTACAGGCGGCTATCGTAGGGGACGCTTTCGCGCATTGCGCCAACTTTGCAGAGGTGTTTCTACTTTCTACAGTTCCGGTAATGGATGACGTTCGCACTGGTGGTGCCCTACATACCCGAGGCACTTCCTTCTTCTTTCTTCAGCTGATCGAGTGCCGAAATCGGTCCGACGGTTCCGGTTGGCAGAAGACTTCCGGTTCACCGGCGCCCCGGCGACCCGAGGCCAAACACTGCTCACTGCGCTAGATTTTCCTCCGAACTGACGCTTATTTGCTGGTCCCTTCTCCATCTACAGTATTTGTGTCACGACTTGGTTTACCGCATTCCACGTGTCTTCTTCGTTACACATTCGCTTTGTGATGTCCGCCCGTAGGGCAGGCATTCCTCTACATACTTCCGCAAACCTTGGGCAATTGAATACCACGTGTTCCGGAGTCTCCTCTATGTTGATACTTCTTCTTCTTCTTATTGGCATTACATCCCCTCACTGGAACAGAGCCGCCTCGCAGCTTAGTGTTCATTAAGCACTTCCACAGTTATTTACCGCGAGGTTTCTAAGCCAGGTTACCATTTTTGCATTCGTATATCATGGAGGCTAGCACGATGATACTTTTATGCCCAGGGAAGTCGAGACAATTTGCAATCCGAAAATTGCCTAGACCGACACCGGGAATCGAACCCGGCCACCCTCAGCATGGTCTTGCTTTGTAGCCGCGCGTCTTACCGCACGGCTAAGGAGGCCTATGTTGATACATGCCGGGCAAAATAGCGATGACGCATGGCCACACCGATGCAGATAGTAGCGGAAACAGCCATGTCCGGACGGAACTGTGTGAGGCGAAAGTT
Organism: Armigeres subalbatus; assembly: GCF_024139115.2. Classification (NCBI taxonomy): domain Eukaryota; kingdom Metazoa; phylum Arthropoda; class Insecta; order Diptera; family Culicidae; genus Armigeres; species Armigeres subalbatus. The sequence goes on along the minus strand of NC_085140.1, from coordinate 241,823,910 downwards.
CACCTCTCCATCCTCCCTATTCACCCACGTCGACACATTGGGGATGAGCTGGTGGGTCCACCTTCCATTATCCGCATTATCCTACTCCTGCTTCACCATAGAGTCCAGTCTCACCTCACCAGTCTTCCTAACATTTCTGGTATCTCTCCGTTGTTGGTAACAATCGATATCCTCTGCTAGGATTATGCAGATTGGAATCATCCCTGCGATAACGCAAACCACAGAGAACAGACATGGATGCTCGAACAAAATTTCGTTAAAAACGTGTGTAAAGATTCAAATCGCACCTCAGCGCCGCCAACGCAGGCTGCCCGACATAAAAACTCAATTCAACTAAGTGATGGCGCTGGCATACACTTCATAAACAATGTAGTGCTGCCACCTAGGAGCAATTCAGAATGAACACTAGCGCTAAAAAGTAAAACACGGCAAATTTTAACCATATTTATCAGCACACTAGCACCGCGCAACGGGGACATAACGACATACTTTAAAATGACCAGTAAAATTTTTACACAAGCACGCGAATGAAGATGAACGTCTGTTCTCTGTGCGCAAACTGCCTCCGACGAAATGGTTCGGTACGCACTCACGACTCGAACGGCCATTAGGCAAAACACGCTGTTCAACTTTCTGCGATTACGTTTAGTCTTGAGCGCAGCTTCCCAGGCTGGAACTCCGTACCTCACTATAGACCTGTGCAGGAGTTCATCAAATTCACTCACCCGATGGATTTTGACATTTGAGCGGGTCGTCTTCTCGAACAAAAGTTCATTTTGCGTTCATTATGCGACCCGCTCAAACGTCATAATTTCTTGGGGGAGTTCATTTTGCGTTAGTCTATCGAGGATAATACTGCATCCAGAAGACGTCTACTGCTGCTTTTCGGACCACCACGTTCGGCATGATTCTTGCAAAGTACTAACCAGTTTAGCCGCCTTTTCCCAGGAATAGTCGATATGGGTGTTGAAATTCGACCGGTCGTCGATCATTACTCCTACACACTTATTTTTTTTTTCGCCGAGATCTCAGCATTTTTTGTTTATTTTTCCGAGGTGGGCACCGCCGAGTTTCAGCAAGTATGATTTTTGTCGAGATTTCAGTAAAAGTGACGTTTTTGTTGCTGAGGTTCGGAAAATATTTTGCTGATAATCAGGAATAAACGTTTTTTTTTGCTGAAGTTCAGGTTTAAAATATTACTGAGATACAGCGTTGTCCGATTTTGCCGAGCTGGAAAAATAAAAACTTAGTGTGTAGATGCGTCAAAGCTCGCACGGACGGTATGTTGTGCCCTCCTACGGTAATCTGCATCCGGTGGATCCTTCGGCAGTTGCTAATCGAGTTACTAATCAGCATTTTTTCTGTTTTGTGGTGGGCAAGCTGCAGCTTGACTCTATTCATCCAGTTCTCAACTTCATCGGTTGTTTCCGCCAACAGCATTTCTACTACTCCCAACGACTCTCCGGTAATCTGCATCCGCTAGATCCTTCGGCAGTTGCTAACCAGCATTTCTTCTGTTTTGTGGTGAGCAAGCTGCAGCTTGACTCCATTCATCCAGTTTTCAACTGCATTGGTTGTTTCCGCCACCAGCATTTCTACTTCTCCCAAAGACTCTCCGGTCATCGTAAGGACGACATCGTCCACGAATCCGAAGATCTTCACGCCTTTGGGCAACTTCAGTTTTAGAACTCCGTTGTACATAATGTTCCACAGCGTTGGGCCTAGTATGGAACCTTGCAGGAACTCCCGCCGTAACCCTAATCGACTTCTGCCCCGAATTCGTTTCGTAAACCAGAATTCGGTTCTGGAAGTAACTCTTAAGGATTCTACACAAGTAGTCAGGGACCCGCATACCGTGCAGCGCTGTGGCAATGGCCTCCCAGATGGCACTGTTAAAAGCGTTTTTGGCGTCAATCGCCACTACAGGGCAGAATCGATTGCCGCGCCTCTTCTTCTTGACCGCTCCCTCTGAAACTCCAATGACCGTCCTCATTGCATCCACCGTCGATCTGTCTTTTCGGAACTGCTTTCCCGATAAACCCTCGCCCTCCGTGAACTGCGTCACCCGATTAAGGATAATCCTTTCCAGAAGCTTACCCAGTGTATCCAGCAGGCATATGGGCCTATACGAGGCTGGATTCCGCGGAGGTTTCCCTGGTTTCGGTAGCAGCACTAGTTTCTGGATCTTCCACCTATAAAGTTACCATCCGCTAGGCATTTCTGCCTCACCTTCCTGAACAAATCTGGAAACACCAGTATCGCAGCTTTAAGAGCCACGTTTGGAATTCCATTCGGACCCGGAGCTTTCTTCATATTCAGGCCTTCCGCCACTGATGATACCTCGTCGTTAGAGACTTGCATACCTGCAATAGTTACTCCGTCTTCATCTGCGTACGGTGTAGGTGGCCACATCGTAGAATCATCACAGAGAACAGACGTTGAAGCTGCACTCGCTATGTTGTGATAACTTTTTACTGTTCCTTTTGAAATAACTTTGGAATGTCGCCGTTATCCCGTGCAAAATCAGCGCTAGTATCAGCAAAAAATGCCGCTGTGCGCTAGTGTCGTTTTACATACAAGAGTACACCAGCGCCATCGTGATGTGAAACAGAATTTGTGAGTTGCAATGTCGACGTCGATGGCGTTGAGGTTCGGTTTGATTTTTTACACATGTTTTGCTCGAAATTTTGTTCGAGCCTCAATGTCTGTTCTCTGTGGAATCATGCTGCGGGAAGAGACCGTCAACGATGATCTTCAGTTTGTACGGACACATTTACGCTGGCATCACTGGACCCCTGATCCTTGCTGTTACGACCCGATAAGCGTTGCCCCAAGGATTAGCATCAGCTTCCCAGCACAACTTTATGAAGCAGTTAGATTGACTGACTTTAATTCACTTGCCCTGATAAAACGTAACATTATGCAGGGCCAGCGAATTGAACAACTCAGTTGAATTCAATTGTCTTGCCCAAAGTTGAACATGTTCAACTTTCTTTTCGTTCAAGTGAATTTAATTAAGGTGTTTACTGTTAAAAGCAATCGAAGGAGCTGTTGACTGTGCTATCACTTTTCACTTGGTAACGTCTTCATCAAATATTGATTATTAATAAACAAGCTCTTCAACTGATCAGACGTGTCTTTTCATGGTTGTCTGCAAGTCGCCCTAAAATCTATAGGTTGTGGGCCCAGCATATTGTTCCGATTAAAGAAGTGGAAATGGCGTCTACAGCTCAGAAAGCAGGAATTACGCAGTTTTCTGGAGAGGGTTTTGATACCTGGCTATTCCGGGTTGAAACCCAATTGGCAGCGCATGGAGTAAAAAAGGCGATCGTTGACGAACCACCATCAAATGAAGCTACGGCGGAAGAAAAGGCAAGCTACCAGGAGCGGGATGAAAAAGCCAAAGCCTTGATTGTATCCTATATTGCTGACAGTCATCTAGAACATGTTCGGGATATGAACTCGGCCAAAAAGATGTGGGAAAGTTTGAAGAGGACCTTCGGGAAAACCGGATTTGCTGCCTTGAATTTCATCCGACGTTGCCTACATAATCTCAAGATGCCAGAAGGAGGATCGTTGAAGGAGCATTTTTGAACTTATTCGCCAACTCAAGAACGCAGGATCGGAGATGTGTGAAAAGGATGTTATCAGTCAGCTGTTTATGACACTACCTGCCGTGTATGATACAGTTACAACTGCTTTGGAAAATCTGAAAGACGAAGAACTTAAAATAGATGTTGTGAAAGCTAGATTATTGGCGGAGGAGCAAAAGAGAGCTGGAAAAGAAGAAGTTCATGAGCGGCATAGTGAAGCTGTTTTGGCCGCCAAGTCACGGCGAATTGGAAGAGACGAAGACTATGGAACCGGTCATGGTGAAGCAAGGTCTGGATTGTACAGAGGTAAAAATAGAGCGTTTCCGGGAAAGTGTTTTGGATGTGGAGAATTTGGACATAGGCGATTCGAATGTTCAAAAATGATTGAGAAAACTGGCAGAGCACATGTAACTGAGATACTAATAGGGAAGTTGCACTGATGATGACAGAAAGCGGGAAAGCGGGAACTGAAAACGAGTTGGAGTGGATTATAGACAGCGGTGCCAGTCGGAATATGGTCAATGAAAAAGATTTATTTGATGTACTTGAAGACTTACCAGAACCTGTGAAGATCGATTGCGCAAAGGATGGTGAACGCATGTGGGCTACAAAAGGTGGCACTGTGTCAGGAAGATCAGTAATTCATGGAGAGAATAAAGAAAGATGCTGCTCTGATGTCAAAATTGAATTACGAAAGTCAAACTGCGTTATGGCACCAAAGGTGTGGACATCTAGGATTCAAGAACTTAGAAAAGCTGAAGAAATCTGCAATGGTCGTTGGTCTAGATTCGTTAAGAAAATGTGAAGAATTTTTCTGCGAGCCCTGTATGGAGAGTAAGTTGGTGCGATTGCCGTTTAATGGATCGAGACCGGCGACGAGTCGACCTTTAGAAAGAATTCACACGGATGTTTGCGGAAAGATAACACCTCCTACATACGACGATAAAAAATATTTTGTTAGTTTCATGGATGATTTTTCTCATTACGCTGTTGTATTTCTGATGAGTAACAAGAATCAAGTTTTCCATTATTTCAAAGTGTATGAAGCTATGGTTACTGCCAAATTTGGAAAGAAAATCGAAACTCTGAGGTGTGATTTGGGTAGCGAATATTTCTCAAATGATCAGTTATTTTTTTATGAAAAACAAGGAGTACAGGTGGAGTCCACAGTCGCATACACACCTCAGTTAAATGAGGTAGCAGAAAGATTCAATCGTACTATAGTAGAAAAGATAAGAGCTATGTTAGTACCATCTGGTGCTCCAAAGACGTTTTGGGGAGAAGTTATTTTGAATTCAGTATACGTAACCAACAGAAGTCCTTGTGAAGCTTTGAAAGATCTGGCCACGCCTGTGGAGTACTGGAATGGACAGAAACCTGATGTTAGTAAACTAAGAGTGTTTGGTTGCCTCGGATTCTCCTGGATTCCAAAGCAGAAACGCGGAAAACTCGATCCAACAGGACAACGGTGTGTAATGTTAGGGTACGCTCCAAACGGTTATCGACTATGGGATCGTGAAAATCAAAAAATGTTTGTTGCCCGCGATGTGAAGTTCAACGAATCAGCATTTCCATACAAAGAAGATGATGTGCGGCCATCTATAATAACTGTGTCTGATGAATTTCCAACATTGAAACAAAAACCAATAAGTGTTCCTGTAGTAAATATTGTAACGAACGAGATAGACGGTCAGCAAAATGATGTCCCTACAGACGAAGAATATGTAGATGCAAATATCTCGGCACCCGAGGAAGAACAAGATGCACTCCCACCACAATTAAATGGGAACTCTCAAGAGGAGAATGTTCCGAGGTCTAGTGGTCGGGAGTGCCGGAGACCAGGTTGGTTGCATGATTTTGATTCTTCCTATCGAGGTTTTTTCTGCTGCTGTTAACGATTCACAGATTCCGTCAAAATATTCGGAAATTGAAGGTCACTTAAACCAAATTCATTGGAAACGTGCCGTTGAGGAGGAATTGATGTCTATTGTGAAAAATAACACGAGGGAGTTCGTTAGATGTCCTGATGCTGTTTCACTGGTTCCATGTAAATGGGACAGATCAAAACAGATGCAGATGGAAATCCTGTGAGGTACAAAGCGAGGCTAGTGGCGAAAGGATTCATGCAGCGAAAGCACTTGGACTACGAAGAAACTTTTGCTCCGGTGGCAAAGCTTGCAACGATTAGGACTTTACTGGCATTAGCTAATGAATTCGATTTATCAATTTTCCAAATGGATGTCAGGACAGCATTCTTAAACGGCCAATTACGTGAGAAGGTTTACATGGCCGTTCCAGAGGGGGTAGCTGCAGTTCCAGGAGAGGTGTGTCTTTTGAAACGTTCATTTGAAACAAGAATTCGAAATGGCTGACATGGGCGAAGTACATCATTTCTTGGGCATCAAGGTTGAGCGTAATGTAGCAGCAGGTTCATTGTCACTTTCTCAAACGGGTCAAGTTGATAAACTTCTACAACGTTTTGGAATGGAGCAGTGTAACCCAGTCAAAACCCCAGCGGAACCAAACCTGCAGTTAAACAAATATGAAGGTAACAGCAAAAATCCATACCGCGAGTTAATTGGTGGTTTGATGTACATAATGATGGGAACCAGACCTGATTTATGTTATATTGTTGGATATTTGGCTCGATTTCAAGATGCAGCTGGCGAACCACATTGGCAACAAGCAAAACGTGTTTTGAGGTACTTGCAAGGAACTAAAACTATGAAACTAACATACTACAAAAGAAACTATCAGCCTATTGTTCATGCCTTTGCTGATGCTGATTATGCAAGTGATGAAGTAGACAGAAAATGCGTTTCAGGATATTTACTAAAGGTTTATGGAAATACAGTAATTTGGTCATCGAAGAAGCAGCAGTCCGTTGCGATGTCGTCAACAGAAGCAGAATATGTGGCCATGAGTGCCTGTTCCAGTGAAGCTATTTGGTTGGGAGGGCTGTTGAACGATTTACTGCCAACTAAAACAATCTTTTCAATACCAATTTCGAAGGATAATCAAGGTGCAATTGCTATGTCCAAAACCGAAGAAACGAAACGAGTTAAGCACATTGATGTAAAATATCATTTTATCCGTGATGCTGTGAAACAAGAAAAAATCAAGATCCATTACGAGCCAACACACGATCAGAAGGCAGATATGCTGACCAAATCTTTGCCTTCAGCTAAATTTCAAGAAATACGAAAAAGGATCGGTTTATTGTAATATTTCAAGCAAGTCAACAAGAGGGGGTGTTAAAAGCAATCGAAGGAGCTGTTGACTGTGCTATCACTTTTCACTTGGTAACGTCTTCATCAAATATTGATTAATAATAAATAAGCTCTTCAACTGATCAGACGTGTCTTTTCATGGTTGTCTGCAAGTCGCCCTAAAATCTATATTTACACGTTCCATTCGCATTCGATTCAAGCGACTTGCTCAATTCACTTGCCTTGTCTAAACGTAGCATAAAGGTGTTTAGACGTTCAATTCCAGGTTATTGACATCCTTGTTTAGTCCATCGCCAGATCGTAGCCAGGATGTCCCGGGCTATATTTTTTTTCATACTGCGTTTCAATGATGACAGCGGGCTATGTCTATTGATGATGTTGACATCGCGCTTGTCACCGGCTCGTTCAATTCAAGCGACTTGCTCAATAGAGATGAGTGACGTTTAACGCTCGCACACTGATGTGCAAATCGGCATGTGTAAATACATGTTTGTTTTCCTTCTGCTCATACCCTCAAAATTGATCGAGTCATCACGATGGTTGCGAAGGAGTCAAAAAATATATGGAAATATACTCAATTTTACCCAAACTTTGCTGAGTAGCACCATCTAGGCGTGTTTGTTTTCCTTTTATCGCCACTCACACATTCGGACGTGAAGAGCCCCGCACATAGCATACGTTTGCGTTGCGTTTGACACATTTCCAATGGGAAAACTGTCAAACGCAACGCAAACGTATGTTATGTGCGGAGCTCTTGAGAATCTCAATAAGGCATTTTATGAGACAGATCGAAACAGCTGATTTTCTCGCGTTTATCTACTTTGACAATTAGTGGGAGCCCGTTTGTTTGGTAATTTCGCGCTGAACATTCCGATGGGTCCTATCATCAATTCTGCCTGTTTTACTTTTTGTCTACCAGGACTTTAGAACAAAATTTTTCATATGATTCTTAAAACATGTCGTTAGATTATTCATACCATTGCATTCTAAGCATGAAATGCTGAAGAAAACACAAATGAAAAGTAAAACGTTACAAACATTATTTTGTGTTCTGACCTAACGGAATGTTCACGCAGAATCATACCAAAACAAAACATTAGAAGTAAATAATTGGGCCACCGCGAAACGTCTCATAAAATGCCTTATAGACGATTCCAAGTAAAAATAAGAAGAAGACACACGACGGTGTTAACTTTGACAGATCCTACAGCACAGCATAGGAAGATCATTTTAAAATGCTTATAATAAATTCTAGACAAAATGTAATTAAAATCTGATTGAAGTATGATACGGAAAAAGTTCAAAACTGTATGATAGATACATTTTTGGAAAATATTCAAAAAATTGAGATAAGCTTCCGAATATGTAATTCAGAACTTTTTCCGTATCATACTTCAATCAGATTTGAATTACAATTTGTCTAGAATTTATAATTCGCGAAGTCGAAGCAAAATTCTTCACACAAACAATGACAGTTCTTTATGGGTTTTTACAGTAGAGCAACAGAGAGGAGGAGATGGCGGCCATGTTTCACTCAAACTCTGACAGATAGCAATGGGATTTCCCATAGGACGGAAGAGCAGAATTTGCTTCGGCTTCGCGAATACGCATTTTAAAATTATCTCCCTATGCTGTACTGTAGGATCTGTCAAAGTTAACACCGTCGTGTGTCTTCTTATTTTTACTTGGATTCGTCTATGTCTATATGGACTGTCTAAGGGCATCTTTAGTAGAGTTATAAATTGTATCTGGGTGGTGCGGATAGAATCGATTTGGTTGTCAAACTGAAGCCAAAATTTATCTATTGTGCCGGAGCCAAACATTGAAGATTGCGGTTATGTTCGTTTTAGATCTTACATTGAGAAGTATTGTTTTTTTTTGGGGAAAAAATAAAAATAAACTTAGTTTGAGTTTTGAATCCTTTGTAACAAATATATTCACATTATATTTCGAGTGGATAATTAGTAGAAATGCAACTAAAAAGCACACGTTACGAGATTTAACGGATTTTAGCAGCTGATTGGAACAGGAATGCATGTAAACCATCGTAAAGTCATGTAGAGTCTCGCGCATTTGTGTGCCTTCATGCAGCATGAAAAGAGAAATTCGAAGAGCGGGAAACGTTTGACAGCCGAGTAACAGCAAAATCATTATGCTCATGGGATAGATTTCAAAATATCACGCTACTCGCTTGAGAGCAGAAAAGCGGCTCTATCCGCAGCACCCAGAATTGTATGGGAGTTAGAAAATGAAATTGAAACTGTAAAAATGCCATCTTCAACAGACGTTATAGTTTTAAAAATTCGAACAGTTTCGTCGAAAAATTTATAACTGGAATACTGCTCAGTTGTATTTTTGCACGAATTTGCAACAGAATTTACTGCAGTTTCATTTCGTTCAAAACAATAGAAGATGACGTCATCAGCTACAAAACATACTATTTCATCGACATCATAACTGTTTGACATTTGAATTGGCCTCGGAAGATTAGTTTTTCGTTTTCCAGTATAAAACATGAGCAGCTTATAACTGCTACTGAAGATGCATTTCTTGTTTTATATCTTTGACAGTTATAAAATGTAAAACTCAGGAAATAAATATAACTATAACATTACTAAAGATGCCCTTACGGTTAGATGACTTTTACCCATTAATGGGTACTATGTTATTGTTGATATTATTTCACCGTGAAAATTCCCATTTTCTTGAAAAAGCGCCACTGGGTAGTGGCGCTTTTCAAGAAAATGGGTGAATTTTTCACGGTGAATAATATCAACAATAAAATAGTACCCATTAATGGGTAAAGTCATTTAACCGTGTAGGGCATAAATCTGAGTGCAAAGCGAAATGAAACACGCCGAAGATTCAAATTAGCGTGCGGCATTCTTTACCTGTGCTACCAGTCTATTCGTCGATTGCGTCTATTTTCCCTTTTTCCTTTCTATTTTTTATCGATACGTCATTCGTCTGTCGTCGTCGTCGCAAGTCCATCCAGTTTCAGTTTTTTCTTCATTCGTGGCGATGGTGTGCTTTCTTTCTGAAAAATAATCGTACCTAGTTTCTGTTCGTAAAGTGGAAGTGAAAATATTTTACTGGTGATCAAATTGGTGGAAAAAGTCTTCTTAGTGCATTTAGCAAAATGTCGGACAGTGGCAGTGGCTCGGATAATGATAGCGTGGTGTCAAATCGGTCGCGCAAAAGTGGTGGAACGAATCGAAGTCGATCGATGTCTCGCTCGGCGTCACGGTCCGTGTCGAGGTCGCGTTCCCGATCCCGATCGGTCTCCCGTTCGCGGTCACGGTCTGGGTCTGCTGGATCGCGTTCCGGTTCGGATGTTGAACAGATCAGAATGAAGAAAAAGCGGAAGATTTCCGGCGGAGGGTCGGATGAGGATGAAGAGGTTGAAGACGAGCAGGAACCGGAGGGGGAGGATTTGGATTCGGAGGAGTATGAGGATGACGAAGATGATGACGACCGTCGTGGAGGACGGAAGAAGAAAAAGAAGGAACGATTCGGTGGTTTTATTATCGACGAGGCCGAGGTTGACGACGAAGTGGATGAAGATGAGGAGTGGGAGGAAGGAGCGCAGGAAATTGGAATTGTGGGAAATGAAGTGGAGGAGTTTGGCCAAACCGCCCGGGAAATTGAAAACAGACGGCGAGGAACAAATTTGTGGGACAATCAGAAGGAGGATGAAATCGAAGAGTATTTGAGGAAAAAGTATGCGGATGAATCGATTGCCCGAAGGCACTTTGGCGATGGAGGGGAAGAGATGTCCGATGAAATCACTCAGCAAACATTGCTGCCAGGAATCAAAGACCCAAACCTGTGGATGGTGAAATGTCGTATCGGGGAAGAAAAGGCAACTGTTTTGCTGCTTATGAGGAAGTTTTTGACTTACGCTAATACAGATGAGCCACTTATGATCAAATCAGTTGTCGCACCGGAAGGTGTCAAAGGCTATGTCTATATCGAATCATACAAGCAGACTCACGTGAAAGCAGCTATAACGAACGTGGGAAATCTGAGAATGGGTATTTGGAAGCAAGAGATGGTCCCCATTAAAGAAATGACGGACATCCTGAAAGTCGTTAAAGAGCAAACAGGGCTCAAGCCAAAGCAGTGGGTCCGTTTGAAACGTGGTATCTACAAGGACGACATAGCCCAAGTTGACTACGTAGACTTGGCGCAGAACCAAGTGCATTTGAAGTTACTGCCACGTATCGATTACACACGATTACGAGGAGCCCTTCGGACAACCCAATCGGAGAACGATGAAAACAAACGTAAGAAAAAACGCCGTCCTGCGGCGAAACCCTTTGATCCAGAAGCAATCAGAGCCATCGGTGGAGAGGTCACATCCGATGGTGACTTCCTGATTTTTGAAGGAAACAGATATTCCCGCAAGGGATTCCTCTACAAGAATTTTACTATGTCTGCCATTCTGGCGGAAGGCGTTAAACCCACTTTGGCTGAATTGGAACGATTTGAGGAACAACCCGAAGAGATCAACATCGAGCTGGCTGTTTCGGGCAAGGAAGATCCCGTTGGAGCTCACACTTTTTCAATGGGGGACAACGTTGAGGTTTGTGTTGGCGATTTGGAGAATTTGCAAGCTAAAATTATTGCCATCGACGGGGCTCTTATTACGGTGATGCCGAAACACGAAGATTTGAAAGATCCCCTCATTTTCAAAGCTTCTGAATTGCGAAAATATTTTAAAACCGGTGACCACGCCAAGGTGTTGGCCGGAAGATATGAAGGTGAGACGGGTTTGATTGTCCGGGTAGAGCCACAGCGCATTGTTCTGGTATCGGATTTGACCATGCACGAGTTGGAAGTGCTGCCCAGGGATTTACAATTATGTTCGGATATGGCTACTGGTGTTGATTCTCTTGGACAGTACCAATGGGGAGATTTGGTTCAGTTGGATCCCCAAACCGTGGGCGTTATTGTTCGTTTGGAACGTGAGAACTTCCATGTGCTTGGGATGCACGGAAAAGTACTTGAGTGCAAGCCCACAGCCTTGCAAAAACGAAGGGAAAATCGTAACACCATCGCCTTGGATGCCGATCAAAATCAAATCCGTAGAAAGGACATCGTTAAAGTAATGGAAGGTCCTCATGCTGGTCGAGATGGCGAAATCAAACATCTGTATCGTAATTTGGCTTTCCTGTACTCACGAATGTACACCGAAAATGGTGGCATATTCGTCTGCAAAACGAGGCATCTGCAGTTGGCCGGTGGTAACAAATCGCAGGGAAATGCTCTGATGCCAATGGGTCAGTTTGGATTCATGTCTCCACGAATACATTCCCCGATGCATCCATCCGGTGGGCGGGGAGGTGGACGTGGTGGTGGCAGAGGTGGTCGAGGTGGAGCTCGAGTAAACAGAGATCGTGAAATTCTCGGCAAAACCATCAAAATCACCGGAGGACCATACAAAGGCGCTGTCGGTATCGTTAAGGACGCAACAGAAAGTACGGCTCGTGTTGAATTGCATTCCTCTTGTCAGACAATCTCGGTGGACCGCAATCACATTACTGTCGTTGGAACAACTCCAAAGGAAGGCTCCGTTTCGAGTTACATCCGTACCCCCAGTCGTACACCAGGCAGCAGCTACGGTTCTCAAACTCCGGTATACTCCGGATCGAAGACTCCCCTTCACGGATCTCAAACACCTTCCTACGATGTTGGCAACCGTACTCCTTATGGTTCGATGACACCATCTCACGATGGCAGCATGACTCCTAGACATGGCGCTTGGGATCCAGCTGTTACTAATACCCCGGCACGCTCCAACGACTTCGACTTCAACATGGAAGAACCCTCTCCAAGCCCTGGCTACAATCCCAGCACTCCAGGTTACCAAATCAATACGCCATTCGCACCGAACACACCCGGAAACATGTTCAACGCCGAAAACTACAGCCCATACCAGCCAAGTCCAAGCCCCAGTCCTTCACCATACCAGGTTGGTTACTTAGGCACTCCATCTCCAAGCGGCTATTCGCCGGCTACTCCTGGCGCCCCACAGTCTCCATACAATCCACAAACTCCCGGTGCAAGTCTGGACTCGCAGTTCGGCGAGTGGTGCACCACGGACATTGAGGTCAAGATTCGTAACCACGACGACTCTGATCTGGAGGGTCAGAGCGGATTCATCCGAACGGTCAACAGCGGAGCATGTTCGGTGTTCCTACCGGCAGAGGATCGTGTTGTTACGGTGCTAAGCAATAATCTGGAACCAGCCATCCCAGGGCCAGGCGATCGTTTCAAGGTCATTTTCGGCGAGGAACGCGAAACAATCGGAGATTTCCTCTCGATGTCCAGCAGCAAAGAGGCGATGGTGTCGCTCAACGGCAAGAAGAAAATCCTGCCGTTGAACTATCTCTGCAAAGTGAAGTTGGATTAAGTTGGACACGCAGAAATTGCGGCCGTATAATGCTGTTAATAAGTTTATTTGAATATCGGAGTTGAACGTGTGACATACAGAAGCGGTTGGATCAGAAGAATTTCGTTCATTGTACTAATGAACTTGCACCTAATTATAAGGTAAGGGTCAAAACATTTTTTTTTATTTGATAAAGGATAAAGTCGTATGAGTACCAAAGGTAGCCATTACCAATGGCTGGCTGCCCTCAAGCCGCTCGATAGTGTAGTAAACTGAAAATTAAAATCAATGCTTTCTCACTTGCATGATACTTTGAGAAACATCACAGATAACATATATTGAGGCTGGTACCCGATACCCGTGTAAACATCCGCAACCGTTGATTTAAATGTACTGAATATTATAAACTGGAATTGGCAATCGTGGCGCGTGAGATGGCGCGACAATCATTGTTGTGTAAAACGCGTTTACACATGATTTTCAATTAAATTTGTTCTAGTCAAAATATCTGTGGTCTGTGGAAACATTAACTACGTTGTATGAAACCAACCTTCACCTTAAGGAAATCATTGTTCAAATTGGGTAGCTGACTAATCGCGACCTTACCGTCCTATTCATCTGCAGATGATTCATGTGATTCATTTGTTTTCTTCTATTTTGTTTAAGGCTCACTCGCGGCATCCAGCATTACAGAGCCAATAACTCTTAATACTATTAGGGTAGGATGGGGAAAGATGGGTCACCTAAGACGAACCCTCAATGTCTCAAACAAAAACATTTTTATTAAACATAAACCTGTTTATGCATTTAGAGGAATTACAATAAAAATTATGTTCATCCGTGTAGGCTTTAAAGAATTATTAGCAAGGGCATTGCCCTTCACTCAAAATAATTTTCACTTAGAAGTTACGGTAAAACATATGTAGATTTTTTCCATCTAACTTCGTTTGTTAAACTTAAATGTTTCGTTAGTGATGTTACTCCAATGTAAATAAATACTAAGGTATGGAAATCCATATATTGTGTGCGTGCCTTTCGTGTATGGCGAAAAATCTTTCACTACTACATTTAAGAAGCCGTGCAAATATGTACGTCACCATTTGCTGTTTACATTTTCCATCATCTACTAATACATTTGCATTTGTTCTTCTTCCTCACCTTCTATCTATTCTCATTGATGTTACTCATGAATGCGACTCGATTTAATAGAAAATTAAATAAATTTGAAGTGAAATTTGTTGATGCCTAGTAGATTTGAAGTGACTTCTCTATTTATTTTATTTTCTTTAATTGGGAGCATGGAAGAGACCATTTGAGTAGAACCATAGAATCTTTCTCAAACGGGCGCAAAACCTCCTCATCTTTTTATACCAAAAGAAATCTAATAATTCCAAATGGTACATTGTTTGACTTATGTTACTTAGGCTGTGAACCATTCCAGCGATTCGTTTAACTTTTAGTTAAAATTTGACAGTTCGATGGTTATTTCTCTGTGGTTAAAAATAGCCCTGCTCCGGAGCATGGTTAGATTTGACAGTTCGATAGTTAAACTTTCTTCACGAGAAAATTGGCGCCAAATCTATTTTGTTCCAAATAACTATCAATCTGTCAAAACTCAAATGGGTAGGCTTCGGAGTAAAATTTTAACCACGATGGGAAAATAACCATCGAAGTGACAAATTTTAACTAAAAGTTAAACGAATCGGTGGAATGGTTCACAGCCTTAATATTATAGAATATTATAGGCCTATGCTAATGTGTGATACTGTTGGAAGCCGAGAGGAGTGTAGTAAACTGTTTCCGAAGAACACCCCATGAAAGGTGAAAATCAAATGCGGTGGAGCAGTGATTGAAGATGGGACACACACTAGTGAATGGCTCATTTTGCGCATAATTTATGGGAGCCTCTCTCAAGGAAATGAAAGATGCTGAATAAGATGGCTCGAAAAACACCTTTTCAAATTTTTTGATGGGCCGCTCTCTTTATTTATTTATCATCAGACTAAGGCCGGAGTGGCCTGTGCTGCACATAAAAGACTTCTCCATTCAGCTCGGTTCATGGCTGCACTTCGCCAACCACGCAGTCTGCGGAGGGTCCGCAAGTCGTCCTCCACCTGATCGATCCACCTTGCCCGCTGTGCACCTCGCCTTCTTGTTCCCGTCGGATCGTTGTCGAGAACCATTTTCATCGGATTAGTCTACCGTCTTGTAGCCGCCCAATGTTAAGCCGCGGCGGATGACTCCGACGCGTGTTGATCACTGTCGAGAGTTTTGAGCGCAGACATATTGCGACGAGGTAGTGGTCGGATTCAATATTCGCACTGCGGTAAGTGCGTACGTTCGTGATGTCGGAGAAGAATTTACCGTCGATTAGAACGTGGTCGATTTGGTTTTCCGTTACTTGATTAGGTGATTTCCATGTGGCCTTGTGGATATTCTTACGGGGGAAGAAAGTGCTTCGGACTACCATTCCGCGGGAGGCTGCAAAGTTTATGCATCGTTGGCCGTTGTCGTTCGATACGGTATGCAGACTATCCGGTCCGATGACCGGTCTATACATTTCCTCCCTTCCTACCTGAGCGTTCATGTCACCGATGACGATTTTGACGTCCCGCAGTGGGCATCCATCGTATGTCTGCTCCAGCTGCGCATAGAACGCTTCTTTCTCGTCGTCGGATCTCCATTCGTGTGGGCAGTGCACGTTGATGATGCTATAGTTGAAGAAACGGCCTTTTATCCTCAGCTTGCACATCCTTGCGTTGATTGGCTGCCACCCAATCACGCGTTGGCGCATCTTTCCCAGCACTATGAAGCCGGTTCCCAGCTCGTTGGTGGTGCCACAGCTTTGGTAGAAGGTAGCCGCTCGATGCCCGCTTTTCCACACTTTCTGTCATGTCCAGTAGTTTTCCTGCAGTGCTACGACATCGAAGTTGCGGGGATGTAATTTATCGTAGATTATCTCTCTTATTCGGTTCTAATTGATGCCTTGATGCTCTGGACGAAATTTCAGCCAAATCGTTTAACGTTTGGTCGATGCTAAACTCATTGGAAGTTTATATGGAAAATGTATGCAGCAACCGCGGAAAACACCGATTTGCAGTTAGACCGCATCGTGCATTCGTGCTGTGCGGTTCTTTTCTCTCTTTGCGGAAGGAAGTTTTTAATACTACCCGAAGCTATTTTAATTTCAACAGTGCTTCTCAGCGCTATTTGTAACCACTGATCCAGTTACGATCTTTGCAAGGACCCATGCCTTCGTTTTACGTTGGACCCGTTTGCGGAAGTAAAATTCCGACAAGCGGTGGTAATCCTGCAGGGACACCGTTCTAAAAAAAACTCTTATAAGGTCACGTTTCCACGCTCAGCAATGAGCATTAATATAATAGGAATAAGAGGAAGGGGGAGTCTCTGAATTATCCACTTCCTTCAAAGAAACAAAGTTTCAAGACCGTCCTGCCCAAGCGCGGAAAAAATAAAAGGAAGCTGGAGACTTCAGATATTCCTTCTAAATCTAACGTTGACATAATTTCTTCTCCTATCAAACTGAGCAATCAGTTCGATTTGATTAATGACGAATTTGAGAAAATAGAATCTACCTCTAGCCCAGGTGATTCGATTCATGCGAAGAAACAACGGATTCCGCCAATTGTGGTATCTGTTGCCGAGTTTTCTGCCTTTCGGAATCAAATCTTGAGTAACCTTCAGGGGATCAAAATTTCATTTCAGATTGCTAGGAAGGGTGACTGCCGCGTTTTGCCGGGATCCTTTGACGATAGCAAATGTCTTCTTTAGTATTTAACTGAGAAGTGCCATAAATTCTTCACATACGACGACAAAACTGAGCGATTATTCAAAGTCGTCTTGAAAGGTCTCCCCAGTGATGATAAATCACTGGATGAGCTTTAAATTGAAATTTCTCAATTACTTGGATTTTCACCAGTCCAAGTAACTAAGATGAAAAAGAAATCCCACTCTGCTACTTCCCAGAGGGGCATTTCTCAAGAATTGTATTTAGTTCATTTTAACAAAAGTGAACTAAATAATATGAAAAGTTTGGAAAAGGCCTGTATGATGTCCCATGTCCGTATTACATGGGAACATTTCCGCAGGCCTGGGGGAAATTTTCAAAACCCCACCCAGTACCGTAAAAGCCAAAAGTGGGGTCATGGAACCAAACATTGTCACATGGATGCTAAATGCATGATTTGTGGTGGAACCTCTCACGCCAAGGACGCATGTCCTGTGAGAGAAGATTCCAATAAATTTAAGTGCGCAAATTGTGGGGACAATCATAAATCCAATTTCTGGGAATGCCCTTCACGCAAAAAAGTTTTGAATTCCCGTGCAAAATTGATGACGGGAAATTCCAATCGGATCCCAGATTCGACGGGTAGAAATTTTACAAAAGCTCAAAATTCGAAACCAGTTACCGGTCCAGCAATTCATACCCACCACAATTCACAAATAAATTTTGCCGCTCGTCAACGGGTAGCAAGCACTTCAGTAAATTCCAATTTTTCCAATGTCCCTACGTATGCAAACATCGCTGCTGGTAGACAAAATTTCTCTTCTCAAAATGAGGTTTATGTTTATACCCATGTCCCAACGGAAAATGACGGTCATGTTGCCGATTCAGGTAGCATATCTGTTTCCGACTTTGAATTTTAAACTGAACAATTGCATCACATGATTGATGCAATGTTTAAAGCAAATACCACACTCATGGAACGTACACACGGTCAAGCAGTTTGACCAACATTGACTCCACCTCTCGTTTATTCAAACATCCATCAAGTTTTACCAACAGCGGCACGAACAATCAATTT
Source organism: Armigeres subalbatus (assembly GCF_024139115.2). Lineage (NCBI taxonomy): Eukaryota > Metazoa > Arthropoda > Insecta > Diptera > Culicidae > Armigeres > Armigeres subalbatus. Next base: position 241,805,867 of record NC_085140.1, on the reverse strand, counting down.
ATTCGACCAACAATATCACACACGAACGACCGAAGCGCCAACTTGAGCACCAACCATTAAAACATATATGGGGGTTTGTGCAACTTCACTACTAAAGCAACGTACACACCAGTCAAGCAGTTTGACGAACATTGACTCCACCCCCAACAACACGCTTCGGTTGCTGCTTTGTTGGTACGTGTGTGAAGTTGTTCGAACAACCATTATTTGACAGTTGGCGGCTCGGTTGGAAAAAATTAAAACGGTTTGATTTTGCTTTGAGTTGTCGGGGGTGGAGTCAAGGTTCGCCGAACATGTTTGAGCATTTGTAGTGAAGTTGCACAAACCCTCATATATTTTTTGATGGCTGGTGCTCAAGTTGTTGCTTCGGTCGTTCGTGTGTGATATTGTTGGTCGAATAAATTGATTGTTTGTGCCGCTGTTGGTAAAACTTGATGGATGTTTGAATAAACGGGAGGTGGAGTCAATGTTGGCCAAACTGCTTGACCGTGTGTACGTTCCATAATGCTCAAACATGTTTGTCGAACATTGACTCCACCCCCGAATACTCAAACCTAAATCAAACTGTTTTAATTTTTTCCAGCCGAGCCGCCAACTGTCAAATGGTTGTTCGAACAACTTCACACACGTTCAAACAAAGCAGCAACCTAAGCGTTTTCTTGGGGCGGAGTCAATGTTCGTCAAACTGCTTGACTGGTGTGTACCTGATGGAACATACACACGGTCAAGCAGTTTGACCAACCTCTCGTTTATTCAAACATCCATCAAGTTTTTCCAACAGCAGCACGAACAATCAATTTATTAGACCAACAATATCACACACGAACGACCGAAGCGCAAACTAGAGCACCAACCATCAAAAAATATATGAGGGTTTGTGCAACTTCACTACAAATGCTCAAACATGTTCGGCGAACCTTGACTCCGCCCCCGACTACTCAAACCAAAATCAAACCGTTTTAATTTTCTCCAACCGAGCCACCAACTGTCAAATGGTTGCTCGAACAACTTCACACACGTTCAAACGAAGCAGCAACCGAAGCGTTTTCTTGCGGGCGGAGTCAATGTTCGTCAAACTGCTTGACTGGTGTGTACGTTGCATGAGAGAGAGCAGACAGCTCGCTTTATTTACGTTCATCCTAATGTCACCGCGATCCAGTCACTGCGAACCGAAAAAATAAACACTGCGATGCAACTTCAAATGGTCGTAATAAAAATTATTTATTTGGCAATTTGTGTTCGCAACTTTTCTTATATCTGCTACAGTGAATTGAACCCGTAATTATTCATGTGAATGATCCCGTATTATGAGAAATAAGTTTTGTTCCACGTTAGGAAGTTCAAAACCATTGAAATCAGCTAATTCAAACAAGTTTTTGTTGGAGTGAAAAATGTTGCTTCCGACGTTAAGAAATGTTACTTTGATTTGTTGAGTTTCCACGGTTTCCTCACAAATAAAGAAGAAGAAGACATAGTAAATAAACGATCTGTCAGTGAGCTGGCTTCTCTCTCTCAGGTGTGTACGTTGCATCAGGCAAATTGGCTATCGAATATCATAATTCTGCCTTTTGGAAATTTTAAAAATTAAAATTCAAAAGGATTCATTATGAATTAAATTTTCATGGTCAATACAAAACATAACATTTTCTTAAGGCATTTTTATGAAATTCCAATGAAGCATTATGAACGCTGTACGGTGGACATTAATCAATCCATAACCCTACCTTATGAATTGCAAAAATAGTGTGTAGAGGCCATAATCACGCCTTATGAATTTCGTAATTCTTATGAAACATCTTAATTAATTCATAATGCAGATTTATGAATTCATTATTGCATTTTCCTACATAATGCTGCATTATGAATTCCTAATTCGAGCATATTGAAAATTTTCTCGAATTATGACCATGTGCTAAATGTCAGAAAATAATTAAACTGATTGGTTCATTCATGATTATGCATATGTATAATGCACTCAAAATATACCTAGTTTTGCCTTTTTGCTATGCCCGAGGAATCTAGAATGTTTCCCACCCGAAAACATCCTAGATCGGACCGGATCTGACTCACCATCTCCGGATTGGCCATCCTACGCCTATGCTAGCAGAGCTTACTGGAGACCCCTTGTATATCTTATGTCCATGGAAATTAGGATCCTATGTTTTTTTAGCTGGGTTTGGTACATACGGACGATAAGGATATTGCAAAGTCATGATTGATATCTAGTAGAAGCTTTGAACTGAAATCAAACCATGAACCATGTGTCGTGACCTAGACGAGGTTACTAGTCTCGTCCGTTAGTCGCAACAATACTCAGCAACCTGATCCGCTCTTCGCTTTTGACACAATCATTCGATGTTTCATGTTTCAAAATAAGGAAGCTTGCTACCCATTCGAAAGAAATACATACCAAAAGAGCGTATGCAAATTACAAAAATCAACTGATTGCCAATACCACAATGCAGTACAGTGAATCACTTTTGTCGATACTTTATAGACCTGATCATATCTACTACACCATGTACACCTCGTATCCAGCTAATTGGGTTTTACATTATTTCTATTGAATATATTGAGTATATGCCAAAGATAAGAACATCACAGAACCTTGATTGATTGACCTGGTAGATACCTTGAGCTGAACTCGGGAACGTTTTGGAGTATCTTGTACATCTCGTACTCATGAAAATTGTGTTTTTCATATGGCACATATGCTCATTGAACCGGATTGTGTACACACCGACAATGAAGACATTACATAAGCCTTTGTTGACCTGGTAGATACCGTGGGCTGAAATCGAGAACGGTTTGGAGAACCTTGAGCATCTCGTATTCCAAAAATAAAATATCCAAATAATTCAGATTCAACTGCATGCTGTCGAAAGCAAAATCTTCCCAATGTTTTGATTATCTAGGTCTTTAAGGTATAGTCAAACTTGATCTCCATTATTTTTCTTGGGTAGCCGACATCCTGATGAACATTTTTGCTAAAGAAACTGGGGATCTAGCTCTCTTCTGTAATTTTTTACAGCCAATCTAAAACGCTAGGCATATATGACCAATCCGTCCTGAAAGAGTTAAGGAGGTCAAATATTTTCAAATTCATTGTTATGTTATCAACGGATGCCGCACCTTATCTTTGGGAAAGTCCATAAATTACGTCATGCTTTTAGTGGGACTACTCATATACATTTAATGGAAATTTCATACAAAAAGTGGGACAATGAAGGGAGGAGGGAATGAAAATGGTTAATTTTTGCGTGACATAATTTATGGACGTTCGCTTGATGCACTTCTTACTTGCCAGGAACCTCAACCAGTCACCATTGATGATCAATATACATTTTCTATGTATAATAATTTTGGACTATTTTCACTAACCCTTGTCTCCCACTAGCATGTTCACGTGGTTTATGGACTGTCTCTTAACATTTAAAAATGTTATAGAACTTGAAAATCTAACCTTTTCCCAGCAAAATCGTCAAAGAAAATTATTCCGATTTTGTCACTGTTTCGATTTTATCAACTGAAACTCACAGACCGTGTTGATAAAAACGGAACATATCTGCATTGGTCTATAAAACATGATCATATTCAATCTTCATATAACAATTCACTGAAAACTCACTCACTTTGTGATTTTTAATTTCTCTTACAGATTATCTCTCTCTCACCACCGACGCTGAAGGCAAGGAAGAAGAAATCGGTCCCAGTAATTGTCTATGTAACGGTCCTTCGTGTATTTGCTGTATAGATTTCAACATGACCTACATCGATCTCGGTGGCCCAGGTAAATTAAAATAAATCCCATTTCTTAGTGTCCGGAATCTTGACTTTGGGATATTTCACCTCCGTTAGGTTGTGTCCGGCTAAAGTATCTTTCGGCAGAGGAAGGCGTTGCTCTTAATGTTTCCTACGGTGATAGCGTCTTGCACAGTCAGCGAGTTAAAGGTCCCGATCCGGCACCAACCTGCTTGAGCATGTTTGCCCGCTTGGCCCAAATGTGTGCCCGCTTCAAGGAACTACTACCCACCGATGATGGCATGCGCGGCTGCCTTCAGTTGGAACCTATGCTGCTGGGAGAAGTCCAAATCGAACTGCCTCTCGGTTGCTTCCGGATGGGACCGAAAGGAGTAGAACTTATCCAATCATCCGAGGATGAAATCAAAGAACAACAACCAGCGGAAAGGTAACTGGAAACATTTTCAATATAGTTAAAAAGCAGTATCATAATAACATACTCTATTTTTATTACAGTACAGAAAGCTCGTCTCTAAAAGCCGACGAAAAAAAGGTAGAAGAGACACCAGCAAAACCGATTGCACCAGCTGGGAACATTACCTCACCTCTTTCCCTTTTGGATAACCTCTCAACGGCAGACATCCTGGCGGCTGTGAGTGAATCGACTGACGAAGGTATCAAAATGATTTCCAATTGGCTTGGTCTGGGAATCAACACTAAACCGGACGGCGGAAGCGACAGTGTAGCTGCTGCAAATACTAGCGAAAAAAATGAAACTAGCGAAAACTCTTAGGTAATGACGCGAATTGTGGTAACTTTTATGACTAGGCCGGTTTGAATTTTGATTCGCCCATCATTACTCTATTTCGATTTCGCATTCAATTCGGTCGCATCTGATCTATAGTTAATTTTAACTTTCTAAGAAGGTGCTGCTAGTTAAACATCTTCGCCTCTAGAATATAGTTTATCTGATAGTGATTTGAAGACTAAATTATGAATTATAATACGATATTCCTTTGATCCAACTGCGAATATTTTATAAAGACTATAAAGTTTAAGTTCAAATTCTAATAACTTTTCATACAGACATATCACATTTCTTTTGTGTCGCTGTCTATATATATATATACTATCAAAATAACCTTGGGCTAATTAAATGTTCTGTAAGATACTGGCATCTTCTTCAACTTTAGCATACACACCGAAAGCAATGATGATGATAAGGACGCATTCTACGCGTAGCGGGAACGTGAGTTCAATTCCCAATCCAGGACGTCAAAATCATCACAGGCTAACGAACAAAAATGGCCCAAGACTAATTGATTTCGCCGCCTCCAAGAATATGGTCAATCGCAGCACCTACTTGGAACACAGCCTTCCGTATCGATAACCTGGAGATCACCACACCAATGCAGACAGAATCACAAATCGGTAGTATCGACGTCAGGCCATATCGTAGCGCTAACATCGACTGTAACCCATATCTGTTGATGGTTAAACTGGGCCCAAAACTATCCGTCGTCACTCATCAACAATGTTCGGAATCGACGGGGATAGGTTCGACGAAGGGTGCAGACAGGATCTGGAAGGGAGTAGCGCAGCGCGGGCGATCAAGCAGCAGCAAGGGAACCGGATGAACGGAGAACGCTATAGACAGAAACGAAGACAGCAGGACCGCCACTTTCAGGAGAAGAATTGCCGCATGTAATAAGCAGAGTGCGAGGATATGAAACAGCTGTGCCGTTCTTAAGATACACGCAAGTGCTCAGAAGCTCAACGCATCTCGCTAATTATTCGTGGCGCAAGCTTAGATAAGCAGGGATAAATATGGGAGCATCTTGACGGACGAACGTGTGGTGATCAAAAGGTGAAAGCAACACTACAAGGAACTCTTAGAACACTCTTAGGACACTTAGAGTACGTGCAGTAAGGGTCCAGACAGCGAAGAAGATGACGATGAGAACCAACTAGCCTTCACCTGGATCTGGATGTCAGTCAACAATTCCAGAACATTACAGCAGTTGGTAATGGTGGTATAGGAGTTGAACTTTCAAGACGGGTCCGGAAAAACTGGCCATCTGTCTGCACAGGCTGATAGTCAGTATTTGGGAAACTGAACAGCTACTGGAGGAACCTGGAGGAAGCAATAAGCTGGAGTGTGAGAACTTTCGAGCGATCTCATAAATGCCGCACTATGTTTTTCATATTGCTTTTCAATAATGACACCATGAATTGTCACAGGCTCGGTATAACTCATTAATGAGCATCATACGCGAAAAGGGTTCTAAAGCCTTCTAGGTTCTAGCGCAAAATCTACAAAAAAGAATGTTTCCTTTTAACTTTAATCTTCTGAAGTGAAGAACTTAAGACTTCTCTGTGATTAATGTATTTCAAAATTTACGGAAATGAAGTTTAAAAAAATCTATTATCTACTTATAACTTTCTAGATCATCTCAATTCAAGGCACTAGATAAAAATTTTGAATAATTTATTCAATTTTTTAATTTTTATTCTAACCTTGTTCTTTTTGTGTCCTCGTTTATTGTAAATCATCATTTCCATGCAAAAATTAGAAGACATTTTTAGTAAAATGAGCCATGACCATTCATGAAGTAGATGAAAAATAAAAGCATTTATTTGCAATCTTTTAATACATTTGAACCCGAAATAAACAATTTTAATTAATATTTAATCTTATATAAATAAAAATGAATTTCTGTCTGTCTGACCCTAATACGCAATCATGTATTTCTAGATAAACTGATACGGTTGATCAAGGCGACGATGGATCGGGTGATGTGTGTAGTTCCAGTTTCAGGCAAGCGCGCGCTCGCTCCGGCCCACTTTGTTGGTCTGCCGATTTCATCCATATTGAAATACTTAAATTTGGAATATTCGGATTATTTTGTGATTTCTCAGTGAAGTCTTGTGAAGTCAGTTTCTCTTAAATTGGGAGAAAATGAAATACATTTAAGAACACCGCGTTACCGTAAGTTATACAGCTTTTAGTCAGAGTGTATGTAATAAAGAGTGGCGACATGTGCCGCATTTGACAGGTCTCCTGCTCGTTTGGAACACGATTTTGTATGGGAATGACAGATGAATTCTGTTCCAATTCTGACAGTGTCGCCACTCTTATTTACATTCACTCTGCTTTTAGTTAGAAGCATAATAATTGGAAAAGTCGATTTTGTTTAGCTTCTGATGTCGCAATTAGATCACGAGTAGTGCGCATCATTAGCACAACCATGCGTCATGAAGCGCACAACTACTACATTGATGCAAATCGGCAATTCGATTCTGCATTCTAGAATTAGGTTTGGGAATTTAACTTTTCCCAATACTACTGATAAATCTCGGGTACTTATTCAAAAGGACGTATGTGATTTTGTAAACAAAGATTCCAACGTCGATTTGTCCAATCTGATGGCTCTCCCACGCAAACCGACACCACTAACAGGTAGCCGAAGGCTTCCCCTACCTGTCTGTGGTGATGGTTTGCGTGGGAGTGCTATCAGATTGGACAAATTGACGTTTGAATCTTTGTTTACAAAATCACATACGTCCTTTTGAATAAGTACCCGAGAAATGTCCAATGCACCGAGTTCATCATTGACGTTTGAGCGGTGCGCTGTTTACGAAGAATGAATACTTTTTCATTCATCGAGTTCATGCAAGTGTTCATTTTTAGTAAACAGCGCCCGTCTCAAACGTCATTGTGTTCATTCGGTGCATTGGACCATTAGGCAAGAGACAGCACATTAACGCCATCTTGCGCCACAAAAGGTGACTAGCGCCTAAAAACGATAGCCAAGGGGTGCAATAATTGCGAATTATTACACTAATTTTACAAGTTTTGAAAGATTGAATTACATTTTTCAAAATTTTATTTTAGAACTTAGATACCGTGCTGTGCCCCTATTCCAATCAGCGCCTAATTCCGTTCACGCAAGACAAAATAATAAATAATGAAGATTTTTTGTATAAAAATAACAGAAACATATTTTTATACTTTTCTTCGGTTATATATGCATGAAATGAAATGAAAAGCAGTGTCATTTTTAGCGATGAATAGTGAAAATTTCAACAAAATTTGTTGATCGTCACTACAGACGCCATTTTGACTGTTTTCATTAACCCACTTGCTAAGAACATCTGTCATAATACTCAAGCATTTTTAGGTGAAAATTTGCCCTTAATTTGAAACAAAACTGCATAACAAGATATAACAGGTAATATTGCAGTGTATTACCTAATCGTTGTCTGTATTTTGCCGATATAAAATGCTGAAAAGTGGAAAATATCTTGACCGGAATAAGGGTACATCTAAATCAACTCGTTCCATATTCCGTTCTATGAGTCTGGAGGATGGATTCCGAAAAATCCATTCGTGAGAATATAATCTATGAGTTAGGAAATGTACATCGTACATTAATGAAGCCATGAAGAATGATGAACATTAGAAATTCTATCCTGCAAGCAGTCAGACCGAAAGGAACTCCGTTCATAACTGTAGTTGTATTTCGCTTTAGTTTTCAAAAAATCTGCCTTTTGCTACATTTTTTTCTCTTATATATAAGCGAGCGTGAGAGTAAATCGTCGATTTCCCCTCTTGGGAAAAAAATGTTGCAAAAAGCAGTTTTTTTTAAACTTAAACGAAATACAACAAAATGAAGCATCCACCGGATATAATTATGTCTTCGCTATCGGATGATGTAGTTTTGAAACAAAAATACTTCCCCCATCCAGCTGGAGACTGCTTCTTCTCCTCGGTGGGTGGTTTTATTACTTGGGGGTGGTACGAGCACGTGGCTGTATGTCTCGTCAATGACTGGATGACAGTAATTTGAGCCTTAATGTAATGGTATCATGCCTAAAACGGCAGTGTGAGATTCATTACCTTTTTGCTGATAATCACGAACAATAATGTAGCCTGCATAATCTGTTATTCAGACACCCAAAACTTATACTGATGTTAGATTTCTCACATTTTCTGCATACATATTTATAGACAACTTAATACGATTTCTATTGCCTCGAAGTGGGGAATTTATTACAATTTTTCCTATCAATTAATCACAACACATACTTTTGTGTTGTGCTCTGGTTTCCTACAATAATCAACGCTTGAAATTATCGAAGAACTAGTCAGATGTATGTTTTCAAAAATATAGTTGCTTCAAAATATTAAAAATAATACACCATGTATTATAATTTGATAAATTTGGTTGAACTTAACACACTCCAGCGTCTATCATTATGTGATAGTCTATCAAACGAATCAACCAGTATATCGCATCGCAGCGTTTTTGTTCAACAGTTCTTCAAATTATGCAAACTAGAAATTTATGAATTAAAATAAAGTAACGCTTCGCCTTGAAACGAATTGTGTAAGATCAGATTTTACAGTTATTTTGTCTATGAATTATGTCGCGACCGGTTCACTATTAGTATCTGATTGACTCTCTTCCTTGGTTCCTTCCGTAGACTCACTCTTGATTTCTTCGTCTTTAACAACCGTACCATTTTCTTCGCCGGTCATTTCAGGGTTATTCTTTATATCTGAAAAGAAAATCGAAAATCGAGTGTTAATGAACTTTTCCAGAGTTGGAGCAACACACACGAGCTGCAAACAGCTTTTAAAGTAATGGGCGATATGCAAAAGTGCGTGATCGGGTGGTGACCGATCAATGAGAGAATGTGCATGTTGAGAATTGAAGGCCAGCTCTTCAATTTTATCATAATCAACGTCCACAACCCACACTCTAAAAGCATCGATGATAGGGACCGCCCAAGCCATGACGTCAAAATCATCAAAGGAGATTTGAACGCTCAGGTTGGTCAGGAGGATAAATTTAGACCAACTATTGGGGTATTCAGCGGCTGACGAACAAAAACATCCTACAACTTATTGATGCAGCGAACTCCAAGAATATTCGTGCTCCTACAGAATACGTAGCACTTACTTTCCACAGCCTTCAGGATCGGTACACATGGAAATCACCACTGCAGATAGAATTTCTCCTCTGACATTATCGACGTCAGAAGCTATCCTGGGGCTAACATCGACTCTGACCTCTATCTGGTGATGGTTAAACTGCGTCTAGCTATCATCAACAATGGTGGTCCTGGCAGCCGCCTCGGTACGACCTACAGCGACTGAAACCTGATGTCGCCATTGCTTACGTATATCTAGGCGCAGCTTCTCTAGAGGATGGCTGGAGAGATATTCAATCCGGTGGCGGCAGCACTACGCTATGATTTCATAGTTGACGTATCAACCATTCGAAATTTCAGCGAATTTGACTTATTACGCATTTACTAGGGCAATTCAACCGCTGCAACATCGATACGTTGCTTGTTCCAAGCCTCATTTAAGTGCTTACGGATTGAAATATTTCAAATTTGCAATGTTTGTCCCTAAATTATTCGAAATAGATGCGAAAGTGCAATGGTTGTTACGTCAACTATGAAATCATGGGCAGTACGAAGAGCACCTAAATGGCGATGTGGCAGACAACGGTGGCGGTATGGTAATGAACCTGGGAGCACGCGCGCAGGACATACGACTTCCGGAAATACTGGAGGAGATCGGCCGGCTAAAAAACAACAAAGCCCTGGAGTTGACCAACTACCAGGAGAGCTGTCTAAACACGGTGGTGAGGCACTGGCTAGAGCGCTGCACTGGGTAATTACCAAGGTTTGGGAGGATGAGCTTCTCCCGCAGGAGTGGAAGGTGTCGTGTGTCCCATCTACAAAAAAAGGCGACAAGCTGGATTGTAGCAACTACTTCGCAATCACATTCCATTCCGCCGCCTACAAAGTACTTTCCCAAATTTTATGCCGCCGATTAGGACACCCTAATCGACGAAAGGCTGAATACTCATAGGGCTGTGTTAATGCGATGAATTTCTTCATATCTCGAGATCTAATCAGAAAAATCAATTTTAGGCGAAACAAGGTTCGTTCGGTCCGCTAGTAATGAATAATGAATAAAGAATAAAGGATGAAAGATGAAGAATAATTAATAAAGAACAAATAATAAGGAATAAAGAATGAAGAATAAAGAATAGATAATGAAAAATAAGGAATAAAGAGTAAAGAATAGAGAATGAAGATTAAAACACAGAGAAGCACAGAGAAGAAGGAAGAAGAGGTAAAATTTAAAAACGAAAAAGAAAGAAGTAGGAAAAAGGAAGGAAGAAGACGAAAGAAGGACAAAAGATGAAAATTGAAAAAGGAACATGGAAGGAAAAGAAGTAAAGAGGAAGAAAAATATAGAAGAAGGATTAATGACGAAGGAAGAAGTAATAATGATGAAGGAAGAAGAAACGTAGAAGACAGAAAGAAGGAGAAAGATGGAAAAAAGAGAAGGAAGAAAGTGAGGAAGGTAAGGTAAGGAAGGAAGTAAGAATGCAAAAGGGAAAAAAAGAAAGGAAAATGAAGGAAGAAGAAAGGACGGAAGATGGAAGAAAGAAAAATGAAGGAACAAGGGACAAGGAAGAAACGATGAAAGAAAGAAGAAGGAAAAAAGAAGAACGACGAACGAATAACGTAGAAGGAAGAAATAATGGAGAAAAAAGAACAAGAAGAATGTAGAAGAAATAAGACAGAAAGGAAGAAGGTAGAAGAAAGAAAAAACAAGCAAAAGGAAGAAAAAACAAGGAAAAGGAAGAATGGAGAAAGAAGAACAAAAAATTAATTAGGAAGATGAAAGAAGGAAGAAGATAGGCAGCATTAGAAAATAAGCACAAGTAAGGATGAAAAAAGAAGCAAGAACTATGGGGGAAGAACTAAGAAGAAGGTAGGACGAAGAAGGAAGAAAGAAAAAGGAAGCGCTGAAAAAGAAATAAAAAAAAAGAAGTCGAAAAAGGGAAAAATGAAGGAATAAGTAAAACAGAAATAAAAAAATAGAAGAAAAAGAGAAGAATAAAAAATAAAAAAATAAGGTAGTATTCTTGACAAGAATTAAAAACCAAATGCAAGAACCAAGCATTGCATAGCATAGTTACGGTGTACTTCGTAGATTGGACACTAGTGATACTTATGTTTTTCTTTTGAAATCCTTATTCAGATTGCTATCAGAAATCAAGGTAAGAACCAAGAACAATAAAGTTTTGTTCCTTTCTATGTTACCACCAAATTTCTTGTGCTGTACAGACTAAAAAATGATAATTGACCTCTCCCGTCATTTGTATTCGATCAATCGATTCTTTATTTCATTTAACTTCAACTTTCCAAAAGAACCCGTACTTTTTGACGCCTCAAGTGTTTTTAAAATTTAAAACAAAAAATTAAAAAAGTGCAGTTTTTCAAGATTGGCTTTACATTTGCCCGACTTTGAACGAACATCGGGTGAATTTTTCAGACCGGTTACACGTGCAGCACTTTTTCGAGTTTTGCTTTCGATTTTTAAAATAGTAAGATAAAGAGGCTGCACTCATAACAAAGAGATGCAGTGTCAAAATTGGGACGGCGCGCTTGCTGTCAAATTAGTTGTTCCGATCGAGCACAAGGTTTTTAAACAAAAATCGAAAAGTTGATATTTCGAGCTGAGTCGATCGGTATATAGGGGACCAGGGGGCATTATGAACACCCGGGGCAGATTGGACACCCCCAATATTCTTGTTAATTCAATCATTTTTCTACTTTCAATGCAGCGAACTTTATAATCCTTTTATAAACAACTAATTTATAGCGTAGAAGTCATTGTTTTATCTTCTTAGTGCATAAATTTGACAAAAAAGTTAGAATGCCTTCCTCATTTGGAAATATAACCTCAAAAATTATAAGTTTCACCTCCCATAAAATAAGCTTTACTTTACCATAAAAGATGATTTCTCAATTATTGGTCATCCCATAGCAAAATTCTGTTAGGGGTGATCGGGGCAATATGGGCCACCTAAGGAAATCGTTCCGAAAAGCGCTGAAAAGCTCAAAAATCATCGTTCAAATGTAGTTGACTTATACTAGAGAATGTTACCTTTCATATAACGTCGATGAATGACGAAAAATGCGTTTGAAAATTGTCGGAATGTACTTTTGAAAATGTATTGATTTACGGGGCAATAGCAGCCACCATTTGGGGCAGTATGGGCCACCCATCCAAAACATTTATTTAGGCGAAAAAAGTATCGTAATATGGAAGAATATGATATTCTTACAACAGTTGAGAGTATTCCATACTAAATAAAATTAAAAAACCGCACAACAGCGGACTGAACCGATTTGCCACTCTTCACCGTTTGAACAGCCACATTTCAATTGGTCAATGGTCATTTTTTTCTGTTTCAATCGCAGTAATGCGCTGTTGTAATTTTTCCGTAATGAATCTTACATATATGATAATATTCTTGTATTTAACTACTGAAATTTTAACTTGTGCGCATTTTAAGGCCTGATATCTGGCTCTGTGCAGGTATGCTCCATAGAGACTGGTTTTGGGAAAAAAAAGTTTTATGATAAATTCAGATTTGTATCAATACAAACATGTGTGCACAATATTCAATTTTAATATATCTTTGGATTGTGGTGTATTTTTAACCTGTATTTTAATCAGTTTTGTGTCAAAACCTTATTTATAAACTTCAAATCTTATAATAATTTTGCCTATGCAGCGAAAATTTACATTTTCAAGTGTATTTTCATGTTTGAATTGAATTTTAATGCCATTCTCGTTGAAGCGTTGGACGCGCGCGCGTGTGTTATTTTTCGAAGGTGAATTTTCAAGTGAATTTAATATAAATTACCGGAGAATATATCACGACTAGTGACTTTTACAAGCTATTTGTACGGAGTAGTGAAAAGTATAAACGGAAAACCCTACTTGAAAGGAGAAGAACTTGAATTTAGTGACTACAAGCCGAAAAGGCGAAAAGGACGCCATAATTTCAGTGAGGTCAAATACAACAGAAAAGAAAATGGCGGAGTCGAAGAGAGAAAACACATAAAGTGAAAATGTCGGTCATCACAGTTAACACCAGGCCTCCCTGGAGGCAGCGAACATGGAATAATACATAACCTCAATATGGAAAACCAATCACAGTCAAAGCCGAAAACGAATTACCAGTACGAGCAAGCGGATCAAGGACCATACCGAGTGATGGTAGAACTCATCGATACGCAAAATGGAAATATCAGAATCAACAAGCTAACCCTGGCCAACGTACTACGGAAAATGATCGCTTACAAGGCACACATCTTGGATATGAAAAATATCGGCCGTAACAAAGTTATGGTATACATGAACAACTTCCAACTGGCAAACCGCCTTACAAGTGACGAAAACCTCAAGGAGAAGAACTACCGTGCATACATTCCAAGACATCTAATCTCGGTGACTGGAGTGATCGGTGGAATCCCTATGGACATAACAGAAGAAGACATAATGGAAGACATACTATGCGAATATCCAGTCATGCAGGTATATCGGATGAATCGATTCGTCAATAACCAAAAAGAACCAACACAAAGGATGAGTGTTACCTTCAGAGCCGCCAAACTGCCGGAGGAAATAAAAATCTTCCATTGCAAGCTCAGAGTGAGACCATTCATCAAGAAAGCGGTATTATGTTTGAAGTGCCTACGCTACAATCACAAGCAGGAAAACTGTAAGGGAAAACGCCGATGCCAGAAATGCTCAAGGATGCACGAAAACGAAGAGGATTTCGAAAACTGTGACAACCCACAACGTTGCTTACACTGTCGGAAAGAACACAAAACATCAGACCTAACATGTCCAGAACGCAGTCGACAAAACAACATCCAAGCCATCCTCGCAAGAACTAGTCTGACATCAATCGAAGTCGTCGAAAAATTCCCGATTCATACGCAAAACTACTACGAACCTTTGGTTCAATCCGCACAGGACCCTACATCAGCAGAAACGTTTGCCGATGTTATGTCTCGACAATACAAACCGGCAACCGGAATCCAACGACGGAAGCGGGAAGGGGCCAGCCCAAGCTCAAACAACATCGGAGAACAAGTAGACATCTACAGAGAGAAGAAGCAGAAGGTAGCAGAAGGACAACAAACTGGAGTCGCCCTCTTCAACAAATACCAAACTACCGAGGCAGAGAGATGGAAAGATCAACTACGTCAAGCACAAAAACGAAAAATCAACAAGAAAACAGCCAACAGCCCACTCCCCATCGTCGAGCAGCAGATTTCCGGCGATCGCGAACGGCACAGAAAAGAAGAGTTCTCGAAGTTCGTCTCGAACATGATAGACAAAGGTAAGATCAATGCTAACAGTTTGGAAATAAATAAATTTAACTAAACCATAAAATAACAAAAATAAACAACGTAAGGAAATGAAAATTTTGCAGTCAAATGTACAAAGTTTTAGGAAGAACAAGGAAGAAATTTTTAGGGTACTAAATAAGGAAAACTATGATGTAGCCATCTTGTCAGAGATGTGGTGCAAAGTAGAGGAAGAGACATCGAGAGCATACAACGTAAGCGGATACCATAAAATAATAGTCAGCAGACCAGATGGCTATGGCGGAATAGGCATCTACATACGAAACCACTACAATTATCAACAAATACAGATCACCAGTCAATCCGACCAAATCCAGGTAGTAGCAGCTAAAATCCTAAGGATAAACACGGTGGTAGCAGGGATCTATGTGGCACCATCGATTACGACAACCGACTTCGAAACCAACATACACGCAATCATCATGCAATTGAGTGCACACGCGAAGGTCATATTCGGAGGAGACGTAAATTGTCACCACAATGCTTGGGGAGATCGCAGAAACGATGCTAAAGGATCAATACTAGTGGACCACATCAACGGATCCAACTTGGTAATAATGAACACCGGAGAAAAGACATTTGTACCACTAGATGCCGGTAGACAACCCACCGCCATCGACATAACTTGCTGTTCGGCGGAGATGTTTGGTGAACTCAACTGGAAAGTCAAGCCGGAGTCGATTGAGGAAGTGAACACCAACTCATAGAAATCGTTGGAAACTCAGAAGTCAGACAAACAAAATTCTTTGTAAATCACAAAAGATGAACGAAGAAATCACGAAGCTAGACAGCGAAAACATCCATAACATCAGCGAGTTGCAAATTAAAGTCAATAGCAGTTACCAAAATTGTAGGATGAAAAGCAGACACACACCGAAAATCTGGTGGAACGAGAGTGTAGAAGAAGCATGGCGCAACAAAATGGAAGCTTTAAAAAGATTGAATGTCAACAGCACCATTGAAAACGCAATCATGGTGAGAAAAACGGGAGCAGTTTTTTCAAGACGGAAAAAGTTGGAAATTAGACAAAAAAATGGAAGAATTAGCAACATCTATCGACCCTCAGACAAGTTCAGCAGTGATATGGGATAGAATAGGAAGAATTATCGGAAAAAGGAGCAATCGCATAGTCAACAACCCCGTTCAGGAAGACATACAACTTGCGGAGAAGTTCTTCGATGTCCATTTCGGTAAAAACGACGTGGATCTTGAAGTGCCACTAACATTCGGACCGCTGTGTCAATACAATCTTCTGGACCGTGAAAAATGGCATAGAATCTTGAGCAAAAAGAACGACAAGTCGGCCCCATCGAACGATAAAATTACCTACAACATGTTAAAACAGCTGAAACCGGATGTGACTAACATGATCATCAGACAAATCAACGATATGTTCATCGCCGGTGCTTTGACACACTCTCTCAAGGAAATTCGAGTAGTAGCAATTCCAAAGCATGGCAAAGACCAATCGACAATCGAGGGCAAACGACCAATATCGTTGGTGCCCACTATAACAAAAATTATCAACAGTGCGGTACTGGAAAAAATACAGACACACCTACACAAACACAGCAACATACCGGATCTCTCCTTTGGATTCCGCAAAAACATGTCAACGTCAACATGCCTAAACTTTGTAGTGAACACGATCAAACAGAACAAAAGAAACAGTCTAGTAACAGCTACGGTATTCATCGACTTAACCAACGCGTACAACTCAGTCAAAACAGACACACTCGAAGCTATAATGTACCAAAAACAACTTCCACGTGAACTGGTCACGTGGGTGATATCCTTCATGAAAAACAGGAAAGTAACCATGCAAGTTGGAAAACAAACAGTTTCAAGAATGGTGAGCAATGGACTTCCCCAAGGGGATGTAATGTCACCAGTACTGTTCAACATTTATACTACTGACCTCCATGAACTGACCAACGGCGAGAATATTCTTGTCCAGTTCGCAGACGATTTTTCCTTGATAGTGGCCGGGAACAATGTGGAAGACGTGAAACACAAAACACAACAGGCTCTTGACAAATTCGTTGTGCTTACGAAACGACTATCTTTGGAGATTAATCCGACAAAAACCAAAATTGTCCTATTCCATGGGGGCAAACAAACATTTGAAGTTAAATTGAACGGAGTTACGGTGGATATCGTAAAAAGTCACAAATATCTGGGCACGATAATCGATCGGTTTCTCAGTTTTGACGAACAAACAAGAACGATGAAAAGAAAAATAGATGAGCGTCTGAAAATGATTAAAGTCTTAACAAGCGTGAAATACGGAGGACACCCACAAACCATGAACATGATCTTCACAGCTCTAATTAGGAATTATGTCGAATACGGTTGCTCACTAACGAACAATGCCTGCAAAACGAACAAACAGATACTCCAAGTAGCAATCAACAGCTGCCTGAGGAAAGTGACGGGATGCAGTAAGACAACACCGCTAAACACACTGTTGGCTATAGCAGCACAAGAACCGTTAGATATTCGAACGAAATACGCAACAACGAAGGAAATTGCCAAAAGCGTGGCATTTAGAAATCCAGTCTACAAACAACTCAACTTGCTGGAAGCGGACAATCTGGACAGGGACAAATTGTCATATACTGAAAAAATCTACATAGAAAACAGTTCAGTCTTTGACGATATCAGCCCAGTAGTCTTTGAAGATATCACCAGGACTAAAGTAAAAGTGAATACAAACATTGGAATGAAGTTTAGAAAAGAAAACACAGATCCGAGGGTCATGAAACAAATGGTCCTTTGTCTATTAAACGGAAAATATAGAAACCATACCAAGGTTTACACTGACGCATCAAAGAATGGCCACATCTGTGGTGTGGGAGTATACATGGAAGCGGGAAATCGAAGATTGGCACTTAAATTGAAACACGAAACATCAATAATGACAGCAGAAATTGTGGCGATAAGCATTGCGATCAAAGAGATATTGAAGACTAATTTACGAGGTATCGTAATACTAACGGACTCGTTATCTTCTTGTCTGATGCTGGAAAATAATCAGGACAACGAATGGAGAAGCAGCATGATAAACGAAATACTCCGAGAATGCTTATCACGAAATATCGTGGTACAATGGATCCCCAGCCACATAAATCTAGAAGGAAACGATATAGCAGATTATCTTGCGAAAAAAGGAACAGAACAAACGAACGCAATCGAACATCACATACTGCTTAAAGATGCATATCTGTACTTCCGCAACCAGAAGGATGAGAAAGCGAATCAGTGGTATAAAGAGTATGCCTTGGAAAAAGGGAAAACCTTCTATGCACTCGAACAATCTTTTCCGGAAAAACCATGGTACCACAAAAAACAACTCGACAACTTCGAAACACGAACTCTAAACCGACTAATGGCCGGACACGACTTCAGCAAGTTCTGGTTGCACAAGATGAAAGAAGATGATCCAAACTGCGAAATCTGCGATGTTCCGGAGACAGCGGAACATATTATCCTGCATTGTGTGCGTTTCGGCCACACTAGAATGCAATTCGAATTTGACTGCAAATATAAAACTTAACGGAACTATTCCTTACAAAAATGTAAATACTTTCAAAGAAGTCGTAACATTCCTTAAACAAACTAAAAGTAAAATATAAATAAATAAACAAAACTCCAAACTTGACAATTAAAAGCATTGAAAACTATTGAAACGATGTGAAACGGTACGCTGGGACTCATCATCCATCAGGCGTAACGTCAACAAGGGGTGGGCTGTCACTGCCAGAGCAACACAAAACAACATCAAAACAGCTGGATTTATGGTCACTGTCACCAATCCAAAAGTGGAATTACCACAATAGAAGAGAAGAAGAAGAAGAAGAATTTTAATGCTGTTTTCACGTTGATGCATATGTGGAGCATTCTCTTAAAGATCGTATTACTTATACATGATAGAACTTGTCAATAAGCTCAAAATGAGGGTGGCTCATATTGCCCCGTATGTTCATATTGCCCCTACTGCCCCTATTTACAGTGCTCTGGCATGTATTTCAAGACAAAATTTTCAAAACGACTTATCTGCTTTTGTAAACAAAGATACAAACGACGATTTGACGAATCTGATAGCTCTCCCACGCAAATCAACACCACCAATAGGTAGCTGAAGCTTTCCGCTACCTGCTGATGGTGTTGGTTTGCGTGGGAGAGCTATCAGATTCGTCAAATCGTCGTTTGAATCTTTGTTTACAAAAGCAGATAAGTCGTTTTGAAAATTTTGTCTTGATTTGTTTCCTTGATTTTTAGAAAATTTCCAACAGTTTTAAAATATGTTCACCTGTTGGGGCAAACTGAACACTCTATATGGGGGTAGAACTGACACCTTAAAAATTAAAAACATAACCTCAAACTCATCGAACTAGGCTTTCATATCGTGTTATTTTCGTGTTATCATGGTGCGGAATTATAATTCGCTATAAAAGTTCCAGTACATGACATATATACCATAGAAGTCGCTAAAAGTTCATCAAAAAAGGAAGTGTTTTGTATAGATTTGGAAATCTCGTTGGCAAGTTGATCGGTACAACCCATTGGAAGGATTGGCAATGCCAGTAAGGTGGATAAAAGCGAGGATAAAAGCATGCATAGATTATGCAATGCTTAGAGGAGAGACGATTGGGAAGGGGTCTTGCAATAATTGTGAGGATCCATGTAAACAAAATCATATGCTTCATACAAAAAGTTCGACATACATGTATGAGGCCGGCTGAGAGTGGCAAATTTTTGCGTTACGTAATCAATCTTCTTCTATTCACCATGGATTTAAAATAGAAAACGACCATATGTGACCTCGCTTAAGAAGCGGGAAACAGATTTTCGAATGTTGATGATCCAAACACAATTTTAGGTGTCTCATACAAAAAAATGACAGGAAGATGGACAATTGAGTAATATTTTTGTTGGATGATCCATAAAATAGGTTACGATGGCATATAATTACGAGTAAGATAATTTTCTTCATATTTTATAAGGGTGTCCATACTGCCCCATGGGGGTGTCCAATCTGCCCCGCTACCTTCCCGAGAGTAGTGAAAATTAACTATTACAAAATCGTCCTATTTGATTGAAATTGCCTTATTTTCAATACGATTCAAAACAGAGCTGGTAGTCAACGAGTAGTAGTATCATGTAATTGCTAGAAATCCGAATTATATTCAATTTAAATTCCCTAATATTGATTAAAACCTTAGGGTGTCCATATTGCCCCTTGTTCCCCTAACACTATAGGTCTCTGGGCCTTCTATAAAAAAATCATTTTTGGAGTAATCCTAAAGCCTTTCGGTACAACTTTGTTGTACGAGAAATGCAAGTAAGCTAGGTTTAAATACTGCGCAACCAAATACCGCCAAATTATATATATATATATGTATATATATATATATATATATATAACTCATTTCACCGTATTCGGTAAATTTTACCGAAATCTCAACAGCTGAACTGTTCGGTAATTTATTTTACAGATTTTTTGTAATTTTTTCCATTGCTCAACTGTCAAAATCACCGAAAATCGGTAAAATTATTTACCGAAAAGTTCTGCTGTTGAGATTTCGGTAAAATTTTACCGAATTCGGCGATTTATTTTAAGTGTGTATATATATATATATATATATATATATATATATGTACCGCAAAATGCTACAGACCGCAAAACGATTTACCGCGGAATGTTTTACCGCGAAAAGTCGGAAAACCGGGCGGACCAAGTAAAATATGATTTGACGTGCGTGGGGCACAATCGAGAATGGAGAGATGTGGCCTTGAACCGTGTATTGTGGCGTCGAATTATTGATTTAGTGCTATCTGTTTAGATGTGAGCTAAATAAATGGAAACAAAAATTAGGTAATTTTTTACCACGGGAGTAAAGGCAAACTATTTCGACCCCATTTACTCTAATTCGACTTTCCGTGCGCAAGTACCATGAAATTGGGTGGATTGAACTCACTATATTGGGAAGATTATTTCTTCCGTACACCTGCATAATTCTTGCAACTATTTATGTCGCACTACCAAACCGATTTCCCTACGATAAACAACACACCGCAAGTATCCTCACCACTCATAACAATTGTAACGATAAATTGATGTCTTCGTTCATCAAGAGCATGATTATTGGTACGACTTTCTTGAGTTGCTCATATCGCCTCGACCGCTATGTTTTTCGAGGAATGGTACTTTTACTATCAACATGCATATCAGAGACTTTGTCTGGGAATCCCTGCAATTTTCTCGGAACCCCTGCTCATTCAAGCATTTTCGTGTTAGTCTCATGATATACAAATGCAAAAAAGGTAACACGGTTTAGAAAACTTTAAACTACGCAGTAATGCGGTAAAGTTCCTTCAGAGAATGTACTGCCAACGAAGTAAAAAATGATGCAAAAAAATAATAATAATGATAATAGGGGGAAAGACGGCTTTGGCAGGTTTCGTTCTATTATTGGCAGGGGGTTTTTTGTCGACCAAATTTTATGAAATTTGGCCACAATATTCTTTGATATGCAAAGCCGTCATTCCCCCTATATAAACATAAACTATCTTTTCCATTCTTGCTAGGTAGGGTATGATGGGGCAAGATGGGTCGCTTAAGGCGAACCCTGAATATCTCAAAACAGAAACATTTTAATTCAACTTTTAAACATGGATCTATAAAAATAGCTCAAAATCTGTAAGCCAGGGGTATGAAATAACAAAAACTCCACTTTTTATTCCATTGCGAGTCATTAAAGTAGAGGTCTATTTTTCTGTCAATCAAAAAATGGCGGGGTAAGATGGGTCAAACAGCGGGGCAAGATGGGACACTTTTAAATACTGCAATTAATATTGTTTTTATTCTCAATATTCAATTACACACAGATATATAGCTTTATTGCCAATGATTATCATTATATATAAAAATGAAATGGTCTGTGTTCGTATCCGCATAACTCGAAAACGGCTGGATGGATTTTTTTCATTTCTTCAGCAGAAACATTCGTTACCGTTTCCGACGGGTTTAAATAATATTTCCTCATGCGAAAATTACGCGTAAGGTTGTGCAAATCGTGAAAAACTAAAATTAGGATTCGTAAGGAAATTTCACATGGGAATTTTCGCCTACTACGCAGGACAACGTCTGCCGGGTCGACTAGTATTGAATAAAAATTAATTTTTAAGCCTTGGATGAAGAAATGGCTCTACATTTAAAAATGTCTCCAAATTTTTATGATAACAAGCCGCCCAAGTATAGCTTTCTTAAAAACAAAAAATAGACATTTTCAATAAACAAATTAACATCATTATGTCAAAAGTAACCTTAAAATGATTAATCCAGCAATGGAAAATATGTTTTGAATACGAACTATGCCCTTCAGTATGTGCTGACCCATCCTGCCCCATTTGTAAGTTCATGTTAGAATGTCTAATTTTCGATCAAATTTATTTATTTCAACGCAGTTAGTATAACATCACCTACATTACTTATAATACGTTCACTATGTTACTAAAAATGTTTAAATTTTACATTGCTCGACGAGATTACACGTTTTATAGAAAGTGTGTTTCGCTTAAGAAACAATGCTGAAAAATATTTTACCATGCCATACTCTACCAAAATAAAATTTTATCATCAAATCGAGTGATAATAAAGTAGAACCAAATTATTCCTCCTACAAAGTCATAATCTCCACATTAAAATGTACACGATGCTCAAAAACGGCCCTGACCCATCTTACCCCGTGACCCATCTTGCCCCGCCTAACCCTACCAATAAAAATAATTGACTTCATAATTACCTGCTTCATCCACCAGGAGGAAAAGTTCTTCTTGGCTCAAATTTCTCGTGACTTGTTCGAACTTGCTCAATTCTTCGCAGAAAATCTCCCAGAAGGAAGAAGCTCCCTCGGAAACCGGAAACATGTTCTAACGAAAGGAAACCATTTTAGTATACGTTAAACGACTAGTACTTTTCTTCATACATACCTTGAACTGATTGTAAATTTGTTCGGCCTTATTTCGGATCTGCTGTGCGTAGAAATCAAACTTGATCCGCTCCTCATCTGGCATATTCCATGCTTTAGTATTGCCAACATACTTCCGTAACCGCTTCATGGTTTCCACACAGTTGGGATTCTTTTTCAACATGGTTGGGGTAACCTTTAACTCTAAAATCAATTACAGGACGTTAAGATTCAGGTTACCGAACGTTATTGCAATAATTGCTTACTCTGGTACTGTTCCATTAGCTCTACGCATTTCTCCGGATTCGCACAAGCAAGTCCCACGCATGACTTGATCTCCCAGTTCAACTCTACAAGTTCGCGTTCCAGTTTTAGGAAGTAGACACGTTCGCTCTCAATTTTATCTATGATAAGGTGATTCGTTAATTTGCATCTACTTGTCAATAGGCCTCGCACTTACCGAAAGGATTTGCTTTTTTGGGTGACGCCGCAACTGTAGAAACCACCTTCTCTTTAGTCGCCGGTGCCCTTTTCTTGGCTGGTGAGGGCGCTACCGCTGGTTCTTCTTCCTCGCCATCGAGGAAACGCTTCGGTTTGATCTTACGCCCACTCCTGCTAACCACCTCGGTTTGTTCCTTAACGGGACTAGCAGTTGGCTTTTCGTCTTTAAGCGGAGCGTTGGTGCTGGACACCGCAGGATTCTTTTTGGGTTCCACCGGCGTAGAAGAGCCACCACTACTGGCTATACTTTCCTTCTTTATTGGTTTTTTATCTTCTCCCTTGACAGATTTATTGATCGACTCATCTCCGTTAGGAGTGTCTTCCTTTTCGGATTTTGTACTGGCATCCATGACGGTTGAGTTAGCCGATATTCGGGATGCATTGAAGGTTGCCTGAAAAAGAAATATACTCGCTCGCTTAGATTTGATGATCAGATGAATAAACTAAGGTATAGCAATAAATTCCGTCGATCATTGGCAATACGGCACATTTCACTTTACTTGCCTCTGTCGTATTTATCGAATCATCAACTTGGGAATTGTCTGTTTCGTCGGATGTTGAAGGCGCTATCTGAAAAATAAAATAAAATGTGGATAGGAAAACATTATAGTCTCAAATTGAGGTTTTTCGAAATATTACTGAAGATGAGCATGCGATTGAATGCCTTTTTAGCATTTAGTTAGCTTTATCTGCAGAAAGGCTGAGAAGGAACGAGTGCGGTCGGCTGGGTGTCCCAGTAGAATGAATTTAAAAATTCCCATTACACCCAATTACACTGCACTATGGGGAAAAGGGTGGCCATTAATCGAAAAATTTACTATCTCCAATTGGTCTAGTTTATCTTTATCTTCTATCTATATACATAAAAATGAATTTCTGTCTGTCTGAACCTTATAGACTCCGAAACTACTGAACCGATCGGCGTAAAAATTTGTACGCAGAGGTTTTTGGGGCCTTAAGATGGTTCGAGACCTCTCCCCACTTCGGAAAGGGGGGCTCCCATACAAATGAAACACCAATTTTGTCATAACTCGAGATCTAATCAGAGAATAAATCAGTTTTAGGCGAAACGTAGTTCGTCGGGTTTGCTAGTATATCATAAGAAAGTATATACCCTAGATAAGAGAATCGAAAAATATCGAAGCGCTATGTTTATTCAGTCAAAAGATATGGGCTGGCGAAGTGAAAAAAAGCTGATATAAATAAAAAATCGTTCCTTACTTTAATTTGTATGTCATGAAGTCAATTTTTCTCCAAATATAAGGTTTTATATACCATTTCAAAGCTTAAAACCTTAGCTTTTAGATAGATTGGTTTGTTTTGCACGCGAAGATTTATATCAAAAAGTTGTAGAAGAAAAACTTTAATTATCATAATTCTTCGCTATAAAATGGTCCCGCAAACCTAATGTCCTTAAATGTCCTTTTATCTATAAATGGGCGATTAAAATATAACCCTAGTACCACCTTTTAGTGAGTGATTCGCTTGCGCATATTTGCGCTTTTACAAGACTGCTGCAATCAAAGTTTTCTTGAAAATTGTGGTTTTTATTCTCTATACCTCGTAATGATTTGAAAATAAACAACTTTATTACTAGAAATATAATTGTTTGCTATTTCATGCATGCTGTATTGGAAACAACCAAAAAAAAATGCCCAAAAAAATAAAAAAAATATTTTTTACGCGGAGGACATTTTTTGAAGAGTTAACGAGTTAACCTTAAAGTATTAAAAAGGTTCCTAAATATTCCTTCACGTAATAAATGTTGCATAGAAACAGTTTTCATTGAAAACATATTTTTGGCCGCCCATTTGTATGAGAATTCCCCATAGTGCTATCTCAGCTAACGAAAAATCGTTCTCAAAACAAACGAAGGGAACCACAGAGAGGTTAGTGAAGGTCTTCCTCAGGGTGTCCTCTGTCGCCGATACTCTTCAATTTCTACACTATGCTAAATGTTATCTTCGCTTGGCGTTCTTCCGGCATACGAACAACGTGTCCAGCCCACTGTAGTATCCCGTATTGTATAATATTAACAATATCCAGCCCTTTATACACCTGGTACAACTCGTGATTCATGCGACGCTGCCAGATAGCGTTCTCCTGTTTATTGCCGAGTATTGTCCGCAGCACCTTACGCTCAAACACACCGAAAGCTCATCGATCAGCCTCCTCGAACGTCCATGTTTCATGGCCGTATAAAGCCACCGGAAGAATCAGAGTAGTATACAGCGCGAGTTTTGTTTTCGTTTGCAGACTACGGGACTTAAGCTGGTTACGAAGTCCGTAATAAGCCCTATTTGCAGCTGCAATACGCCTTTTCACCTCGCGGGTAACTTCATTATCGCACGTTACTAATGTTCCAAAATACACAAATTCTTCTTCCACTTCAAATTTTTCACCATCCAGCACCATTTGACTACCACCACCACTAAGGAACCCACGTTGATTGCCAGCGACTATGTACTTCATTTTGCTTTAAAAGGCACAAAATTCTCTTCCATGGATATTTTATCCGCAACCCTTACGCGCTTGATTTCGATCCGTCCAACGTAACACGAATCAGCCGTATCAGTTTCGCCGGAAAACCATGTTTTAACATAATTTGCCTTAGTTCATTCCGTTCAGATGATGTGCCTGCAAGTTGTACTCCCGAAATTTATCAAGGATTTGTCTAAGGGTATACATTTGATCCGTCGTTGATCGGCCCTCACGAAAACTTGCCTGGTATTCGCCGACGAAGGACTCTTCAAGTGGTCTCAATGATTGTATGTCATACCCCAGAAACCCATTGCCCAGAAAGTGATTCCCCAGAAATTAATTCCCCTGAATGCACTACTCCCCAGAAAACCATTCCCCAGAATACCACAATCCCCAGAAAGACATTCTCCAGAATGCCCCTATCCCCCGAAAGACATTTCCCAGAATGCCTCCATCCCCCGAAAGACATTCCCCAGAATGTCCTAATCCCCAGAATGCACCATTTCCTAGCTTAGTCTAAATACTTCGTAATTGCTTCATCCCGGGCAAATGCGTATTTTTAAAGAAGGAGTCATGTACTCTTTTGCCTTATTCCGGGCAAATGCATACTTTTAAAGAAGGAGTCATCTACTCTTTTGCTTCATCCCGGGCAAATGCGTACTTTTAAAGAAGGATTCATTTACTCTTCTGCCTTTTTCCTGGCAAATGCGTACGTTTGAAGAAGTAGTTATCTACTCGTTTGCCTTTTTCTGGGCAAACGCATACTTTTAAAAAAGGAGTCATCTACTCTTTTGTCTTATTCCAGGTAAATACATACTTCTAAAAATGGAAATCATATATTCTTACGACCCATTGCATTTCATATTCTTTTCAACGATTATGCCAAATGGTCATTATGCCAAACGGCTTTATGCCGAACGGCATTATGCCATATGGGCTTCCCCCAATATGAACAACGAGTATAATGGATTATATCCCGGTAGAGGTGAATAACAAACAAATAACATAATAATAACAAATTTTGCTATGATAACATATTTAGTTATTCTTATGTTATTCATAAATAACATAAAATAACATCCCAACAACAAGTTTTGTTATAATAGTAAAATTAGTTGTTTTTATGTTATTGTAAGAAAGAGCACAACAACAAATGAAGAACACATTTTGCAATCATAGCAAAGTTTGTTATTCATTTATCATTTGCATCTTCAACATATCAATAATAACTGATTTTGATATTTTCTTTTCTTCAAATATTTTGC
This sequence comes from Armigeres subalbatus, assembly GCF_024139115.2. Classification (NCBI taxonomy): domain Eukaryota; kingdom Metazoa; phylum Arthropoda; class Insecta; order Diptera; family Culicidae; genus Armigeres; species Armigeres subalbatus. The sequence goes on along the minus strand of NC_085140.1, from coordinate 241,778,641 downwards.
TATCGGTTTGTTATTATAATAGCAAAATGAGTTATTTATGAGTTATTTGCTAGTGCAATGTCTGTTATTATTTTTGCTATTTTATCAACTATATCAAACAAACTAATATCAGATTTTGCTATTCAGTTATTCATATATTAATAGTAAAATTTGATATTATTTTCCTTTTTTCTTCTACCCGGGATTCGTTTTGCCTTATTCCGGGCAAATGCGTACTTCAATATATTTGTTTTTGCATAGAAATATAGGATCTGGTATTTTGAATTTATAGAAATGACAGCGAAAACATAGTTTGTTAGACTGATACCTTTTTCTGGGGAACGGGTCATTCTGGGTTTTTTGGTTTCTGGGGAATGGGTCATTCGGGATTTTTGTTTCTGGGGAATGGGTCATTCTGGGGATTTCTTTTCCGGGAAATGGTGCATTCTGGGGAATATCATTCTGGAGAATTGGTCGTTCTGGGAAATGGAATTCTGGGAAATACCATTCTGGGGAACTGATTCTGGGGATTGGTATTCTGGGCATTGACATACAACCGTCTCAATCTGTTGAACAGAATACGAGACATAATTTTGTTGAATTATGGAGGGTTATTCCTCGGTAATTGGCGCACTCCTTTCTTAAAGAAAGGGCAAATGAGGCCGTCCAACCAGCTATTAGGGAATTCCTCGTCTTCCCATATTTTTGACATAATATGATGCAGAACTTCATAAAGCTGCTCACAGCCATGTTTGAGAAGTTCAGCCGGGAGCTGGTCCTTCCCCGCAGCCTTATTGTTGTTCAGCTCTTTAATAGCTTTTTTAACCTCATCTAGGGTAAATGTATTATTTTGGACACCTAGATGAAATGCTTCCCAATATCCGCTTATATCTTTCAAATGAGACGTATGATCACAATCACATCATCACAGCTAGTCCACCGTCGCTAATATTTTTTCGTAGACGGTCGTTTAAATTATTACGTTTGAATCTCCCGGCCGGCGTGAAAATAGATGGGTTCGCGGATGTAATGCTTGAGATTATTGGCGGCACTCTCGATGAAGTTGAACTTAAAGCTTCATATGCAATTAGCAGAGTTGAAGATTGGCTCAACTCAAAAAGGTTGGCGTTAGCATATCACAAGACGAAAGTCGTTGCAGGAAGCGCATATAAAGGTAGGGATCTGCACAGTTAAGTCCGTGAGAGCATTAAAGCATCTGAGCCACGACGATTATGCATGCCATTACTAGCGATAAAATCATTATCACGAATAGTCAGGTGCGCGTATACCCGGGTAGAGGTGAATAACAAAGAAAATATAATAATAACAAATTTTGATGTTATAGGTATCAGGTTTTGTTATTCCTATGTTTTTCATGAATAACATAAAATAGCATTCTAACAACAAATTTTGTTATAATAGTAAAATTTATTATTTATGTATTATTGTCAGAAACAGCAGAACAACAAATGAAGAACATATCATGTAATCATAACAAAATTTGTAATTCATTTATCATTTGCATTTTCAACATATCAATAATAACTGATTTTGATATTTCCTTCTCTGCAAATATTTTGATATTGGTTTGCTCTTATAACAACAAAATGAGTTATTTTTTAGTTATTCGCTCGAACAATTTTTGCTATTATTTTAGTTATTTCAGCAACTATATCAAACAAACTAACATCAGATTTTGCTATTCAGTTATTCATATATTAATAGTAAAATTTGTTATTCTTTTGCTATCTTCTTCTACCCGGGTAGGCTTATCGGGAGTTACGTTGTCTATTATCCGATACAGCATTTCAGCATGATCCAAGACACTTGAGGCTGGGTACAATCTCAAGAAATTCATCAGAGTATACCGGCTGATGTGTCTACGGGTCCATATTGTTATGAGACGGTTTGCGTCATTGCTGGGATGATGCCGATAGACATGCTTCTGGGGGAAGATGTGGAAGTGCTTTAACGAAAGGGACTCGGTGCAAGTGCGACGTGTCAAGAGAGCAGCCTCGTGGCTCAAATGGCACAGAGCATGGGTTACCGCAGATGAAGGTCATAACCCGGGTAGAAGAAAACAGCAAAATAATATCAAATTTTACTATTAATATATGAATAACTGAATAGCAAAATATGATATTAGTTTGTTTGATATAGTTGCTAAAATAGCAAAAATAATAACAGACATTGCTCTAGCAAATAACTCATAAATAACTCGTTTTGCTATTATAATAACAAACCAATAGCAAAATATATGAAGAAAAGAAAATATCAAAATCAGTTATTATTGATATGTTGAAAATGCAAATGATAAATGAATAACAAACTTTGCTATGATAGCAAAATTTGTTCTTTATTTGTTGTTCTGCTCTTTCTTACAATAACATATAAATAACTAATTTTACTTTTATAACAACATTTGTTGTTGGGATGCTATTTTATGTTATCATAGAATAACAAAATCTGACATCATAGCAAAATTTGCTATTATTATGTTATTTGTTTGTTATTCACCTCTACCCGGGAAACGTTCATTAAAATTGAGGGGGTCAAACGCAAAGGGATGTAAGCTTGAGCTTGATTAACTGCCCGTAGTTGCTACTCCATTATGACCATATCAGTTTGCACAGAGAACCAACAGATGTTTTTTGCTTGGGACTAGCTCTCATCTTCAATGTACAAGTACTGGTGATCTCATTTAGTATGTCATACTGGCGCCTGCCATGTCAGAATGCAAGTCAATGAAGGGAAGGTGGAGGAAATGATGATGCAATGACCCGCCCACTGCACTCGCCACGAGTTCATACGGAATTTGTTGGAATTTTTGGGTTTCAAGAAGCAGAGATTCGTGTTGGTTAACGAGCTGCCAATGTGATAGATAGGTGTGAAAGCAACTGATAGAAATTCTAATTGGATGCAGAAAACGAGCTTTTGACGTAGAATACGTCCTTCGGGAAAACATAGGGTCATTCTGCAGAATCAAATTTGAGACCGTCACGAAAAGTGGTCAGAAAGTATGGACTAATAACTCAGTCATATTGCAACCGATTTTGATGATTTTTGTATCAATCGATGGACAAACTCTTTAAAATTTTGCACAACTATTAATAACTAGTTTATTTGTGGACGCAGTAGCGCCCGTGGCGGTGGCAAGTGTTCAGATTCTTTTCTGCATTAAAGAAAATTGAAATTTTCAACGTCTGTTGTCTGTGATTTTTTTCATCAAATGCTGTGTCTGGTTGTCTAAGGTTGTTACTGGTTTTGTTTTCTGCAGCTGATAGTAAAAATATTTAAAGTGTCAAATATTTCATTTTTTGTGAGAATTTCCCCGCGTGCTGCGTCTGGTTGGCTAGTCACCGGACAGACAAACAGGGCTATTATATATACACATATGATGACAATTGAACAAAGGCGCTAAACTATTGAAAAATTTAATTTCGTCAGGCACTGTTGGAAACTTGTTATACACAGTTAATTGCCTACATTTCGGCTATTAGTCATCTGGCGCGTGAATTGATAAATGTTAAAAATCAAATTCGAAAAATGATTAAAGGCAAGAAACCTATAATTACTGTTCTGAGTCACTGCACTCTAATACGTAATTCTACGTTGGTTTTGCGGTCGTGTCTCTGATACAACCTTCTACTTTTTTTGTTAATTTACAATTCTAGCAGCTACTGCTAGAATAGTGTCAAGTTGAAGCTATAGCATAGAAATGACAGGTATGGAAGTCCATTTCCAGTTCTAGCGATTGCATGAGAAACCTCCTCTGTATGATGTAGAAGCAATAGCCAAATGACTAACAGGCCCGTACTAGGGTCAAACGCAAAGGGGTGTAAGTGACAAAAACTTAGTTTCGAGAAAAATGGGTGCAAAGTTTTTCTATATTTTTTGTTTTGTACAATTTGTATGAAAGTTGAAAAAAATACCAATTTTCTGTGAATTTACACATTTATTACAAACCTCTTACAGACATATTGCCGCAATTCAGTGATGAACTTTATAATTATTTAATAGATCACTTTAATAAAGAAATTAAAAAAATATATATTGCCGCAAAGCTCAATATCCAATGCATTTTTGCTGTAGTCAACTCAAATTTGATCAAAATGTCACTTCACCCCTCTGTTTCTAGCCTCAATTTTTTTCTCAATTTTAAACCTTAAAATAATTGACCCAAATGTTATAAGCAATAGCGGGTTTCAAGAAGACTTAACTTTAAGCGTACATTTTAATATGTTGTTTACATGAAACTAAGGTGGTTTTTTAAATATTTGCATATTACAACATAATACGACATTCCGTATACTTAAAATGGATGGCCGCCTTATCCCACATTTCCCGAAAAGTGTAAACAATGAGTAACTTACCAAAATAGGACTGGGATCATCGCCACTCAAAGCGGATTCAATCTGTATAATAGCTTCTTTGAATCCCTTTCTTTTCATTATCTTCTCCGTGGCATATTTATCCTTGCTGTTGCTGTAATCAAAGACATCTTCCATTTTGACATTTGCGCTACAATAGAAGAAAAAAAAACAAAATTAATAAAGATTTCAAATATAAAAAATCATGGTAAAATAAAAAAAAAGTTATGCTACAAAAGCTCAGTTCTTAGTTTGGACTTAGTTATTATTAATAAAATCCAAATTATTCTATCTAGCGTTGTCTCCTTTCTCGCTCTACAACACCGCTGGAGTAAGCTAATGCCTCAAATGTTTGCAACATATTCGTTTATAATCATGCCATTTGTTAAGCACAGCGGTTCTCAATCTGAGGTACATGTCCTACTTGGGGTACCTTTGTTTATCTCTGAAGGTTACTAACACAAAAATGCGTAGTGTTACATTGGTCCCAGCCGTCAATTTGACAACACAAACAAAAAAAATGCGTAGTGCCGGATGATGTTTTACAATTGCAAAAAGAAAAACAATGTTAGAACCTTCTTTTAAAATAGACCAAAAACTTTATTTTCAGGGGGTATACGTCCAGAAAAAAATGATTTTAATTTTTTTTCATATATGTGTGGTCCACCCTAATGTGACTTTTTGTCTGAGAATGTTCCAAATTTGGTATAATATACATTGAAAATCAACATATTACAGAAATTCCGAATGAAACGGATGTAGGATATCTTCGAATTCGGCAATATTTGGTAGAATCGTCGAATTTCCGAAAATTATTAGACTTGTATTTTTTGCTTCACCACCAATTTTGGAAATGGTGTTCTAAATACAAATGAGCTTGTCTATTGGGGCTGCTTCTCCGATTCTGTTTTCATCGCACTTGTCGTGGTCAGGTCGTGGTGAGCTTATTTCCGTGGCTTGTAACGATTGTAAGACACTTATGGCTCTTTTCATCGTCTATAGTTTTTGACCCTTCCTTCGGAAGTGTCTATAATTTCCATAATTTCACTTTGTATGCGTTACGCAGGTGTGTTACGTATTAATCTATCAAGAAATCTCGTTAATTATTAAATAAAATGTATGGTATTTGAAACAAATTCACTTTGACATTGAAAATATAATTATAACAAATGATATGATATGGAATTATGCCTATTTTTCTGATTTGTTTCAAAGAAACAAATGATTTTTAATGATATGGAAATGCTAATATCATCTTCCAAACTTGGACGTACATGTTCATGATAGAATTAGAGGCGAAAGTATAGAATTGATAGTTCCGTTAGGATACGGCAGGCATGAAGAATGTTTTTATAGAAGTCGATTTGAAAGCGAGCGGAGGGCAATATTTGTGATGGCACATATCACACGACCTTCCTTCTACCAAGCTCCCGTATGAAGGGGGAGGGAAGAATATCAGTGTGGAAGCTGATATATCTCCACTAGCCACTCTCCATCAAGCGCAGGCTGAAAGAAAACCTACATAGCTAAAAGGAATACTCAACTGCTTTCACTCAGTGAAAACCGCATCTCAATTAATCGTTCCAATAATTAGTAATCAAATTTAATCTATACCTTGGTTTTCTGGAGCTGGAGTTATGCAAACTCACCAACAGGCAACATTGCTGCTCGTGACATGGTACAACATGGTAGAACATGGTATATAATCACCCCCATGAAACGGCTGTCATCCACGAACAACTCGCCTGAAGCCGAAAACATGGTGCTGCAACATGGTGCTGGATGTAAACATTGCCGGTTAAGCAATAAACACACGAAGTCAGTATGTCGAAATCGGATGCGTAAGCGGCATGTGTTGTATTGTTAAATTATATTCAACGAGATGTATTGCATTGTTGCGTGATTCTCGACGTGATTAATTGACGCTTTGATGTTGCATGAAGAAGAAGAAGCAGGAAGATATAATCGCACGGGAAACCATACAAAGATATCTCTGAAATTCTAGAGGCAATCTAATTAAAAACGGTAAACAGTACGGGGTTGGACTTTTCTTATACTGTGTATTAAGTATGATATCACAGAGTAAAAATTGAAATTGAAATATTGTGTTTATTGTGCAGTAGAAAACAAGTCTAACCCCGTACTGCTTACCGTTTTTAATTAAATTGCTTCTAGAATTTTAAAGAAGAGTTTCAAAAATGTCTTCGTATGTTTTCCCGTGCGAATATTTTTGATTATCATCTTTCTGCTTTTTCTTCTTCATGCAACATCAAAGCGCCAATCGCCAAATTCTCTCGCGGCAGTATGAACGGAGCTTAAAATAGGAAAGGCAACACTAGCGCCACCCAATCGGTAGACGGCTTCAAGAACTACATCTTATTTCAGGGGGGTGTATATAATCAGATGAGCACTGTGGAGCAAAATCGATTTTTTGAACCACCCTAATGGACAGTCCCAAATGAGTTTCCGAACTTTCCATCAGAAAATCCCATTCAGGCTCAATATATGCGAAGCGTCTTTTCAATGCACGTGTGCATTTCGGGGTTCTAAACCTAATCGAACGCTATCATAGCTTAGCAAGACTATGTGCTTTATCCACATTTTCATTTGATATATCTTGATTCAAAACGTCGCATACATTATTCTTAGTGGACTTTTTATAGTTGTGTAATTTTTGACAAAAAGAAACTCTTTATCGAGTCATGGAGCTCGTCGTTTGTTTTCGATGAATGATAATTTCGTATGTTTATCTGTAAAATGCTATTCGCAGCAAATTGAATAATTCCAATGGGCACAAAATTAAGACGAAATCGTCATAAAATAAATTATTTTTAGATTGACCCATTTTTGACTTTTCATTTGATGGAAAAATGGCTTGAGTCAAAAGAGGCACTAAAATTCAGAGGCACCAAAAATATTCTGTCAACCGACTGGGGCGCCACCTATACGTCGTTTATCGAACTGCAAATACATATTGTAATATATTCAACAATAAATGAGCCCAAATAAATCAAATCGAATAGAAAGCAAGTTTATTATTTCCTGTTTACCTAGAGGTGTATTTAAAAGGGCTTATCACGAATTACATTACGCTTTAGAGCATCATTATCGGTCGCGAGCATTTTCATCACCCGCGCAGCGCTGATTAATAGTACGTTCAGATTATGAGCTATATCACTTGATAGAGCATCTTGACATCAGTGTTTGTACATCTAGTTTTCACTGGAAATAAGGCATATGGCATCTCATGTCAAGATTCGCTATATCAAGTGACATATAATATTCGTACCATGGTACAAGTTGTACCACTAGTGTGTCACCTTGTACCATGCTGGTACAACGTGGAAAACCATGGTACAGTATGTACTAGGGTATATAACCGTGGTACTTGTACCACCAGTGTGTCTTTAGTATTACCGATCGTGATTAAATCTCGCTTAACTTTTCAAAAGGTCCTAAGTAACATTTTTTTCGTGAATTAATTTGAATACTGCAATCAATAGCTTTCATGTTTCGTAATGTTACAGTTTCGTAATTTTGAGAAATTTAAATCGGAAAATTTCTTAACTCATATGAGTGAAATCATCACATGTTGAAGATAGGTCCATTACGACACCTTAGCGTGCACTTAAAAATCTGAAAAAATTACAGTAAGCAGATAAAAACATATATATTTGATTAAGGGAAAATCCCCAGGGCGTAAGTTTCGTAATTTTGAGAAATTTAAATCGGAAAATTTCTTAACTCATATGAGTGAAATCATCACATGTTGAAGATAGGTCCATTACGAAACCTTAGCGTGCACTTAAAAATCTGAAAAAATTACAGTAAGCAGATAAAACATATATATTTGATTAAGGGAAAATCCCCAGGGCGTAAGTTTCGTAATTTTGAGAAATTTAATTCGGAAAATTTCTTAACTCATATGAGTGAAATCATCACATGTTGAAGATAGGTCCATTACGACACCTTAGCGTGCACTTAAAATCTGAAAAATTACAGTAAGCAGATAAAAACATATATATTTGATTAAGGGAAAATCCCCAGGGCGTAAGTTTCGTAATTTTGAGAAATTTAAATCGGAAAATTTCTTAACTCATATGAGTGAAATCATCACATGTTGAAGATAGGTCCATTACGAAACCTTAGCGTGCACTTAAAAATCTGAAAAAATTACAGTAAGCAGATAAAAACATATATATTTGATTAAGGGAAAATCCCCAGGGCGTAAGTTTCGTAATTTTGAGAAATTTAATTCGGAAAATTTCTTAACTCATATGAGTGAAATCATCACATGTTGAAGATAGGTCCATTACGACACCTTAGCGTGCACTTAAAAATCTGAAAAAATTACAGTAAGCAGATAAAAACATATATATTTGATTAAGGGAAAATCCCCAGGGCGTAAGTTTCGTAATTTTGAGAAATTTAAATCGGAAAATTTCTTAACTCATATGAGTGAAATCATCACATGTTGAAGATAGGTCCATTACGAAACCTTAGCGTGCACTTAAAAATCTGAAAAAATTACAGTAAGCAGATAAAAACATATATATTTGATTAAGGGAAAATCCCCAGAACGTAAGTTTCGTAATTTTGAGAAATTTAATTCGGAAAATTTCTTAACTCATATGAGTGAAATCATCACATGTTGAAGATAGGTCCATTACGACACCTTAGCGTGCACTTAAAAATCTGAAAAAATTACAGTAAGCAGATAAAAACATATATATTTGATTAAGGGAATACGGCCAGAACGTAAGTTTCGTAATTTTCACAAATTTAATTCGGAACATTTCTTAACTCATATGAGTGAAATCATCACATGTTGAAGATAGGTCCATTACGACACCTTAGCGTGCACTTAAAAATCTGAAAAAATTACAGTAAGCAGATAGAAACATATATATTTGATTAAGGGAAAATCCCCAGGGCGTAAGTTTCGTAATTTTGAGAAATTTAATTCGGAAAATTTCTTAACTCATATGAGTGAAATCATCACATGTTGAAGATTGGTCCATTACGACACCTTAGCGTGCACTTAAAAATCTGAAAAATTACAGTAAGCAGATAAAAACATATATATTTGATTAAGGGAAAATCCCAGGGCGTAAGTTTCGTAATTTTGAGAAATTTAATTCGGAAAATTTCTTAACTCATATGAGTGAAATCATCACATGTTGAAGATAGGTCCATTACGACACCTTAGCGTGCACTTAAAAATCTGAAAAATTACAGTAAGCAGATAAAAACATATATATTTGATTAAGGAAAATCCCCAGGGCGTAAGTTTCGTAATTTTGAGAAATTTAAATCGGAAAATTTCTTAACTCATATGAGTGAAATCATCACATGTTGAAGATAGGTCCATTACGACACCTTAGCGTGCACTTAAAAATCTGAAAAATTACAGTAAGCAGATAAAACATATATATTTGATTAAGGAAAATCCCCAGGGCGTAAGTTTCGTAATTTTGAGAAATTTAATTCGGAAAATTTCTTAACTCATATGAGTGAAATCATCACATGTTGAAGATAGGTCCATTACGACACCTTAGCGTGCACTTAAAATCTGAAAAAATTACAGTAAGCAGATAAAAACATATATATTTGATTAAGGGAAAATCCCCAGGGCGTAAGTTTCGTAATTTTGAGAAATTTAAATCGGAAAATTTCTTAACTCATATGAGTGAAATCATCACATGTTGAAGATAGGTCCATTACGAAACCTTAGCGTGCACTTAAAAATCTGAAAAAATTACAGTAAGCAGATAAAAACATATATATTTGATTAAAGGAAAATCCCCAGGGCGTAAGTTTCGTAATTTTGAGAAATTTAATTCGGAAAATTTCTTAACTCATATGAGTGAAATCATCACATGTTGAAGATAGGTCCATTACGAAACCTTAGCGTGCACTTAAAAATCTGAAAAAATTACAGTAAGCAGATAAAAACATATATATTTGATTAAAGGAAAATCCCCAGGGCGTAAGTTTCGTAATTTTGAGAAATTTAATTCGGAAAATTTCTTAACTCATATGAGTGAAATCATCACATGTTGAAGATAGGTCCATTACGACACCTTAGCGTGCACTTAAAAATCTGAAAAAATTACAGTAAGCAGATAAAAACATATATATTTGATTAAGGGAAAATCCCCAGGGCGTAAGTTTCGTAATTTTGAGAAATTTAATTCGGAAAATTTCTTAACTCATATGAGTGAAATCATCACATGTTGAAGATAGGTCCATTACGACACCTTAGCGTGCACTTAAAAATCTGAAAAATTTACAGTAAGCAGATAAAAACATATATATTTGATTAAGGGAAAATCCCCAGGGCGTAAGTTTCGTAATTTTGAGAAATTTAAATCGGAAAATTTCTTAACTCATATGAGTGAAATCATCACATGTTGAAGATAGGTCCATTACGAAACCTTAGCGTGCACTTAAAAATCTGAAAAATTACAGTAAGCAGATAAAACATATATATTTGATTAAGGGAAAATCCCAGGGCGTAAGTTTCGTAATTTTGAGAAATTTAATTCGGAAAATTTCTTAACTCATATGAGTGAAATCATCACATGTTGAAGATAGGTCCATTACGACACCTTAGCGTGCACTTAAAAATCTGAAAAAATACAGTAAGCAGATAAAAACATATATATTTGATTAAGGGAAAATCCCCAGGGCGTAAGTTTCGTAATTTTGAGAAATTTAATTCGGAAAATTTCTTAACTCATATGAGTGAAATCATCACATGTTGAAGATAGGTCCATTACGACACCTTAGCGTGCACTTAAAATCTGAAAAATTACAGTAAGCAGATAAAAACATATATATTTGATTAAGGGAAAATCCCCAGGGCGTAAGTTTCGTAATTTTGAGAAATTTAAATCGGAAAATTTCTTAACTCATATGAGTGAAATCATCACATGTTGAAGATAGGTCCATTACGACACCTTAGCGTGCACTTAAAAATCTGAAAAAATTACAGTAAGCAGATAAAAACATATATATTTGATTAAGGGAAATCCCCAGGGCGTAAGTTTCGTAATTTTGAGAAATTTAATTCGGAAAATTTCTTAACTCATATGAGTGAAATCATCACATGTTGAAGATAGGTCCATTACGACACCTTAGCGTGCACTTAAAAATCTGAAAAAATTACAGTAAGCAGATAAAAACATATATATTTGATTAAGGGAAAATCCCCAGGGCGTAAGTTTCGTAATTTTGAGAAATTTAATTCGGAAAATTTCTTAACTCATATGAGTGAAATCATCACATGTTGAAGATAGGTCCATTACGACACCTTAGCGTGCACTTAAAAATCTGAAAAAATTACAGTAAGCAGATAAAAGCATATATATTTGATTAAGGGAAAATCCCCAGGGCGTAAGTTTCGTAATTTTGAGAAATTTAAATCGGAAAATTTCTTAACTCATATGAGTGAAATCATCACATGTTGAAGATAGGTCCATTACGACACCTTAGCGTGCACTTAAAAATCTGAAAAAATTACAGTAAGCAGATAAAAACATATATATTTGATTAGGGGAAAATCCCAGGGCGTAAGTTTCGTAATTTTGAGAAATTTAATTCGGAAAATTTCTTAACTCATATGAGTGAAATCATCACATGTTGAAGATAGGTCCATTACGAAACCTTAGCGTGCACTTAAAAATCTAAAAAATTACAGTAAGCAGATAAAAACATATATATTTGATTAAGGGAAAATCCCCAGGGCGTAAGTTTCGTAATTTTGAGAAATTTAATTCGGAAAATTTCTTAACTCATATGAGTGAAATCATCACATGTTGAAGATAGGTCCATTACGACACCTTAGCGTGCACTTAAAAATCTGAAAAAATTACAGTAAGCAGATAAAAACATATATATTTGATTAAAGGAAAATCCCCAGGGCGTACGTTTAGTAATTTTGAGAAATTTAATTCGGAAAATTTCTTAACTCATCTGCGTCAAATCATCACATGTTGACGTTAGGTCCATTACGACACCTTAGCGTGCACTTAAAAATCTGAAAAATTACAGTAAGCAGATAAAAACATATATATTTGATTAAGGAAAATCCCCAGGGCGTAAGTTTCGTAATTTTGAGAAATTTAAATCGGAAAATTTCTTAACTCATATGAGTGAAATCATCACATGTTGAAGATAGGTCCATTACGAAACCTTAGCGTGCACTTAAAAATCTGAAAAAATTACAGTAAGCGGATAAAGACAGATATATTTGATTAAGGGAAAATCCCCAGGGCGTAAGTTTCGTAATTTTGAGAAATTTAATTCGGAAAATTTCTTAACTCATATGAGTGAAATCATCACATGTTGAAGATAGGTCCATTACGACACCTTAGCGTGCACTTAAAAATCTGAAAAAATTACAGTAAGCAGATAAAAACATATATATTTGATTAAGGGAAAATCCCCAGGGCGTAAGTTTCGTAATTTTGAGAAATTTAAATCGGAAAATTTCTTAACTCATATGAGTGAAATCATCACATGTTGAAGATAGGTCCATTACGAAACCTTAGCGTGCACTTAAAAATCTGAAAAAATTACAGTAAGCAGATAAAAACATATATATTTGATTAAGGGAAATCCCCAGGGCGTAAGTTTCGTAATTTTGAAATTTAATTCGGAACATTTCTTAACTCATATGAGTGAAATCATCACATGTTGAAGATAGGTCCATTACGACACCTTAGCGTGCACTTAAAAATCTGAAAAAATTACAGTAAGCAGATAAAACATATATATTTGATTAAGGGAAAATCCCCAGGGCGTAAGTTTCGTAATTTTGAGAAATTTAAATCGGAAAATTTCTTAACTCATATGAGTGAAATCATCACATGTTGAAGATAGGTCCATTACGACACCTTAGCGTGCACTTAAAAATCTGAAAAAATTACAGTAAGCAGATAAAAACATATATATTTGATTAAAGGAAAATCCCCAGGGCGTAAGTTTCGTAATTTTGAGAAATTTAATTCGGAAAATTTCTTAACTCATATGAGTGAAATCATCACATGTTGAAGATAGGTCCATTACGAAACCTTAGCGTGCACTTAAAAATCTGAAAAAATTACAGTAAGCAGATAAAAACATATATATTTGATTAAGGGAAAATCCCCAGGGCGTAAGTTTCGTAATTTTGAGAAATTTAATTCGGAAAATTTCTTAACTCATATGAGTGAAATCATCACATGTTGAAGATAGGTCCATTACGACACCTTAGCGTGCACTTAAAAATCTGAAAAAATTACAGTAAGCAGATAAAAACATATATATTTGATTAAGGAAAAATCCCCAGGGCGTAAGTTTCGTAATTTTGAGAAATTTAATTCGGAAAATTTCTTAACTCATATGAGTGAAATCATCACATGTTGAAGATAGGTCCATTACGACACCTTAGCGTGCACTTAAAAATCTGAAAAAATTACAGTAAGCTGTTGAATCTTTATATATTTGATTAAGGTAAGATCTCCCGGGCGTAAGTTTCGTAATTTTGAGAAATTTAATTCGGAAAATTTCTTAACTCATATGACTGAAATCATCACATGTTGAAGATAGGTCCATTACGACACCTTAGCGTGCACTTAAAAATCTGAAAAAATTACAGTAAGCAGAGTAAAACATAGATATTTGATTAAGGGAAAATCCCCAGGGCGTAAGTTTCGTAATTTTGAGAAATTTAATTCGGAAAATTTCTTAACTCATATGAGTGAAATCATCACATGTTGAAGATAGGTCCATTACGACACCTTAGCGTGCACTTAAAATCTGAAAAATTACAGTAAGCAGATAAAAACATATATATTTGATTAAAGGAAAATCCCCAGGGCGTAAGTTTCGTAATTTTGAGAAATTTAAATCGGAAAATTTCTTAACTCATATGAGTTAAATCATCACATGTTGAAGATAGGTCCATTACGACACCTTAGCGTGCACTTAAAAATCTGAAAAAATTACAGTAAGCAGATAAAAACATATATATTTGATTAAAGGAAAATCCCCAGGGCGTAAGTTTCGTAATTTTGAGAAATTTAAATCGGAAAATTTCTTAACTCATATGAGTGAAATCATCACATGTTGAAGATAGGTCCATTACGAAACCTTAGCGTGCACTTAAAAATCTGGAAAAAATACAGTAAGCAGATAAAAACATATATATTTGATTAAGGGAAAATCCCCAGGGCGTAAGTTTCGTAATTTTGAGAAATTTAATTCGGAAAATTTCTTAACTCATATGAGTGAAATCATCACATGTTGAAGATAGGTCCATTACGACACCTTAGCGTGCACTTAAAAATCTGAAAAATTACAGTAAGCAGATAAAAACATATATATTTGATTAAGGGAAAATCCCCAGGGCGTAAGTTTCGTAATTTTGAGAAATTTAATTCGGAAAATTTCTTAACTCATATGAGTGAAATCATCACATGTTGAAGATAGGTCCATTACGACACCTTAGCGTGCACTTAAAAATCTGAAAAAATTACAGTAAGCAGATAAAAACATATATATTTGATTAAGGGAAAATCCCCAGGGCGTAAGTTTCGTAATTTTGAGAAATTTAAATCGGAAAATTTCTTAACTCATATGAGTGAAATCATCACATGTTGAAGATAGGTCCATTACGACACCTTAGCGTGCACTTAAAATCTGAAAAAATTACAGTAAGCAGATAAAAACATATATATTTGATTAAGGAAAAATCCCCAGGGCGTAAGTTTCGTAATTTTGAGAAATTTAATTCGGAAAATTTCTTAACTCATATGAGTGAAATCATCACATGTTGAAGATAGGTCCATTACGAAACCTTAGCGTGCACTTAAAAATCTGAAAAAATTACAGTAAGCAGATAAAAACATATATATTTGATTAAGGGAAATCCCCAGGGCGTAAGTTTCGTAATTTTGAGAAATTTAATTCGGAAAATTTCTTAACTCATATGAGTGAAATCATCACATGTTGAAGATAGGTCCATTACGACACCTTAGCGTGCACTTAAAAATCTGAAAAAAAATACAGTAAGCAGATAAA
Source organism: Armigeres subalbatus (assembly GCF_024139115.2). NCBI lineage: Eukaryota > Metazoa > Arthropoda > Insecta > Diptera > Culicidae > Armigeres > Armigeres subalbatus. The sequence continues at coordinate 241,763,225 of NC_085140.1, read as the reverse complement.
AATATATATATTTGATTAAGGGAAAATCCCCAGGGCGTAAGTTTCGTAATTTTGAGAAATTTAAATCGGAAAATTTCTTAACTCATATGAGTGAAATCATCACATGTTGAAGATAGGTCCATTACGACACCTTAGCGTGCACTTAAAAATCTGAAAAAATTACAGTAAGCAGATAAAAACATATATATTTGATTAAGGGAAAATCCCCAGGGCGTAAGTTTCGTAATTTTGAGAAATTTAAATCGGAAAATTTCTTAACTCATATGAGTGAAATCATCACATGTTGAAGATAGGTCCATTACGACACCTTAGCGTGCACTTAAAAATCTGAAAAAATTACAGTAAGCAGATAAAAACATATATATTTGATTAAGGAAAAATCCCCAGGGCGTAAGTTTCGTAATTTTGAGAAATTTAATTCGGAAAATTTCTTAACTCATATGAGTGAAATCATCACATGTTGAAGATAGGTCCATTACGACACCTTAGCGTGCACTTAAAAATCTGAAAAAATACAGTAAGCAGATAAAAACATATATATTTGATTAAGGAAAATCCCCAGGGCGTAAGTTTCGTAATTTTGAGAAATTTAATTCGGAAAATTTCTTAACTCATATGAGTGAAATCATCACATGTTGAAGATAGGTCCATTACGACACCTTAGCGTGCACTTAAAATCTGAAAAAATTACAGTAAGCAGATAAAACATATATATTTGATTAAGGGAAAATCCCCAGGGCGTAAGTTTCGGAGTTTTGATGAATTTAAGTCGGAAAATTTATTACGTCATATGAGTGAAATCATCACATGTTGAAGATAGGTCCATTACGACACCTTAGCGTGCGCTTAAAAATCTGAAAAAATTACAGTGAGCAGATAAAAACATATATATTTGATTAAGGGAAAATCCCCAGGGCGTAAGTTTCGTAATTTTGAGAAATTTAAATCGGAAAATTTCTTAACTCATATGAGTGAAATCATCACATGTTGAAGAAAGGTCCATTACGACACCTTAGCGTGCACTTAAAATCTGAAAAAATTACAGTAAGCAGATAAAAACATATATATTTGATTAAGGGAAAATCCCCAGGGCGTAAGTTTCGTAATTTTGAGAAATTTAATTCGGAAAATTTCTTAACTCATATGAGTGAAATCATCACATGTTGAAGATAGGTCCATTACGACACCTTAGCGTGCACTTAAAATCTGAAAAAATTACAGTAAGCAGATAAAAACATATATATTTGATTAAGGGAAAATCCCCAGGGCGTAAGTTTCGTAATTTTGAGAAATTTAAATCGGAAAATTTCTTAACTCATATGAGTGAAATCATCACATGTTGAAGATAGGTCCATTACGACACCTTAGCGTGCACTTAAAAATCTGAAAAAATTACAGTAAGCAGATAAAAACATATATATTTGATTAAGGGAAAATCCCCAGGGCGTAAGTTTCGTAATTTTGAGAAATTTAAATCGGAAAATTTCTTAACTCATATGAGTGAAATCATCACATGTTGAAGATAGGTCCATTACGACACCTTAGCGTGCACTTAAAAATCTGAAAAAATTACAGTAAGCAGATAAAAACATATATATTTGATTAAGGAAAAATCCCCAGGGCGTAAGTTTCGTAATTTTGAGAAATTTAATTCGGAAAATTTCTTAACTCATATGAGTGAAATCATCACATGTTGAAGATAGGTCCATTACGACACCTTAGCGTGCACTTAAAATCTGAAAAATTACAGTAAGCAGATAAAAACATATATATTTGATTAAGGGAAAATCCCCAGGGCGTAAGTTTCGTAATTTTGAGAAATTTAATTCGGAAAATTTCTTAACTCATATGAGTGAAATCATCACATGTTGAAGATAGGTCCATTACGACACCTTAGCGTGCACTTAAAAATCTGAAAAAATTACAGTAGCTCGTTAGATATATATATATTTGATTAAGGGAAAATCCCCAGGGCGTAAGTTTCGTAATTTTGAGAAATTTAAATCGGAAAATTTCTTAACTCATATGAGTGAAATCATCACATGTTGAAGATAGGTCCATTACGACACCTTAGCGTGCACTTAAAAATCTGAAAAATTACAGTAAGCAGATAAAAACATATATATTTGATTAAGGGAAAATCCCCAGGGCGTAAGTTTCGTAATTTTGAGAAATTTAATTCGGAAAATTTCTTAACTCATATGAGTGAAATCATCACATGTTGAAGATAGGTCCATTACGACACCTTAGCGTGCACTTCCACACCTGCAAAACTTACAGTAAGCAGATAAATATATATATATATTTGATTAAGGGAAAATCCCCAGGGCGTAAGTTTCGTAATTTTGAGAAATTTAATTCGGAAAATTTCTTAACTCATATGAGTGAAATCATCACATGTTGAAGATAGGTCCATTACGACACCTTAGCGTGCACTTAAAAATCTGAAAAAATTACAGTAAGCAGATAAAAACATATATATTTGATTAAGGGAAAATCCCCAGGGCGTAAGTTTCGTAATTTTGAGAAATTTAATTCGGAAAATTTCTTAACTCATATGAGTGAAATCATCACATGTTGAAGATAGGTCCATTACGACACCTTAGCGTGCACTTAAAATCTGAAAAAATTACAGTAAGCAGATAAAACATATATATTTGATTAAGGAAAATCCCCAGGGCGTAAGTTTCGTAATTTTGAGAAATTGAAATCGGAAAATTTCTTAACTCATATGAGTGAAAGCATCACATGTTGAAGATAGATCCATTACGACACCTGAGCGTGCACTTAAAAATCTGACAAAATAACAGTAAGCAGATAAAAACATATATATTTGATTAAGGGAAAATCCCCAGGGCGTAAGTTTCGTAATTTTGAGAAATTTAATTCGGAAAATTTCTTAACTCATATGAGTGAAATCATCACATGTTGAAGATAGGTCCATTACGACACCTTAGCGTGCACTTAAAAATCTGAAAAAATTACAGTAAGCAGATAAAACATATATATTTGATTAAGGAAAATCCCCAGGGCGTAAGTTTCGTAATTTTGAGAAATTTAATTCGGAAAATTTCTTAACTCATATGAGTGAAATCATCACATGTTGAAGATAGGTCCATTACGACACCTTAGCGTGCTCTTACAAATCTGAAGAAGGTACAGTAAGCAGATAAAAACATATATATTTGATTAAGGGAAAATCCCCAGGGCGTAAGTTTCGTAATTTTGAGAAATTTAAATCGGAAAATTTCTTAACTCATATGAGTGAAATCATCACATGTTGAAGATAGGTCCATTACGACACCTTAGCGTGCACTTAAAAATCTGAAAAAATTACAGTAAGCAGATAAAAACATATATATTTGATTAAGGGAAAATCCCCAGGGCGTAAGTTTCGTAATTTTGAGAAATTTAAATCGGAAAATTTCTTAACTCATATGAGTGAAATCATCACATGTTGAAGATAGGTCCATTACGACACCTTAGCGTGCACTTAAAAATCTGAAAAAATTACAGTAAGCAGATAAAAACATATATATTTGATTAAGGGAAAATCCCCAGGGCGTAAGTTTCGTAATTTTGAGAAATTTAATTCGGAAAATTTCTTAACTCATATGAGTGAAATCATCACATGTTGAAGATAGGTCCATTACGACACCTTAGCGTGCACTTAAAAATCTGAAAAAATTACAGTAAGCAGATAAAACATATATATTTGATTAAGGAAAATCCCCAGGGCGTAAGTTTCATAATTTTGAGAAATTTAATTCGGAAAATTTCTTAACTCATATGAGTGAAATCATCACATGTTGAAGATAGGTCCATTACGACACCTTAGCGTGCACTTAAAAATCTGAAAAATTACAGTAAGCAGATAAAAACATATATATTTGATTAAGGAAAATCCCCAGGGCGTAAGTTTCGTAATTTTGAGAAATTTAAATCGGAAAATTTCTTAACTCATATGAGTGAAATCATCACATGTTGAAGATAGGTCCATTACGACACCTTAGCGTGCACTTAAAATCTGAAAAATTACAGTAAGCAGATAAAAACATATATATTTGATTAAGGGAAAATCCCCAGGGCGTAAGTTTCGTAATTTTGAGAAATTTAATTCGGAAAATTTCTTAACTCATATGAGTGAAATCATCACATGTTGAAGATAGGTCCATTACGACACCTTAGCGTGCACTTAAAATCTGAAAAAATTACAGTAAGCAGATAAAAACATATATATTTGATTAAGGGAAAATCCCCAGGGCGTAAGTTTCGTAATTTTGAGAAATTTAATTCGGAAAATTTCTTAACTCATATGAGTGAAATCATCACATGTTGAAGATGGGTCCATTACGACACCTTAGCGTGCACTTAAAATCTGAAAAAATTACAGTAAGCAGATAAAACATATATATTTGATTAAGGGAAAAGTCCGTGGGCGTAAGTTTCGTAATTTTGAGAAGTTTAAATCGGAAAATTTCTTAACTCATATGAGTGAAATCATCACATGTTGAAGATAGGTCCATTACGACACCTTAGCGTGCACTTAAAAATCTGAAAAATTACAGTAAGCAGATAAAAACATATATATTTGATTAAGGAAAATCCCCAGGGCGTAAGTTTCGTAATTTTGAGAAATTTAAATCGGAAAATTTCTTAACTCATATGAGTGAAATCATCACATGTTGAAGATAGGTCCATTACGACACCTTAGCGTGCACTTAAAAATCTGAAAAATTACAGTAAGCAGATAAAACATATATATTTGATTAAGGAAAATCCCCAGGGCGTAAGTTTCGTAATTTTGAGAAATTTAATTCGGAAAATTTCTTAACTCATATGAGTGAAATCATCACATGTTGAAGATAGGTCCATTACGACACCTTAGCGTGCACTTAAAAATCTGAAAAAATTACAGTAAGCAGATAAAAACATATATATTTGATTAAGGGAAAATCCCCAGGGCGTAAGTTTCGTAATTTTGAGAAATTTAATTCGGAAAATTTCTTAACTCATATGAGTGAAATCATCACATGTTGAAGATAGGTCCATTACGACACCTTAGCGTGCACTTAAAAATCTGAAAAAATACAGTAAGCAGATAAAAACATATATATTTGATTAAGGAAAATCCCCCGGGGCGTAGGTTTCGTATTTTGAGAAATTTAATTCGGAAAATTTCTTAACTCATATGAGTGAAATCATCACATGTTGAAGATAGGTCCATTACGAAACCTTAGCGTGCACTTAAAATCTGAAAAATTACAGTAAGCAGATAAAAACATATATATTTGATTAAGGGAAAATCCCAGGGCGTAAGTTTCGTAATTTTGAGAAATTTAATTCGGAAAATTTCTTAACTCATATGAGTGAAATCATCACATGTTGAAGATAGGTCCCTTTCCACACCTTTGCGGGGGCTTCAAAAAATGTAAAAATTACAGTAAGCAGATAAAAACATATATATTTGATTAAGGGAAAATCCCCAGGGCGTAAGTTTCGTAATTTTGAGAAATTTAAATCGGAAAATTTCTTAACTCATATGAGTGAAATCATCACATGTTGAAGATAGGTCCATTACGAAACTTTAGCGTGCACTTAAAAATCTGAAAAAATTACAGTAAGCAGATAAAAACATATATATTTGATTAAAGGAAAATCCCCAGGGCGTAAGTTTCGTAATTTTGAGAAATTTAATTCGGAAAATTTCTTAACTCATATGAGTGAAATCATCACATGTTGAAGATAGGTCCATTACGACACCTTAGCGTGCTCTTAAAAATCTGAAAAAAATACAGTAAGCAGATAAAAACATATATATTTGATTAAGGGAAAATCCCCAGGGCGTAAGTTTCGTAATTTTGAGAAATTTAAATCGGAAAATTTCTTAACTCATATGAGTGAAATCATCACATGTTGAAGATAGGTCCATTACGACACCTTAGCGTGCACTTAAAAATCTGAAAAAATTACAGTAAGCAGATAAAAACATATATATTTGATTAAGGAAATATCCCCAGGGCGTAAGTCTCGTAATTTTGAGATACTGAACTCGGAAAATTTCTTAACTCATATGAGTGAAATCATCACGTGTTGAAGATAGGTCCATTACGACACCTTAGCGTGCACTTAAAATCTGAAAAAATTACAGTAAGCAGATAAAAACATATATATTTGATTAAGGGAAAATCCCCAGGGCGTAAGTTTCGTAATTTTGAGAAATTTAAATCGGAAAATTTCTTAACTCATATGAGTGAAATCATCACATGTTGAAGATAGGTCCATTACGACACCTTAGCGTGCACTTAAAAATCTGAAAAAATTACAGTAAGCAGATAAAAACATATATATTTGATTAAGGAAAAATCCCCAGGGCGTAAGTTTCGTAATTTTGAGAAATTTAAATCGGAAAATTTCTTAACTCATATGAGTGAAATCATCACATGTTGAAGATAGGTCCATTACGAAACCTTAGCGTGCACTTAAAAATCTGAAAAAATTACAGTAAGCAGATAAAACATATATATTTGATTAAGGGAAAATCCCCAGGGCGTAAGTTTCGTAATTTTGAGAAATTTAATTCGGAAAATTTCTTAACTCATATGAGTGAAATCATCACATGTTGAAGATAGGTCCATTACGACACCTTAGCGTGCACTTAAAAATCTAAACTCATTACAGTAAGCAGATAAAAACATATATATTTGATTAAGGGAAAATCCCCAGGGCGTAAGTTTCGTAATTTTGAGAAATTTAATTCGGAAAATTTCTTAACTCATATGAGTGAAATCATCACATGTTGAAGATAGGTCCATTACGACACCTTAGCGTGCACTTAAAAATCTGACGACACTCCAGTAAGCAGATAAAAACATATATATTTGATTAAGGGAAAATCCCCAGGGCGTAAGTTTCGTAATTTTGAGAAATTTAAATCGGAAAATTTCTTAACTCATATGAGTGAAATCATCACATGTTGAAGATAGGTCCATTACGACACCTTAGCGTGCACTTAAAAATCTGAAAAAATTACAGTAAGCAGATAAAAACATATATATTTGATTAAAGGAAAATCCCCAGGGCGTAAGTTTCGTAATTTTGAGAAATTTAATTCGGAAAATTTCTTAACTCATATGAGTGAAATCATCACATGTTGAAGATAGGTCCATTACGACACCTTAGCGTGCACTTAAAATCTGAAAAAATTACAGTAAGCAGATAAAAACATATATATTTGATTAAGGGAAATCCCCAGGGCGTAAGTTTCGTAATTTTGAGAAATTTAATTCGGAAAATTTCTTAACTCATATGAGTGAAATCATCACATGTTGAAGATAGGTCCATTACGACACCTTAGCGTGCACTTAAAATCTGAAAAAATTACAGTAAGCAGATAAAAACATATATATTTGATTAAGGAAAATCCCCAGGGCGTAAGTTTCGTAATTTTGAGAAATTTAAATCGGAAAATTTCTTAACTCATATGAGTGAAATCATCACATGTTGAAGATAGGTCCATTACGACACCTTAGCGTGCACTTAAAAATCTGAAAAATTACAGTAAGCAGATAAAAACATATATATTTGATTAAGGGAAAATCCCCAGGGCGTAAGTTTCGTAATTTTGAGAAATTTAAATCGGAAAATTTCTTAACTCATATGAGTGAAATCATCACATGTTGAAGATAGGTCCATTACGACACCTTAGCGTGCACTTAAAATCTGAAAAATTACAGTAAGCAGATAAAACATATATATTTGATTAAGGGAAAATCCCCAGGGCGTAAGTTTCGTAATTTTGAGAAATTTAATTCGGAAAATTTCTTAACTCATATGAGTGAAATCATCACATGTTGAAGATAGGTCCATTACGACACCTCAGCGTGCACATAAAATCTGAAAAAATTACAGTAAGCAGATAAAAACATATATATTTGATTAAGGGAAAATCCCCAGGGCGTAAGTTTCGTAATTTTGAGAAATTTAAATCGGAAAATTTCTTAACTCATATGAGTGAAATCATCACATGTTGAAGATAGGTCCATTACGACACCTTAGCGTGCACTTAAAATCTGAAAAAATTACAGTAAGCAGATAAAAACATATATATTTGATTAAGGAAAATCCCCAGGGCGTAAGTTTCGTAATTTTGAGAAATTTAATTCGGAAAATTTCTTAACTCATATGAGTGAAATCATCACATGTTGAAGATAGGTCCATTACGACACCTTAGCGTGCACTTAAAAATCTGAAAAAATTACAGTAAGCAGATAGAAACAGATATATTTGATTAAGGGAAAATCCCAAGGGCGTAAGTTTCGTAATTTTGAGAAATTTAATTCGGAAAATTTCTTAACTCATATGAGTGAAATCATCACATGTTGAAGATAGGTCCATTACGACACCTTAGCGTGCACTTAAAAATCTGAAAAAATTACAGTAAGCAGATAAAAACATATATATTTGATTAAGGGAAAATCCCCAGGGCGTAAGTTTCGTAATTTTGAGAAATTTAATTCGGAAAATTTCTTAACTCATATGAGTGAAATCATCACATGTTGAAGATAGGTCCATTACGACACCTTAGCGTGCACTTAAAATCTGAAAAAATTACAGTAAGCAGATAAAAACATATATATTTGATTAAGGGAAAATCCCCAGGGCGTAAGTTTCGTAATTTTGAGAAATTTAATTCGGAAAATTTCTTAACTCATATGAGTGAAATCATCACATGTTGAAGATAGGTCCATTACGACACCTTAGCGTGCACTTAAGAAGCTGAAAAAATTACAGTAAGCAGATAAAAACATATATATTTGATTAAGGGAAAATCCCCAGGGCGTAAGTTTCGTAATTTTGAGAAATTTAATTCGGAAAATTTCTTAACTCATATGAGTGAAATCATCACATGTTGAAGATAGGTCCATTACGACACCCTATCGTGCCCTTAAAGACCCGCTACCGATCCAGTAAGCAGATAAAAACATATATATTTGATTAAGGGAAAATCCCCAGGGCGTAAGTTTCGTAATTTTGAGAAATTTAATTCGGAAAATTTCTTAACTCATATGAGTGAAATCATCACATGTTGAAGATAGGTCCATTACGAAACCTTAGCGTGCACTTAAAAATCTGAAAAAATTACAGTAAGCAGATAAAAACATATATATTTGATTAAGGGAAAATCCCCAGGGCGTAAGTTTCGTAATTTTGAGAAATTTAAATCGGAAAATTTCTTAACTCATATGAGTGAAATCATCACATGTTGAAGATAGGTCCATTACGACACCTTAGCGTGCACTTAAAAATCTGAAAAAATTACAGTAAGCAGATAAAAACATATATATTTGATTAAGGAAAAATCCCCAGGGCGTAAGTTTCGTAATTTTGAGAAATTTAAATCGGAAAATTTCTTAACTCATATGAGTGAAATCATCACATGTTGAAGATAGGTCCATTACGACACCTTAGCGTGCACTTAAAAATCTGAAAAAATTACAGTAAGCAGATAAAAACATATATATTTGATTAAGGGAAATCCCCAGGGCGTAAGTTTCGTAATTTTGAGAAATTTAATTCGGAAAATTTCTTAACTCATATGAGTGAAATCATCACATGTTGAAGATAGGTCCATTACGAAACCTTAGCGTGCACTTAAAAATCTGAAAAAATTACAGTAAGCAGATAAAAACATATATATTTGATTAAGGGAAAATCCCCAGGGCGTAAGTTTCGTAATTTTGAGAAATTTAATTCTGAAAATTTCTTAACTCATATGAGTGAAATCATCACATGTTGAAGATAGGTCCATTACGACACCTTAGCGTGCACTTAAAAATCTGAAAAAATTACAGTAACAAGATAAAAACATATATATTTGATTAAGGGAAAATCCCCAGGGCGTAAGTTTCGTAATTTTGAGAAATTTAATTCTGAAAATTTCTTAACTCATATGACCACATGTTGAAGATAGGTCCATTACGACACCTTAGCGTGCACTTAAAAATCTGAAAAAATTACAGTAAGCAGATAAAAACATATATATTTGATTAAGGGAAAATCCCCAGGGCGTAAGTTTCGTAATTTTGAGAAATTTAAATCGGAAAATTTCTTAACTCATATGAGTGAAATCATCACATGTTGAAGATAGGTCCATTACGACACGTTGTGATTATGCCATTATGAATACTAATTGAAAGCAATAATTTCCCCAACAAATTGGCTTTCCTACCTATATACTGCCGCCGCAAGCGTAACTGTTCCATATTTTCTTCCATGCAAAATCAATATTGGACGATTATGCTTGCGACGGCAGTATAGTGAAGCTCATTTTACCTCCAAGAAATTTAGATTAATTATCAAGGCGAATGAATCCAATTTCATTTCTAGGAAATTCAAAGTTTGTCTATCAGTTAATGCATTAAAACTATCAATTGTGTGTGTGTGTCTACAAAATTTGTACACATACACACATACACACATACACACATACACACACACACATACATCCACACATACAGACATCACCTCAATTCGTCGAGCTGAGTCGATCGGTATATAAAAATCGGCCCTCCGGGCCTCCTATCAAAATTTTATTTTTGAAGCAGTATTATAGCCTTTACGTACACTTAGTGTACGAGAAAGGCAAAAACAGCAAAATGTTCTACACTGAATTTTCCTAGATTCGAACTGCTGACCTTTGGAGTGGAAAGCGTTTAGTATACCACAAAACCATCGGGACACACATGGTACGAGTAAATATAAGTATTCATCAAATTGGTATACGTTCATTTCTTTTCAAAGCCACAGAGTTCACTCTGCTAGGGTAACGGTACCAATATTGGAAGTATTATTGAATCAATGAAAGAAAATATATTTGATAAAATCAATAGTGGTTCTAAATTGATAGTTTTAATGCATTAACTGATAGACAAACTTTGAATTTGCTAGACATGAAATTGGATTCATTTCGCCTTGATAATTAATCTAAATTTCTTGGAGGTAAAATGAGCCGTCGCAAGCATAATCGTCCAATATTGATTTTGCATGGAAGAAAATATGGAACAGTTACGCTTGCGGCGGCAGTATATAGGTAGGAAAGCCATTTTGTTGGGGAAATTATTGTTTTCAATTAGTATTCATAATGGCATAATTACAACGTGTCGTATCAGTTAAGAAATGCAATGATGGACAATATTATTGAACCCATTGTCTTCACTGAAGGCATGATCGCCCTATAAGTGTTTATTTGGGTAACCTCTAACGAAGAGAAAACTGTTCAATAATTAATAACGTTTCTCTTTACTAAACGTAATCAGGCCCATTTTTTCTATTATTTTGCTATCATGCGCTCGCATACCCTATATACGAGTGAACTTCTCACGTGGCATCTTTTTTGTGGCGTTCAATCAGCGTATGGGAGCGCAGCTGGTGTACGTGAGGACGCTATGCAAGCACATTTCGGCGGGAGCGAACGGTACTGCATTCGCTTCAGTCGCTTGCCGTCGGATGAATATCGCAGAAGGAAGCATCACCAACACACCGCTTTGGCCCTGACGGAAGCGAGTAAATAAAATGAGGGGCCGGGTGATGCTTTGTTATTTCACCCGGTAAGGGATATAAGGCGTCAATTTTAAAATAATTGTTAAAACGTTAAAACACATTTTAGCCGAAAATAGCTAGATTTTTCGAGTTCGAAATTTAATTTACTTTTAGATTGGCAACATGAAAGTCTAATTATTTCGATTAAAAACATGTGTAAATATGTAGCCTAACATATAGGTGAAGATTTCGGCTATCTTTTGAATTGCGTGGGAGTGCTCTTGGCTCTCAGATTTGACAAATCGATGTTTTAATCTTTAACGCAGAGAAGTCGTTTTAAAAATTTGGTATTGAGTTATAGAAAAGAAAAATTCTTTATAAATATGTTTTCGAAAAAAAAAAGAGAATCGAACGAGCGTCGAACATAGACTCTCTGAGTGAGAGCAGCTCAAAGAAGTTATCCAGTACCATACCAGCCAGTAAATTTATTGTTCTAAAATCATTTTAGTACAGGAAGATATCCAGCGCCATACCAGCCAGTAAGCATATGATCGCACTGGCTGGAGTGGAAATTTCTTCGAAGTTTCCCTCAGAGTTTTCCCAGAACCCCCAGTGAAGTTTTCCTGAAGAGATTTTCCACGGCTAATAGATATGAGGTGGGCAGCCGAGGCAAGAATTGAATAATTAGAATAATTTTCATTAATATCCAGTGACCTCGACCTCACTGGCTGGACTGGCGTTGCATCCAATCAACCCGGAATTTCCCTCAGAGTTTTCCCAGAGCACCCAGTGAAGTTTTCCTGAAGAGATTTTCTACGGCTAATAGATGTGAGGTGGGCAGCCGAGGCAAGAATTGATTAATTAGAATAATTTTCATTAATATCCAGTGACCTCGACCTTACGAAACTTACGCCCTGGGGATTTTCCCTTAATCAAATATATATGTTTTTATCTGCTTACTGTATTTTTTTCAGATTTTTAAGTGCACGCTAAGGTGTCGTAATGGACCTATCTTCAACATGTGGTCATATGAGTTAAGAAATTTTCCGAATTAAATTTCTCAAAATTACGAAACTTACGCCCTGGGGATTTTCCCTTAATCAAATATATATGTTTTTATCTTGTTACTGTAATTTTTTCAGATTTTTAAGTGCACGCTAAGGTGTTGTAATGGACCTATCTTCATCATGTGGTCATATGCGTTAAGAAATTTTCAGAATTAAATTTCTCAAAATTACGAAACTTACGCCCTGGGGATTTTCCCTTAATCAAATATATATGTTTTTATCTTGTTACTGTAATTTTTTCAGATTTTTAAGTGCACGCTAAGGTGTCGTAATGGACCTATCTTCAACATGTGGTCATATGAGTTAAGAAATTTTCCGATTTAAATTTCTCAAAATTACGAAACTTACGCCTTGGGGATTTTTCCTTAATCAAATATATATGTTTTTATCTGCTTACTGTAATTTTTTCAGATTTTTAAGTGCACGCTAAGGTGTCGTCATGGACCTATCTTCAACATGTGGTCATATGAGTTAAGAAATTTTCCGAATTAAATTTCTCAAAATTACGAAACTTACGCCCTGGGGATTTTCCCTTAATCAAATATATATGTTTTTATCTTGTTACTGTAATTTTTTCAGATTTTTAAGTGCACGCTAAGGTGTTGTAATGGACCTATCTTCAACATGTGATGATTTCACTCATATGAGTTAAGAAATTTTCCGATTTAAATTTCTCAAAATTACGAAACTTACGCCTTGGGGATTTTCCCTTAATCAAATATATATGTTTTTATCTGCTTACTGTAATTTTTTCAGATTTTTAAGTGCACGCTAAGGTGTCGTCATGGACCTATCTTCAACATGTGGTCATATGAGTTAAGAAATTTTCCGAATTAAATTTCTCAAAATTACGAAACTTACGCCCTGGGGATTTTCCCTTAATCAAATATATATGTTTTTATCTTGTTACTGTAATTTTTTCAGATTTTTAAGTGCACGCTAAGGTGTCGTAATGGACCTATCTTCAACATGTGATGATTTCACTCATATGAGTTAAGAAATTTTCCGAATTAAATTTCTCAAAATTACGAAACTTACGCCCTGGGGATTTTCCCTTAATCAAATATATATGTTTTTATCTTGTTACTGTAATTTTTTCAGATTTTTAAGTGCACGCTAAGGTGTCGTAATGGACCTATCTTCAACATGTGATGATTTCACTCATATGAGTTAGGGGAAAATACCTATTCTTGGCAGTCTAAGACATTCGCCAAATAGAATGATAAAAATAATGAATAAATACACTAAAACACAGGTATAGTTCAACAGGTATACATTTGTATGCTCTTTCTTTGATGATTGGTGTTCACTAAATATAACAGCTTTTACCACAAACTCAGCAAATTTAATATAAAGTAACAGGTCAACGTTTCTTCTATTGGCATAGCAATTTCTATTATCAGCAATGAGTTTGCTCCCTTTAGCAACTAGACATGGAATTAGAAAACTGGTAATGTATTGGTGCCAAATGCTGGTTGTTTATATCCTCCAGTAGTAAAATTCATTCATATTAATCGGCCGCACGCTCATCTCGCTTCACTCAATTTTGGAACAAACTTTATTGTTTATCAAATTGGTTTAAAACAAAACATGGATTTTTAGCCTTGGCATCAATTTTATGTGCTGTGGACATATAGGCAAAAAGCATTTAAACACATTGTAAAACAAATTTAACCCTTATGCGGCCAACAAAAAACAGACGTGAATGGCAGATAGGGTACCCGTGTACCCAGATATTGATATTATCATAACTTTTACCATTTTCAACCTATTTGAATAATGTTGGCCATTTTGGAGAAGGGAACTTAAATGCTTTTTGTCCGCTGCCAAGATTTACATCTTTTGTCTTTTGTAATGCCTTAGAGTCGTAAGCAAAAGTATATCAACCAGTTTCAAATACACAACTTGCTCGTAGCGGTCCTTACATGATATGTTTGTTTCATCAAAAAAATCATGGTGGTTGTGTACAAGACACGACCGCTCGACGTAAACTACGTAAAACCCAATCTATACACATAAGAATGAATTTTTGTCTATCTGCCCTTATAGACTAGAAAACGGCATGAACATTTGTATGTAGAGGTTTTTGGGAACGATGAAGGTTCTTATGATGGTATTAGACCCCTCCTCTTCTGGAAGGGGGGCTCCCATACAAATGAAATACAAATTTCTGCTTTAATCGAAAAATAATCCAAAAAATGGAATCAAAATTTGCAAATTTCGAATACTTAATCGTCTTTTAAATAATGTAAAAAATATATAATTAATCAATGTTAGGTGTAACGAAGCTCGTCGGTTCTGGTAGTATAGTATATTAACAATATATTCCACCTCGTGAGTCTTCATATATGAATAATGAATAAGCCGCTGGAGCCACCCCATTCTTACACTACGTTTCACAGTTGAATAATAGATAATACCCTAAAAGTAGGCAATTATTTATGGTTGAAATGCGCTATGTAGGAACGGGAATGGTTATGATTGTTTTTAAGAGCTTGGAAAGTATTGAAGTTGCAAATGGAAAACGGTCCTGTCAGCCACATAAGGGTTAAAATACTATGGTGTGGCTATCACTTTTGATATAATTCATGGTCTGCGTACAAATCTGAATAGAAGCATTTGTATTTTAACATTTAAAAATAAATAAATGCCATCGCCGGATATTTTGTTCGTATTTTTGCTAAAATAAAATCACATAGAATTGTGCGTGGTATCTTTTTAGCGTGTGTTTGATATGCTCACAAACACATTCTCTCGCTCTATTCCGAAGTGTGCTGCTGTCAAAGAAAACGAACAGTCCCGATTTTATTTAGTGAAACATAGAGCAAATATTGCATAAATTTGCTCTTTGTGGTGATAATCAAGTGTTGATAAAGTGTAAAAAGTAGTTTACGTACTTAATTTGTCGTGTCATACGCAATAAAGAGGAGAAACAGGCGATCCAAAAAAGTAAGTAACAGTTTGCTTTTCGTGCGCTGCTTTCTTTGGCAATGCAATAATAGCAAGGATTTCGGACGTGCAAATTTGTTTCGGTGATTAACACATCAAATCTTGCTACTTTTACACAAACAACTTATTCAAATGAAAGCTTAGACATGAAATTGTGTGATTGAATCATAATTATGTTCATAAATAGTGTATGTTTGCTGGAAAACGCAAATATTGTTGAGGGTGCCAACAACCGTCGCACCCTGCCAATGCCGTATTCTACCCTAAGAAATTTTCCGATTTAAATTTCTCAAAATTACGAAACTTACGCCCTGGGGATTTTCCCTTAATCAAATATATATGTTTTTATCTTGTTACTGTAATTTTTTCAGATTTTTAAGTGCACGCTAAGGTGTCGTAATGGACCTATCTTCAACATGTGATGATTTCACTCATATGAGTTAAGAAATTTTCCGAATTAAATTTCTCAAAATTACGAAACTTACGCCCTGGGGATTTTCCTTTAATCAAATATATATGTTTTTATCTGCTTACTGTAATTTTTTCAGATTTTAAGTGCACGCTAAGGTTTCGTAATGGACCTATCTTCAACATGTGATGATTTAACTCATATGAGTTAAGAAATTTTCCGATTTAAATTTCTCAAAATGACGAAACGTACGCCCTGGGGATTTTCCTTAAATCAAATATATATGTTTTTATCTGCTTACTGTAATTTTTTCAGATTTTTAAGTGCACGCTAAGGTGTTGTAATGGACCTATCTTCAACATGTGATGATTTCACTCATATGAGTTAAGAAATTTTCCGAATTAAATTTCTCAAAATTACGAAACTTACGCCCTGGAGATTTTCCCTTAATCAAATATATATGTTTTTATCTGCTTACTGTAATTTTTTCAGATTTTTAAGTGCACGCTAAGGTGTTGTAATGGACCTATCTTCAACATGTGATGATTTCACTCATATGAGTTAAGAAATTTTCCGAATTAAATTTCTCAAAATTACGAAACTAACGCCCTGGGGATTTTCCCTTAATCAAATATATATGTTTTTATCTTGTTACTGTAATTTTTTCAGATTTTTAAGTGCACGCTAAGGTGTTGTAATGGACCTATCTTCAACATGTGATGATTTCACTCATATGAGTTAAGAAATTTTCCGAATTAAATTTCTCAAAATTACGAAACTAACGCCCTGGGGATTTTCCCTTAATCAAATATATATGTTTTTATCTTGTTACTGTAATTTTTTCAGATTTTTAAGTGCACGCTAAGGTGTCGTAATGGACCTATCTTCAACATGTGATGATTTCACTCATGAGTTAAGAAATTTTCCGAATTAAATTTCTCAAAATTACGAAACTTACGCCCTGGGGATTTTCCCTTAATCAAATATATATGTTTTTATCTTGTTACTGTAATTTTTTCAGATTTTTAAGTGCACGCTAAGGTGTCGTAATGGACCTATCTTCAACATGTGATGATTTCACTCATATGAGTTAAGAAATTTTCCGATTTAAATTTCTCAAAATTACGAAACTTACGCCCTGGGGATTTTCCCTTAATCAAATATATATGTTTTTATCTTGTTACTGTAATTTTTTCAGATTTTTAAGTGCACGCTAAGGTGTCGTAATGGACCTATCTTCAACATGTGATGATTTCACTCATATGAGTTAAGAAATTTTCCGATTTAAATTTCTCAAAATTACGAAACTTACGCCCTGGGGATTTTCCCTTAATCAAATATATATGTTTTTATCTGCTTACTGTAATTTTTTCAGATTTTTAAGTGCACGCTAAGGTTTCGTAATGGACCTATCTTCAACATGTGATGATTTCACTCATATGAGTTAAGAAATTTTCCGATTTAAATTTCTCAAAATTACGAAACTTACGCCCTGGGGATTTTCCCTTAATCAAATATATATGTTTTTATCTGCTTACTGTAATTTTTTCAGATTTTTAAGTGCACGCTAAGGTGTTGTAATGGACCTATCTTCAACATGTGATGATTTCACTCATGAGTTAAGAAATTTTCCGAATTAAAGTTCTCAAAATTACGAAACTTACGCCCTGGGGATGTTCCCTTAATCGAATATATATGTAATTATCTTGTTACTGTAATTTTTTGAGATGTTTAAGTGCACGCTAAGGTGTTGTAATGGACCTATCTTCAACATGTGATGATTTCACTCATATGAGTTAAGAAATTTTCCGAATTAAATTTCTCAAAATTACGAAACTAACGCCCTGGGGATTTTCCCTTAATCAAATATATATGTTTTTAGCTTGTTACTGGAATTTTTTCAGATTTTTAAGTGCACGCTAAGGTGTCGTAATGGACCTATCTTCAACATGTGATGATTTCACTCATGAGTTAAGAAATTTTCCGAATTAAATTTCTCAAAATTACGAAACTTACGCCCTGGGGATTTTCCCTTAATCAAATATATATGTTTTTATCTTGTTACTGTAATTTGCAAAGGTTCGTAAGTGCACGCTAAGGTGTCGTAATGGACCTATCTTCAACATGTGATGATTTCACTCATATGAGTTAAGAAATTTTCCGATTTAAATTTCTCAAAATTACGAAACTTACGCCCTGGGGATTTTCCCTTAATCAAATATATATGTTTTTATCTTGTTACTGTAATTTTTTCAGATTTTTAAGTGCACGCTAAGGTGTCGTAATGGACCTATCTTCAACATGTGATGATTTCACTCATATGAGTTAAGAAATTTTCCGATTTAAATTTCTCAAAATTACGAAACTTACGCCCTGGGGATTTTCCCTTAATCAAATATATATGTTTTTATCTGCTTACTGTAATTTTTTCAGATTTTTAAGTGCACGCTAAGGTGTTGTAATGGACCTATCTTCAACATGTGATGATTTCACTCATATGAGTTAAGAAATTTTCCGATTTAAATTTCTCAAAATTACGAAACTTACGCCCTGGGGATTTTCCCTTAATCAAATATATATGTTTTTATCTGCTTACTGTAATTTTTTCAGATTTTTAAGTGCACGCTAAGGTGTTGTAATGGACCTATCTTCAACATGTGATGATTTCACTCATATGAGTTAAGAAATTTTCCGAATTAAATTTCTCAAAATTACGAAACTTACGCCCTGGGGATTTTCCCTTAATCAAATATATATGTTTTTATCTTGTTACTGTAATTTTTTCAGATTTTTAAGTGCACGCTAAGGTGTTGTAATGGACCTATCTTCAACATGTGATGATTTCACTCATATGAGTTAAGAAATTTTCCGATTTAAATTTCTCAAAATTACGAAACTTACGCCCTGGGGATTTTCCCTTAATCAAATATATATGTTTTTATCTTGTTACTGTAATTTTTTCAGATTTTTAAGTGCACGCTAAGGTGTTGTAATGGACCTATCTTCAACATGTGATGATTTCACTCATATGAGTTAAGAAATTTTCCGATTTAAATTTCTCAAAATTACGAAACTTACGCCCTGGGGATTTTCCCTTAATCAAATATATATGTTTTTATCTTGTTACTGTAATTTTTTCAGATTTTTAAGTGCACGCTAAGGTGTTGTAATGGACCTATCTTCAACATGTGATGATTTCACTCATATGAGTTAAGAAATTTTCCGATTTAAATTTCTCAAAATTACGAAACTTACGCCCTGGGGATTTTCCCTTAATCAAATATATATGTTTTTATCTTGTTACTGTAATTTTTTCAGATTTTTAAGTGCACGCTAAGGTGTTGTAATGGACCTATCTTCAACATGTGATGATTTCACTCATATGAGTTAAGAAATTTTCCGATTTAAATTTCTCAAAATTACGAAACTTACGCCCTGGGGATTTTCCCTTAATCAAATATATATTTTTTTTATCTTGTTATTGTAATTTTTTCAGATTTTTAAGTGCACGCTAAGGTGTTGTAATGGACCTATCTTCAACATGTGATGATTTCACTCATATGAGTTAAGAAATTTTCCGAATTAAATTTCTCAAAATTACGAAACTTACGCCCTGGGGATTTTCCCTTAATCAAATATATATGTTTTATCTTGTTACTGTAATTTTTCAGATTTTTAAGTGCACGCTAAGGTGTTGTAATGGACCTATCTTCAACATGTGATGATTTCACTCATATGAGTTAAGAAATTTTCCGAATTAAATTTCTCAAAATTACAGAAACTTACGCCCTGGGGATTTTCCTTAATCAAATATATATGTTTTTATCTTGTTACTGTAATTTTTCAGATTTTAAGTGCACGCTAAGGTGTTGTAATGGACCTATCTTCAACATGTGATGATTTCACTCATATGAGTTAAGAAATTTTCCGAATTAAATTTCTCAAAATTACGAAACTTACGCCCTGGGGATTTTCCCTTAATCAAATATATATGTTTTTATCTTGTTACTGTAATTTTTTCAGATTTTTAAGTGCACGCTAAGGTGTTGTAATGGACCTATCTTCAACATGTGATGATTTCACTCATATGAGTTAAGAAATTTTCCGAATTAAATTTCTCAAAATTACGAAACTTACGCCCTGGGGATTTTCCCTTAATCAAATATATATGTTTTTATCTGCTTACTGTAATTTTTTCAGATTTTTAAGTGCACGCTAAGGTTTCGTAATGGACCTATCTTCAACATGTGATGATTTCACTCATATGAGTTAAGAAATTTTCCGAATTAAATTTCTCAAAATTACGAAACTTACGCCCTGGGGATTTTCCCTTAATCAAATATATATGTTTTTATCTTGTTACTGTATTTTTTTCAGATTTTTAAGTGCACGCTAAGGTGTCGTAATGGACCTATCTTCAACATGTGATGATTTCACTCATATGAGTTAAGAAATTTTCCGAATTAAATTTCTCAAAATTACGAAACTTACGCCCTGGGGATTTTCCTTAATCAAATATATATGTTTTATCTTGTTACTGTAATTTTTCAGATTTTTAAGTGCACGCTAAGGTGTTGTAATGGACCTATCTTCAACATGTGATGATTTCACTCATATGAGTTAAGAAATTTTCCGAATTAAATTTCTCAAAATTACGAAACTTACGCCCTGGGGATTTTCCTTAATCAAATATATATGTTTTTATCTTGTTACTGTAATTTTTTCAGATATTTAAGTGCACGCTAAGGTGTTGTAATGGACCTATCTTCAACATGTGATGATTTCACTCATATGAGTTAAGAAATTTTCCGAATTAAATTTCTCAAAATTACGAAACTTACGCCCTGGGGATTTTCCTTAATCAAATATATATGTTTTTATCTTGTTACTGTAATTTTTTCAGATTTTTAAGTGCACGCTAAGGTGTTGTAATGGACCTATCTTCAACATGTGATGATTTCACTCATATGAGTTAAGAAATTTTCCGAATTAAATTTCTCAAAATTACGAAACTTACGCCCTGGGGATTTTCCCTTAATCAAATATATATGTTTTTATCTTGTTACTGTAGATTTTTCAGATTTTTAAGTGCACGCTAAGGTGTCGTAATGGACCTATCTTCAACATGTGATGATTTCACTCATATGAGTTAAGAAATTTTCCGAATTAAATTTCTCAAAATTACGAAACTTACGCCCTGGGGATTTTCCCTTAATCAAATATATATGTTTTTATCTTGTTACTGTAATTTTTCAGATTTTTAAGTGCACGCTAAGGTGTCGTAATGGACCTATCTTCAACATGTGATGATTTCACTCATATGAGTTAAGAAATTTTCCGAATTAAATTTCTCAAAATTACGAAACTTACGCCCTGGGGATTTTCCCTTAATCAAATATATATGTTTTTATCTTGTTACTGTAATTTTTTCAGATTTTTAAGTGCACGCTAAGGTGTTGTAATGGACCTATCTTCAACATGTGATGATTTCACTCATATGAGTTAAGAAATTTTCCGAATTAAATTTCTCAAAATTACGAAACTTACGCCCTGGGGATTTTCCCTTAATCAAATATATATGTTTTTATCTTGTTACTGTAATTTTTTCAGATTTTTAAGTGCACGCTAAGGTGTTGTAATGGACCTATCTTCAACATGTGATGATTTCACTCATATGAGTTAAGAAATTTTCCGAATTAAATTTCTCAAAATTACGAAACTTAAATTTTCCGAATTAAATTTCTCAAAATTACGAAACTTATGCCCTGGGGATTTTCCCTTAATCAAATATATATGTTTTTATCTTGTTACTGTAATTTTTTCAGATTTTTAAGTGCACGCTAAGGTGTTGTAATGGACCTATCTTCAACATGTGATGATTTCACTCATATGAGTTAAGAAATTTTCCGATTTAAATTTCTCAAAATTACGAAACTTACGCCCTGGGGATTTTCCCTTAATCAAATATATATGTTTTTATCTTGTTACTGTAATTTTTTTCAGATTTTTAAGTAAACCATGTTAATTCAATACGACGGAACATTTAAATGTCTGTCCGTACTATTCACTTACATTTATTTGCAAATATTCCCCCCGGTGATGTGTAATTAAGTGTCCGAAGTTGGAATCACTGTGTCCGAACTATGATTCCAATGGCAGCTGCTGTCCGAAATTTAAATCAAACAGAAGCCGAATATTTTCGGGAATTGCAAAGATTCTAAGCTACTATTCGGACAATTTAAACCCGTTGCTATAAGGTAAGGGCTATACATTATACAGTATACCCCCGCTGATCCGACAAATGTATGGCCGGACTATCGGGGTTTCTCTCGTTAATCCGACTGTCAAATCCATACAAACGAACCAAAACAAAATCACAGCACAAATTTGAAAACTGACAGCATAATGTGTTTAAATGGGTGTTGATACTTTTTAATCCGGAAAATTCCGAATTAGTGAGATCTGGACTAACGAGTCGTCGGACTAGCGAGGTCCGGATAAGCGGGGGGATACTGTAGTTGAAATGGTGATTTAAACAGAATGATTGAAAATGCATGAATACAGATTAGTTTTGTATCAGAAATTGCTTAAGTGTCCGAAGTTTAAGTTTGCACGGTACTTACGCCTAAATGCGTGCAACACGAGCATATTTATAGTACGATGAAACTCTTAATGGGAGCAAGCCGCGGATAAACTTTAAAAATATTCATAGATGCAAGGCATTTTTCATAACACATTATTGTTCTATGTCACTATATCTCATCACTATTTTAATATTATTTATTTTTTGCAATTTGCAATTATTATGAAATTCAATAGTGATCAACAGCGTTTTAGTCTCTGTCGGATGCAACTTGTTGCAAGAAAATCGGTTAAGAGTTTCTATGTGAAAATTTGGATAATGTTTTTTATGGCATTTTGTGCACACACACACGCACACACATACACACACACGCACACACGGACAGACAGACATTTGTTCAGCTCATCGAGCTGAGTCGAATGGTATATAACACTATGGGTCTCCGGGACTTCTATCAAATTTCGAATTTGGAGTGAAATGATAGCCTTTCGGTACAACTAAGTTGTACGAGAAAGGCAAGACAAAATTCTATTAATAAAATTATCAGACTTGGGCAAAATGTGCTATTTTAGGGGAACTGTTCCGTTCTCCAAACACCCGTCGCTGTATTCACGAATTTCGTTATTACTTCTATTTGCTAACATGCGTGTTTACTGCTGAAAAAAATCCTCGAAAAAATCACAACAATAAGAAACAAGTCAAGTAGCAGTAACCCTACTAGTTGTCGTTTAGTACCAATCACAACTTAACATTTGGTCAGTCATATGACATGACTCGTACTCATCCTGGTATCAAATGAATTATGAAACCAATCACTTCCGTGGTTGAGCAATCCAAATCTCTCTGGGCTAATTTTATTCTTCTGCCACCGCTGCCATTGCTGCCTCAACCATAATCGGCCTCTACCCGTGAACTCCGATCGATGCTACGAGCGATCGCATCTATCCCAACCGATACCACTGCATCCGACCATCATCAAGCACAGAATGACAAAAAAAATGCGCCGACTTCATTCATGCGTATTCGCTCTCCTGCTGGTGACTGCATGCTGTGTAGGTAAACACAGCGAACGAACGAACGAAACGAAAAATGCAAGAGCAAAAAGCACGTCAGTACTCGCTGCTGTCACAAATTGTAATGACTCGCATACGGGAGGTACTGCTTCTTTTATACATAAAGAAAATCTTGCGGTGAACCCGAAGGCCCGTGACATACCGCATTCTGATGTCCGTGTTAGGAATGCACGGGATTGGTTACATATGAAATTTTTGCTAGCTTGACAAGAATTGAAATTTTCAATAGCTTATCGTTAATAATCTTAAGTTTCAATGAAATAGGTAAATTGCTGGAAAGCGTCCGAGTCGATTGATATATAAATCTTAAAAATCCATCAAAAGATAAAGGCGCTAGTAACGTTCGAAATCTTTCCTTTCAGCGTAACGATCTCGATTTCCAAAAATCTAAATGACACCCAGTATAGTAAAGAAAGACGTAAGTCCTACGTCAAAAAAGAGCTCGCACCAGTGTTCCAAATTTTGCTATACCAGTTTTCTGATCTATTTTTGCCTTTCTCGTATACTAAGAGTGAAATCAGGAGTGATTCAGTTTCATTGCAAATTTTCGACCACTATTCTAGTTTGAATCTGGAGCAAAATAGAACAAACTTGCTGGTTCCCCCAGCAGTGTTCTATTCATGTTTTTCAAATTTTCAATTAATTGAAATTATTATGTTACTGGCAAGAAAGGCGCCGTAATTGCATAGTGGATTGATCCGTAGATAAAATGACGCATCCATACACCAAAACAATTGAACAATATTTGAATCTCGTGATTCAATCGTGGTTCAAATCTGCAGAAAATAGAACGGAGCGTTATACCAGTTTTATTTTTTTGACAGTTGACTGGTATAAAAACTGAATCTAGAACAGCTACTGGGAAAATTAATGTTTCAGATTCATATTCAAACTGACAGCCCCGAACGATTTGAATCACTGCTGATTTTACTCTAAGTATTTACGTAAAGGCTATATGTTCGCTTTTTTGCACTTACCCTCAACCAACGTGGCAATACATTTTAACTAATGCAAAAACATGCAAAATGATCGAAAAAAAGTGATCTATTCTCCTAAAGAGCTTTTTTGACCTTTCTAATGTGATTCTTTCAATATATTTTATAATGCACGAGAAAGGCATAATCACTGCTAGGTGGATTAATCTGGGTTTTTATGACTGATTTTGCTCAAATTTGGCCTAAACATTCTTTGCATATCAAAGAATGGTGTGGCCAGATTTCATAAAATTCGGTCAACAAAAACCCCCCTGCCAATAATAAAACAAAACCTGCCAAAGCCGTCTGTTCCCCTATATAATTATATTCACTTCCAAGACGATTTTGTGATAGAAGATCCGGAGACCCTTCTTCTTCTTCTGGAATGGAATTTGGCTTAGCTTTTCAACTTAGTATTCTATTAGCATTTCCTCAGTTATTAATTAGAAGCTTCTCTATGCCCGCCATTGCATGAGTATGTATCTTGTGTGGCAAGTACAATGGATACACTATGCCCAGGGTGTCGAGAAAGTTTCCAACCCGAAAACATTCTAGACCGGACCGAGGATCGAATTCGCCATCTCAAACACTCATCTTTTAGGCACTTATCTTGATCCGATTAATGTACGAGAAAGGCACAAACATCGCTAGGTGGATCAATCGGGGTTTTTTTTAAGAAAACCCAGATCAATCCACCTAGCGGTGATGATGCCTTTCTCGTGCGGTAAAAAATAGTATTTTGGGCGAGATTTTGGGCAAGGAAATCGGTTTAGGGTAAGTGCATTAAACGTGAGCTAGACTTTTTTACGCGCTTTTCTAAGAGAAAAAGTATTTTGGCCTTAACTCCCAAGCCCATAGTCCGATCCGGCCAATTTTCAATATAAAACAATGGGGCAGAATACTGCGTCAAATGCATCCTGTTGCGAAGAAATCGGTCAAGGGTAAGTACAAAAAAAGTGAGCGAGACTTTTTCACGCGCTTTTTTATGAGAAAAAGTATTTTGGCCATAACTCCCAAGCCCATAGTCCGATTCGGCCAATTTTTAATAGGAAATAATGGGGCAAATGCAACCTGTTGCGAAGAAATCGGTCAACGGTAAGTACAAAAAAAGTGAGCGAGACTTTTTTACGCGCTTTTTTATGAGAAAAAGTATTTTGGCCATAACTCCCAAGCCCATAGTCCGAACCGGCCAATTTTTAATAGGAAACAATGGGGCAGAATACTGCATCAAATGCAACCTGTTGCGAAGAAATCGGTCAAGGGTAAGTACAAAAAAAGTGAGCGAGACTTTTTTACGCGCTTTTTCATGAGAAAAAGTATTTTGGCCATAACTCTCAAGCCCATAGTCCGATCCGGCCAATTTTCAATAGGAAACAATGGGGCAGAATACTGCGTCAAATGCAACCTGTTGCGAAGAAATCGGTCAAGGGTAAGTACAAAAAAGTGAGCGAGACTTTTTGCTCTTTTGGTGCGCACATACACACACACATACACACACACACACACACGCACACACACAGACATCACCTCAATTCGTCGAGCTGAGTCGATTGGTATATAACACTATGGGTCTCCGAGCCTTCTATAAAAAGTTTGTTTTTGGAGTGAACATATAGCCTTTACGTATACTTAGACTACGTTCAGATTATGAGCTATATTACTTGATATACAGCATCTTGACATCAGTGTTTGTACATCTAGTTTTCACTGGAAATAATGCATATGGCATCTCATGTCAAGATTCGCTATATCAAGTGATATAGCTCATAATCTGAACGTACTATTAGACTACGTTCAGATTATGAGCTATATCACTTGATATAGAGCATCTTGACATCAGTGTTTGTACATCTAGTTTTTACTGGAAATAATGCATATGGCATCTCATGTCAAGATTCGCTATATCAAGTGATATAGCTCATAATCTGAACGTACTATTATAGTACGTTCAGATTATGAGCTATATCACTTGATATAGCGAATCTTGACATGAGATGCCATATGCATTATTTCCAGTGAAAACTAGATGTACAAACACTGATGTCAAGATGCTGTATATCAAGTATTATAGCTCATAATCTGAACGTAGTCTAAGACTACGTTCAGATTATGACCTATATCACTTAATATAGCGAATCTTGACATGAGATGCCATATGCATTATTTCCAGTGAAAACTAGATGTACAAACACTGATGTCAAGATGCTCTATATCAAGTGATATAGCTCATAATCTGAACGTAGTCTTAAACTACGTTCAGATTATGAGCTATATCACTTGATATAGAGCATCTTGACATCAGTGTTTGTACATCTAGTTTTCACTGGAAATAATGCATATGGCATCTCATGTCAAGATTCGTTATATCAAGTGATATAGCTCATAATCTGAACGTACTATTAGACTACGTTCAGATTATGAGCTATAATACTTGATATACAGCATCTTGACATCAGTGTTTGTACATCTAGTTTTCACTGGAAATAATGCATATGGCATCTCATGTCAAGATTCGCTATATCAAGTGATATAGCTCATAATCTGAACGTACTATTAGTATACGAGAAAGGCAAAAAACATTAATCATTAGGGGTACAGTGATTATAATAACAGTGTCGTCAAGTGTCAGAATTGGAACAGAATCGTCTGTCAGTTCCATACAAATGCGCGTTCCAAACGAGCAGGAGACCTGTCAAACGTGGCACATGACGTTACTCTTCTTATAGGACTCTAATTAGGGGGATTCAGTTAACGGCGTAGGTTGATGTGTATCTGTTTATGGAAATGTTTCATAGGCGATTTGAAATATGTCCTTAGTGATTGAGTGTGAAACATTTCTATAATCAGATACGCAGCAACCTACACTGAGCCAAAACATCGACCTTAAATCGACTGATTTGACTTGACTTGACTTGTTTAAAATATTATTCCTTCCACAAGTGTATGCTGTCCCACTGTGTATGACTTCCCATGTAAAACCGAATGAAAATCATCCGACCAGCAAACAACACTTATAACGCTTGTTGAATGATGTGTCACTCAAATTTCATATACATCTATACCGAAGTAGAATGATTGAGATACCGGATGATATTTGTTTTGGTTTGTCCCCACAACAAAGTTCATTCGGTATTGAAATGCATTGTGTACATATGAATGTGCGGATTGGTTGAGTGAGTGCCTGCCAGAGGCAAAGCAAACATTATCGCCATGTTTTCTTTTAATTTTCTGCCACAATAGTCCGTGCTATTTCCAATCGCAAGCTAGTTTCGAGCGACTTGGAGTTTATTTCCAGGCGCTATGGATTTGTGGTTCGTATGAAAAACATAATCAGTCAAGTAATAAGTGCACACCTCGGTGCACACAATAATTTAAATATTGTTTTCATCCTCAGTGATAATTCATCTTGCTGTCATCACGGACTTGGCTTGCGCTCGCGCAGCTTCCAGTAAGTAAAAACATTCGATTAAATACTCACGGAAACATAAAATAAGTATTGTTTCTACAAGATTTTGCAGGATCTCAGGAGGATTGATGTAACGTTGTTCTGGTTCCATCATAAGAACATTCCCGAAGAAACCCGTACGGTACAGAAGGCAGCGCAGTGAAGCTCGGTCCGAAGAATGGCCATATTTTTGTAGACGAACCAATAAATGAAGTACACAATACGCAAATAAAATGTGCATGCTATTTCTGAATATTATTCGTGTTTTACTTGATTGTTCAAAAAAATGGTAATTGAATTTGTCACCCAGTTTTCAAATTGAAAAACATTATTTTCAAATTAAAATAATTTCAAAACCATTCTGGAATCATCTGTTCCCCGAATATTCCTCACCTTCACACCATCTGCATTGGGCAATGGAAATGGGATGACTATCATACGTGACGCACGTTAGCGAATGGGAGCTGGCAAATGACGATCATCCTGAAAGTGAATGATTATCGTTAAGGGGCGGGACCAAATCAAGTACCAGTCGCTATCAGGATGAAGATTTGGTTCAGTGTACGCCGTTAAGTGTATACCCCTATTGCCTTTTAATTTTAATTCTCAAAATAAGACAGATCCTGAGAATTCCTCTATTCCTATTCCTATTCCCCTATCCTCTATATACAGACATCACCTCGATTCGTCGAACTGAGTCGATCGGTATATAACACTATGGGTCTCCGGGCCTTCTATCAAAAGTTGTTCTTTGGAGTAGTCCTATAGCCTTTCGGTACAACTTTAAATAAAATTTGGTGCCTAGCTTAACAGAAATGAAATATTTCAAAATAAAATTTGGTGCCTAGCTTAACGCTACTTGACATACAGATGGCGCTTCGAACGGTTAAAAATATTTTTTTGGTGCCTAGGTTTTTGGTGCCTAGCTTAACGCAAGTGAAAAATGGTTAGGTTTGTGATTGTTTACGATATTTTGATAAGTATACCTTGACTTTCTTCTACATTCATTTGATATTTCCGAGGATCTCGGAAATGTTTGCGTGCCCAACATGCAACAACCCTGGTACAGATCGGAGATCGAAGGAATCCATCTTAGATTTTTTTGTTTCTTCGTACGCGTCCGTCTGTCAGCATTCCTCCAAACTAAATAACCAAAGTTGGCGACGTCGTAATAAGCCATTTTACACCCAAAATTAACTGCTCTATGGCAACCCCACCGGTACTTACGTTTCTCCTGTTCCGTAAAAGTAGACATTGTACTTTTTCTTCTCGAATTTCAAGATCTAAAAATGAGTTCCTGATATTAGCGGAGGGAAAACCAAAGCCACCCATATTTGCAAGCGCTTACCTTTGCTGGCCAGGGCGGATAACCTTTCACCTTGGCAAACACCAAATCCCCTACGCTATACGTTTTCTTCGGCGCAACCATTGTTACTTCAGTTAGTTTTTATGTCAAATTCTGCGGAATGATACTTGTATAGTCTTCCGAATACCGGAGAAAAACTTCTGCCACTGAATTACCGTAAAAAGCGGGACAAGCTTTTCGATGGAGCGATGCGCTTCCTCACTTCTCTGCTTTTTCTGTTCAATGAATCGAAGCAGTGACGGATCCGTCGACGACGCACAAACACCACTGAAGCTGGACGCAACCGTTACAAAAACTGACATTTTGCCGTGACGCTCGTTATTTGAAAATGCTGCATAGGCTAACAGAAAAACACGGAGAGAAATAAAAAGTAAAATCAGCAGTAATTGGGTTCTTAATGGGTATCGATGTTTTTACATATTCTGAATCTGTAGGAAAAACTGAGCCTAACTCCAATTTTTCAGAATTATTGGAGTGCCGGAACTATTTTTAATTTGCATTTTAAATTGATATGGGACTAAAAATTTGTTCTTATGCTGCATGGGCCAACTGTCATTCTATGAATGTTAGTGTCATTCTATCGATTGAAATGGATTATTGTTTGCTGTATAAAAATGTAAATAAAAGGTTTACAAACAAAATAAAAACATGTTGGAGATCAGAAAAGCATGCTCTTTATGTTGAACTATAAAAAACCTCATATTTTTCTTCGCTAAACAACCCAATTGTGGTACTCTATACACTCTATACATGGTCCGCGAATGTTTTCCCCATGTATTTTTACATATGCGGTGTTTTCGGGATTTGGACACGGAAAATCAAAATCCCGGCCCCATTTTAAATGCATGGGTACCAAAATCTGACGGAAAAATTTTCCGAGGTATAAGGTAGGCTTTATGCGCTTGAAAGAGAAAGGTGATTAGCGTCAGCAATCCTCAATGCTAAGTTTTGACAAGGCAAGTGAATTGAACAACTCAAGCTGTGAACCATTTCAGCGATTCGTTTAACTTTTAGTTAAAATTTGACAGAATGACACTAACATTCAATCATAGAATGACAGTTGGCCCATGCAGCATAAGAACAAATTTTTAGTCCCATATTAATTTAAAATCCAAATCAAGCATAATTTTTCATAACGACGTATGTAACAAAAGTAAACAAAACGAGGTTTTTAATACAACGTGACAATCACACGCGGCTTTATATAATACGCATCGATTTTACTGATTTCGGATCTTAAAATTCTTTAATTCAATCTTTTTACGAATCGACGTATGTCAAAAATCTATTTTTGAAGTCTCACTGTTACATACGTCGCTTTAACATATGAGAACTAAGAGCGACCTATGTAACAAAAAAAGCAAAACAAAGCAAAACTGCAGTTGCGTCAATCGTGCACTATGGAAAACCGACCAATGTACACCGACGTGCGTGCAGCATACCGGTGTATGTATAATTTTATCGTTTTTCACAGTGAATTTGAATGAACTGAGATTTGATGTGAAGCACGCTTATTACGTGTCATGTAATGACGCATGCCAGCGGAAAAAAGTATTGGAAAAAGATTTAGTTTTAAAACAGTTTTAGAAAAAGTTTTGCCAACTTTCTGCAAAGGATTTCTCGAATCCTCATAATTGTTACATACGTCGTTATGAAAAATTATGCTTGAAATTAAAAATTGTTTTGGGGCTCTAAAAATTCTGAAAAATTGAGGTTAGGCTCAGTTTTTTTATGCAGATTCAGAATATGTAAAAACATACACTGAGCTCAAAACTCCATTATATTTTATGTGCAGCAAGCATATAAAAATGATTCAACGACTCCCAATGAGATTTTATGTGCGGCATTTAAACTGTACTAGAATTTATCTGCTCTATATTTAAATGTTATTGGTGCTACTAATAAAATTTCAATGTGACGGCCAATACATAAGTTCTATCAAGCCTTGCATATCTTCTTCTTCTTCTTATTGGCATTACATCCCCACACTGGGACAGAGCCGCCTCGCAGCTTAGTGTTCATTTAGCACTTCCACAGTTATTAACCGCGAGGTTTCTAAGCCAGGTTACCATTTTTGCATTTGTATATCATGAGGCTAGCACGATGATACTTTTATGCCCAGGGAAGTCGAGACAATTTCCAATCCGAAAATTGCCTAGACCGGCACCGGGAATCGAACCCAGCCACCCTCAGCATGGTCTTGCTTTGTAGCCGCGCGTCTTACCGCTCGGCTAAGGAGGGCCCACAAGCCACAAGCCTTGCATATATATAATACGATACAATGAACAGCATGAAAATAATAATAAAATGTCAGACAATCTTCGCACATACGTGGTGCCGCTATTTATTACAGACAGGTAAATGTTATAATTTTTAAATCAGATTTTATGTTTTGTTATTTAATTTCTTGCTTTTAATACATTTTATTGTATATTATGAAATTAGCGTTAACCCAAGTGCAACGTATACGTTCTGGCAAGCGTTAAAATGGAGCCAAATGTTCCTCCTGCTAGCAGCAAATCGCTGATTCTTGGCTCTTTGGCGCGGTATCCTCTGCGAACGCTAGTGAACTACTCCGCGAAACACCGCATACTTCATCAGCAGTCATCATCGGCCGGAAGATCCATCGTCGAATGTAAATAGACAGCAGCTCTAACCCAACTCCCGAATCCGGCATTGCTGCTACGGAACCAGCTTTACAAATAAGTTATTAATGCAAGAAATTGTTACTCCGTCAGTAACACCGGTAAGAAATGAGGACGATGAAAGGGACAAATATGTGCTGACTAAAGAATTTAATTATCGGTTTCAGGAAGGCAAACATCATGTAGCTTGATCTATCGGAGCCGATTTTGCGAGATCGCGAGTCAACGAATCAACAAACAGATTGTCGGATGATGAGGAGATCAAAATCAATCGGTTAGAGTTGAGTCCGCTGAGACACGATTGATCCGGATTGAAAGTGCCTGGTCGAAGCATCCGTCCTCCGGATGCCGTTAGGGAAGATCAGTTTGCGCAGTATTCGAAATAAGGTGTTTAGAAGTGAAAATTGTTGACATTTTATAAAGAAAGATCTTGTCGAGAGAGACAAGATGGTAAAACTGGCAAAGGTTCGCAAACGTATCCATTGTAGAGGGCTCTTAAAGCCCCAAACGCAATACAACGGAACGGCGACGGAAACGGCAAATTTGACAGAAAATATATGGGCTAACTGTCAAATTTTCCGTTTCCGTCGCCGTTCCGTTGTATTGCGTTTGGGGCTTAAGGCCTCAGAGCGAAATTGAAGAAGACAAAAAATCGCAATATTTAAAAGTCGATGTACTTTGAGGGATGATAAAATAAATAAAAAAGAATATTCCTTCACATCTCTTGTTATTTTATATATTAAGAATTTAAATATTAAATCAGCTTGAAACGATTCTAAAAGTGGGTCAAATGATTTTTATTAGTTGCTGCACATGAAAGGTATTCAAATTGCCCAATAAGATATATTGCACATGCCTTTAAATTCTATTTAGCGGTGCACATAAAATATAAGAGTTGCAAAATTTCTCATTCTATGTGCAAGATTAATAAAGTGCATGTGCAAAGCTTGATTGCAAAAATATATGTGCAGTGCACATAAGTTTTAGATGGAAATTTATCTGAGTGTATATACCCCTATAAACAACCCAATTATGAGTTGATTTGCGGTTCCGTGTATGCGTTATATAACCTATGCAGCATTTCCAATTAGAGCGTTTTGTATGCGAGCATGCTAGCTTACTTTTTCATTAATGTGTTATGAGTAACGTATACATCAGTTTCTCTCTTTCCGAAGAGTAAACGAAGTGAACGCAAAAGAAGTGATTTTTTCGGAAAGGTTTGTCTGTCTTCTACTTTCCATTAAACAGTGCAAGGTAGAAAAAGTTGTCATAACTTTTTTCGTCTTTTGAACGTGAAAACAGTGTTTGTTCTAACGTTTTTTGTATTATCCATGGTATTAGAATATTTCTCTAGTGTTCTTGCTTAATTTTTCTTGAAATAAACCTCAGGAAAGGTGAGTTTTATTCGATTTATTTTCATCTTCAGCCACCAGGAAGAATGCGCTGACGGGTTTTGGAACAAAAGAAGTGGCTCTCGCGCTCTTGCCCGCCCCTTCTCAACTTGCTCAAATCTCGCACGTTCGGATTTTAATGCTGCCGTGTTGCCAAGAATTATTTCTGCAAACTGAAAAGATTTTAAAACGATAGCCGAACCATAATAGAAACGGTTAATACTAAAGACACATCTGTGGTATTTGTACCATGGTACAAGATGACAAGAAAATTATTCCAAGACTATCTTTGATAAAGACAATAATTGGTATGATACTAACTTCAAGATTCTTGTACCATGGTTCTTATACCACCAGTGTGTCATTAGTATAACGTTCTACATTGTACCATAATGAACTAGTTTTATGATAGTTTAGACTACAAATTCATAAATCTTATTTTCTACCTTTTTTTAATCTCATTTCTTATATAACTTATAAGAAGTTTATCACCGTTGTTTTCTACCTACAATTAAAGTAAGTTTTACCTAGTTTACCCTTAGATTTATATTCTACGTTAAGTTTCACCTGACTTTTCACATTGAATTCAATGGATACGTAAATTTCATCTGAAATTTCTGAAGCGTTTTCAGTAACGTAAAAATTTAGGTGCTTCCTTGACGTCACCTAAGCATTAAATGTAAAAGATTTACGTTATTATTTTCATCAAACTTTCAAAGATTTATTGAAAAGTGATTTAGCTTGTTTAGTGGAATGTCTACTAAAATACGATACACTGAAGACGGCCTCAAACAAGAAAAAAATACGTATATGCAGTGTTGGTAAAAACTCAAAATCTCAAAACTCATGGATGATTTAAATCAAGCGTGAGTTGAAACGCACCCAACTCAGCACCTAAAAACTCATGGATGAGTTGAATCATCCATTTGAATCATCGCAGGTTTTCTTTTGTTCTCCTTCGTTAAAAACAGTGAAATGACGTTTGTCGCATAAAATATTAAACACTCTTTTATGTATAGGCAATAAATTTCCCCCAAATTGATTTCAAATGCGTTTTTAAGCCAAAATGATTTTTTGGCAAATGAGTGAAATGATGCGTTTTAGCATGAAAAATTCAAGCGTGATGCATTCCTTTAAAATCGCAGATGATTTCATTCGCACGGGAGCGCTCGTTGATTGAGATTTATGAGTGGTTTTACCAACACTGCGTATATGTAAAGAATACAACGCAATGGAAGTGCTAAACTCGTCTTATGACAGGTGTGTAAACTACAATGTTTAGGTTATTAAATTGCGAATTGTATGACTTCTAATGTCACGATTTGCTATATCAATTGATATGAAAATTTAGGTAAACTAAAGTCGTTGTAGTAATGTATTACCTACTGCAAATACGGATTTAAGACTACGTTCAGACTGGTGATATAGCTACTTGATATAGAGAATCTTGAACTAGATTTGTGAACTTTGATGTCAAGCTACTCTATATCAAGTGATATAGCTCGTAGTCTGGATGGCACATAAGACTGAGCTATTTCAAATAAGTATGAAATAATTATGTTCTTATAATTTATCATATTGTAATTGTAATTTTATTGTGTTCGACAATGTGTTAGTTTACACTGTGTATCAAGTTAAGGAAAACTAATATTAAACTGATAATAAAAAGATTAAGTTTGTGGTGAAATCAAAATATTCGCATTGTTCCATTATAATGATCTCTGGCGACACGGATTTAGTGCGATGCACATTGTGCGTTTGACGTTTCTGCATCGCGCATCCATGTTGTGGGTTGGCGATGCAGCAGACTGCGAGAGCTGATGGGAGTTGACAGTCACTGAAAGAGAAAAAGCAAAAACCAGTCGCTGGTTAGCTGATCTCGAGACTCCATACTAATTCTAGTTTTCTTGTGATTTGTGATCTTATTTGTGCAGGAATTCCATAAAATCTTCAGAAATCAGCTCATCTGGAACTCCAATGTCTAGATTAAACTCTCATGGAGCAACGGGATTACGGAATATCAATCTTGAAGAGGTAAGTCGTAGCCACTGTGTGAAAAGTTGTTTTGTAAGTTTTCACAACTCGAGATCAAGCGAAAATGTTTCGTAATTATTAGTTTTTGCTTCATTATTTTATCTGTGCGCTTGCTGCTACTGCTGATTAATTTATATTTTTTACTGCGTATTTTTAAGAAGGTGCTCTCTGTTTTTGTTTTCGTTGCAGATATGGGCCGATCTGGAAGGTGGAATAAAACAGGTCTACAAACAGGAGCAGAGCCTGAGCTTTGCCCGTTATATGCAGCTCTATACGTAAGTATATAAATAATTTTATTGGTTTTTCGTATCAGGAACTACCTACATACTTACATGCTAACAGAGAGATGCATGCGTAAACATGACGAAATGTTTCGGATGATTCACGCATGACGTTGACGAAAAAAGTTATCTGAGACGGTGCATATAAAATGTGTTGACGTTTGGTCTGCAGCTGCCAAGCTACAATTAGTGCGTTTGTATTTACTATCTCGAATGAGGGTTAGAATCCAGGACTCCAGGTTGTTCTATTTCTAGTTTTGCATCGATTAATAGATCATTCCAATAAGAGGTACCATCAATCAGCAGAATTTTCATATTCTGTTGCGGATGTTGCTGGATGTACTCCGGCAGGTTTATTTTGATGATCAAATTAATGTAGATTACACACAATGTTTAACTTTAGTTACGCTTCGTGTGATAAATTAAACTCTAATAATTGCATTCGTCATAATTTCTGCTTCAAGCATATAATTTCATAACGACTTATCTAAAAGGTTCAAGAAATGCTTTGGGGAAATATGGCTATAGTTTTTCTACGGTTTGAAAACTAAATCATTTTTCAATAGTTTCTTCTGGGAAGTATCACTGCGTCGTAAGCGTGATTAACATTGGTAGAATTAAAAGCATCTGAAAAAGTATAGAGAAAGGCATAATAAATGTTATTACTTTGAAATGGTTGGTTTTTCGAAAGGAATTATTACCTAACATTTTTTAAATTTCAAAGTGAGGCAAGTAGATGGACCCTAATAAATGTAGATCAACATTTGAAAAGCTAGGAAGAAACCAATCGGGCCCAAATTCTGCACAGTTGTTTAGGACCCAGAATGGCTTCGAAAAACCATTGATTTGAAAAAAATGACCATGACGCCCCACTCTAATAGCTATATATGTAGACGAAGAATCCGAAGGAATAAATTTTGGCTGTTACGCCCTTTTCAAATGTTGGTTTAGAAATGACATGAATGTTTCAAAGTTCTAAACATTTTTTTCAAATATATGTAGTGCAGGGCTGATAGCAGGTCACTTTTTAGTGACTTGGTCACTATTTCGAATCCAGTCACTAAAAACACTATTTTTCGGAAAATGGTCACTAAAGTCACTATTTTTGCACCGCCGATTTGTTACGATTACTTACTTGATACTTGATGGGCTTCGATGAACCTACGCCGAATGGAGTATCCTTCTCCACTGGACTCGATCCTGGGCCAATCGCTTCCAGTCGCCCTGAACATTGAGCGCCCTCAGGTCCTCTTCAACTGCAAAAAGCCATCGTGTACGCGGCCTTCCACGAAGCCTGCGACCTCTTCCGGGTTTTCTACTAAATATTATCTTCGCTTGACGTTCTTCCAGCATACGAACAACGTGACCAACCCACCGTAGTCTGCCGTGTTGTATAAGCTTAATAATATCCACCTCTGGTACAATTCGTGATTCATGCGACGCCGCCAGATACCGTTCTTCTGTTTACCGCCGAGTAT
Source organism: Armigeres subalbatus (assembly GCF_024139115.2). Classification (NCBI taxonomy): domain Eukaryota; kingdom Metazoa; phylum Arthropoda; class Insecta; order Diptera; family Culicidae; genus Armigeres; species Armigeres subalbatus. The sequence continues at coordinate 241,725,989 of NC_085140.1, read as the reverse complement.
TGTCCGCAGCACCTTACGCTCAAACACTCCGAGAGCTCTCCGATCAGCCTCCTTTAACGTCCATGTCTCATGGCCGTATAAAGCCACCGGAAGAATCAGAGTAGTATACAGCGCGAGTTTTGTTTTCGTTTGCAGACTACGGGACTTAAGCTGGTTACGAAGTCCGTAATAAGCCCTATTTGCAGCTGCGATACGCCTTTTCACCTCGCGGCTAACATCATTATCGCACGTCACTAATGTTCCAAGATACACAAATTCTTCTACCACTTCACCATCCACCACCACTAATAAACCCACGTTGATTGCCAGCGACCATGTACTTCGTTTTGCTGGTATTGATCGTGAGTCCAATCCTCGCTGTCTCCCTCTTAAAAGGCACAAAAGCCTCTTCCACGGTACGGCGATCCAGGAGCATATGCGATTTTGTGATAATGGTACCGCTTCTTTGCACACCAGCTCTCCTAATCGCTCCCTCGAGCGCTATATTGAACAGTAGATTCGAGAGTGCATCACCCTGCTTTAATCCATCTAAGGTAACAAATGACGTCGATATTTCATCCGCAACCCTTACACTTGATTTCGATCCGTCCAACGTTATACGAATCAGCCGTATCAGTTTCGCCGGAAAACCATGTTCAATCATAATTTGCCATAATTCATTCCGTTTCACTGAATCGTACGCCGCCTTGAAATCAATAAACATCGGCCCTCACGAAAACCTGCTTGGTATTCGCCGACGAAGGACTCATCAAGCGGTCTCAATCTGTTGAACAGAATACGGGACATAATTTTGTACGCCGAATTCAATTGGCGCACTCCAGTCTGTGCCCTTTCTTAAAGAGAGGGCAAATGAGGCCATCCAACCAGCTAGCAGGCATTTCCTCTCCCATATTTTCGACATAATATGGTGCAGAACTTTATAAAGCTGCTCACTGCCATGTTTGAGAAATTCAGCCGGGAGCTGGTCCTTCCCCGCAGCCTTATTGTTTTTCAGCTCTTCACCAGCTTTTTTAACCCCATCTAGTGTAGGTGACTCCACAGCTTGTCCATCGTCGCTAATATTTATTCTTTTCACCGATGCACCGTCACTTCCTCCATTCAACAAAGTCCACCTGGCAGCCATTTCAGTTTTATCTGTCAGCAAATTCCCTTGTTGGTCGTTGCACATGTATTTCTCCGCACGCCATTGACAGACTTATAAAACCTCCGCATATCGTTCTGCTCCATTTTTTCCTGCGCCTCACTAATAACTTGTTCTTCGTACTCTTTTTTCTTCCTGCGGTGGGTTCGTTTTTCGGTTGCTCTTGCTTCCTTGTACCGATCTCTATTCGATCCGGACACCAACATCCGGCTTCTGGCAACGTTCTTCTCGCCTGTCACTCTCTGACACTCCACATCGAACCAACCCGTCCTGGGTCGCCTCTGTGCAGTACCTAAAACTTCTCGTGCTGTTGTGCTCACCGCTCCATGGATCGACTCCCATGGATCGTTGATGTTGTCGCTAACGTTGATTGCACTTATCTGTTCGTCGAGCTTCTGGCGGTACTCAGCCGATACTCCTTTGGCCGATATTGTAACGCATCGTTCGCTGTGATCTTTCGTTCGATACAGTTGACAACCGTGATCGAATTTTACTGACAACGAGGTAGTGATCAGAGTCAATGTTCGGACCTCTGAATGTCCGCACATCGATAACATCCGAGAAATGGCGCCCATCCACCAGAACATGGTCTATCTGGTTGCAAGTTTCACCATTTGGGTGTCTCCAGGTGTGCTTTCGGATGTTCTTTCGTGCAAAGTAGGTGCTACTGATGGCCATCCCTCTGGCAGCAGCAAAATTTACTAGCCGTAGGCCGTTGTCATTGGTAGCGGAGTGAAGGCTCTCTCTACCGATTATGGGACGGAAAAAGTCCTCTCTACCGACCTGAGCGTTAGCGTCTCCGATAACAATTTTCACGTCGTGCTTTGGGCACTCTCCATAGGCTTTATAAATACATTCATAAAACGTGTCCTTCACGTCGTCGGATTTATCGTTTGTCGGTGCGTAAACGTTGATTAGGCTGTAATTGAAGAATTTGCCCTTAACACACAGATTCGTTCGCTAATGGGTTTCCACCGCATCACTCGCTTCATCTGCTTGCCCCTCACTACGAAACCAACTCCATGCTCTGCTTTTTCACCGCCACTGTGATAGATGTTATACTTGAATGCAGTGTTGGTCGTGGGGTCCACGGCTCAGAATTCACGTTCTCCGGATATAGGCCATCGGACTTCTTGAATAGCAGCCACGTTCACTCCAACTTTCTGCAGTTCACGAGCCAGAAGGCTCACTCGTCCAGGTTCATTTAGGGTCCTGACATTCCAGGTACTGAGTTTCCAATCATAGTCCTTATTTCGTTGCCGGGTCGGTTGCCAAAAATAACGTTCTCTTTTTCTTCTATCTCTATTTTTCGTGGTATTTGAGAGGCTTAAGTAAGCTACCTTACCGGGGTCGCGTTACCTACATCGCGATGATGGGGCTGCCACCTTAGGTATAGCTGACGCGATACAGCATTTCGTTAATCAGCCGCTGGGTACCAGGCAGACGCTGTTTGAGCCGCACCTCCTGGTGAACAGACGCTCGAGGCGTACCTTCTCACTCTAGCTGATGTCAGAAGGACGACAGTGCCCAGGCTGCACTACCAGCTAAGTACACAACCCTTAGCTGGCGGTCTAATGTCATCGGACGACCCGTGGAAGCGTGAGATAGGGACTTGTGGGGACCAGAGCTCTGTTGGGCGCTCCTTCCTTGATGTCAACCCACCATTTTGCAGCCCACAAATTCACCTACCAGTGATAAATTCCCTTTTTTGATATGTCCAAAATTAAACAGCGTTATTATAAACTTATACAGAAGCGACATCTCCATGACAGTTCATTTGTTTACTCGCTTTTGTCCTTAATTCGCGTGGGAAACGTGAAAAATGAAAAATCTCGCGTAGCATTTGATAAGGGCCTATTACAGAAATATAAACATTAATCGATTCAATACAAAACATTAGATTTTCAGCTCCTATTTCACAAGTTGATGATATTTTTAGCAGCGAATGCTTTCCAGAACGTATAATCAACACTGATTACTTACCCATAACATCAGTTGCATCGGAAACTTCGAAATTGATTAAACAAAAGTCTTTCTATTGTTTTTGCATCCTTATGGTTCGTCCATAAACTCTTTGCTAAAATCTTGTTTACAAAAACATGGGATCGATTATTTTTGGTGAGGAAATGTTTCTTTCTATGGATTTGGGACGATGACAACAATTTGGAAAATTTCCTTTTTTTGGTCCTAATTACAAGTAGTTACTTCACTTAAGACCAAGTAGACTGCTTATTCGAATTGTTTTTTTTAGTTTGAGGTAGCATCTGCCCATTTTATCCCCTACTCCATATTATGTCTGTGCTTTAACTTGTCTACATAATATCATCTGTAATGTATTTAAGTTATATCAAGATTTACATATCTATTGTCAATGCAATTGCCAAACTCAATACAATTCATATTTTGATTTTTCATAAGATTGGTTAGCGTGAAGGAGACGAAAGATAATGGAGCATGCGAAATGCTTTGTAGAGATTTGAACGAGCAGCAGATGCTCCAAACCAACATTATTTTATGAGTGTTAGGTCACAAAATAGTATTAAAAAGTTTTTTTCTAACCGGCTCCGTAACGCCCGACAGCATTTGAGCTTACCAAATGAGCGAATGAATAACAAAAAAAAAGAGTATGTTAATATTGTATTTAATCATGGCTTTGTGTCAAATGCCTCGAAAACCAAACAAAGTTATCTGCGGAATTTTGTTGCCTATATTGACGATTAAAGGTTGCATGAAGAAGAAGAAGTCGAAGGATGATATCTGAAAAATATTGCACGGGGAAGCATACGGGAAGTTTTTTAAAACTCTTCTCAAAAATTCTAGGAGCAATTTAATTAAAAACGGTTAGCAGTACGGGGTTGGACTTTCCTTCTACTGCATAATTAACGCAATTTTTCGATTTCAAATTTTATTTTATGATATTATACTTGATATACAGTATAAGAAAAGTCCAACCCCGTACTGCTTTCCGTTTTAATCTAAATTGCTTTTAGAATTTTTGAGAAGAGTTAAAAAAAAAATCCGTATACTTCCCCGTGCAATATTTTTCTAATATCATCCTTCGACTTCTTCTTCTTCATGCAACCTTTAATCGCCAATACTGTTGAAAACAATGGCGGAAAATATGAAAACAACCTATTTTGAAGTTACTCGCAAATTCGTTTGCGGAGCAGTGCGGATGATCTTTAACCCGCAATAGAAAGATGAAAGCCTATATTTTCATGTGTATACAATCTCGTAGCGGAATACGAGGGAGTACTTCTACTTTTTTAATAATGAAGTTTGTGAAAAAAGGTCAAAAACTCCATGTTATTTATGTTTATGAAAACATATCTTAATGTTAAATATAATTCATTTCAACTCATGAAGGTCCTAGGGCAGTGCATACATGATGTTTTGTGTACTATAAACCTAACATTATATGTGTTGTTTAGATTTGTCAGCAGTGGTAACTGATCTTTGTCTGACGGCACGCTAAAAACCATCAAATTAACCTGATTTTTGATAGGTTGTCATTAATACTAATAAGGAACAAACGTAAAAATTTTAATGACACATAATGGAGATAATATTGAAGAATATTCTAAAAATGTAATACCATGCAAAAGTTCGAAAAATGAAAAAGGATTTTGGGCAGACATTTGTTCTAGCTACTCCATCGTGCGCTGGGTACCAGGCAGACGCTGTTTGAGCCGCACCTCCTGGTGAACAGACGCTCGAGGCGTACCTTCTCACTCTAGCTGATGTCAGAAGGACAACAGTGCCCTGGCTGCACTACCAGCTAAGTACTCAACCCTTAGCCGGCGGTCTTTTGTCATCGGACGACCCGTGGAAGCGTGAGATAGTTAGTTTTACTCAACATGTTTGCACTACTCTACATTAAACACCTGAAAATTTCCTTTTTTTACTGCAAAAACCAGTGAACTAACTTTTTTTGCTTTTTTTACCGACTCTACTCTACTAGATACAAATCATAAACAATATTTTTATTGGCATTTTACTGCCGCTAACCGCAAGTCAGACTTATCTGTATATGGGCGCCATATACAGATAAGTCTGACTTGCTGTTAGCGGCAGTTTAGCGGTTCGAAAATATTGAGCAGAGTTTTCCCGCGTTCAATGCAGTACAAGTCTGCTAATCAGAAAACTTTTCGGAGAAAATAAGTTCATCAGTATCCAGCTTTTTACGAGCACTAATGGCTGTCTCAGTTGAGCACAGTCAAAAAACGTAATAATTTCAAAGTTCCATTAAAATTCGTACATAATTTTTTTATATTTATTTCTAGAAAATTTTTGAGACAGCGAATCTAAGTGCATGATAAAAGTAGATATAAAAAAATCATAAATCCTCAATTATTTATGTTTATTTTGACTTTGCTTGACTACTGGTAAACCGAATATTATTTCGGTTAACTTGCAAAACTTGTTAAGTAGAATTTGATCTGAAGAACTTCAATAAAGTATCTGTTTATAAGCATAATGATACTATTAAATAGTATCAGTGTTTCAATGCTAGGTATTTTCAACGCTTACTTCCAGAGGGAAGAGCCAAACATACATCTAATGCACACCAAGCTGATCAAGCTAGTATACATCATTGTCGGTCGAGTTTGTGAGCCTAATTTGTGGCCCTCATTCACTCCACTTTCAGATGACATTACAGGCTTCAGTGCGTGTGGTGCGTGGAGCCTGTGATTTATCCTGTCTTTGTACTTTGCTAACAAAAAACAATGCAGAAGTTAACTAGTTGGTCAATTTATCAGCGCGGATATATTGAGATGTACCTAACTGTTTTACCCGATGATTAACGAACTTACGTAACCGTTAAGATCGACCTAAGCCAATTAGGCTCGATGCCCACGTAGCGTCATTTCAACGCAGAGTGCACGTGGCGTCAAAAAGACGCAGGTGTGCACCGGGAAAAGCGGTAACGCAGCGACACCACGCCGATGCACACCAGCGTTATTTTAACGCTGCGTGCACGTGGCGTTAAAAAACCCACGTAGCGGTTTTTTGCGCTGCGTCCACGCCGCGTCCACGCAAGGTACCCAGCATCAAATATAGTCGTGCTTGGTACCTTGCGTGAACGTGTCGTGCACGCAGCGTAAAAAACCGCTACGTGGACATCGGCCCTTAACCTTTCAGCACGCGCGTTGTTTGTTTTCCACTATTATGGTGTAAAACTCAACAGCTGCTCGACTGTTATGTATTAATAATTTCTGAAGTGTTGTTTTGCTCTTTAAGTACAAATGCATTGTGGCATGATTTGTTAATCAACGACTGCGAAGACTTCTTGAAAAATGGTTTCCCCTAAAAACGAATATATCATAGAAAGGCTTATAAAGTAAAACCTTTGAAATAACTATAAAGGCATTGCGACGTAATTCTTCTACCGACGATGAAGATTTCTAGAGATTTATCCACGAATTAATATAATGTCCATAATGCTCGAAAATCATATGTAATCCTTTAATAGTTATTGGGCTTCTTAAACGTTTATTATCAATGGATTTAAAAGGTTATTATCCAAAGACGAGGACAGCACTTTCCTAATGTAAAATTTCTTGTGACGATCAATATGTAAACACTATCAATAAACCTTCCTTCAATTCAGCTTAGGAATTACGAGATAAAACAAAATAAATAAAAATACCAAACTAACAGCTGCTACATGAACCAAGTCTTTTGACGGTCATTTTACTCTGCGTTATTATATAAAGATTGAACATACCTGGACTTCAGGATACCTCGAAAAACTTACGAAAACATTTCCGGTCCTTCCCCTTGCAATTCAGGTTCCCGTTCTTTACCTTGAACCTTGATCGGAGGACGATTTACTTGGCAGCGAAATGTGCTAGATATCATTCTTCTATCATCCTCAGTTGCAAGAAGGTACCCGGTCACAGTCACGCGGATTGTGTGAAGGCCAAGCCATTATTTGGAAGTGTTAATCCGTCCAATAAAAGATTATTTTCTTCCTCCTTGAAAACTTTTCAACTTTTCTTGCAAGACTTGAAAAATTTGTCACGACACGACAGGTAAAATTTTTCGCGTCCGCTTTCAAACACGACCTACTTTTTCTGAATAAAGTTTCAGGCCGGATTGAAGAGAAATTATTTCATTTCTCAGTACCTTTAAATTTCGTAATTAATCTAAATACGGGGCGTGAAATCCGAAATGTCATTTGAATGACCTATAACAGTCAAACAACATTTTACAAAACTGATTGTTACTGAAAATTCATCGTCATAATCAGCTAAAAATTGAATAAGTTTTACTGTCATAATATCGGTGATATTATTGAGTAAGTTATCGTCGATATCGGATTTTGGAATATCGGTTATCGTATCGATAATTTCAACCCGATATTTATCGATTTATTTATCATCAGACTAAAGCCGGAGTGGCCTGTGCTGCACATAAAAGACTTCTCCATTCTTCATGGCTGCACTTCTCTCCAGCTCGGTACATGGCTGCACTTCGCCACCCACGCAGTCTGCGGAGGGTCCGCAAGTCGTCCTCCACCTGATCGATCCACCTTGCCCGCTGTGCACCTCGCCTTCTTGTTCCCGTCGGATCGTTGTCGAGAACCATTTTCACCGGATTACTGTCCGACATTCTGGCTACGTGCCCGGCCCACCGCAGTCTTCCGATTTTCGCGGTGTGAACGATGGATGGTTCTCCCAACAGCTGATGCAACTCGTGGTTCATTCGCCTCCTCCACGTACCGTCCGCCATCTGCAACCCACCATAGATGGTACGCAACACTTTCCTTTCGAAAACTCCCAGTGCGCGTTGGTCCTCCACAAGCATTTTCACCGGATTACTGTCCGACATTCTGGCTACGTGCCCGGCCCACCGCAGTCTTCCGATTTTCGCGGTGTGAACGATGGATGGCTCTCCCAACAGCTGATGCAACTCGTGGTTCATTCGCCTCCTCCACGTACCGTCCGCCATCTGCAACCCACCATAGATGGTACGCAACACTTTCCTTTCGAAAACTCCCAGTGCGCGTTGGTCCTCCACGAGCATCGTCCAGGTCTCGTATCCGTAGAGAACTACCGGTCTTATAAGCGTTTTGTAGATAGTCAGTTTGGTACGGCGGCGAACTCTATTCGATCGGAGCGTCTTGCGGAGTCCAAAGTACGTACGATTTCCAGCCACTATGCGTCTCCGAATTTCTCTGCTGGTATCGTTATCGGCGGTCACCAGTGAGCCCAAGTATACGAATTCTTCAACCACCTCGATTTCGTCACCACCGATAGAAACTCGTGGTGGGTGGCTCACATTGACCTCTCTTGAGCCTCTTCCTATCATGTACTTCGTCTTCGACGTGTTGATGACTAGTCCAATCCGTTTAGCTTCGCTTTTCAGTCTGATGTAGGCTTCCTCCATCCTCTCAAAGTTACGTGCCATGATATCAATGTCGTCGGCGAAACCAAATAACTGGACAGACTTCGTGAAAATCGTACCACTCGTGTCAATCCCTGCCCTTCGTATTACTCCCTCCAAAGCGATGTTGAATAGCAGACACGAAAGACCATCACCTTGCCGTAACCCTCTACGGGTTTCGAAGGGACTCGAGAATGCCCCTGAAACTCGAACTACGCACATCACCCGATCCATCGTCGCCTTGATCAACCGTATCAGTTTATCCGGAAATCCGTTTTCGTGCATTAGCTGCCATAGCTGGTCCCGATCGATTGTATCATATGCGGCTTTGAAGTCGATAAATAGATGATGTGTGGGCACGTTGTATTCGCGGCATTTCTGCAATACCTGACGTATGGCGAACACCTGGTCTGTGGTAGAGCGTTCACCCATAAATCCCGCCTGCTACTGCCCCACGAACTCTCTTGCAATTGGTGTTAGTCGGCGGCATAAAATTTGGGAGAGTACCTTGTAGGCGGCGTTCAGCAATGTGATTGCGCGGTAGTTGCTACAATCCAGCTTATCGCCCTTTTTGTAGATGGGACACACAACACCTTCCATCCACTCCTGCGGCAGAACCTCGTCCTCCCAAACCTTGGTAATCACCCAATGCAGCGCTCTAGCCAGTGCTTCACCACCGTGCTTAAACAGCTCTCCTGGTAGTTGGTCAACTCCAGGGGCTTTGTTGTTTTCAGCCGGCCGATCTCCTCCTGGATTTCCTGGAGATTCGGAGCCGGAAGTCGCATGTCCTGCGCGCGTGCTCCTAGGTTCATTACCATACCGCCACCGTTGTCTGCCATATCGCCATTCAGGTGCTCTTCGTAGTGCTGCTGCCACCTTTCGATCACCTCACGCTCGTTCGTAAGAAGGTTCCCGTTTATGTCCTACACATATCGGGCTGTGGCACGTGGCCCTTACGTGAACGGTTCAACTTCTCATAGAACTTTCGTGCGTTATTAGCGCGGTACAGTTCCTCCGTCTCTTCACGGTCTCGATCTTCCTGCTGGCGCTTTTTCCTCCGGAAAATCGAGTTTTGTCTGTTCCGCGCCCGTTTGTATCGTGCCTCGTTCGCCCTCGTGCGGTGTTGCAGCAATCTCGCCCATGCTGCATTCTTCTCCTCAACTAACTGCTCACATTCGCCGTCATACCAGTCGTTTCTCTGATCCGGAGCCACCGTGCCTAGTGCAGCGGTTGCGGTGCTTCAATGGCGGATCGAATATCTCTCAACCATCTTCAAGAGACGCTGCACCTAGCTGCTCTTCCGTTGGGAGTGCCACTTCCAGCTGCTGCGCGTAGTCTTGGGCTAGATATTTATCGATATTATCGGATATATCGATATCGTCACAGCCCTAGTATTAATGATTCGTTACTCTGCAATAGTATTGGGTACATTTCTGAGAATAAACAGCAATAAAATCGTTCATGCGCAATGTTCGTCCATATAAAAGTGGCCAACTGACGATCCTTCCTCCGACGATTACAGGATGTAGGTGAGGCCGATCATCAATCTGTTCAGTTTCGGAAAATTTATGGGCTGCCAAATATTTTGGGTAAACATGTGAATTTTGGCTGAGAAATGCCTGAGATATTGCCTGAGATAAGTCAAATCCGGGTCAATATGTGAGTTTTTTTTAGCACTGTGTACAGGAATGTTAAATGCACTGGGGTAATTGTACACCCCTTTAAGCGATTTTTCCACAAACGTTTTTACGTGGTTTTCAAAATTTGCCAGGAAATACGTAAAAATCACGAAAAAACTATTTTCGTTGAAATCGTTTTTTACATTCGAACAACATTCGGAAGCAATAATAGGTGACGAGCGTTTTTCATCCGACATGAGTCGTTCTAGAGTGTGCTATCGAGTATAATACATAATGCTAAAACATCTCGCTTTTCTTGTACCTCCTCGAATGATAATTCGTTTTCGAGATCGAATCGAAAGCCGTAATGCCAAACATGCTTGATTCGATAGAATATTGTTCAAATCGAGATGCGCAATGCCACCCCAGTATAATTCGATCGTTTGGAAATTTGACCATCTAGAATTTGTTGTATCACCAATGTTTTAAATACTCTATTGATTAAAGAATTTATTTGTAAATTCACATAAAGCTATTTCAACCAACTTGTAACTACCTACCATCGGCTGATACTTTGGCATTCGGCCAAGCGAATTAAGTAATGCGTACGACGTTTAATTTTGATTTATCTTTCTCTTTTATCCAAACCACAACAATAGCCATGTCTACAATTACTGTACCAGCGTTCATCAGCAGCCTGCTAATCGGCAATCATCATCCAAGGTTTCGAAAAAAGGAACGGCAATTCCTTCCGGTGAGCAGCAGATGGCAAAACCATTAAAATCAGGCATTGAATTTAATCCATACCATTTAACCGTAGGTGGTGCTCAACTCGTCGGCCAGGAGTTGTACAAGCGCCTGAAGGAATTTCTCGAATGTTACTTGATCAAATTGCAAGCAAATGGCATCGATCTTATGGACGAGGAAGTTTTGAGCTTCTACACGAAGCGATGGGAAGAGTATCAGTTCTCGAGTAAAGTGCTGCACGGCGTGTGCGCCTATCTGAATCGACATTGGGTGAAACGCGAGTGCGAAGAGGGCCGCAAGGATGTCTACGAAATCTATCAGTTGGCGCTGGTAACGTGGCGCGGAAACCTATTCAAGCAGCTTAACAAGCAAGTCACGAACGCGGTCCTGAAGCTGATCGAACGGGAACGCAATGGTGAAACCATCAACTCGCGTCTGGTATCCGGTGTGATCAACTGTTATGTCGAGCTGGGACTTAACGAGGAGGATCCGAATGCGAAAGGACAGAATCTTTCGGTATATAAGGAAAGCTTTGAAAATATTTTCCTGGAGGATACCGAAATGTAGGAATTATTAACGAATTATCGATTTTGAATTGTATTCTACGTTCGTGTTTTTTCAGGTTCTACACTCGTGAAAGTGCGGAATTCCTGAGGGAGAATCCCGTGACCGAGTACATGAAGCGTGTCGAATTGCGACTGAACGAGGAGCAGAAGCGTGTGCAGGTGTACTTGCATGAAAGCACCCAAGACAGGTTGGCCAAAACATGCGAACGGGTGCTGATTCAAAAACATTTAGAACAGTTCCGTACTGAGTTCCAGAATCTACTGGATTCTGATAAGAACTCCGATCTGCGTCGTATGTATTCGCTAGTAGCACGCATCACAGAAGGGCTGGTGGAATTAAAGGCGATCCTGGAAACCCACATCCACAACCAAGGTTTAGCTGCGATTGCCAAGTGCGGAGAAGCTGCTTTGAATGTATGTTTTTGGAAATTCGCATATAGAATACTTGTCTTGTGCAGTGGTTTTCTAGAGCTGAAATAATTAAACGTTTTTTTTATCCCAACAGGATCCTAAGATCTACGTTCAAACCATTCTGGAGGTGCACAAGAAGTACAATGCACTGGTACTTACGGCATTCAACAACGACAGTGGATTTGTGGCTGCATTGGACAAGGCCTGTGGTAAATTTATCAACACAAATGCCGTCACAGAAGCCAGCAAGAGTGCCAGTAAGAGTCCAGAACTTCTGGCCAAATATTGTGATTTGTTGCTGAAGAAATCTAGCAAAAATCCAGAGGAAGCAGAACTGGAAGATACCCTGAATCAAGTGGTAAGTACCGCTCCGACAATCATTCTTTTTTGCTGTTTTTAATTAGCCATTAGCCATTTTAATTAGCTCTTACTATTTCGACTGCACTATTATATCCTGGATGCGTAGAATATGGTACTTGTAGTTGTACCGGTTGGATGCGTGTTTTTATATATCTTTTGTTGTTATATAAAAATATTTTCTCTTGGACAAAGTTTAAAACTGTTACGATGATTATTACGTAATTGTTTACTCGGATATCTGTACCGTCATCTGTTGTAATTTACGAAATAGGAGTCATTGTATATTATGGATTTTTTTTATCGTGGAAAGTGTTGTTCACTCTGAGTGTTATGTTTACGTTAACTGTTTTCCCTGTATCTAATCTGGTGATTCCGTAAATTTTTAGATGGTTGTCTTCAAATACATCGAAGATAAGGATGTATTCCAGAAGTTCTACAGTAAAATGCTGGCCAAGCGCCTCTGTCATCACATGTCCGCAAGCGACGATGCCGAAGCATCGATGATTTCCAAACTGAAGCAGGCCTGCGGGTTCGAGTACACCAGCAAATTACAGCGAATGTTCCAGGACATTGGAGTTTCGAAGGATCTCAACGAACAATACAAACAGCACGTCAAGGGACTGCGAGACGCAACCAGGCAGCAAACTGGCAATGAAATCGACTTCACTATATTGGTGCTTTCCAGCGGTTCCTGGCCGTTCAATCAAAGCTTCACGTTTTCGCTACCGTTTGAGGCAAGTGTCGCTTGATGCCATTATTCATATCCAAACTATGAGCTATACTGTTTGATTATTTTGTAGCTTGAACAATCTGTCCATCGATTTAACAATTTTTATGCCAAACAACATTCCGGACGAAAGCTCAACTGGCTGTACAACATGTGTCGTGGCGAGCTAATCACAAACTGCTTCCGGATGCGGTATACTCTCCAGGTACGAGGTGTATAGTATATGAATTATGGGTTAGTCAATCAACTGCTCTTTTCAGGCCAGCACGTTCCAAATGGCCGTTCTACTACAGTTTAATGAACAACAATCGTGGACTATTCAACAATTGAGTGAGAACACCGGTAGGTTAAATTGGCACAAACTAGTTTTTTTTTTGTTTTATTCAACATTATTTCATTCCCTTTCCAGGAATTAATCACGAAAACTTGATCCAGGTTCTACAGATTCTTCTCAAGACAAAACTGCTTGAATCCTACGACGACGAAGCCAATCTTCAACCATCTTCTTCAGTTGAGCTAAATACTGGATTCAAGAAGTAAGTGAAAACCACCAGATTTGGTATATTCCCAATCTCAGTTGTAGTGGTTTCGAAAAGAAGGAATCAATCTGTAAAATGTTCGAGTTGGCTTATATTAAGCTTTATTGTGGTTGACCTCACTGTATACGATCGCGTGTGAGAGACGTTTATCGCAAGCTGTAACGATAATGAACTGTTTCGGGAGGGTGCAGGGTGATCCTTTGCATGCTAATCGCTTTCGTCAGGGGACGGAACAAATGTTATGCCATAAAATTATTAACCTTCTCGGGTCGACGCCCTTCGGGTTCCTCTGCATCCCGATCTGCTCCGTCCGGCCTTTATGGTCGCATGTCGTTTGGGACTGCGAAATCAATCGCCTCTTGGTCGCTCCTTCAATGGAGAAGAAGGTATCGGCTTTGGGCACCTTTGCCCTGAAAAGGGCGATTTGGATTACACAATTCCGTGGAAGCAACCACTCGGATACCGGATCGCTCGAGTGGACTGCTGCTCAGATGGACTCGGCTGGGAGAATTTCTGAAGAAAAGAATAAACCACTTTCTTCTGCAACTAATTTTATTCTTCCGTTACTTTGAATTACAAAATATAACTGAAGAAAAATATGTGGCCTGCGCCATTTTTATAATGAATCTGATGCATTGGCATCGCACCGGCAGGTTGCCTCTGTCTCGCCGCCGTCGTCATGATGCTCGGTTCGAGAAAGGGGCGTTGCTTGCATCGCCGAAATACTGGAAATAAGATTTATGGCTGCTTCGCGTCAATTCGATTTCAGAGCGAACAGTTCTCGTTCTCGATTTTCCATAGCTCTACACGGACTAAACTGTCGTATGTCGCCTTAAAATCGTCATAAAGATGGTACGTTGGGACCTGATTTTCACGACATTTTTGAAGAATTTGCCGTGCAGTAAAGATCTGATCCGTTGTTGTACGGCCGTCCAATCAGTCGGCTTGATAACATGAGACGGGTCTGCTGTCGCACTATCCGTCTATAACGCTCCACGTTCTGCGGGGTCCCTTGCTACAGCGCGACCGGTTCTTCTCCTCTACAATCTGTCTGTACTTTTCGTCGATCCAATCGTCCCGCCGATTTATTTTGCCACCGAAAAGTGAATCCTATAGCTGACCACGACTTAGATAATGATAGTTATTTTACTTGTAAGGATTTACGACGAATAGATACGGTAGGGCAAATTTCATTATCTTCGCTCAACTTTAAAGCGATGCTCTTTCAAACTTTAAAACTAGGTTTTCCATCTATGCAGAAACGACCCTGGTAGATTAGTATTAGACAAATAAAATGAGTATCGACTTAAACTGAATTACGTTGAAAACAAAAAACAAAGATTCTAAGGATTCCCTGCAGGTGAATTAAACGAGATAAAACAAATGACATCTTACGAAATACTTGACAAAATTAGAAGTAAACTTACTGTTTAAAACTTGTAATACCAGACATCACTGTAATTGGTAGAAGACATAAAGATGGGCACAATTCTCCAAACTACTTCCTTAACCGCATCAAAATGTGTGAGAGAATGTATGTATGTTTTTGTGAGTGTGTGTAGCAATCATCATCTGAAGAGTGTGTTTAATCTGTGAATCACACTATGAAGAACTGAATGTTTAATACGCTCATCAAGCTAGTTATCATTAATTAATTGTGTTTTCAAATATTTGGATCTGCTTCAAGAACAATAGCATAAAATTTGATTTAGGAAATGAGTGGAAAATTATGCTGAAGTGTTTTGGGTGATGACTGAGAAGTGCAAAATATAAATAATGTAAAAATTGATGAATCGATGTTAGATGGTGTTGGCAGTCATGGGTGTACATTAAGTGAATCAACTCATCATTAAACACACGACTGCAATATATGTTCAACAAAATAGTAAACAGGGACTTATATACTTATTAAGGAGTGACGTGAATTTGGAAATGTTGTACGGGATTTTGAACAAGGATGGTTCTGAAGATTTAGTAATTTGATATTGACCGTTTAGTGATTTTTTAGTGACCCGTTTCTGGGGATGGTTTTCCTGCCTAAGAGAGTTATAATAGTGGAGAAGTTGTGGAAGTGAAGAAATAAAAATACGGTGATAGTGACCGCAATATTGTTGGTGATCACGATGACTGTGCCAAGATTTACGTAATGATAGTAGGTGAATTGGATGAAGGATTTCATTGCTTATACTGAGTGAAGTGACTGAGGTGATTAGTAGTGTCAGAAAAACTTATATATTGTTTAAAGGTAAAAGAGAAGAAAAGAGTGATGTTGGTGTTAGTGATAGTAGTTTGACAATACTAAGTGCTTATAATGATGGGGGTGGGTTGTTAAACAAATTCTTGTTTTCATCAACACGGCCCAAAACAGTGACCACATGAGCAACATCGCTTAGGAACGTCTGTGTGGTGATGAAAAACGGGAGACTCATAGAAGCCAATATGGGCGGGGTACAGTGTAGATTAATAGCTGCCATTGTAACCACAACAAAAAAAAATACTCTATATCATTGGGACTAAAGGTAGCATGTTGATAGAACAATAAACAATACCACCAGAAGCTGGACGATGCAAAATGATAAATTTGATTAGGAGTGCCAGCGAGGGACAGACGATGTAATAGAAAGCGGTATGTAGCAAGCGCAGAATAGAAACCACCGTAGTAAAAAAAGCAGCAAGCATACTTTGCGATTGCTGAAGCGCAGAAGAACATGGATAGAAACAATATGCAGAGGTTTTATGCGATTGTCAATATGGCGCGCGGTAAAAGTCTGGGCCAGTGCTCGTCATGTGTACTAACCGAGAGGGGGATTTGCTGCCAGGCGACCTCTGGTGGCGGCCCGGTAGAAGGAGCACTTCGAAGACTCGTTGAACGGTTAATACGAAGGTGTATTATGAAGAAGGATGGGCATAGTCGATGACGGTCAAGTTGTGGAACCACCGACGCTGGATGAAGTTAAGAAGGCCCTATAATCGTTCACATTATTCAGAGAATATGGGAGGATGAAGGACTGCCTACCGGCTGGTTGGATGCCCTCAAATGCCCAAACTATATGAAAGGGCACACACTAGTGTGTGCCAATTATAGAGGGATCACCCTTCTGATTTCGGGGTACAATATTTTGACACGTATTCTGTTTAACAGACTGAGACCGCTTGGAGACTGACCGCTCCTTCGTCGGCGAATACTAGAGAGATTTTTGTAAGGGCCGATCAACGACGGATCGGATGTTTACCCTGTGGATGATCCTTGATAAATTCCGGGAATTAAACTCGCAGACTCATCATCTACTCATTGATTTCAACGCAGCGTACGATTCAGTGAAAATTAATGAGCTGTGGCAGATAATGTCTGAACATGGTTAGCCGACGAAACTGATTAGGCTGATACGTTTAAGGCTTGATGGCTTACATCATGGCTTACATGGATTACAGACGAAGGGATAATTTGTTCAAAAACAGTTATTTGTTGTTTTCTCGGAATTGTGTAGAATGGAATTGTGTAAAATGGAATATGATAGGTACTAAAATTGGCCCTGACGAAAGCGAGAAAACAAAATGGGGGCCGGCTGATGCTTTTTTATTTCACCCATCAAGGTATATAGAACGTCAATTTTAAAATGCTTATTAAAGCGTTAAAACACATTTTAGCCCAAAATTGTTCACTTTTTTGGGTTAGAAATTTAATTTACTTTCATATGAGAAACACGGGGGGCAGCAGGGACTATGTCCAAGGGCTTGACGATCCCTCCCCAGGCCATCTGCGAGTTGTGGGGCTTGCCTAGGATGTGGTGGGGTTTGACAGTGGGCCCTGTTAAACCTCTATAAAAAGCTGCATATATCTGCAAGTAGGCCCCACCAAAGCGACCGTGTGCCGCTCAAAGCGCACAAGCCCAAGTCCTGGTGTTAGGTGGGACGCTAAACAGCCCTGACACGACGGCCCTCCGACGAGACAGGAGGTTTGCGCAGGCCCAATAAGCCGCCTAGAAAACCAATCATTACGAACAATATAGGAGATAATGCGACTCGATATAATCGGCAAAGACCTAGGCGACGAATACAGGATCACGATTGGAAGCTTGGAACATGGAATTGCAAGTCGCTAGGTTTCGCAGGTTGCGACAGGATGATCTACGATGAATTACATCCCCGCAACTTCGACGTCGTGGCGCTGCAGGAGATTTGCTGGACAGGACAGAAAGTGTGGAAAAGCGGGCATCGAGCGGCTACCTTCTACCAAAGCTGTGGCACCACCAACGAGCTGGGAACCGGCTTCATAGTGCTGGGTAAGATGCGCCAACGCGTGATTGGGTGGCAGCCAATCAACGCAAGGATGTGCAAGCTGAGGATTAAAGGCCGTTTCTTCAACTATAGCATCATCAACGTGCACTGCCCACACGAAGGGAGACCCGACGACGAGAAAGAAGCGTTCTACGCACAGCTGGAGCAGACATACGATGGATGCCCACTGCGGGACGTTAAAATCGTCATCGGTGACATGAACGCACAGGTAGGAAGGAGGAAATGTATAGACCGGTCATCGGACCGGATAGTCTGCACACCGTATCGAATGACAACGGCCAACGATGCATAAACTTCGCAGCCTCCCGCGGAATGGTAGTCCGAAGCACCTTCTTTCCCCGCAAAAATATCCACAAGGCCACATGGAGATCACCTAACCAAGAAACGGAAAAACCAAATCGACCACGTTCTAATCGACGGTAAATTCTTCTCCGACATCACGAACGTCCGCACCTACCGCAGTGCGAATATTGAATCCGACCACTACCTCGTTGCAGTATGCCTGCGCTCAAAACTCTCGACGGTGTACAACACGCGTCGAAGTCGGACGCCGCGGCCTAACATTGGGCGGCTACAAGACGGTAGACTAGCCCAAGAATACGCGCAGCAGCTGGAAGTGGCACTTCCAACGGAAAAGCAACTAGGCGCAGCGTCTCTTGAAGATGGCTGGAGAGATATTCGATCCGCCATTGGTAGCACCGCAACCGCTGCACTTGGCACGGTGCCCCCGGATCAGAGAAACGACTGGTATGACGGCGAATGTGAGCAGTTAGTAGAAGAGAAGAATGCAGCATGGGCGAGATTGCTGCAACACCGCACGAGGGCAAACGAGGCACGATATAAACAGGTGCGGAACAGACAAAACTCGATTTTCCGGAGGAAAAAGCGCCAGCAGGAAGATCGAGACCGTGAAGAAACGGAACAACTGTACCGCGCTAATAACACACGAAAGTTCTATGAGAAGTTAAACCGTTCACGTAAGGGCCATGTGCCACAGCCTGATATGTGTAAGGGCATAAACGGGAACCTTCTTACGAACGAGCGTGAGGTGATCCAAAGGTGGCGGCAGCACTACGAAGAACACCTGAATGGCGGTGTGGCAGACGAAGATGGCGGTATGGTGATGGACCTGGGAGAACGCGCGCAGGACATAATTCTACCGGCTCCGGATCTCCAGGAAATCCAGGAGGAGATTGGCCGGCTGAAGAACAACAAAGCCCCTAGGGTTGACCAACTACCAGGAGAGCTATTTAAACATGGTGGTGAGGCACTGGCTAGAGCGCTGCACTGGGTCATTACCAAGATTTGGGAGGAGGAAGTTTTGCCGCAGGAGTGGATGGAAGGTGTCGTGTGTCCCATCTACAAAAAGGGCGATAAGCTGGATTGTAGCAACTACCGCGCAATCACATTGCTGAACGCCGCCTACAAGGTACTCTCCCAAATTTTATGCCGTCGACTAGCACCAACTGCAAGGGAGTTCGTGGGGCAGTACCATGCGAGGCTTATGGGCGAACGCTCCATCATGGACCAGGTGTTCGCCATTGGCCAAGTACTGCAGAAATGCCGCGAATACAACGTGCCCACACATCATCTATTCATCGACTTCAAAGCCGCATATGATACAATCGATCAGGACCAGCTATGGCAGCTAATGCACGAACACGGTTTTCCGGATAAACTGACACGGTTGATCAAAGCGACGATGGATCGGGTGATGTGCGTAGTTCGAGTTTCAGGGGCATTCTCGAGTCCCTTCGAAACCCGCAGAGGGTTACGGCAAGGTGATGGTCTTTCGTGTTTGCTATTCAACATCGCTTTGGAAGGGGTAATACGAAGAGCAGGGATTAACACGAGTGGTACAATTTTCAATAAGTCCGTCCAGCTATTTGGTTTCGCCGACGACATAGATATTATGGCACGTAACTTTGAGAAGATGGAGGAAGCCTACATCAGACTGAAGAGGGAAGCTAAGCGGATCGGACTAGTCATCAACACGTCGAAGACGAAGTACATGATAGGAAGAGGTTCAAGAGAAGACAATGTGAGCCACCCACCGCGAGTTTGCATCGGTGGTGACGAAATCGAGGTGGTAGAAGAATTTGTGTAATTGGGCTCACTGGTGACTGCCGAAAATGACACCAGCAGAGAAATTCGGAGACGCATAGTGGCTGGAAATCGTACGTACTTTGGACTCCGCAAGACGCTCCGATCGAATAGAGTTCGCCGCCGTACCAAACTGACAATCTACAAAACGCACAAAACGCACTTGGAGTTTTCGAAAGGAAAGTGCTGCGTACCATCTATGGTGGGGTGCAGATGGCGGACGGTACGTGGAGGAGGCGAATGAACCACGAATTGCATCAGCTGTTGGGAGCAGGCTTGTAAAATGTCATCTGCATGTCATTTGACTAATTTGTTCATAACTTTCTTCAGAAGCCAAATTTACTTCATAATTTTTGATTTGCTTATATCGCTTGAGTAGGGCTATATTTTTGTCCAAGGGTACATTACTCTAAATATAACATCTGATGCTGGATAGTCAGAACTCTCCAAAATGTCACGTGTCATTTGACATAATGTCATTTGAATGACATTTTGCCTCCCACGCCTCAGATTACATATTTACAGCAATGTCTTGTTAGACGAAGTTGTAGGCACATTTAAGCGCTATCAGTTCGCCATACTTCAGGAGTTGATAGCTAACTCCTGAAAAAAGTTCTGGGGAAAATATGCAAACGAATGCAAATGACATTTTACAACACTGGTTGGGAGAACCATCCATCGTTCACACCGCGAAAATCGGACGACTGCGATGGGCCGGGCACGTAGCCAGAATGTCGGACAGTAACCCGGTGAAAATGGTTCTCGACAACGATCCGACGGGCACAAGAAGGCGAGGTGCGCAGCGGGCAAGGTGGATCGATCAGGTGGAAGATGACTTGCGGACCCTCCGTAGACTGCGTGGTTGGCGACGTGTAGCCATGGACCGATCCGAATGGAGAAGACTCTTATATACCGCACAGGCCACTTCGGCCTTAGTCTGAATAAATAATAATAAATAATGAGAAACACGAAAGTTGAATTATTTTGATTAAAAAAACATGTGTAGATAAGGAGCCTAACATGTAGTTTTTCAAAATTCTAACACTACGTATTTAAAAGTTTTCAACATATCACTGTTAATAACATTTTAAAAGCATTTTAAAATATACTACCTATACTTCACCATGTTGAAAAACAGTGATTTCACGCACACGTTCGTCGCCACTAGATGGCAACAGCGCGGCTGCGTCAAAGCGAATGGCATGGAGTTTCTCAAACAAATGATTCAAATCAATACCAAATTTTCAAAACGACTTATCTGCTTTTGTAAACAAGGATTCAAACGTCGATTTGTCGAATCTGAGAGCACTCCCACGCAAACCAACACCATGAACATATAGGTGAAAACTTCGTCTACCTGTTGACGGTGTTTGCGTGGGAGTGCTCTCAGATACTTGTGACACATATATGATACCAATATCACTGTACATCATAAAATCATATGTCTGTCACCCAGAATCACGCTGGTATCACGATAGCACGATGATTTCCGTACCCTGCCCTTCGACCGTTGTATTGTACGAAGCAGAACATAATTTGTTGTTTTGAAATGTCAAATACGCCGTTTGACATATGAAATAAAAACAAACATTTGCAAGCTGACTGAGTAAAATTCGTTTTCTGCAATTCTGGATGATATTATTCACAACATTGGCAAAGTTATTATTTGTAAGCCCATTATTTGCTACAATTACGCTCTGAAGATGTCTTCCTATTGATTTTTCCAGTTCTTGGGTTGTTTCCGGGAAAGATCTACCGTCACTTTTGCATGATATTCAATAATTTGATTTCTGTATAGTGTGATTTCGAACATATTGTTCAAGGATCCCATGGGTTTTAATTGGAATAAGGATTGGGAAGGATGCGGGCTCTTTGATTTGCCATTAGTGAGCATCTACTTTTTTAGATGGGAAGAATGTTTTGTACTGTTGTTTGGACAAATTCAAAATTGGATCTCTAGTGTTTGGAGAGGGAGAGAAAAATCAGAAACTGTACATTTGTCATAAATTTACACGTTAGAATTTTTTCAAACGTCCGCAGAAATAATTGCCCTGTGGAATATTTGCAAGAACTCGCATATTTCTGCTAAAATACTTATACGAAGAATTGGAAAACTATGACGTTTTCATATCGATTAATGAACTGCTGACGCGAATTCACAATTTATTAAAACAAATATGGGTACATATTGTGTAATACCAGAGGCGCCGCCACGTTCCGAGACGTGGGTAGGACAAACACTGGATTATCAAACCCATAGAATACTTTCACGGAATTTCAGCGACTTTCCGGAGATCCTCTCGGATTTGAAAAGATTTTTTTCGGATTTCCTCAAATAAGTTATAAAACTCCGTATGACTACACCCAGGTTACGCGGTTGGAATTTATTAATTTCTCGGTTAACCCGAACTTTCACAGCTTTTTAAATACCACTTGAATTTTCTTTGATTTTTTGTGATTTTTTTCGTAGGGTTAACTCATTGTTTCATTGACGCTGAAGGTCTTAAACGACGAAAACCAAACCGTGTAAAAAAAACCTGGGTGTATTAAGACAATCATTACAGTGTTTTTAGAACATTTTCAAAAGGCTTGTCTTCAAACATTTTTACGAATTTTCAGAAGTGATTATGAATTCTTAGGGGAACTGTACCGGTTTTGGACATGTTCCTAATTTGGCCAATTTTGCGACTAACTCCAAAAATAAAGCAATTCGCAAGGGTTTTATTAGTTCCAACAAGTGATATATCCCTCACGCTTCAACGTTGCTTTCAACTGATCGATTATTTTGGAAAAATATGTATTTTTCAGGGTTGGCCAAATTAGGCACTAAGTTGACTAAAACCGGTGCACTTCCCCTATAAATTATATAAAATATTGGTTGATTTCAAGCCATTATAACTAACTTCTAGGAATTCAAACCTTCAGAAATTAGCTAGGTATATTTTCGATTCCTACACAATCCAATAAACTCATGAAAGCTTTCAGAATTCTTCTTCTCATAGGCCTGCTACCAGATATCCGGATATGCTACAATAATCAAAAACTGCTTCATACTTGCATATTTCTGCGATTGTTCTCTCATATCCTTGTTTAGTTTCCCAACTTTTGGAGATTATTTCAGCAGTCTAGTGACTACAGCTTGTGCCTAATAGACAGGAGGTCTACAACTACACACTAACATCCCTCTCCTTTCCTAACTGACTGGAGCCGTAGGTAATAAATACCAACCTTTATTCACTTGGATCGCAATATACACCAGTTCTGACCTGTCACGGAGAAGCAATCATTAACAACTATAGTCAGTCTTTGCTTAGTTAAGCTAAGCCATATCCTTGTTTAGATATTCAACTTTTAATTAATTCACCAGTCAGCCTGTCAATTCTTTTAAAATTTAAGAAATTCTCTGAGCCTCCCTGAACTAGCAAATATAATTACGTACTTTCAGAATGCTTTCAACGATTTTATGGATGAGCAGAAACTTTTAGAAACTTCATAACTTCTTGGAAAATCTCAATACATCATAGAGCACTTTTTGGAAAATTCCTCATAGACTCTGAGAAGCTATTCGGAATAGATTTCTCCTTTACAATTTATGGAAACCTCCACGATTGTCAGTTTAACGTCTGATAAACTTTCAAACCTCTGATTAACTTTGAAACGTTTTAATGGTATTTTAATAGATCTAAAAATTGAAATGGTATTGATAGTATTTGATCTTCTAGTTATCCATATGATATGTTCTTGCCATAATCATGGGTAGGACAATGCTTCGACTGTCCTACCCAGGTATTTTCATGCGTAGGACATGTCCTACCTGTCCCACCCACTCCCGGCGCCACTGTGTAATACTCATAAAATCTATAGTAACAGTTTATGATTTCTATACATTTTGATGAAAAATATAGTTTTGGAAAGCGGTAGAATCAGTCAAATAGATACAATGGTGGAAAGAAAAGATGTGTGTCATCTAGTCACTGTACGCGTACAGCGTGATACGAAAATCATTGTGCAGAAATCATATGTCTGTCGATAGTAAGATTCGACAAATCGACGTTTGAATCTTTGTTTACAAAAGCAGATAAGTTGTTTTGAAAATTTGGTATTGAAATATTATAATCAACGTTGGCTACCTTGCCCTATCCAGTTTACCGCTGGACTCCGGTTTTCCCTCTGGTTTTTCACTACATGGTATTTTTTTTATTTGCAGCAAAAAGCTCCGCATCAATATAAACTTCCCGCTGAAGACGGAACTTAAAGTTGAGCAGGAGGCGACCCACAAACACATCGAAGAGGATCGTAAGATCCTGATACAGGCCGCGATAGTAAGAATTATGAAAATGCGCAAGGCACTGAACCACACCCACCTTGTCGGCGAAGTCCTAAATCAGCTGTCGACGCGTTTCAAACCCAAGGTTCAGGTGATCAAGGTAAGTTCGAAACGTGTGTATTAAGGTGGATCACTCTTATATGAAAAAAAATCAAAATCATTTTTTCGAGACGTATTATTATTTATACCCCTTGACAGTTTTTGCTTCTAAAAGCTACTGTAAAAATTTCAGCCAGATCCATCAAGTTTCAGTAGAAGCTCAACGAGCATGAATTTATATGGAAAAAATCGACTAAATATATGGGACAAAACATACTTTCCACTTATTTACTTCTAGTAGCGCTGTAATCATTCAATCCCGATCATTAGTGACATTTACAATCTTTACATTATCATGGGGAGCTCCCTGATAAATAAATCGGGATGAAACAAATGAGACGCTCCATCCAACAAATTCGCATACAAAGTCGATCGGAGAAGGTAATAGGCCCCAATATTGTTAATTTTAGTCATTTAGTATCGTACAAATCAAGAAAATCGAAGCACATCGGTCCGATCAATTCTGCATGTAGATTTATTTGACAAAATCGATCGCGGTTTTCAAAATAATGTAAAGATTGTAAATGTCACTAATGAGCGGGATTGAATGATTACAGCGACACCTAGAGGTAAAAAAGTGGAAAGTATGCATTTTCCCATATAATATATATAGTCGATTTTTTCCATATAAACTTCATGCTCGTTGAGCATCCACTTAGACTTGACGGATCTGGCTGAAAGTAGCTTCTGGGAACAAAAAAAAAAACTTTATATTCGGGGGGTATTAGGCCTCGAAAAAATGATTTGGATTTTTTTTTCATATAAGTGTGGTCCACCCTAGTGTGTATGCTATATTGGGTTTTTGTAATGCCTTCCATTATTTCGTACAGAAATGCATCGATATTCTGATAGAAAAAGAATATCTCGAACGCCAGGAAGGACAGAAAGACACCTACAGCTATCTAGCTTGATTCGTTTTTGGAATACTCTTCGTAGTTATCTAAACAACTCCGCAAAATATAGTACCGAATGTAGAAGTAAAATAAACCTGTTAAAAACACTCATAAAATAGTTAAAATTTCATTGCTGTTCCATGAAATTATAACAACAAAAACATCAGATTATACAATAAGACGGATCGATTCATGTTAATGGGTTTTTTAACTATGCTAATTCAACGACCAGGATCATTGCTTGTGTTTTGCAGCTTTTTTTTATTAATTTAGACGTATTTAGTGCACGGGTTATTCTCTCTTTCATTAAAAATCTTGTTTTTTCGATAATGTAGTATGGGAGGTCTAAAAAATAATCTAGCAAAATTTTGTTATGCCTGTTTTGACGTATTTTAATCTGATCATTGAAGCTTTCCAAAACTTCATTGAAATTATTATGTAATGGAGCTCGAACACATGTAACCATCGTTTTTGGGGTTTAGAATTAGATTTTGAAATTGATTTGCACACCACGTAGCTTCAATCAGTCAAATCTACTGCGTAGTTATTTTTTTAGATCCTGAACCATAAACATCATTGATCCAAAATGCAAGTATAAAATAGTTTATTTGTCAAGACTGGAGAAATGTATCTAGAACTCTAAAAAATACCTGACTTAACATCGTGAATAGTGATGACTAAAAAACCATTCAGTCCAGCCAACAAAGTGTAACAGCAGATAGAGATGTTTAAAAAATAAAATTCCATCATGTGTAAATAGTTGATTATTGTTTTTATCTATTTGCTATATCACAATCCTCTAACGCCGAATAAACAAGAAAATTGCCATTCAGAAGCTTGGTCGTTGCCGTTATTGATCAACAGAAAAAGCTTTCAATTAATAACTGAGGAAATGCTAAAACAGTATTCTATAGAATACCAAGTTGAAAAGCCGGCCAAGTTCTAGTTGGATTGCAGAGCCTTTGAAGAAGAATGTGGTTTTGTTCAGGTTTTGTTATAGTCGAAAGACAATACGAAAGATTGCTATTTCTGAATGATCAGTATTGCAGGATACACATAAAAGCTACGGCACGGCAAATGCTGGGTAAAGCGTACCATTTGGTACTTCGCGTACCTGAAGGAATAACATAGACCCCATCTCGTGATCTCTAGCCTCTTACCCAGCAATTCCTATCCCTACCTCCCCGTGGTGCTGGCCGGGATACGAGCAACCTTAGGGAAGATCGGGTAACCAACCCCGGTGGGAACTATGGTCGTATGCTGACAGGGAAGGGGGGTTTGCTCCTCTCCGGAGGTGCACATCTTACTGAGCGTCTGTTCTCCATGTCAGGATCGGCTCACAACAGCGTCTGTTCTCCATGTTAGAGGCGGCTGATCATCGTCCGAGTGCCAGCGAGGGACTCTAAGTGAAACTGTGCACCATGGTCCACCGGGAATAAGGAGGAATGGTCCTCCGGAAATTTAGGAGGTTTGGTGTCAGGCCCAGCAAGCCAGCCTTTAAGAAACATAAGCAACGAACAATCAACAAGAGAGTACGGACCGGAACTATAGGCGAAAAGGGACTAGCGATTGGAAACTCGGTTCGAGGAACTGCAAATCTCTCAACTTCATCGGGAGCACACGCACCATCTGTTCGTTGATTTCAAGGCGGCATACGACAGTATTGACCGCGTAGATATATGGAAAATTATGGACGAGAACAGCTTCCCTGGGAAGCTTGTATTGTTATTTATTGTCAACAGGTGAAATGGTCACCCCAATGACCGTTTACTTAAAACTAAATACATTAGTATTGTCAAGATTAACATAAAACACGTCTGAAATTGCACTTATTAGTTTCTCGTGACACATTAAAATTAAACACAGAATAACATCTATTGAATAGGCGAGACATGCTTCGTATGGGCTCGTGTAGCCCATAGTTAGTTCTGGATGCAGGAAGATTGAAAAACGAGTGCGTTCGGAGGTTACGGCGGCGTGTGTTGATGTCCAGCATGCTAAGAAGCGTTTGGCAGTCGATGTCCGCTTGTAAAAGGTCACCGATGAAGCAAGCTTTAGCCACATTACGTCTTGCCTCAAGCGAATCGAGACTGATGAGCATGCAACGGTTACTATAGCTGGGAAGGTTGACTGGATCTCTCCATCTCAAATGTCGTAGAGCAAAGCGGACAAATTTGCGTTGGATAGTTTTGATGCGCTGAATTCTGTTCTGATAATACGGGGACCAGACGACCGAGGAATATTCTAATATTGGTCGAACAGTGGCGCAAAACAATGATTTTAGGCAGTACACATCCCGGAATTTCTTAGCAAATCGGAAAAGGAAACCTAGCGTGAAGATGCCTTCGAAACAATATATGCTACGTGGTCCTTGAATGTCATTTTCGTATCGACCAAAACACCTAGGTCTTTGACTGTCGATTCTCGTTGAAGCTTTTTATCTGCCAAAGCGTATTCATGCTGGAGAAGAGAGTGTTTGCGTCCAAAAGATATGACCGAGCATTTAGCGACATTGAGCGTCATTCGGTTGATACGGCACCATTCTGCAAAGGATTCAAACTGTTGTTGCAGAAACATTGCGTCTTGAGTTTGCTTGATACAATAATACAGTTTCAAGTCGTTGGCGTACGATAACTTGAGACATTTCAAAATAAATTTGACGTCATTCATATAAAGCAGAAACAGAAACGGTCCAAGGTGACTACCCTGTGGAACGCCGGATCGGACTACAAACGGTGAGGAAATGTGGTCTCCAATTTTCACCGCCACACTGCGACCTGATAAATAGGATTAAAGCCAGCTGAGCAGAGCGTTATTTATGCCTAATTTGTCAAATTTTGCTACGGCAATCTGGTGATTTATTTTGTCGAATGCAGCAGAAAGATCTGTATAGATTGCATCCACCTGATGGCCATACTCTATTTGTCTTATTACAAAGGAAGTGAAGCACGCTAGGTTAGTGGTCGTTGAACGTTTGGGCATAAACCCGTGTTGGTCGTTTGAAATGTAATGTAATGGGACAATCAACTCAAATAGCTTGGAAACGGCGCACAGCGCAGCTATTCCCCGGTAGTTTGATACGGTCCTCTTGCAGCCCTTTTTGAAAACTGGAAATACATATGACTGCTTCCAGCACACCGGAAACACCCCGGAAGTCAGCGAGAGATTGAATACTGCAGTAAGTGGTCTGACAAGCGACTCTGCGCAACGTTTAATAACAACCGATGGGATACCGTCTGGGCCGCATCCCGTGGAGGATTTCAACTTCTTACTGGCAGCTATTATTGAATCGTTTGTGATGACCAATGGCTGTCTAGCGGCAGGAAGACTGGGAACATTCCTAGTGGCAATAACTACATATTGCGGGTCGAGATACTCATTAGTAAATACACTACTGAATTGAGTACGGAACAAATTAGCAATGTTGTTGGTAGTTTGGGCTTCAGCTAAAAAGTCAGTCATCGTTGAGGGCAATCCAGATTCCTTCCGTTGTTCGTTGACGTACCGCCAAAAGCTTTTGGGATTATTCCTGAGACGACTTTGCAAACGATTTTGAAAGGCGTTATAGAGATGATCGTTGAGTTGCTGATAATCGGAGTTGGCCTTGATATAGCTAGCTTTTGTAGAGTCCGTACGATACTTGCAGTGTTGTCTGAGGGCCGCGCGTTTGACTCTTTTCAGATTTTTGAGATGAGCGTTAGACCAGGCTAATTTGACCGGTTCTGGTGTGGATCTCACGGGAACAAACTGGTCGATGGCGTAAAGTAGTATGTTTGACATGGTCGAAGCAGCTAGGTTGACGTCAGAATCTCGAAGAGCCGTGTCCCAGTCAACTTGAGCAAGAAAGGCATTCATCCCGTTAAAATTGGCCTTGTAAAAGTCATATGAAATGCTTTCAGGCGGCTCGTGGAAGTTATGGAGCGGTAACTCAAGATAAATGAGTTGCATCTGGACGGGAGCAAGATGAATACACCACTAGGTGTTCCAATCTGCCAAATTCACTATTCAGCCATCTTGGATTTTAGTATAGGAGAGAAAGCCGATTTGTTTTCGTTTTGCACTGAAAATGAATTTTTCACCCCCGCCTTCTTCTCTTCCACAAACTTAAAAGATTGGAGCACCTAGTACTGTATTCATCTTGGACGGGAGGATGATGTCTGACAATCTTGATGAGCGGTGATGGGGCCTGCATAACCGAACAGCTCCCGCGGAGTTCGTTGCTGATGAAAAGCAGGTCAAGTATTCGGTTGTTTTCATTTTCCACATCATTCATCTGGTTCAGTCCAGCTGTGCTGTACGCGTCAAGCAGCAAACGAGACGTCTGGTCGATCAGGGATCTCGATGCAGTCGGGAAGAGAAATCCCGATTCATGGCGCTGCCAATTGATTGTGCTCAAGTTGAAGTCACCGAGGATAACCATTTTGTCCCTTGGTCCTAATTGCGAGACCACCCAGTTAAGCGAAGCGAGGTGACTGTCGATCAACTCCGCATCATTAATTCGATCGGGAGGGATTAAAGAACGCAGATGAAGAGAGCGGCATCAGCAGTAGTTACAGCGACCCACAATTGCTCAACCGACGAGTTTCCAGGAGAACTCACTAAGCAGGATTTGAAGCAGGAGCGAACGGCTAACAGAACACCCCCTCCAGTGCTTTTGTTACTGTTAGAAGATGACCTATCTTGCCGATAAACCCAGTATGATTCGTCGAAGAGTTGATTTACGGTGGTATTATTGTTGAGCCAGGTTTCGGTGAAGGCATAGACGTCGTAGCAGCCATCGCTAAGGGCCAAATGATAATCGGCAAGAGAACTATTGATCCCGCCGACGTTCTGGTAGTATATCAATACATTCGAAGATTATTTAACCGCACGCCTATCACTTGAAACATTCGGTAACATGGAGTTGAACTGGCGTGGAGATGGTGTAGCAATACTGGAAATCGGAATGCTCTCAGGTACAGAAGATACTGGTAACTGATTGTACTTGCCGGTTATAGGATTTCGGAAGACCCCGTCTCCCAACTCAGACGCAGGACCGGGACGGCTGCTGGTCGCTGGCAGCGGAAGCTCGACTGCGCTGAGAGGAATAGGGGCTTCCTTACAGCTAGTATCGATTGTGCGTCCCGGTGAATGATTTGACGATTGGGTTGCAGCGGC
Organism: Armigeres subalbatus; assembly: GCF_024139115.2. NCBI lineage: Eukaryota > Metazoa > Arthropoda > Insecta > Diptera > Culicidae > Armigeres > Armigeres subalbatus. The sequence continues at coordinate 241,695,612 of NC_085140.1, read as the reverse complement.
TTGATGATAATGTTTGGAAAGTACTGTGTGATGCTTGTAGGCACAACATTCGGGTGCATTCGCTGGAAATCGGAAACATTCAGACGGAGACAGAGATGAAGGCTGATCATACTTACCGAAAGTTGGTGTCCGGAAGACCTCGTCTCCCAACTCACACGCAGGGCCGGGACGGCTGCTGGTCGCTGGCAGGAATGGCTCGACTGCGTTGAGTGGAATAGAGGCTTCCTCACAGCTGGTGTCAAAAGTGCGTCCCGGATGAGAACTAGATGAATGCATAGCAGAGACTTGACGTTGCGGTGGAGAAATGGTAATTGATTCTTGTAAATGCGGCGATCCTGTTCGTTCGATGAAACTCGGACTCAATTCCGAATGGATGTTAGCAGAGATAACAGAAATTTGGCTTGGCGCGAATCGGAAGTTTGAAGTAATTGTAGGCGACCAACCAGCAGAGGTTGAGAGTTGATCGATGATGTTGAAATTTGAATCGACATCAGGCGATGAATGTCGATAAGAGATGTACTTGCCTTGAATAACAAGCTTACCAGACTGATCAAAGCAACGGTGGATGGTGTGCAAAACTGTTTGAAAATTTCGGGCGGACACTCCAGTTCGTTCGAATCGCGCCGGGGACTAACCCAACTAACATTTAATGTCAATGTAAATGTTATTTCAACTCGTCTATACGGCTTCAAGCTGAATATGTGTGCTATACATATGATCAAGAACTTCTATTCAATGCTTTTACCAGCAAATCTGGCGAATCTATTCAGCTGTTTTGACGTGCCTGCACAACTACTTTACAGCATGTTACACATTTTTTTCTCAATCTTTACTAAACCATTTAGTAATATATTTCGCTTCAATGGCGCTTATTCAGATTTTTGAATCTGTTAATTAAGTTTTATACAGCCACTGAATTCAATTTGATTAAATATTATTTGAGAGGAGAGTAAATTTCGGGAGTTTATTCAATGTTTTTTTTTTGTGAAAACTCAAATTTCAATTTTGTTGCTACCTAGATTCGAACTCCTAATCTCCTGATTCAATGGCCGCTGCTCTGTCATCACCGTCACATTGACAAATGTAAATAACAAAGAAAATTATGGATGTGCTTCTTCGCATACCCCTGGGAGCTGCGGACTCAATCGAATCCAATTTTCAAGATATTTTGCTTGAAACTCGCAAATTTCCTCTCAGTGTTCACTGTACACGTTACGATTTTCTCACATTGAATTATCATTATGTTTATCTTTAAAATATTAATTACAAAGATTTCGTATTGTTCGTATTACAATTTGCCGCATCGTATAAACTAACGTATCGAATGTTAAATTAATTCCCTCTACTTATGTTGAATACGTCGATATATTTAAAATGACGCCGTAAAACTGAAATTTGTTAAAAAGGAGCTATATTTAGTATGAGTTGATTTAAACGTGTACTCTCTCGTCTGCGCTCAGAATGCACAAAACCTCTCTCGATGCGATGGATACTTTTTGACAGCTTACTTTGGAGATTCTTTGACACTCGTTTTGACTCTATCCGCAGCTCCCAGGCATACCCTATAGGTTGTTTTACTAACGCTATTTTCATATTCATGCTGTATAAACGTTAGAAAGAGGCCTACATGCCGATTTCAGCACATAAGCTTAAAAATTATGCTTTCAGCATTATTTCAACCATTATTCAAACATCTATCAGCATGTTCTGTTGGCTAACTTTGATCCATCATCAATCGCTGAAATTGTTTTTAGGCAACATTTTCTCGACCTGTATAGATGCTACTTTGCTGCTAATCGTTTAACAGTAGCCGTCAACAGAAATATCGCTTCTAAATGGCTTGTTTTCTTACGCTATCTGCTAGCATTAATGACAGCGCTTTGTCAGTTGCTATAAGAGCAGGTGAATATCTTTGTAGCTGCATTACAGAAATCAATAGCTCATACACAGCTCCGGCAACAAAATCAAATGTAAACATAGCGGTTTTGACGTTCCATACTGATATGCTATTAAAAGAAGCAGTAATAGGTTTACTTAAACGTTGTATAATCTTCAAAGGTACAGAAGTTGCCTAAAAGCTTCGTTAGTTCATTTATAGCACCATTACGCTATATTGTTAGCGCTATAACAACAGCAAAAACGTTTTCATTGTGAATAAAGAGGCTGCACTCATAACAAAGAGACGAAGTGTCAAAATTGGAACAGCGCATTTGCTGTCAAATCAGTTGTTCCAATCGAGCACAAGGTTGTTAAAGGTAGGAGTATTGCGTCTCTTTGTTTTTCCAGGCTCGTTAATTGTGAATGCTACTCACCGTAATATGGGAAGTTGCTAACAAGCAACTCAGTTACATACATGAGCTCTTAACCGATAAGCTTTGTTGCTAATTCAGACAGAGCTGTTTTATGACTATATGAAAGCTGCATAAACGATAAAAGATTAAATATATTCGGCACACTGACTAGCTGATAGATATTTGGGTAATAGTCGAGTTGAAGTTTAAGGGATTATTTGCGGAGGCTTTTCTTTTATTCAGCATTGGCTGCTTTTATTCAAATATTATACAGCCAAAGGCTAGAAGTTGAAGATTTTAGCACCAAACATGTTAGTTGGGAAGACAAGGTGATGGACTTTCGTGCCTGTTGTTCAATATTGCGTTTGAAGGTGTCATGCGGAGAGCCGGGTGTAACAGCCAGGGTACGATTTTCAACAGATCCAGTCAATTTATTTGTTTAGCGGATGACATAGACATTGTCGGACGAACATTTGCAAAGGTGGCAGAACTGTACACCCGCCTGAAACGTGAAGCAACAAAAGTTGTGGTGAATGCGTCAAAAACAAAGTACATGCTTGTGGGAGGAACCGCGACAGGGCCCGCCTGGGAAGCAGTGTTACGAGTGTTTCGAGGTGATCGAGGAATTCGTCTACCTTGGATCCTTGCTATATAGTGTCTATAAATACTATATATAATAGCCCTGTTTGTCTGTCCGGTGACTAGCCAACCAGACGCAGCACGCGGGGAAATTCTCACAAAAAATAAAATATTTCACACTTTAATTCTTTTTTACTATCAGATCAATGAGCATAGATAGAAAGGTGAGGAAGAAGACCAAATGCAAGTGTATTAGTGGATGATGGAAAATGTAAACAGCAAATGGTGACGTACATATTTGCACGGCTTCTTATGGGAGCTCGTTTGAATGTAGTAGTGAAAGATTTTTCGCCATACACGAAAGGCACGCACACAATATATGGATTTCCATACCTTAGTATTTATTTACATTGCTATCAGATGCAGAAAACAAAACCAGTGACACCCTTTGACAACCAGACACAGCATTTGATGAAAAAAAATCACAGACAACAGACGTTGAAAATTTTGATTGAAAAAAAACACTTGCCACGGGCGCTACAGCGTCCATAAATAAACTAGTAATAAATAATAACCTCTATGTTTTATTGTATTTAAATCTGCCATTTACATGGTTTACATGGTGGAAAACAATATTCTTTAATGTTATTCGCTCACAATAGAATAACATTAAAGAATATTGTATAGAGTTTATCGTAATTACTATTAATTTCAGCGTACTGTTACAATAATTTCAATTATAATTCTATTAGGTTCTGCAGCGTCTGTATCTAACCTCAAACTGATGACAGATTGGTAGTACTTCGCGTTGGACTCGGGGGCAGCCAACCAATCCCGAACTCGAACCTTGTCGGAGTCCTCGTCGGAGTCAGTGGAAAGTACTACTGAACTGTCAAAAAAGTTCATTTGACGAGGACCGAATTCATTCGTGACGTCATGCTGCAGAACCTAATTGGGATTTTTTTTTAAGGGCGGTGAAGGATGAATCATGAGTTCATCCAACTCTACGGCGATGCTCCTCTATGCAAATCCATCCTTTCTCATGGAATGCAGTGAAGGTAAGGTAAGAATGGTGAAACCACAGAGAAAAATAAGCTCTGTGGTGAAACACTTGATGGTAGCTGCGTTTGATGGATAGAATCTTGGACGGAATGCGGTCTGGAAATTATATTTTTCTTTCAATATCTAACAAATTTATTATTTATTTATTCAGACTAAGGCCGAAGTGGCATGTGCTGTATATACAAAGAAAAAAATAAAATTGTGCTATCAAAAATTATGCACTTTCAATCGGAAAAGTAGCTAATTTTCATTAAAATAAAAGTTTAATAACTTTGAACGAAAGTTATGCGTTTTATTTAAAAGTATTTTCCATCTTTTCTGAGTGTAATTTTAAAAGTTTTCTTTTCAATTTGAATTGGCTTTCATGAAATTTGACAACACGAGCTTTTAAAAAGCACTTGGACTGTCAACTGATTCTTTTTATTCCGTGTATAGTAGAAAATCGAAATTTTTTTTCAATGAAATGAAATATCTGCAGTTATCAGACGTCGCAACTCATTTCTGATTAGTGCGCATGATAGTACATCCATGCGTGCATGATGCGCACTACTAATGAAATATTTCAAATTGTCGCGACTCGCGTCGCAGCGCGAGTGCTCAATCGCGCGGTCCGGTTTGGTGGCGGCCCGACAATATCTCTTCTGTGTCTTCTGTTGTCTTCAATTTTTGCCAGCTACGATAGTTACCGCGCAAGTTTACTTTTCAAAGTTCCGAAAAGAAATACTTGATTCTCTTCAGTTTTACGCGTTTTACGCCATATTCGGACGACATAAGAATCTATTTAAAAACCAGAAATGGTTCCCATTTCGTGTTTTTGCCTGCACATGGTAAGTACCTTCGTCGAGAAGATCTGAATAATCGAATATTAATGATTTGTTTATTTACCATCCATTTCGATAGCTGCGGGCATACGGTTCAACCTGGAAACACAAATCAAGACATCGTCGGAACGCCTGTGAAGAAAATGCATACAATCGTCACGAGCTGCTGTTGGGCGTAACAAACGGAAAAGCGCACGGGTGATGTTTTGCTGCTGATAGTAACTCCCGATCCCTACCGGATTTCCTACAGAAGAGTTGAAAAAGTCTTCGAAACAACGTTCTGCCACAACAATAATACAAATTATTTAAAATAATTGAATATAACAATGAAATAAAAAGAATTTAATTTCAAAGGAAAGGGTGAATTGAAGAAAAGTTTTGGGAGGTTCTTTTTTGGTTAAATATTTTTCATTTTGCAACGAGTTTGGGAATAAAAATATAGCACTCTCATTTTCAACAGTGTGATTATTTGGATTTGACAGTTCTACAGTTTTAGCTTGAATATTCAAACTTTTAATTTCAGAGCAATACGTAGCTTTCAAACGATGGTTATTGCACAGACAAACAGACGTAACAGCTTGAACATTTTTCTGAAATATCCATCGCCTAACTTCTCTACCACCATCTTGCGAGCATGTTACACGAAAGAATGTTTCGTATGACATTATCACCAGAAGGCGCTGGAGTGAAATGTCAAACTCAAAGGATTACGACGCTAGCGCCTCTAGTTGTGAAACGCGCAATCAATCAAATTCAAATTGATCGTTGAAGTCATGGTCGATGGCCATTTCTCTAGTGTTACGTCTGTTTGTCTGTGGTTATTGTAAAAGTTGGCATACTTTTATTTTAAACATACCCAACTCTCTACACGCCCGTTTCAAATCACTCAGAGACTGAGTGAAATTGTATTGCCGTCTCTTTTTTCCCACGGAAAAGTTACTCAATTTTCGTAAAAAGTGGAACTACTCAAAATTTGAGTAGTTGCACTTTTTACGAAAAATGAGTAAGATTTCCATGAGAAAAAAAGAGACGGCAATACAATTTCACTCAGTCTCTGAGTGATTTGAAACGGGTGTGTACGAAAAAGAACCAACGAAACTTTTTATTTTAACCTACGGTTTTCTTAAATTTATTAATGATTTTTCTTTCTGTGTATATTTCACTATCTATAGTACGCAGCACTTTCCTTTTGAAAACTTCAAGTCTAGATTGCTTTGAGAATAGGTCGTATGTGCAAATGAGAGGCTCTCTTGACTTTCATTCTCTTTCGATTATTATAGAACTATACTAAAGTTTACTTCGGATTTCTTGGCAGGCATATATCTAAAGACAATAGCTTTGTCTATCGTGCTGAAGTGAAAATGTAGCAAAAAATGCAAAATTAGCTTATCTATTAGCGAAAGAGAGCGCAAGCAAAGAGAGACTCTCTTTTGCACATACGACCTATTCTCAAAGCAATCTAGAAGTGCGCGTTGGTCCTCCACGAGCATCGTCCAGGTCTCTTGTCCGTAGAGAACTTTGTCTTCGACTACAAATTAACAAAACCAAAGGCAAAATAGAGCTGGGTTGATTTTACCCAGTCCAAGTGAAAAATTCGTTAACTTATTTTTGGGTAAAGGCATGTTTATATAGATTGGCCGAGGGTCCAAGAAGCCCATAGATTTCGTGAATGGCCAATGTGTCACCCAAAATGTTTACAAGTGCAGCGCGTAATACCCAGCTTTCTGATGAAGTGTTAATGGTGATACCTACCCTGAGGCGATTCAAGTACAAGAAGATCGTTGATCATGTCTTCTAGTACGACTTCGAAGCCATAGTTTTTCGGCACACTTGTTTTGACCATAAGGGCCACATAAATCCTATCCAAAGATGAATTTACCCGTGAATCGAAATTTTGGATCTTGAATGAAAATACCTACGGTCAATTTATTTTTCCTTTTACGTGACTCGAGAGGATTTGAATATTCGACATCATCGACGTGGAGTGATAATCGTAATGCATGAGGATGGTCTATGAAAAATAAGTGGTTTGCATATTGTTTGCTGTCCTTGTACGATACTATTGAAACATCCGTACTTGCTTCCTCTGCATGAAGCATGGTTCGAGCTTCAGGATTTGTCAAAACAAGGCGTAATGTGTCAATAATGGAAATATAGTGAACCACTTTTTTCTTCATTTTTATCGATGGTGTGGCATTTGGGCACTTGATTCTTTTCTGAAATTTTTTGCCTCTAGCTCTCCCTAACAAAGTTGAGGTTTTGACTTTGGTTTTTCCTAACACTTTTTCGACCGGCTCAGGTATCGTACAGTCGGCTTTCTATATCAAAAAGTTTATATTGTTTTGAGGGGTTGAAACGGTTGAAGTTATGTCTGGGATGAACAAAGAATTTATCAAACTGATTGAAGATTCACGTTCAAGTGAATTTTCACTGTTCATGTATCTTTTTACATGAGTCATAGCATGTCGTTGACACCAAGAAATAATCCTTGAAAATCCGGAAAGAAATTGCTGTACTTTCTTTTCAGGAAGAGAAATATCGCACCGCAATTCCGTAACCATCTCTGTGAATTCCGTCGTGATTTCTTGCAACGAAACATCGTTGTCGTAGAAGAATGGATTTCTAATTAAGGGTGTTGGTGATTTCAACTCATGCTCAGGGATCGGTATTGGGGGAGGCGAGGGAACTTCCGGCATGGCAGTGTCCTCTTCCTCTTCAACATCTTCTGACGAGTGACATGACTGAAAATGCTTTTGAAAACTCACGAAAAAGCTGAAAAGCGAGGCACATAGTGGGCATCTCAGTGGGATTGCCGACTTTTTACTGGTGGTCACTTTATGCACCATTGAAAGGTGCTTCTTAACATTCTCCAGGTCACCCGTGATAAAATCGTTGCAACCGACAATGCAGCATTTCATCCCTCAAAATTCAAATACAAATTTTCAAACGGAGGATTTTTAAATATTAAGCAGATAGCACTTACCAGTGAGCTTACGGTAACTTTTGTCGTCAAGTTTAGCTTTTAGTTGGTCCATTTTAATTTTCTCACAATTTCCGCTTTCTTATTCAGAGACTGATGTTTAAACACTCACTGTCGTGGCAACATAAGACTACAAATGAATGACGTGAATTGTTTTCATCCAAAATACAGTACAGCTAAAGTACTTGGCTTTGGGTACTTTCAAAGAAAGAAAAGGATCACAACTCAAAATCAAGATAAATCGTCATCCAAAACAAAAACATTCATTGAACTCAAAATGAAGTTTTTTGATTTAACCGCAAATTTATGTTAAATGAACCTACCGACAAGTACAAGATTGTATCCAAATCAGAAGTGTCAAGAAAGTACTTAATTTTGAGTTCTTTTTATCTCGATTTTGAGTTGTTTCGTTTCTCCGTGTACAAAATTGAGAATTCTTACAAGACTGGGTGACTTCACCCAAAAAAGGGTAGAATCAGAAAAGCGTGTAGTAATTTTTGTTTTTTTTTGTTACTGTGTATCTGTCACTTCTCCAAAAAAGTTGTGATTCAACCGGCAGCTGCGGTTAAAAATGTGAATTGATTTTCTTTTAAATTTCCACCTTCTTTCCTATAATATAATCGCCATCAGTATTTATTCATCAGCCAAGAACAAAGTGCATTAGTTAGAACAAACACCGACGTCTATAAAATGTCGAAAATGTTGGCTCGTGTTATTTCGCAACAGAACCGCGGATTTCTTTTCTCCAAAAACAGTGCAAAGCGAAGTTGGCTGAATGGAAATGTATTCCAAAGAGGAGTGGCGTCTGGTCGGCCCAGTGATCCGATGAAGGGCAAAGGTCCCATCACTTGGAAAAGTTTCGCTCTAATTGGGACTGCCGGACTGGGCGGTTTGTGTTTCATGTGGTACGTGAAGAACGAGAAAGAGCAGGGTAAGTCGTAGGGGCGGTCCATGATCAAATTATCGGAAATCATGTTGATAGGTATTGGATGCAACTACATAGTTATATCATAATGAGACCAGCAACTGCTTTGGAAGATTAATAACCTATGATATACTGTATTTGGGTAATTCGAATATGTTTAAATCTGTTATATTTCATTCCTAACTGTTTTCCATAGTTTGTCATTTATTATTGATAGGTATGTATCTTATTATCTAATAAATATGTAAATCATTGCAGCATTGTTGAAAGAACGCAAACGACAGCTAGGGAAAGCTGCCATCGGCGGTTCTTGGGAACTGGTTGACTCCGAAGGAAACGTTAGGAAATCGTCTGACTTTCTCGGCAAGTGGTTGCTGATTTATTTTGGCTTCACGCATTGTCCGGACATCTGTCCAGATGAGTTAGAGAAGATGGCAGCAGTTGTAGATGGGCTGGAAAAGATGGAAGAGGCAGAACCGGTTCAACCCTTGTTTATCACGGTTGATCCCCAGCGCGACTCGAAGGAAGTCGTTGGGAAGTATGTGAAGGAGTTTCATCCGAAATTGCTGGGTTTGACGGGGACTGTGGAGCAGATTGCTAAAGTATGCAAAGCATTTAGGGTATATTTTAGCGCTGGTCCGAAGGATCAAGACGAAGACTACATTGTGGACCATACGATCATAATGTATCTGGTGGATCCTAATGGACAATTTGTGGATTATTATGGTCAGGATCGGAATAAGGAACAGGTCAAATTCTCCATTGTCATAAATATGACAAAGTTCAAACAGATGACTAAAAAATCTTGGTTTTAAGTTTGTAAGGTTCCGGCTTACAGATTATTTTTGGTTGGAATGTATATAGATGGACTGCGTCGACTGGGGAATAAACGACACTTAGTTTCAGTATGTGTTTACTACTCACTGGAGGCCGAAATAATCCGCTAAATAGGTATAAGGTCCCCGATGCTCGTTATATGAAAAAACCCGAAAAGTGTACTTATTCATAAGAAACGATAGGATTGATTAATTTTATATTATTTGACAACTCGCCCGTACGAAAAATCATCCATTTGTAAATAACTTGGCTTGGGACGTAGCAGACGTCTGAAAGAGTAACCACTTGTTGGTCTCTGTCTCTTTTCCCCTTTCTACCATCACCGAGCCACCCTTTCCCCCCACACGCCATATCGTTTGTGCTTGGTTTCCCCATCACGCCGTTGTAAACATGTCAGAACGTGCACCCAAGAAGCCGTGAGTCTAGCCAAGGACAACGAGTGATAAGCCACGCCCAGTTAGAGTTCTTTCTCAAAATCGAAGAAGAAAAATATAGCCTAAGTGAAAAAAAAACCCTACCCGGAAGGATTCGCTGCCCAACCCAGTTCGTGCCCAAACAGTCTCCATTCTCGTTTTGGCAAAAAGACGACCGGAATCAACTCCTTTCACCAACCAGGGATGGGAAATATCAAATTTTCAAAAAATCGAGGATGATCAAAACTCACCCGCGATCTTACTTTTAAATTATCAAGTGATAAAAACTCGCCAGCGAATAAGAATCATTTGGAAATCGTATCTTGATTTAAAGCAATTACCGTTATATTTTGAACTCTTTTTCCTTACTACCATGAAACCATAACGCCAAATAGAAGCTATAACGTGACTGTTGACAATTAGCTGATATTAGTAAAGAATAATGTTTGAATGAAAATTCTGTGTTTATTATCGTTTGAGTGCAAAGTTTGAGAAGTTGTCGCCAGCGACAACACGCCTACTGTTTTCGCGTGAAAATTTTTCGCATGAAAATTGCAATCATTATCGTCTGATAATGATTCAGCACAACACTGTCACCAACGTTTCATTTCCATCCGCCAACGTAATGAAAACCACCGAGATTGGCTATCGGAAAACGAATGGTCAGAACACATGTGTGATGTTGCACCCGAATCGACGATCCATAACTTAGAAGAATGTTTCGTCGCAGCAACAATGAATGCGAAATGCGTTGATTTGCTAAACGTTGCTTTGGATTTTGAATTTTTTATCGACACGCTGCTTGGTGATCAATCGGTCGCTTCCCTTTCAGTTCTTGAAACTGGACACTCACGCTTCACGTGTCCCGGTTTGTGACAGCTGTGGCATACAATAGACTTTTTATCCCCGCCAGCACGCGGAAATCTCGATAAACAGATGACACTGAATCAACAATTTGACGCCACAATACACGGCTCGAAGCAGCACGAATGCGCCCCACGCTCGCCAAGTCGGTAGGTAGGTCAGCCCACCTCGCTCCGCTGCGCTCCACGCCGTCTCGTACCTGCCGGATCGGAAGCGAAAATCATCTTTGCAGAATTGCTGTCCGGCATTCTTGTAATACGCCCTGCGTAGCTTTCTGGCTTTAGCTACCTTCTGGATACTGGGTTCGCCGTAGAGCCGGGCGAGCTCGTGGTTCATTTTTCGCCGCCACACACCGTCTTCTTGCACACAGCCAAACACACCACCACGTATTACTGCCCTTCTACGCATAATTGTCCCATGTTACCCTTGATGAAAAATCTCAAACTCGAGTCAATTTGTCCCACTGAAAAAATGAAGTTGTTGTCTGATGATAATAGAAGCTGAAAACCATTTAAATAAGTATGGATTCGTTTTATGTCCTGGAAAAGTGTTGCCTACGCTCATAACATCCCAAAAATATTTGTTAAATTTCAAGATCGAATCGATTCTTAAATTGGTGGGACAAACATAGGCGTAACTAGAGTCTCGGTCTAGGGGGGGCCATGTCACCAGCTGGTGGGATGTAATTTTCAAAGGCGATTTAAAACACTGTGCGCATGGATTGCAATAGAAATTGTTTGACTAAGTTTATCGCTCATTCGTCCTAGAACTGACATAAAAAAAATCGCGAATAATACAATTGATTTCCAATGATGCTGTGATTGCTTCAAAACGCTGTGTCTGTGTCAACTTGTCTTCTCCATGTTACTAAATGTGGATAAGTGTGTTATCTAAGATTCAAGAATCTTTTTCGAATAAATGAAATTTGATATGAGTATATTTCTGAAAGTTTTCAAGCATTTCCATGATTACTTAATGCATAAAGATCTCGATTTTTTTAACTTGAAATTTTTGAAACTCTTTAGATGTTGAATAAATTCCACGAAATTTTGTCATAATCAATATAAGTATTCATGCAATTCCAAAATGTATGCTATGTGCTGAAATAGTTAAGTACCGATGAACACAAATTTGGAATCCTAAAGTGTTTTTTATGAGTCATAAATTCCATGAGTCATAAAATTATGAGTCATAAATCAAATTCCAGAATAACATAGGGTTTTTGTAGTTACTGACGTTAGGAAGAGGCTTTATTATGGTTTTCTGAATAGGTGAGAGATTTCTCTGCAAAAATCAAAGAGACTTGAGAAGCAACCAAATCGATCTGAATTGTGCTGCAAAAGAAATGTTTTCTGATACGAACTGGTTTCTAAATCTATTTTTTTTTATCCTAAAAAACAAATTCTAACTAAGGCAGACACAAAAGAGTTTTCCGATGATCTTTATGAAATCGCCAAAAATTAAATGGAACAAGATCTTTTGAGGATTATAAAAATATTTCTTTAATGCAATCTCTGTTGTGAGTGCGAAGGTTGCCTAAGTTTTGTCCTAATACTTTCAATGGAATGCGTTATTGATTTTTCTGTCATTGTAACAAAGATTCTTAAGTTTTATAATTTTATATCTTTCTATGCCAGAATTATATAGCGAGAGCAAAAAGCTCCATAGGAATTTGATCAACTGTTTTGCGGCATACCTTGCGATTAACTCGAAGATTTTCGAAAGAATGGTCGTTCGAAATTTCATTGACCGGATTTGTGTACATGTGCTCATTTTGATGTAGTTGCTTCAGTCTTTTTTGAAGCGGATGGTAGTTTAATAGAACAGAAATATTTATGTCTTAATACAATTATGTATTTATGTTTCTGCGACCAGGATACTAGTCAACAAATGCAGAACAAATTTATTATTATTTTAGCTTAAAAATCGAGAAAATGTTCCCGGGGGTCCAACTTAAATATTTCGATGCTTTGCTAAACAAATGGTCATAGATGTGATAACGCAACAAAACATATGTTTATAGAATTCATAATCAAAATTAAGAAATATGTACTGCCGTTCTACACATAATTGTCCCATGTACATAGGAAATCCCAGCAAACATGGGACAAATATGCGTATGACGGCAGTGTAGGAAATATGCAAATAAAATAAAAACTGGCTAAGTTGGAATTACTTTTCAAAATTTTCTGGGGGGGGGGGGGCACAAGTAGGTCTGGAGGGGGCCAGGCCCACCCGGCCCCCCCTTTTTACGCCAATGGGGACAAATTGACTCGAGTTTGGATTTTTTCATCAAAGGTAACATGGGACAATTATTCGTAGAACGGCAGTATAGTCGTGTATAGGATCTCGAAGAGTGTAGAGCGTTGTTACAAACAAAGTAGATTTAATTGTTAACATGTTAATTAATTCGAACCGGTCATTCTTACGCTTCCGCCGTATCATTCCAAAGTTTTCGACGATTTCTCTCCACCAAGTCGTATGATCCATTGTTACGGAACACTGGGGTTTGCAGTCGCATCAACTTCAACAGTTTTTACGTGTTTGACAATGCATAGCCTTACGACGGAAAATAATCGGGCCCGTTGCTGGCTGGCTGTGAGGAGCAAACCTTCTCATGTACCTGCGAAGCAGCCTCAAAGGGTTTCCTAGGCAAACGCATTTGATAGTTTGTGTCCGGAGAACGTGAACACGTGCAAATGAATTTATCGTGAATTGTTTATTAAATAATTATTATTTTTGAATAAAACCCATATTAAACAGCGGCTTCATTGATGTTTTCTCTAAATACAGTTCATCCAACACATTGTTATGTTTATTCCGGCAGCTATATTTTTTACATTCCTGAAAATATATAGTGCTTGCTTTAATATTTACAATGAAGCATATTCCCGCTAACAAAAGTTGAACAAGATCCGATTTGAAAATAACTAAGTCAGGTTTAGTATTACAAGCTTTTCGCCATTAGGTTTAACCTTAAGGAAATTTCGATGCACTAAAACATAAACGGTTACAAATATATATATACTCTACTCAGGCCACGTACTTAATGAACTTCTTCGCATGGTCTTTTTTTCATGCCAGGAAGATTACAAAAAATATGAAAAACAATATCAAAATGCCAAAAATCTTTATCATCAGCCAACGGTTCTTCGTCACCGATTGGAAGTATTTCAGAATTTCACCATGGGCCGCTTCAACATTCATTTCTACATCCTGCAGATTTGTGTCGATTCGCTCGACCATTTCTTCTTGTTCTTTGACCATGTGGGCCAGCTGCTGAAAAATACCTCCAAGTTCCACGATCGTACTTTCAATGTTCTGCATGGTTTCAGCCCGCTCCTGCACATAGCTGTCGGATTCGTCGTACAGGACCATCGCCTTTTGTTGTTGCTGTTGCAGCAGCGGAGCCCGTTCTGACGATGATCCACCGGCCGTGTTCATATCGATACTAATCTGATCCTGTTCTTCCTGCAGTAGCAGACTACCTTGTGTAGAACCCCGCATGGCCGATGGCGGCAAGCTATTGGAAATAGGCCCTTGACTGAACTGCAATGTGGAGTAAAAAATGAAAATTAGGTTCCTAGGGGTGCATAGAATATGACGTACCTGATCGCGTCGGTTTTTCTGCTGTTTGAGATTTTCGGTTCGAACTTCTAGAACTTGCTTAAAATCGGAGCTCATGTTGGCCAGTTTTGCCTGCAATGCCACCACCATGTTTGAGGAATGTGAAAGCAGGTGCTTCCCAGTAGTCGACTTCCTTTGAGACTTGGAGACTTCCTGAAGCCGTGCGATTTGCTGATTCAACGAGTTCAAGTCGCCCTTGATGATGTACGTTAGCTCCTGAATCTCCGCGGGTCGATCATCAAAAAGGGTTTTCCGCTTCGCCACTAAAAAAAAATTAAACGTGTTTGCCTTTCATTTCAAACACATTGCATGTGATTTCCCCACATTACGCAATTTTAATGAAGCATTGTAATAATCTCCTGATTATTTTCTTCAATATTTGCAGATTAATATTATTTACTCAAGCATGGGGGTATGGTACGATTCGTAGCTGCTATAATTATTTCACATTCCATATTAAGCATTTGAGTGCGCAGAATATGGTGCTTGCACGGTACTTAACGATTTTTAAATGTGATTTTTATGCTAATTATTTAAAAATGTATAAAACGTCGCGAATTGGCATACCCGTTAAATTTTTTTTTGGCACGCGTATAATTTATTAATTTCAAATTGAAATTTGTTTAAAAATCGTATTATATAATTATGTATACATGTCGGTCAGAAATGTGATCTTTCTGTTATTCGATATAAAAAACCAACAAGTTTTTAAAATAAAAAAAATGACCTGAAGCTTAAGTACCAACAAGTGTTAAAAAAACTGTAGCTACGTTAATCATCGGTTAAGAGATTTCAATGTTGATTTGCCAATAGTCTATTCAGATTACACCATTTATGATAATTAATATAATGATAAAGAGTAACTTGATGCCAATCCCCATACATTCAATTTTCTTTCTAATATTTAATTCGATAATTATTACAATGGCGCCATCTGAATAGGCTATTAGCTACTTACAAAGTGTTAGTTTCTCCAGTTTAGCATATGTGCTGGCTATATTCTTTCCAATATGCTTGGCAATCATCATAAACTCGGAATAGCTTTGCAATTGTTTGGCTTTCCGCGGGTCTCGTACATTGACTGCCCGTTGGATGTTTCTGCCCTGCAGCGATCGAATCGCGTTGGCGAATTCCGTGCTACGATCCCGTGCTGCCATTATGAACTCTGGTTCGTTCTCCTTGTCGTCGTCGTCTTCTTCGTAAAATAGAGACTCTTTTCCCACCCCAATCGGTGGAGGGTGGTCAGATTTTTTGCTCGGCTGGTTCCCGCCGCCGAACGATCCCCCGGAATTGATAACACTGGAGAGAAACTTTTGCGGAATCGATGGTAACCAGCTGATGGTGCCACTTGCAGGCGGATATTTAGGCTTTTCCACGTAATCTACTCTCGACTGCGGTTGTAAATCTGTATCCCCTTCGACGGTAACTACTGAAAACGAATCGTTCGCTTCTTCTGGACCGAAACGACGCCTGGCTCTTGATTGCATCTCATAATCACCTACAATCAAAACATTCGAAGCTCTGGGGTCTTTCGCAAAGTCTTGTTAATCGGATTTAAACACTATCAACAAATCCAATGCTTTGCAAAAGGTATCGTAAAAGCGAGCGTTGATCACAGATTACTTAAAAAAAATTACATGTACCAAAACTAAGAAAAATTACAAAAAAGCTAAAATTTTCACTTGTTTCCATATAGAAAATGACGTGGAATACTGTTTTTTACTAATAATATAAAATGACAGTAATCAAGTTATCAAATACAAGGGGAATCGACAATTTTCGCGAATAAGCCAACTCGCCGAAACTCGTTTCTTAAGTTTTGGCTGCGTCCTTTATACGATTATATCAAACAACTCAATCAAGAGTAAAATCAGTTGTGATTCACTATGCATACGCACACTGAGCTGGAATTTGCATCTAAATTTTAAATATTGTGGATTTACTTGACCAATGGATTCGAAGGTCGGTTCACTTGCCTATTTCAAACGTCCCGTTCTCCCGCAAGGTTTGCCAAACTCAATAAATGTTTGGTAGATTACCTTGTTTTTTGCTCCTTGTCTATCAAAACAGATGTCAAAACATCGGGAAAAGAAAGAGAAGTTCGAGGCAAACAGCAAAAAACACGTGGCAGACTTGTCAGTTTTGACAGATTTTACTATGAAGATGGGTGTGAAGGTGAAAACGGCGATTTCAACGACCGTTCAAGGAGCGACTTTTTCGAACGGTCGGGTCCAATCCAGTTTTCCGCGAGCAGTAATGGCCGCCAGCTTGCCTGCGGGTTAGTCTCTGATTTGACATTTCTGGAGGTCAACTGCACCCACCATTCGAGCATTTTGATCAATGTGGTATATAAGAAGGCTTGAATTCACTGAATCAGCACCTTCTTATATGCAACATTGGTCAAAATGCTCGGAGCGGTGGGTGCAGTTGACCTCCAGAAACGTCAAATCAGAGACTGACCCGCAGGCAAGCTGGCGGCCATTACCGCTCGCGGAAAACTGAATAGGGAAATCCACGTACAATATGTGCAATGCACATACAGTCAAATTTCACTCGTTGGGCTATCTTTAGATGCACAGCAAAAACAGTTGTTGAATATTACATTCGAAACAGATGCACATAGGCTATTCCGTCAGAGCTGTGATATTACACTCGTTCGATGTACACGTCAATTCGTGAGTAGCAGCGCCGGTGTAATTTTTTTCATGATGTAATTTTGATCGATGGCGTATTCGACGGTAACGTACAGAGATACAGTGTAATGGGCCAAACATAATTGATACGTTTGCGTGCGTTTTGACAGTTTTCTCATGGAAACACTGTCAAAACGCACGCAAACGTACCAATTGTGTTTGGCCCATAATTTTGGAGATGGCTTTATCGGATTACAAATACAAAAAAATGATTTTTTATTTATTATTATGATATTTTATTCTTAGCTATTAATTGAAAGCTATAGTTACATTATTTATTCTTCCATTATTGAAATTATTTAATTAAACCAATAAAACTGAAAGAAGTTATCTTCACTTTGATTTCAGGTCAATACTGGAATGTCTACTCGGCTTAGTTACCGCCTTCATCGTTCCCTAAATTGTGTCGAAGTGCGATGCTCATCCGTAAATTTCGCCCAGACATACGACGGAGCTATACAGCTGAATCGCAAATTACCGATGCTGGCAAGATATTATTCCACCGGCGCGAATCTGTTCGTCCATCCTGCTGGCTGATCTGTTCGCCATCGGGTAACGACTGTTTTCTTGATACTGTGGCTCTGGGAAACTGCAATAGGACGGAGATGCATCAACCTTACGAGAAAAAATAAATAAAATGCAAAAGTCAATCGTAATAATTATATAGAGCCAAAATAAAAAAAAACAAATGTTAAATGGCCTGTTTCGTTCCCAGAAAGATTCGGTTGGCCATCCCCAAAAGATTCGCTTAGGATTACCAGAAGCATTGCAAACTCGATTATTTATGGACGGTATTCTCCAGAGAAACAGAATTCAGCTGGGATTCCGAAGGAAATATTTTTGGGTTCTAAACGGCATCTTCCTTCATTCCGCTTCAAATGCTTCTAAGATTTCTTTCGGGATTAGGCTAGAAATCCTTCCTTAATTCCTTTGGAAATCTTTCCAGAACTCCGCTGGGACTCCTTCCGGTGTAATTTTTTTTGGGAACGCTCACACTTATGCTAACGCACAATATTTTACTTGAAGGTGGCAACCTTGCAACCCGTCGATAGCAGATATGCAAAAATGCATGGGGAAAAAATCCGCGGACCAATCTATTGTCAACATTTTTCTGTCAATATATTTTATTGTACGTTTATTGGAACAACAATAAGGAAAATTAATTGGTACAATAGAAGAACAATAGAATTGGTTGTTCATAAATAAAATCTATTGTAATTTTATAATATTTTAATGTAATTCTATTGTATTTTCTATTCGGGCAGTGTGTCATTACTATAACTGACGTTTATCAACTTTCTCTTGCACGCGCACAAGTGGGATAGAGTTTGTTTTCATACGGAAACGCTTCCAAATATAGATAGTGGAATATATAAATGAGCGAAGATAAATCCTCTGTCTCCAAACGAACTGTCAAACCTGTCTCCAAACGAGCATGACGTCACGTTTTCAATGGAAACGTTAAGGGCTGTGACGTCATATGCGCGTGTGCACGGGCAAAAAAATCGACTCAGCCATGCTTTCGCTCATCTATAGATTCTACTATCTATACTTCCAAAGCGTTTCCGTATGAAAACAAATCCTATATTGTCTATGCGAGTCATCGCTGGAACGTCGCTGGACCGTCGCGTCACTCAACCAGCAAGCGCTTTCCAGTTTGGTGCTGCAGCGACGCATTGAATTTTCCTGCGTCGCTGGAGCACTTACTGGAAAGGGTCGCCAGTGACCAGCGACGTTTCAGTCGAGCGACGTTGGTGAGACAAGTTCATACATGTTCTTGATTTCATCTGCATCGACAATATTTTCCGTGCGCGTGCAAGAGAAAAATGATTAAACGTCAGATAGCCTTATAGAGCTTGCTGACGTTTACTCATCCCTCTCTTTCAAGCGCATGTGGAGGATAGGATTTGTTTTCATCGGGAAACTTTTTTTTTTTTTTATTCTTTATTTACACTGACAAAAATCCAATCATATCCATTATGTGTGGCACACATAAATTTTGACTATAGCATTTCCCACATAACGGCCATGTGAATTCGCATAGCATATATGTGGAAACACACATAACCATTATTAACTAATAACCTTTATGTGGATTCTCCTATAGCGGGTGGTTATTAACGCACACATAAAATTTATTTGGAAATTTCTTTAGATTTTTGCCAATAAAAATGTGTGGATTTTTATTAGTGTAGGTGTTTTTTTAATTCTAGATTAAGTTCAACACCGTCATCGGGAAACGCTTCGGAAGCGTTTCCCGATGAAAACAAAACCCATTCTTTCTGTGCGCGTGCAAGAGAAAGATGACTAAACGTCAGCAAGCTCTATAAGCGTATCCCGCCTGTGCGTGTGCAATAGAAAGAAGATGAACGTCAGATAGCCTTATTGGTTCCTGCCTGAACCCCGGTATTGAAAACACAGACATAGTCCTACGCCAAAACCCTAAAATTAGGTATTTTTTCTAACAGTGCATGCGCTATCAATTTTGGTTGCGTTCTTTTCTGCACAAAAAAGAAAAAAATCTCAGTCAAAGTGTCAAAAAATTACTGTCGTGCTGGTCTTGCTCCCGTCCGTCTCGCGGATCAATCCTACCAGTCCTTATTAAAAAGCGCCGAGAATATTAAAACTTTTGCGATTAGTTTGCTTAAAAATACTGTAGAATGACGCTCTATCATTTCGGAAACTGTATAGCACTAGTTTACGTGCCTTACTACATGACTTACAAATATTCCGGATTGTAAGTGATGTTCCCAAAATACCCTCGCAATGTGATCCCTACCCCTATAATTGAATTAAAAACATTAACAAAATTACAAATCTACAGATCGGAATATGGAGCATTCTGGAAGTGCATACAGGCTGGTGGAATTTATGTTTTCACACAGCTCTTCAAGATGTTGGTTCTTGCGACATTCTTTCCCGACACGGACAGTTTTATCGGAGAAGGCCAGTTCAACCTGATTGCGGTGAGTACCCATGATAATATCCATTTTTTCAAAGGAAGGTTTACAATGTAGGTATATGAATGTTTAGGATAAATATATTTTTTAACATTGGAATTAAACACTTGTACAAGTAATTTCTTGATCTGACGCAAAATACTGTTCTACGGATTTTCTGATGAATGATATATGGTCGGATTTCTGCCAAGCGGCTTTGAACAGTTCTGTTTACGCTTGCCGAACAGCAATTTAGCAGGTTGAAATCGCTGTTATTTTGCCTGTCTTGGTGCAGTGATTACCACGTCACTATCCAAGCCGTTCCTGGGTGGACGTTAGGCAGAATAACAGCGATTTCAACAATGCTTGTTCTCTCATATGGCCCTCTGCTAATCTTCAGTTTCTATTCATTTCACACTTGCCGCTCGCTTGCGGTGTCAATCGAATCTGTATCTTCATTACTTTCATCTACTCCCTTCCGCTTTGAGTAGTATAATTATCACCGAAAAAAGCCAATAAATTAATTTCGATAGACACAGACTCGAAAACCAAGAATATCCATTACATATCGAGTAACTTTTGTCGTAATATGTCTATGCGCATTTGCTTGCTATGGAGTGCGTGTTGTATTCCCACCTTAGTATGACGCCTTGTCGAAAACGATAATCCCGTTTTTCGATAACCAATTAGTGTTATTCACTTGAAAATCTATGACGAAGCGTATCGAACTCATTATTAAAATTTCCGATTTAAGGGGGCATTAAAATGCAATTACCTACCTGGAATGTTTACCCTTATTTGTTATTTAATTTATGATTCAACCAACAGGAATTCCTCCGATGCAGTGTAGACTTGATGGACCTCCTAGGACTGGCATTCGTGTTGTCGAAAATTCCCGGTAAAGGTCACAGCAAGTTGATCACTGCCGGACTGGGATGGGCCACTGCTGAAGTAATTCTGTCACGTGGCCTGATGCTGTGGGTCGGTGCCCGCGGAGCAGAATTTTCGTGGATCTACATTCAACGTTGTTTGGAGTCGAATATCCTGCTGGTGCAGCACCTGGCCACAGCAACGCTGTTGTGGCTGTTTTCCCGTCATGATCTGGAGAAGAAGTTCGTTCCACTGGTGATTGTTTTGCTTGTGGCTATTTCCTTCCGCGGCGTGTGGCTCGAAGGCACTCTCCAGGCACTATCCACAGGACCATGGTTCGGGTTAGGTCTTAAAGCAATAATCACTGGCTGCATTGGGTTCGTAACATTGCACATTTACTCGGGATTGGCTCAGTCTATTGGGTTGTAAAGATTAATGTATCGAATGGGTTTTTCATAGAAATAAGAATAATCCACATTTTCATTATTTTACATAATTTATTTTCACGCCACAACATATTTGCGATGCGAGTTTAGACCAAAATATAACAATGATAATAATTAAATATATTATGAGGTGCGTTAATCCTTTAGTTGAGTAATGCTTACTTAGATGACAGTCCCAGGCGAAACAATTCAATGCGGAAGGATTTCAATGATTTCATTGGATTCGTTTTTTATGATGTGCAGCTTTCGTTTTGTAATGAGAACTGTAAATGAGACAAAAAATATATGTAGTTTCGTCTATCGTAAAAGTATTTCTGTTAAAGCGGTAGTGAAGTGAGGTTCAACACCAGCCTCTTAAAAAATCCTAGTTTGCTGACTGTTTCAATTTTGTTCATATTTAAATCATTGAAAAAATGGAGACTATCGAATTTTCGGAGTGTTTGAGCGGAAAATAATTGCCATTTCATCAGTTATTCACTCTGCCGGTCTCTGCCGATTGAATCAAGCAAACAACATCCTCCTCCTCCCAAATGTATGAAATAAGGAAAAACGTTTTATAATTGCACCTTCCATCCACTCCTTCGGCAAAACCTCATCCTACCAAACCATGGTAATTACCCAGTGCAGCGCTCCGGACATAGTCCCTGTTGCCCTCATTTAGATTTCAAAACGAAGCAATAATTTGTGCATTTAAGAATGAGAAGAGAATATAATCCACCCGTAAATTCCCTAGATCGGAAATCACCGCACGTCTTACAACTATATTTGATCGGCCCATTATGAGAACACTACTTACCCAAAATAGTCGAAAAACATGTAGCGGCTTCTAGTTTACTGGGAAATCTTCCTGCCAGAGATTTCATGGAAATCGGGCCTTGATTCTTGTCCCATAGTTCCGTCAGAAGATTCATCAGATTCGATTCGAGGATTTCTCGTCCTGGTTCTGTTGAGTGGCACGTGTGACGATTCTCCAAATGAGAATTATCGATATTTTCAGTGATCAATTCATTCATAACACAAGTATGTGGCTCTGGAGGTGACGTAATTTGAACTGCTTGATCGTGATCAGTGATGTTGCTGAACGATGTATTCTGATCTGTTGATCGCATAACAGGCGATGGTGCTACAATTTCTGGAATTGCTGGTTGTGCAATAGTTCTGTTTTTCTTTGGATGATCTATATGCCCATTCAGCGAAAAATCCTCTCCACACGCGTTATATTTGCGTTTCCGGGTGTTTCGAGTAAATAAACTGGCCAACACTGAAGATCGCGTTCCCCGAATCGGCTGTTGCAGAATAGTTCGCGCCTGATCAAACGGATATCTTATCTGTTTCAGTGCAACGATGTCGTGGCGCGGGTTCTAAGAGGTTGCAAATGTCGTTACTAGGAAGACACTATTTTGGTTTAAGTACATTCTCACGTGGCTTACCTTGCACCGCTGGTTACTCGAGCAGTCTTCGATGGCGCGTTTCATTACAACATAGTCCAGTGTGGTCTTCTTGTTAATAAATAAGCGTCGTTGTTTGGCGTTCTTTGAGAGACGTGTTGATGTCTGACCTAGATAATGACTTTTGATGAGTTATTAGTGAGAAATAGTCGCATGATGCCAGCTAATAGACATGTAATACCCTTGGGAGGACATTATTGGCATCTCAAATACATAATTCGGATTGTTCATAGGATTCAACGTCATTGCTACAAGCTGTTGATCTGCCGTGACACAGGCCGAGCTGTTCACATTAGGTTCATGGAGTTGCATGGTGCTGGTGCTTGCAATGGGCATATCTCTGAAAGAACATAAAAGACCAGATTGAATATTTGAATAAATGCCATAGCATAATGCAATTATTACATAATGGCCATAGAAGTACTCTCAATTCCTGGATAATCCATCACAGTTTCTCGAATACACGTGGTTGAATCACTGACTTTTGTAAAATCATCCAAATCACGATCATCCGTGTCCTGTACGATTTCCGATATATCAATTTCTCCAAAACCGCTGTTCTGAACATTGAAAGTAGATTCAACCGTTGCCTGAAGAGTGTCATTCCCAATCTCCTGCATTGTGATATCATCAGCACGAACAACGCTGGTATTTTTATCGCCGGCCAGCAGTTGAGTTATGACATCCACAGGTAGAACAGATGGATCCTCTAGAAAATCATCGAAGCGCTCTTCAAGGGATGTTGTCCGACATCCGGTTTTCGTCGATGATTTTTGGCTACTCAAAAAAAAAACATGAAAATGATGAATACATTTTGAAGATTACATTTTATTTACGATATCATAGACAAACATCAAACATCGGGATCGAGATTTTGAATTAGATTAAAGAAACTTTTTTTTTTAATCTAAGTAGAATAACCACAATATTAATGTTCTCACCTTGATTTCCTCAACCCCTGAAAAGCAGCGGTCTGGAGGCATGCCGCCGTGCTGACTTTTTCTGTTAGGATTTTTGTCGTTATAAAGAGCATTAGTGCATATTATAAGGAAAACAGTTTATAGCCTATTTAGATATATCATAATAAATATCGTGTTAAAAGTATAGGGAAAGAAAAATGAATGTGTGGGGAGGGTATTGACAACAAGTTACTCTTTATCATGATATTTATTATAATAAATGGCGTAATCTGAGTAGGCTATTACCATACAAATACTGCACTTGTTGCTGATAAATGTAGACTGCGCCGTACGCAAGTTTTGCCACCATGATAAACGGTTGATTAGTCACGCAATCGAGGATAGAATTACTAAAATACATAAGATATGCAAAATTCATTTTATTAAATAACCAGAAAATGTATTTCCTCCCCTTACCACATGTCATCGATGTCGATGCTCTCGCACTGCCGGCGTTCGAAGTGTCGTCGGAACAGGGGTTTATTGGTAGCGGCTAGCCACACAGCAGCAAGCCGGCCATTATTCCGCACCGAAACCAACCCCATATCTAGGTACATTTTTATCTTATTATATTTGGCTGTCTCGAAAGCAAAACGTACAGGATTAGGAAAATTTGCTGATGAAAAATACAAGGCACTTCTAAATATTTCAAAACTAACGAAGCAGCTGTCACGCGCACGTTGTTTTCAAAATACAATCACGTGGCCGGCCTACTGCTTGAAGGCTTACTGCGTACCGCAGCATGCTTGTATGCAAGTAGGTATAGCGTATTTATAGGAGGAGGGCCTAAAATTTAATATATTAATATATTTATATTAATATATTTAATATCTTAAACGATTGACGATTAAAGGTTGCATGAAACTAGGTCCGAGCTCTATATGACAGACAAAGAAAAAAAAGGTTGCATGAAGAAGTCGAAGAATGATATTTGAAAAAAAAATGCGCGGGGAAACATAAAAGATGTTTTAGTAACTAACTTTGGAAACATTTTTTTTAAAACTCTTCTCAAAAATTCTGGAAGCGATTTAATTAAAAACGGAAAGTAGTACGGGGTTGGACTTTTCTTATACTGTGTAGGTAATGTGACCCGCAAGCGTCATGCGAAACGCGGGACGCCTATCTGGATAGCGTCACTGGCTCAACAATGAATCTTCCAAAAGTGCATTTCGCATAGATTTTGGCCCAAAAAAAATATAAGAATATTTGTAAGGCTGTATAAATTGAAATAAATTTGTAAAACAAAGTTAAAAAATACAGCTGGTCACATTCTGGGAGGGAGCTCTCGATACTACACATCAAATAAACAAATACTGTCGTCAGGCAACAAGAAAATTTTCTACAATAATAAACAATCAACGTAGGCGCACCTAAAAAGACCAAATTTTGTTTTGTGTGTTATTGTTGTTATATTGCCTTAGAAAATTTTCTAGTCGAGAGTTTTGTTCTCGGCTCGCACTGACATTTCATGACAGCTACTTTTCGGCTCGGCTTGACACAAACATTTTTCGAATCTGTTTCTCTCTCCCAGGTCACATTATGTGTAGGGCAGCGGTTCTCAACCTTTTTTTAAGAGGTACCCCTTCGAGCATTAACCTTCACTGAGATACCCCTATTGTTTGCTGTAAATGAAAATAAGGATTGTATGACAAATTGCGGAATGTCAAAAACCACCCCAAGTTATTCATATGAACAAAATGTCATTGAACGAATGCTATCTATTGCAATCATCCTTCTTGTACATTGTTCAAAGATTCACTACCCATTTTATACTTACTTACTTACGGATCCTGTACACCTCCGGTGGTGCAAAGGGCCGACTTGAAAGATCTCCATCCTGAGCGTTGCCCGGCTATCGCTTTAACCTGTTGCCAGGTTAGATTTCGGTCGACTTCTTTTATTTCTTTATTGAGGCTTCGCCGCCATGAGCCTCTGGGTCTGCCTCTGCTGCGATGTCCCGCTGGGTTCCAGTCTAATGCTTGTTTACAGATTTCGTTTCCGCCCCTACGTAGAGTGTGGCCGACCCAGCCCCACTTCCGATCCCGAATTTCTGTTGCTATCGGCCTCTGGTGACAACGACGATGGAGCTCATTGTTTGAGATCCAGTTGTGAGGCCACCAGGCCCGAATTATATACCGCAGGCATCTGTTAAAGAACACCTGCAGCCGTTGAGTGTTCTCCACTGATACACACTATGTTTCGCTAGCGTATAACAGCACAGATTTCACGTTAGAGTTGAAAATTCGTATTTTGGTGTGTTCACTTATCTGCCTGTTTTTCCAGATATTTCTTAAACTCGCAAAGGCAGCCCTTGCTTTCTTGATCCGAGCGCCTATGTCGATCTTGGTACCGCCGTCCGACGCCATTTGGCTACCAAGATATTGGAAGCTTTCAACATTCTCCACTGGTTGCCCGGCTACTGTGAAACTGGAAGGAGTCGCCGTGTTTACATCCAACGATTTGGTTTTGTTGACGTTGATGACTAAACCTGCCGAAGAGGAGCGCTCGGCAAGGTCGTTGAGCTTACTCTGCATATCAGAGCGCCGTTGCGCGAGGAGTGCAACGTCATCAGCCAATTCGAAGTCGTTTAGATGCTCCATGGTTATAGACTGCCATAACAGCCCGCGGTTTGGTTCACGGTCAATCGCACCTACCAGAATCTCATCGATTACGATGAGGAACAGTAACGGTGATAGGATACATCCTTGCCTCACACCAGCTACGACCCGGATAGGGTCGGACAGGACCCCATTGTGCAGCACTCTACACGAAAAGGCCTCGTACTGTGCTTCGATGAGGCCGATGATTTTCTCAGGAACTCCCTTGCGTCTCAGGGCGCCCCACATATTCTCGTGATTGAGACGGTCGAAAGCATTTTCGTAGTCAATGAATACCAAGTAAAGGGACTCTTCACACTTAAATCATTTCACAGATTTCGGTGAATTTTGCTTCATTTCACCGAAATCTCAACACCAGATTTGTTAATCTGTAAAATTTTCACCGAACAGTTCTGCTGTTGAGATTTCGGTGAAATTTCACAGAAATCTGCGATTTATTTTAAGTGTGTTGGAATTCGTTGACCTGCTCCAGAATGATGCGGAGCGTGACAATATGGTCCACACAGGATCTTCCGGCACGGAATCCGGCTTGCTGCCGCCGGAGAGTCGCATCGATCTTCTCCTGAATCCGGGGGGGGCCATCCAGAAACCACGTGGTTATATTTTTGAAGTTTTTTAACCCCCCCCCCAAGTGGCTTATCGTGGTCATTTGGCAGACCCCCCCCCCTTTGACCACGTGGTTTTTTTAAGTAATTTAAAAAAAAAACCTTATATAACTAAAACATATGGTTAATCCGATCAATTTTGAAGATGGACTATTTTAACTGATTCAAAATCAAACTAAACCCAGCATGGAAATTATAAATTTTCATGAATTCGAACATTTTGATTATGTTATCAAGTTGTAATGTGTATTGGCTTAAAATGCAAGTTTTCATTTTAAATCTACAGTCTTTAATATCTTTGGGTTCCTTTTGGTATTCTAGAATTTATTGTCATATTTTGGTATTTAACCCTCTCAGGACGATTTTTTTACATGGATTTAACGTACATATTTAGGGGTTTCCACTCGATCTTGCCAAAACTAGTATAGAAAGAACTAAAAAGTCGTACTTTTTTCGGGTGTCATAGGCCAAACTGCTCTGAAGTACATATCCTCGAAAGTATCAAAATCATGACAAGAAACAAAATGTCCTAAGACATGATATTATGGAGTTTTGAAACGACCGATCAACCAAGTCCTGAACGATGTATTCGTGCATCGCTAAGCATCCAAGCAGGTCCATTGAGCCAATGCGATTTCATTTATTACTTTCAAGACCTTCCATGAGTCGATGTTCTAAGATACGATATCGACTAAAATGAAAACCCAGCCTAAAAATTTTTAAAAATTTTTTTTCCATAGATTAACCCTTCTTTAAAAGCGTTTGAAGTTCATGGAAATTTTTATCAATTTGGTTGCTTTTCTTTCTTATTTGCTTATTTTTTATTCTAAATTAATGATTTTGTGTGTGTTACTTCTACGTGAAGTTAAACGATTTACAATGATATGGAAATGCTAATATCATCTTCCAAACTTGGACGTACATGTTCATGATAGCATTAGAGGCGAAAGTATAGAATTGATAGTTCCGTTAGGATACGGCAGGCATGAAGAATGTTTTTATAGAAGTCGATTTGAAAGCGAGCGGAGGGCAATATTTGTGATGGCACATATCGCACGACCTTCCTTCTGCCAAACTCCCGTATGAAGGGGGAGAGAAGAATAACAGTGTTGAAGCTGATATATCTCTACTGGCCACTCCACTGGAAGATGATATTAGCATTTCCATATCATTATTTATTATTGCTCTTTATTGATGCGAAAGAAACCCAGCATTGCCCAGGTGTTGCAAATGTCACAATGAACTATTTGCAGCACCGCACTCTAGATCAATTTCCGTGCGTTTGTTTTCTTTTCCTCAACAGCTGACCAAAAATTGTATTTTAATGACTTTTTACATTTCCCCGTTAAATTCACTAACTTTTTGTATATACAAACATTGCGGATCCCAAAACGAATCAATTAGGGGAAAATCTTGCAAATCGGTCAACCGGTTTGCGAGTTAAATCGTCAAGAAGGAAATCTCAACTCATTTTTATTATATAGAGATTATGTGTAGATAAAAATATTTATTTTGTGAAAATTTTTGTAATTGTTTATTGCTAATATTGATTTATTCATGAAAATTTTGTATTTTTTTCGTGGAACATTTTGATTTCTTTATGTAAAATTCTTATTTTACAATTGCAGTTTTTGCTCTCAAAAGTGCTAATTTATTATTGTTGAATTTTTTTTCGGAATTTACGCTGGAGTTGTTTTGTTTTTTTTTTCATTAACAATTTGTAGCAAAATTTCCAAGCAAAATTTTTCACAGAGAATTGTTCAAAAATCATTCGGAATGCCAGCACTTTATCAGGATTGTATGAAGTAAAGTCAAAGTTTTTACAGGCAATTTTTTTACTGGATTTTTCCTGAATATCCACAAGAAATTCTTTTGAAGTTTTTTTCTTGGATTATTGTAAAAACATGAACATTTTTCAAAATTGTAGCTGCAGTCCGCTAATGCAAAAGTGTCAGCGGCGTGATGCCAAAAACCATCTGCGGCTGTGGCGCGGCGGATTTTTTCTTTATATTTTCCCATTTTTCCTTTTCAATTTTTTTTGTGGAAATTGAGACTGAATCGCAACCTGTTTTTTCGTTTATCTTTTTTATGGGAATGGGCTTGTCGCGATCGAAGCATCCTCGCTCCGATTAGCAGAGAGCGGTGTACCCGTTACTCGCCATCGGAGCTGATGCTTTCTCCACCGAACGACAATTCAAGTAAGAGCACTGCTCTCTACTTGAATTGATGTTGGTAATCTGATACTCCAGTGACATTTCAACCAGCAGAGGGCGGTGCCACCCGCTTACTCACTGTCTACTACTGTCACTGGGAACTCCTCTCAGGCCTACTCCTGTGAGGCCCTGGCTGCAGGATGCCCAGGTCGATGCGTTTCTACACATCCGTTGTTTAACTGAAGCCTTATCAGTGTATGCACCCACAACTATGCCTATCATGAACATGTAGCACTAGTGATGCATGGCTGACGAATCAATCATTCGGATTTGCACCATTCCTTTCGTTCGTATGACGTCACGTCATTCAATTATGTTTACCAAATAGCAATGGGCGCTATGAAATAATTAGTCGATTTTCCATTTATAATTTCAAGATGAAAATAATAATTATATATTTATTATTTCTCTAATACATATCGGAATATACTGTTTAACTTTATTTATTTATTTTTCTAAGACTTACTTCCCAACACTACAGGGCTAAGACTAAGATGGTCAAATAACGCAGATACGCATCGACGACGTTGCGACCGAACCTGCGTTACCGGTTATTTTCGATGCACACCTACGTCTTTTCAACGCTGAGTTGAAAAGACGCTACTTGGGCATCGGTTCTAAGATGCGCTTTGCGTTAATGATTTGTATTTTTTATACCGCTATTGTTAATCATCAAAAACTTTTCGTATAAAAAAAGACCACGTGGTTCGAGAGCAA
The DNA here is from genome assembly GCF_024139115.2 of Armigeres subalbatus. Lineage (NCBI taxonomy): Eukaryota > Metazoa > Arthropoda > Insecta > Diptera > Culicidae > Armigeres > Armigeres subalbatus. Next base: position 241,665,705 of record NC_085140.1, on the reverse strand, counting down.
CACCCCCCCTCCCCCCATGTGGCTTATCGTGGTCATTTTGCAAACCCCCCCTCCCCCCATATATGACCACGTGGTTTCTGGACGGCCCCTAGGATAATTTTGCACAGAACTTTGAGAACGGTACACAGCAACATAATGCCTCGCCAGTTATCGCATACAGTCAGGTCACCCTTTTTGGGCACCTTTACTAAGATACCTTGCATCCAGTCGACCGGGAAAGTTGCGGTGTCCCAGATATTATGAAATAAACGATGCATTAGTTGAGCGGATGTCATGGGGTCAGCTTTGAGCATCTCGGCTGATATGCGGTCGACCCCTGGGGCTTTATTCGATTTCATGCTTTGGATGGCTGTTTGAATCTCTAGCAGTGATGGAGCTTCGGTATTGACGCGTGTTATACGTCGGATCCTAGGCAGATCATGCCGAGGTGGTGATGGCCTGGCTGGCACTTGAAAAAAGTTGTTCGAAGTGCTCGAACCAGCGTTTCAGCTGGTCATTTGGGTCGGTCAATAACTGATCATTCTCGTCTTTCACAGGCATCGTTGCATTCATCTTTGCCCCGCTTAAGCGTCGTGAGATATCGTAGAGGACGCGAATGTCCCCGGTTGCGGCGGCTCTCTCTCCTTCGTCGGCCAGAGAGTCTGCCCCCGCTCGCTTGTCTCGTAGACATCAGCGTTTTACTTCCTTCTCAAGAACCGCGTATCGTTGGCGGGCTAGAACTTTGGCTCCTCTGGTTTTTGATCGCTCTATCGCGGCTTTGGCTTCTCTTCGCTCCTCTATCTTCCTCCAGGTCTCATCGGTGATCCATTGTTTTCTCTGGGTGCGTAGTTCGCCCAGATTGTTCTCGCTGGTGGCGATGAAGGCATTCTTGATGGCGGTCCATTGGTCTTCCACGCTGCCACCTTCCGGAATATCTGCAACACGCGTCTCCAGTTCTTCAACGAAGGACCGTTTCACCGTGGCATCTTCCAGTCGGCGTGTGTTGAATCGTCGTCCAACTCTTTCCTCCTGCCGACGAATCCGCGCAATGCGCAGGCGTATTTCGCCGATGAGGAGGTGATGATCAGACGCGATATCGGCACTACGTTTATTCCGTACATCAAGAAGGCTCCGTTTCCATTTTCGGCTGATGCAGATGTGGTCGATTTGATTTTCTGTAAAGCCGTCACGGGAGACCCACGTGACCTTGTGAACCGGTCGATGAGGGAAGAGCGGGAAGAGAGGGAATATCACCATGTCGTTATTACCACAAAATTCTGCGAACAGCTCTCCGTTTTCGCTCATTTCTCCGAGACCATGGCGTCCCATAATGCGCTCATGGTTCGAGTTGACGGATCCGATCTTCGCATTGAAGTCGCCCAAACAGATCTTGATATCACCCTTCGGAATTCTATCTACGACGGCATTGAGTTGACTGTAAAAGTTCTCTTTGTCTTGCAGATCGGCAGCATCGGTTGGCGCATAACATTGGATTATAGTAAGGTTTCGGACCCGTGTTCTAAATCTGGCAACGATTATCCTTTCACTTATAGGTTCCCACTTCATAAGCGCAGAGTGTGCCTGAGCGCTTAGTAGGAAGCCAACTCCGCGTTGCCGGGGAGCGTGTTCACCTCGTAAACCAGAGTATAGCAGAACTTGTCCCGACGGCGTTCTGTGTTCTCCAAAGTTTGGCCAACGGACTTCACTCAGTCCCAGGATCTCAAGCTTCATGCGGCGTGCCTCATTGGCAAGTTGTGCCAATTTACCCTGCTGGGCTAGGGTTAAAACGTTCCATGTTCCTATTCGTGTCCGTTGTTTCGCGCTAAGAGTCGTCGCCGTAAAATCAGTCCGTATTCTTTCATTATCGGATTCTCGAACAAATTGATGTTTCGGGAACAGTAGGTTGTTGGCCCAAGGTTCCCTATCCACCGGGATGGGGCTGCCATCTTAGGTATAGCTTCCGGGGAATAGCATTTCATACTCAGCCGCTGGATGCCAGAACAGACGCTGTTGGAGCCGCACCTCCTTGGTGGACAGACGCTCGATCAGTCTGGTCAAATTTGTTTAAAGTCCTACCCAACACCAGGACTAGGCTAGTGCGCTTTGAGCGGCACACGGTCGCTTTGATAGGGCCTGCTTGGGGACACATGCAGCTTTTTATAGAAGTTCAACAGAGCCCACTGTCGAACTCCTCCACATCCTAGGCAGACCCCACAGGACGCACCCTCTCACTCTAGCTGATGTCAGAAGGACAACAGTGCCCAGGCTGCACTACCAGCTAAGTACGCTAAGTAGCTGGCGGTCAATTGTCATCGGAAGACCCGTGGAAGCGTGTGTATTGGAACTTGTGAGGACCAGAGCTATGTTAGGCGCCCCTTCCCGGATGTCAACTCACCATTTCGCAGCCCACCCATTTTATAGTTTGTTCATAATTTATTTTATTTTTTACCATTCACATATTATTCAATATCCATTTTTTACATTTTGGTTACTCACTTTGAAAATTACGCTTTAGAAAGCACTCCATAATAACCCATCCAAATTCCAACTCCAGATATCTATGAAGGTCGCGCGAGTTCTCCGCTTTTTCTTAAGTAGGTATCTAATCAACACCCATATCCCCACTGATCGTAAGGACCTGGCCAGGTATTGAACAAAGAGATCGTTAAATGAAAAACATGTCAAGTCCCAGGCTGTTTTTCTGGCGCATCTAACGTCTCTATCGACAGCCAACCCAGGATAGTGTGCGGTCAGTTATGCTATGCTATTGTTCAAAGATTCACTACCCAACATACAGCCCTCTAAAAGTCATGAGTACGAAGAAACTCGAATACTGAACGGATCTTAGTTTTTGCCTTGTACCGGGCAAATATGTGCAAGAGCGTAGCCAGAGGGGGGCAAAGGGGGGGGGGCTGAATGGTGGTAAGATTGAACGGGGACTGGAATGAATTCTTTTAACATGTGCACTTTACAATACAATCATATTCAGAAATAGGTGGTTGAAATTCAAAAGATTCCCAAAAACTTTTTAGGGTAGGGGCCGTCCAGAAACCACATGGTCATATATGGGGGGAGGGGGGTTTGAGAAATGACCACGCTAAGCCACATGGGGGGAGGGGGGTGTTGCTCTCGAACCACGTGGTTTTTTTAAACGAAAAACTTTTGGTGAATAACAATAGCGGTGTAAAAATACAAATCTTTAAAATTTAATTATATAATCATTAAACGCAAAGCGCATCTTAGAGCCGATGCCCACGTAGCGTCTTTTTCAACTCAGTGTTAAAAAGAATTTAGCATTAAGCATCGAGAAAACCCGGTAACGCAGCGTCGGTCGCAACGCCGATGCATATCTGAGCTATTTGGCCAACTTAGCTTTAGATCCTATTTCCATAAAAAAAAATAAACGAAAAAACAGGTTGCGTTTAAGTCTCAATTTCCACAAAAAAAATTTGGGAAAGAAATATGAAAAAAAAATTTTTTTTATATTCCGCCGCAAATGGTTTTTGGCATCACGCCGCCAACACTTTTGCATCAGCGGACTACAGCTACAATTTTGAAAACTGTTCATGTTTTTACAATAATTCAAGAAAAATCTTCAAAATAATTTCTTGTGGATATTCAAGAAAATCCAGTAAAAAATTTCCTGTAAAAAACTTTGACCTTACTTCATACAATCCTGATAAAGTGCTAGCATTCAGAATGTTTTTTGAACAATTCTCTCTGGAAAATTTTGCTTGTACGTTTTGTTACAATTTGGTCATGAAAAAAAACAAAACATCTCCAGTGTAAATGCCGAAATAAATTGCATGTTAATTCTGTCTGAAAATTCAAAACAGTCTCGTGGGAAATACTTATAATAATAATTTTCGGTGGAAAAAATGTTCATATTTTCATATTTTTTACATTCTAATGAATTTCTTCGACAAGTTCTTCCGAATATTCACCAGAAATTCTTTTTCATTTCCAAAATAAGTTTTACGAACATTTTAGGAGTGCATTTCAAAATGTTCAGTCTCCAGTTAGCCTTTACGAGCAAAGGCGTAGGATTGCCAATCCGGAGATGACGAGTTCAATTCTCGTTCCTGTCTAGGATGTTTTCGGGTTTCAAACATTGTCGACACCCTAGGTATAATGTATCCATCGTACTTGCTAGACAAGATATATAATCGTACAATGGCTGGCATTTAAAACTTTCAATTTATAACTGAGGAAATGCTAATAGAATAAGCTAAGTTGAAAAGCAGACCAACTTCCAGTTGGAATATAGAGCCATAGAAGAAGAAGAAGACTTAAATTTTTCAAGAAAAAATTCTCTGAATTTTCATGAGAAATTAAATAGCCAATGCCACATGAAACACTTTGATATTACCGTTGATTTTTTGTTTTTGGATTTTTGTTTTCAAATTTGGAATTTTGAAATGAATTTTTTTACGCTCTTTGTGAATTCTATCACATTTTTTAAATTTTCCAAATATTTTTTTATTCGAGGCATTATTTAGAATTTCCACGGAAGAGTCTATGGATTATCTTCAAAAAATACTTTGGATTTTCAAAGAATAAATCTTTAGAATTCTCAAGGTTCATGTTTTTTTTGAATTTGCACCATAAATTCTTTCAAAATTTCATGGGAAATTCATTCTTCTTCGGAAAGTCATTTTGATTTCTTTGTAGGTTCAGCTAAACATTGCTTTAAATCTTTACCATGCAAAGAAGCACAAGAAATGATTTAAAAATTTTAAGGAATTTTCACATCAGAAAATCTTTAAAATTTTGATTTAATTTTCTAAGGAATTCCTATTGGAATTGCTTCTAAAGTACAATCTTCACAAGTACTACAAAAGTGCATTTTTTTCGTTATTTCCACTTGTAAAAACATCGAAATATCCTCGGGAAATTCATTATTGGTGTTTTAGATGAACTTTTTTTCGATTTTCTACTGGAAAATCTTAAGAATTTCCATCGGAAATATGTTGGTATATTCCAAATAATTTCTTTTGGAAATTAAAAAAACTGCTGAAGATTTTTTTTTGAAAAACGAAAAAAATTTCCATTGGAAATTTAGAAGAATTTCCTTTGAAGATTCATTAAAGTTGCCTAAGATTTTGAAAAAAAATGTTTAGAAATTATGTAAAAAAGTAAGCTGGATTTTTTTTTTCTAATTTATACTGGAAATTCTTCGGAATTTGATGTTTATTGGAATTTTCATCGTAAATATGCATTTCGGATCCTTCTACGGATTCTTCTAGTTCTTCAAAATTTCTACCGAACCTTTTTTAGGAACTCTTCCACAGAATTTCGAAAAAAAAAGTCGTTGAAATACTGAAGATTTTTCCGTGGAGACTCCGAAGAATTTCTTCTAAATATTCTGAAGGGTTTCCCTTGCAACTCCAGAATAATTATTCTTGAAAATTAGGAAGAACTTGGACTTTAAAATTAATCCAAGCAATCAATGTACACACTTAAAATAAATCGCCGAATTCGGTAAAATTTTACCGAAATCTCAACAGCAGAACTGTTCGGTAAATAATTTAACTGATTTTCGGTGATTTTGACAGTTGAGCAATGGAAAAAATTACAAAAAATCTGTAAAATAAATTACCGAACAGTTCTGCTGTTGAGATTTCGGTAAAATTTACCGAATACGGTGAAATGAGTTAAGTGTGTAGGCAATTATTTAGGATTAAGAAGCCTAGTTCTCATGATATTGAACAATTAGGCTAATTGATCGAAGAATTTAATAATGCACCTAATTAGAACATTTAGGTGCATTATTAAATTTTTCGATCAATAATGCACAAAATTCTAGTAGTGCGTATGAAAAAGGTTATGACATAGAGAAGTTTGCATTTAAAAAACCAACATGAAATTCTAAATAAAAGGCTTTTTAAATTCATAAAAGGGTCTTAGAACTAAGAAGAGTCCTGCGATATGAAAAAAAAGTGGCAGTGTTCCAGAAAAAAAAAACACTCCAATTCCTAAAACAGTCTAGGGTAATAAATAGTGTTATAATAACGATTGAAATTGAATTTCAAAACAAATCTCAAACCTTTCAGGACGGATGGGTCATATATGCCCATCGTTTAAGATTGTCTATTAAATCACAAAAGAGAGCTAGACCACCATTTTCTTCAGTAAAATTGTTCATCTAGATATTGGCTTTACAGAAAAAAATATGGGAGCTCAAATTTGACTGACCCTGAAAACTCAGTTATCCGAAACCTTGGGAAGATTTCGATTCTAAGAGCATGTAAATGAAGTTGAAATGTTTGAATCATTTTGAACACTCAGATAAGATGAGTCATCCTAAACGTTAAGCCAGTGATTGCTCTCAAGTTCAACCCACGACTTCTCGGGTGACCAATCATGACAATTGTAATGTCCTCATCATCGGTATGTACCCAATCCGATGAAATAAGCATATGATCCTAATTTCCATTAACATGAGATCTAAGAGACAAGGTACCCAAAATTATCTTGAGTCAACATCAAGCTGCACAATGACTATGACTTTTTTTTGTAGGGCCTTAGAAGCACTGGGTTCACGGACTTGAATGATTAAGTAGTTCAAACATTACGACTTCCAGGACGTTTTTTAAAACCTAAAAGTTTTGTATAACCTAAGTCGAGTCAAGTACGAAAGACTGAAGACGACCTCACTGTTGAGGTCGAAATACGTATCTGTCAAGGTACAATCAAGTGGTGGAATTAAATGGGAAGGTACAAACTCGTCTTATGACAAGTAAAGACATTCCATTAAAAAGCTCAACATAATTTTTTAAATAAAAAGTCTGCAGTAGCTTGTACAAATAACAATTGTCATATCAACCCAATGGACCTAATGGGATATTATATCATACATCATTCATAATTTGGTTAATTGGATAAATCGAATGATCCGAACTCCAAAATGATAATTGATCTATAATACATTAATTCTTCTATGAGTCGCTTATGAAAGGACCATTGACTGAAGCATATTCGAGATATAGAATAGAAGTTCATTGGGAAATTATTCGAAAGACATCAGAGTGACCGAGAAAATATGTTTAGTATGGCATCATTGGATTCCACGAGTCAATATCAAAATAAAATTTCAATGAAGAATTAGAAATTTTGAGAGATGAGCCAGCTCTAGATTATTTATTAGAGAAAAAATAGAAATTTTCCATAATAGAATTGGAAATTGCCAATAAAGAAATCAGGGTATGAGTATTAAATAAATATAGAATTACTGCAAATAATGCAAAATTTCCATAAACAGTTGAAAATTTTCCACAAAACAATAATAAACTTGTAAAAGCAAAAATTGCAATTATGTATTTAAAAAAATCACCAATAAAGAAATTAAAAAATATAGGGATATTTTGGAAAATTTCTAAACCATTACAAATTTTCTCGAAATTTTTATAGCATATTCGCGAGTCCGCATTTTTTTGTATCCTCCTGTTGCATCGAAGGTATGCGAGTTCTAGATAACCTAATACCTGATACACATTACAACATGATAACATCATAAAAATTTTCGAAATAATGAAAATTTATAATTTCCATGCTGGGTTTTAGTTTAATTTTGAATTAGTTGAAATTGTTCATCTTCAAAATAGATCGGATTAACCATATGTTTAAGTTACAAAGGTTTTTTTTTAAATTTTTGTACTTTACAAAAAAAACCACGTGGTCAAGGGGGGGGAGCGGGGTGTCTGCCAAATGACCACGATAGGCCATGGGGGGGGGGGGGGGGTTGAAAATCTTCAAAAATATGACCACGTGGTTTCTGGATGGCCCCGTATCCAGGATCCATAATACATATAAAAGTTCAAAACAACTCGAAACATTTCGGGGTCATAAATTCTCCTTAAAATCTTTCTAGAAGCTCCCCTGAGAACATCCTAATTCCTCCGGGAAGTTATCCACAAATTCCTTTTGAAAATCGTTCGAAAATCCTTCTCATGTAATTGTAATTCCTTTTTATCTAGAAACCCCTCACTAATTTTTTTAGGGAATTCATGAGGAAATTCCTTGAAGATTTTTTACTTCTTTCTAAGTTTTACTTCTAGACATTTATTCGGCTATTCTTCCAGCAAAATCTCCGGCATTTCTTCTGGAATTTATTCGAGAGTTCCTTCAAGAATACATACGGAATTTCCTCCCGAAATTCCACCAGAAGTTTCTTCTAAAATTTATGACAGAAATTCTCCGATTTCGCTCCATAATTTCACTTGTAAACCTATAAGAAATTCCTTTAGGGGGTCCCGTAGCGTAGTTGACTATACACGTTCGTCTTGCAAGCTTATGGTCATGGGTTCGATTCCCAGCCTCTCCACCAATCCCTCGTCGTCGTCAGTCGCCGAATGCACAGCCTATACGGTGGCGTATTGGGGAGCGCTCTTACCGTTACGACTGCCTGATGACAACTGACAAATTATTCTTCTCGGAGGCATTCCTCTAACGTATCCGGATAAATGGAAACCGAACAATGAGCAACGATCATTGGATTCATGACACGGACAAATGGACACACACAATGGACTCACGGTGGGATGGAGCAGCAACGACTACAACAATGAATGATGGAAAAAGCTAAAAAGATTCTGTGTGGATTCTAGAGATGGGCACTCCGCTCAGGAGCTGTTCCAAAGATTCGCTTCCCTACATTGAGCTGATGAGCCATGGATCTTTTTTAAAGAAGCCCAGCTCAGCAGCTCACTTTAAATTGAGGAAATCATTGTCAAACACGCGCCTAGAGAAACTCCCTCGAGCGTACGAACTCGAGTACGCGCGCTGTTGTATTTTGTACAGCGCAAACGAAAATACCACGCTCGCGGTACACGACACAAGCGAGCTTGTATGAGCATTCCAGTCCAGTACCGCGCACGTGCTGATCGTTTATTATTTGCACCTCAAGCACCATCAAGCCAAGCTACAGCACCATCTAGCCAAGCAACATAAATCATTTCTGCTGCAGAGAGGAATAAGAAATACACAAGCAAAAATAATCTAGCTTGACGTCTATTTCTTAACCCATACCCACATACTCGGCGCTACGAACGGACACACAAAAGATACCTAGTCGTGCGGTAGCGAACGAACCGTACCAAGCAAAAGATCCGAAGATCCGAACAACTCTCAGTTCCGCTCATGTCGTCGTCCAGCTCGAAATTGCTGTGACATGGAAGCGAGAGCTGCGCCACCAGCTCAGATCCGTGCGACACGGATCTCGATCCGGATCAGTCGCGACCGATTCTAGCGAGCGAACCGTGTGGTTCAAACGAACCGAACTGGGAGCTGTGTCTTGCACGGAGCGGATCTTTTACTTGCGACGGGTTTTCCCGCCAGCATACTGCTACATGTGCACTCGGTTTGTTTGTAGCACCGTGCGTATTTTATTTACTCTCTTGTTTTTATTTCTCTCGCATTTCGGGAACCAATTTAGATGAATGGGCTCGCTTGTATGAAAATGTCAACTACGCATGGTTAGAAGGGTTAGAAGCGCGCGCAAACAAGGCATTGATTTACTGCACCCAGTATGAAGAGAAAACTTATGACACGTGATATGGTTCATATACATATCAGAGACTAGGGACTGAATTATTCAAATTAATGATTTGAGAAACGTTATCAACGTTAGATCGTCATCAATCGTTAGACGGTTAGAAAAAGCGTAATAAATTTTATTAGTTTAAAATTGTCGGTTTTTCAATAGAAATTATTACCTCACTGTTGCTTAACATTTTAAAGATTTCAAAGTGAGGTAAATAGATGAATGATGAATGAATGAATAAATTAATGAACGACATAAATTTTTAAAATTTTTGAACAATAATTAAAATAATAATATTAACAATTATGTTTTAATATATGTAGCATTAAAGAACTGAAGAGCTGATCCAAGGAGCTGACTCTTTTCAATGAGCTGAACGGATCAGATCCGCTCACTGCAATGAGCTGTTTTGCCCTTCTCTAGTGGATTCTGGCAGTAGAATACCACAGTAGATTCCGGCACAGTAGCGGTTAAGTAACACAGAGTGCCTACCAAATAAAGAAAGGAATAAAAAAAAAGAGAAATTCCTTTGAAAATACTAATAAAACTAATAAAACCGCCATAAACTTAATAGCGAAATCCTCTAGGATTTCATTCTAGAATTCTTTTCGCAATTACTTCAGAATATCCTTTAAGAATTCCTCTACAGTCTACACATTTCATTGAGAATTTCTCCAGGAGTTCGTCCAAGTATTTCCCCGGAATTTCTTCCAGGTATTTTTCCGGGAATTCCTTCAGGTACTTCTCCTGGAATTCTCTCAGGAAATACTCCGATTTTTTCGCAGAATTGTCCTAGGAATTCTTTCCGGACTTCACTCGGAATATACTACAGAATTTCATTCGGAAATTAATTTGAGAATTCCTCTAGGACATCTTCCATTGAGTTCTTCCAGGAATTTCTTCGGAACCAAACGCCCGGGAATGCATCCAGTAATTTCATCAGCAATTCATCTGGGAATACTTTCAGGATTTCATCTGGGAATTTCGGCATTAATTCCTCCTGGTATATTATCCGGGAATTACTTCTGATATTTCTCCGGAAATTCCTTCAGGAACTTCTCCAAGAATTATTTCAGGACTTCCTTGTGGGAGTAGACCTCCGGGAGCTCCTTCTGGAGTTTTACCAAGCGTTCCTCCGGGAATCCCTCCAGGAACCTCACAGGGAATTCTTGGATTCGAGGTGAGCCAGCCTTGGACTGAAAACTTCCCAAATAAAGCTAATAATATTTGAGGTTATGGCTTTCAGTCTTCTTATGCTCAAAAACGGGTTTTACGTTTTTATCCACCGTTCGATTACATATATTGTACCTTTAATTTCAGGAGGAACTCCTAGAAGAATTCCTAGAGGACCTCCCGGAGGAACTCCCACAGAAACTATCGGAAGAACTTCAGGAGGAATTTCCATTTAAATTTCTGAAGAAAGCCTAAATGATTTCTTGAAAAAAAAAAGCCTGAATGAGTTCCTGGCAGAGCTACTGGTGGAATTCCCGAAGGAGCTCTCGGAGGAATTCTCGTAGGAACTTCCGGAGAAATTTCTGAAGAAACTCCCGTGAGAATTTTCAAAGGAACCCCCGAAGGAAATGCCAGTGAAACAATCAGAAGAATCCTCAGAACAAATCGTGGAAAATTCATCTTATAGACAAATCTCGTCTAGCTGAAACCTTTGTAGGGGTATATAGCTGGGCCATCGTCATCGTCAGAGGACATCCCGGAGAATTCCCTGAGGAGCTCCCAGAGAAATTTTCGGAGGAGCTTCTGGGTGAATTTCTATATAAATTCCTGAAGAAAACTAAATGAATTCCAGAAAGAAAGCATGAATGAATTCCCAGAGGAAGAATTTTCAGAGGAACCCCCGTAGGAACTACCAATAGAACTACTGGAATAATTCTCGGAGGAAATCCTGGAGGAACTGCCTGTGGAACACCTGAAAGAATTCCCGGAGGAGTTTTTGGAGAAACTCCTGGAGGATCTTCCAGTGGAAATCTTGATGTTTTCATCGGAATTCTTTCAGGATTACTTTGGGAATTAATCTAGGAATTCCTCCGAAAATTTCATTTTCGGTATAATTTCTGTATAAATGTTCGGTGGAATTCCAGGAGAAATTCTTTGAAATTTTCACAAGAAATTATTTGAAACTTTCAGGGAAAATTTTATGGAATTTACACAAGAAATTCGAAGATTTTTTGCGAAATTCTCAGGAATGTTTACTGGCAGTTTTGCGGAATTTCCACGGAATATTCTTAGGAACTTCACGGTGCAATTTTTCAGAATTTTTATGAGAAACAGTATGAAGAATTATCGGAAGAATTCCTGCAGTACTTATAAAGGAGCTCGTGGAAGATTTCTTGGAGTAAATAATGGTGAAATTTTTGGATTATTTCCCGGCGAAATTAATGGTGAAATTCCTAAAGACATTGCCGAAAAAGTTGCTGGAGGCATTCCTAAAGAATTCCTGATAGAACTTCGGATAGAATGACTGGAGCAATTGGGTCCTAAAGCCCTACCTCGTTTATGATTGCAAACGATAGTGCATCGGTCAAGAATACTTGTACCGCTGTTATAAAAATTCTGGTAAAATTCTAAATCAGTAAAAATAATATTTTTGTGTTTAAGACATTTTAAGGCAAATTTTGGGCTGTGCAACATTTCAGAACGAATGAATCATCACCCCAAAACGTCAGTCCCATATATTAACTGTCAAAGATTGAGTCAAGTGCCCTGCGGTGTTTTGCTAGTGCGTTTGAATCCGTACGTCAAACAAGACCGAAAATGTCGAGGAAGCATTTTTCATCTATTTTTCAATTTCAAATTAAACAATGTTCTTTTCGATTTTTGAGTCTAAAGAAAAACTGACACGTTTAGAATGATTACCTTCATCGTTCCCTGAAAGAAAATCGAATATCGATTCTTCATTTTGGGACCCAATGGTTCATTCGTTCTGAAATGTTGCACAGCCCAAAATTTGCCTTAAAATGTCTCAAACACAAAAATATTATTTTTACTGATTTAGAATTTTACCAGAATTTTTATAACAACGGTACAAGTATTCTTGACCACTATCGTTTGCAACCATGCAAGTTCGGTTTTGGAGTGATCCTATAGCCTTTAGGTATACTTTGTATACGAGAAAGGCAAAACATCTGCTCCAAAACGAATAATATAAGACCTGGCGAATCAGACCTAAACCCAATCGACTCAGCTGCGATGAATTGAGGTGATAAATTGCTTTCTATAAGATAGAGATTACACTCTGAAAGCCGATTTTCAGCTTTATTGAGGCAACAAATAATGTGCTTTTGCATTTCGCTTTAAAAAAATGAGTACGTGCGTTTTAGCGCTGCTGCTACTGGAGGCCATTTTTGACATTTTTCAATTTTACCGATTTTGTTTTTCTTAATGTTCCCGTTATCAACGCTAATTTATTGCTTTATTATCTGCCCATGCCAACAATAAATTCCCGACTTTGTGATGACATGTAAGTAAATATAATAATAATAGTAAAAAATCTGAAGGGTTATGTACAAGACACGACCGCCCAACGTAAACTACGTAAAACAGTTTGGTGCGTTAGGAATGTAGTAATCATCATGCATGAATATTTTAAGATAATTCATTCGATTACTTATGTCACTGATTTGTAACAAAATTTACGTAGCTTGAAATGTGTCGGGGTGACAATGGGTCAGCGCCCTCACCGACAGTCTGGAGGTCGGATAACAAAATCGTTGAAAAAGGTCTCTTATAATTCAGTTTTCTTGTCCTCAGATACATTAAATCTAATCTGAGCATTCTAACTTCTAACAATGACCCATGATCACCCCCATTTGACCCATTGTCTCCCCCGACGACTATACGATAACCTTAAATTTTCACTTCAAAAACCCAAGTGGTAACGATGTTTTTCGCAATTCCGACTGTTGGATTCGACTTAGTGTGCTTAATGCATCCAAAGTTAAATTGCAGTGTTCTGCATTGCGCGGCCGGTAATGAAAATTAAACAGTTCAGTGCGTCATTTCTCTTGTTTCGGACAGCAGAACGATCGCGCGGTGGGCCGAAGTATTGTGTTCTGCATTGCGCGGCCGGTAATGAAAATTAATCAGTTCAGTGCGTGATCTCTCTTGTTTCGGACAGCAGAACGATCGCGCGGTCGGCCGAAGTATTGTGTTCTGCATTGCGCGGCCGGTAATGAAAATTAATCTGTTCAGTGCGTGATTTCTCTTGTTTTGGACAGCAGAACGATCGCGCGGTCGGCCGAAGTATTGTGTTTTGCATTGCGCGGCCGGTAATAAAAATTAATCAGTTCAATGTGTGGTCTCTCTTGTTTCGGACAGCAGAACGATCGCGCGGTCGGCCGAAGTATTGTGTTTTGCATTGCGCGGCCGGTAATAAAAATTAATCAGTTCAATGTGTGGTCTCTCTTGTTTCGGACAGCAGAACGATCGCGCGGTGGGCCGAAGTATTGTGTTCTGCATTGCGCGGCCGGTAATAAAAATTAATCAGTTCAGTGCGTGATCTCTCTTGTTTCGGACAACTGAACGATCGCGCGGTCGGCCAAAATATTAGTGTTATTTCCCCTCCCATAGATCGCATCACTTACCAAAGTGAATCCAGATAAATTATCCTTTGTAACTAAAACGAAATCCTATCCCAAGACAATCGTGGAGATGCAGAGGTATACTCGGTCTCTAGTAGCAACGAGAGTCGGACTAACAATCCTTCCATTCCTATATGACCGTAAGGACGTGGCCGGCGCCGTTATTGACTTTAAATATTTGAGCTCCCGAAACGTGTACATTGAGAATGGGTAGCTAACCCCAAGCCCCATTCATTGTGTTCTCTGTACAATTTCGCAAGTTCAGTCAATCACGGAGTAGCAACTACGAATTGTGCGGTCATAATGCTCATGCTCATGCTCATTAAAGCATCCAAAGTTAAATTGCCTACATTTCAATAGAAAGAAAATCTTTTGATGATGATGATGATGATACTACCATCTATTGTAGCAAGGCACCTGCCGATAGCACTGACCATATCTGACGATTTGATCATGATTATATTATTGTTTGTATTTCATCAAACTCCTGTATGAAGGGCCAAAAATGGGTGGGGTGGTTCCATAAGCAGAAACACTTATGCGAATCCACGGGATGAATAGAGAATCTCCTTCCAGAAGAATGTTCGTACTTAAAAAAAATCTTTTGGACATAAAAGGAATGCCAAAGAAGCATACATTTAAACGATATTGTCACCTGAATGTGTGCAATTTCTATTGCAATATGTAACTATTTCTCGCTTAACTTTGCAAAACGACCTAAGTAAAAATTTTTCATGAATTAATTTGAGTACTGCAAACAAAAGCCTTCGTATTGATCTATTGATTGCAATATTCAAATAAATTTATGAAAAAAAAAATTTCTTAGGTCCTTTTGAAAAGTTAAGCGAGATTTATACGATTTAAAAAAACATAATTCACTAGAAATTGCATACATTTAGGACGAATTTGTTGGAAAAGATTCTATGCCCAGAATAGTGTAATTCTGTGCGTTTTGATTTTTTAAGCGCTGATTAGTTTTTATTATTTTTGTTTATTTATCTTGATTTTTTGTAAATCACTAGTAAGTGTAGTAATATATACACAGGAACCGTGAAACAACTCACTTTAAAATTCCTTTCACTCAAATCCGCCTTTGCGTTGAAGAAGCTAAAAATAAATAAAATGCGAAAAAATCCAGTGAGTACTTTGCTTTTACACCCGTGTTAATTTTTAATCAATGTGAAGTTTCACCAACTCAAATTTATGTTATTTTCAAGACTTTGGTGAAAACAACCCAAATTTGGCTTCGGAAACTCGGAAACTACTGAACCGATCGACGTGAAAATTTGTATGTAGAGGTTTTTGGGGCCGGGGAAGGTGCTTAAGATGGTTCGAGACCCCTCCCCGCTTTGGAAAGGGGGGGTCCCATACAAATGAAACATCAATTTCTTCATAACTCGAGATCTAATCAGAAAATAAATCAATTTTAGGCGAAACGAACTTCGTCGGGTCTGCTAGTGATTAATAAATATGGAGAAATATTATTTTGAAACAAAAAACTCTATGATTGATATCGGTAAAAGAAATTCGACTAATTTTTCGAGAGTGCTCCTTGATGATGTCACACGATGTTCTTCTCAAGGTCCGGGCCAATCCTTGAGTCGAGGCATCGCTGTTGGAGTACGAGTACGACAAAGAAGCGCGGGTCAATAAAACCCGGTCGCAAGAACTAGAAATCAACAAATACAAATGCTAGTCATCCCAAGCAGCACAAGTCTAATGAAGCTGTACTGCCGTCACACGCATATTTGTCCCATGTTTGCTGGGATTCCCTTTATACATGGGACAGTCATGCGTATAACGGTAGTATAGTTTTATACAATAAGCCCCGCTATATTTGAAGTGCATTCACACTTCCTCAATCAAGATTGAATCCTTTTGATTCTGGCGCTAATTTTATAATAACATTATTATTAAAAATTTGCAGTTTATCATAGAATGGCTTATCATTTTCATGAGTTTTCCTTGAACCGAACACATTATCGCATAATCACATTGCAATACCCTTGCTTACAATCGATCATCCTATGCTTGCACAAACGACTTAACTCCGACCTAACGAAATTTCCTGGAGACGGAGCCAAAGTTGTACAACATGTCGGATCGTGTGTGGGGCCCCTTACTCACTACGCATTTCTTTCGACCGCGATCACTGCTCCGGCTCTACTTTTAGTGCCAAACTGGTGCGAAACACCGCACAAAAAAGAGAGCCCAAAAGCCAACCAGGCTGGACCACGGCCGTAATGAAACTCACGTTGCGGACGCGAATAGAAGGTGCTGCCAAAATGGTCCGATACCCTAGTTTAACGTTGAAACACAGAAGATCCAATACAGCTGGCAAATTGGTGGAGAGTTTCCGAGTCGATTGATATATAAATCTCAAAAATCCATCAAAAGATGAATGCGCTAGTAACGTTCAAAATCTTACATGATTTCGTGACGGTCCTCAATTTTGAAATTTTCATTTTACACCCTGTATCCGAGTCTTCCCCTTAGACGTAGTTTACGTCAAAAAATAAAAAAATGTTTTAGTGTCAAAGTGCGCAGAATTAGGAGCCGCGCAGAGTAAGGCACTCTCACGGTACACACCAAATTTTTTTCGCTGGAAACCAGCAAAATTTTGCTGAATTTTGCCGAGCTGTAAAACCAGCAATCCATCCAGCAAAATATATTTTGCTGTTCTTCCAGCAAACATGAAAGTCATGAAAATGACAGGTGCTTAACTGTGTTTTCAGCAATGTCGAGAATTGTTTGCTGGACGATCAGCAAAAGAAAATCGAAATAATTTGCTGCCTATTCTCATCTCTTCTGAAACATCAGCGCAATATGAACCAGTAACCGTATTAAATTCAATAAATAATATATCAATTAAGAGAATGAGATAAGTTCTTTTGGTATGAATCAGTTAATTTAATCAAGTAATAAATGTTGTCATAGACTTTTGCTCGATTTGACTATGATACATTTCATGGGAAATCATCTCATCGATAATTTTGTTGCATTGATCATGATGTGGTATCGAATTTTCAGTTGATAGTGATAATGATAGTGTTTTTGCCTTTCTCGTATACTAAGTATACGGAAAGGCTTTAGGACCGCTCCGAAACCGAACTTTTTATAGAAGGCTTGGAGACCTATAATGTCATATACCAATCGACTCAGCTCGACGAATTGAGGTGATGTCTGTATGTGTGTATGTATGTGTGTGTGTGTGTGTGTGTGTATGTGTACAAAAATGTGAGACACGTTTTTGGGCATTTAGCATCATCCGATTTGCTCGCAACAAGTTGCATTCGACGCGGAATGCAGTCCCATTGGTTCCTATTTAAAATTAGATCGATCGAACTTTGCGTTTCGGAGTTATGGCCAAAAAACTGTTTTAACGTGCAAAAAAAAAGCAAAACGCTCTGCTCTGGATTCGAACTCGTGACCTCTGAAACGGGAAGCGGTTACTACACCACTGTACCATCGATACACATAACATGTGAGAAGATACGTACAAATATAAATCATCGAATTGGGCATATATTCATTGCCTCTATAAGCAACAAAATTTATCCTGCTAGGGTATCGTTTCCTATACTGGAAGTATTAATTGAGTAAGAAAAGAAAATATTAATTTTTCTCGTTGGTTATTAAAATATACAGTTTCAATACATTAACTTAGAACAAAATGCCGTGGTGAGTATAAGCCGTTTGGCAGCGCAGTATCATTACTTGACACTTTACCGGTCGCTATTAGTATACTAAACGCGAGGCTAAAACAGTAGCGCAGCTGACAGGTGATCAAATTTGGTAGCGCGATAACAGCGCTTCTATTTGATGAACTATTAAACGTCACCGGTACGGAATGCAGCCACCAAAATGATAACCGAAAATAGCGGCACCAGTCGAAAAAGAGTGAATAAACTAAAATGCTAGAGCAGCGAGGGTGATCAAAACACTCGCACCCAGTAATGATGCTCTAATATATAAACTATTCAAACCGCTTGGATATGCGCTGTTCATTTATTGGAGATAAAAGTAGATGCACTATGATGCGAGGAAATCAATGCAGAATTATAATAACTTAAATAAACATATGTGTATAATAATGTGAAATATTAATAAGAAACCCTCAGGTTACGGGTGCCCTATGGAAATTACTATCAAGCGCTAAGAAAACCACAAATACCCTATATAACAGAACAGCCTGTAAATAATCCTCATGTAGCAATTTCAAAAAGCATCGTGCTTTGTTCAACACGTTCAATGCTCTCCCGTACGAAGGCGCCTAAAAGAAGGAATGGCAATGTGCCGTCGCGCAGTGGTGGTCCCCCATACAAATGCTTGACTAAACCTACGATTGCGCTTAAAATTTAGCAACAGTAATTTTGTAACGCTGAATTCATTTTGAAATTTAAATAGTTATCCGACATATGCTATGCTATCCAAAGACTTACGGAAGCCCATGACTTAGGATCTGCAGCCACAGTAGCGTCTTAGTTCTAACCTTGAAACTGTAAATTATCCGCTTTGGTGCAGCAAGGCGCAATTCGCCAAACTAACCACTGTTACGTAGATAAAATATATTTCAATGCATGATATCAGTTCTTTTCGAATCTTTCCCGATAAAAAATTTAGTCAAATTTAATTTTCCCATACATATATGTTTAGGAGATACTTTACAGCATCAACTTGAACCAAGTCACCAAAAATTAAATTTACCAACTACAATTAACAAATTGACGAATTATCCTTGACTAAATGTGCAACATTAAAATAATATCAGCTTCACGAAAAAACGATTTGTTTTAGGTTTTGTCTGGGTTTCCGCCACTGTGGATCGGTCGGCTAGCATCAGCGGCAAGCCGTGCTTCTGTTCTATTTTTACGCAAAGGCATGCTTCATCCTTTGTGGCGTTCAATCAGCATATGGGAGCGCAGCTGGTGTGCGTGAGGACGCTATGCAAGCGAACGAACGGCACTGCATTCGCTTCAGTCTCTTGCCGTCGGATGAATATTGCCGAAGGAAGCATCACCAACACACATCGCATTGCGTGCGGCAATGTTCTATTTTTAGCTCAGCTGGGTTAAATAATGTTGATCCGAGCAAATGAGATTTGGGGAAACTGGTTAATATGAGTATTACGGAAAAAAAGAAAAAAATTGATAGCTCCGCGGAAATAACGCGCAGAGGGAAATCCCCGGTCTTAATTCGTTGGATATGTCTGCTGCCCCATAAACTCGCAAGCTTCTAATTTTATTGAAAATTATGTCTTTTCTATTCACTAAGGCATCTTTTCTTTGTGCATTGAAGCAATCGAATATAGTTTTCCACTTATGTTTACTCTCTATTGAAATTCGGTGGGCAAGTTTGATTACTACCAAGGTAATTACTAACAATATTAAAGAAAACTGTTGAGTACATATCGATTCTCAATTTATGCATTTATGTTTCATGTCCTACCTCCTTCATTATCTAAAGTGCAGACCTGAATTCTTTCAAATATCCCAAATAATCATATGGATTCAATTATAGAAATGTCATGAATATAAATATAAACAATACACAGCATTAGGTTCCATGGATTAATAGCATGGAAAATATTAAATACAAAAATTTTGTTTGAATTTTCTAGTATTCAAAATTTTTCTTGCAATGCGTAATATTATACCACACTCCTAGAAAATATGAGTTTCGAAAAAAAAGATGCCTAACACGAGGATCGAACATAAATCCTCTGATTGAGAGACCATCACGTTACCACTGAGCTATCTTTGTTTCTTGAGAGAGCAGTGTTCAAAGAACAAGAGGCTACGCGATTTGCAATAAATAACTATTTCATTGCATCAAGACATCGGCTGCTTGTACATACGTGGGGTAACGCACCGGGTGCTGTGCTTTGGCTCGGTGGCATATAATCTAACGTTAAAAAATATAAACCATTTTGACTCAAGTCCCGAAAATGACTCATATTCCGAACACTCGCGTTTAAATGGCTATATCAACCTTATTCGCGTGGTTCTTTCCATAGGATATAAATTTCGTTTGTAAAGCACTCGGATTATGTAGGAGAAACTGAGTTTTGGGAGGATTCGGAGAAAATTTTCTATTTTTGGGAGTCAGTAGAAAAAGTATCCAAACTTTTCTATAATCCAAGTATATTTTAGATCATTTAATAGTCTTAGTTCGATCATTGACAAACTACAATGATTCATTCCAGAGGTTAAATGTCAAAACGTGTTACAGCGGAGTTCTAGTGCGAATATTTTTCTACAGCTCTGCCTAATAGTTTGTTGTTTTGATTCAACTAATAACAGAGTCAAAGCACTAGTTACTAATACTAAATGATAACAAAATTTCGATCAGTCTGTATAATAAGTTACTGCAACTAGCGCTATAACTCTGTTATTAGTACAGTAGAAACAACAATTAGGTAGAGTTGTAAAAACCTTCGTTCTAGAAGTCCTCTACATATCACGTTTGAAATTTAACCTCTGGAATTAGTTATTGTCAAACTACTAAATTATCGAACCTATATTACTGTACAGTTCATAAAAAAATTTACTCCTCCGCTCATTTTTGATCGTTACGAAAAATACGCGCCAGATAGTCGCCTAAGAAAACATACCTCTAGAAAAAAAGCTAATTCGATATTTTTTTTAATTTGGCCGCCACGTGGTACATTCCGGCGGTGAATGCTTGGATAGCACGTGCTATTTGTACTGCGGGAAATTTTTCACATCTTTAAGAGCCTTGGAAAATGATCACGAAAGTTGTCATTTTGTTGCAAGGCATAATATTAAATGATCGAAAACATCCTTGCCACAATCCATAGCAAATTACACGAAGGCAAACAACGATTTTCGATTTTCTGATAGTATATCAGGTATGTTATCATTACGATATAGATTATTACACAATATGAGCGCAAGAATGCTGATTTTGGTAACACTAGCTCTGTCACGCGTAATCTATCAGATTTTGTACTTGGATAGTTTACCTGTAGAGTGATCTGATAAATAGTTTTGGATCAGTTTAGAAATTAAAATAATCAATTTTAAATATACATTCATACTAATTACTGCGAAATGCTTTCCATATAAAGAAAAACAACCCAGTATTCTGATCAGATTTTTTAAAAGTCGGATCAAATTCATAAATCTTGTTGAAAAGTGTTTGAATGATAATGACAAAAACGGAACTGCTCATCAGCAAAAATTGACCATTCCCGTCAAAAATTTTTATTCGCTTAATAGATTCTTTGGCTTATTTAAGGTCAACATTCCCAATTAACCTATTTTTTTACGCCTCTAAGTATTTTTTAAATTTAAAACAAAATCGAAAAAGTGCTGTTTTTTTAGATTGGCCGGATTTTGAACGAACATCGAGTGATTTTTTTCGGGCCGGTTCACACGTGCACGTGTTTCCGGTTTTTGTTTTTGATTTAATAGTTAGAGGCTTCAAAAAACCCATATTTTCTATGTCTATGTCTGAAACTCAATTTTCAATTCAATCTATTTTTATTTACGAGATTTTCGACCCTAGGCCGGTTCATCTGGTATAAACAAATGTGAAAAATAAGTCTTATTCGCCAATTGTTATTTTAGATGTGCCATGATATTCATTATCTGGGAGATGACGCAGAAGTTTTGCTATTAAGATTGATTTTTTTTCGGCGATAGCAGTCTTAATAAGTAGCAAATACTTTGTTGCTCCTACATCCGACGTTTCGGTTAATTTATTTAACCTTCTTCAAGGGGTTCTAAAATAAACATAAACATTATGTGGAAGTGAACAATTTTTCCCGATTGACAAAGATTTTCCCACTTTTGCCCTGCTTTTCCTTACTTACAGGAGTATGTATTTTTGTGGGTGTGTGTATTGCCCTACATTTAGTTGTCGTGATTTTGAAATGGCGTCCACTTTTGCTATACGTGAAATATCGTTATTCGTTGTTTAAATTTTTGTTTAACCATATTTTATACCATGTTTATCTAGTTTACTCACTTCATGCGTAGCGATTTTTTCGTACGACGTTATTTTAGACTTTTCATATATGTTTATCAACCATTTTGAACGAGCGAGAAAGGCATCATCACCGCTAGGTGGATTAATCAGGGTTTTTTATTTATTGTTCCAAATATTTCTTTTCGGACACTACGCAAACAAAGGTTTTCCAATGCATTAATGACCATCGCTAAATTTGTGGCTCTGATTTTGCTCTGATAGCCCAAGACATGCATCATCCGGCTGTAATAAAGAGTAGTGTTAAATATAATTTTCATTGTAGCAGTCAACAATACCTTTCAGAAGGTTTTCATTTCTTTTATTGGCCTTTATCACACGTCTATAGTTCACCGTCAAATTTAAAAGCAGGTTTATGCAAACTTACGCAAATGGAGAAAATGCGGCCGCCGTATTCTTCTCGCATCACTTCAGTTTGACAGATAAACACTGTCGCTGGATTTTCAGCAAAAACATGACTTTTTCTGATTTTCAGTAAAACATTCAAACATTGCTGGATTTCAGCAAATATGTTTATTGCTGGTTTGAAACCAGCAAACTGTTTTGCTGGAACGAGATATGAAATTTTGGTGTGTACTCTCCCAAATTTTACGCCGTCGACTAGCACCAACTGCAAGGGAGTTCGTGGGGCAGTACCAGGCGGGTTTTATGGGCGAACGCTCCACCACGCCCCAGGTGTTTGCCATTCGCCAAGTACTGCAGACATGCCGAGAATCCACCGTGCCCCCACATCATCTATTCCTCGACTTCAAAGCCGAATATGATACAATCGATCGGGACCAGCGATTGCAGCGAATGCACGAACACTGGTTTTGGGATAAACTGACACGGTTGATCAAAGCGACGATGGATCGGGTGATGTGCGTAGTTCGAGTTTCAGGGGCATTCTCGAGTCCCTTCGAAACCCGCAGAGGGTTACGGCAAGGTGATGGTCTTTCGTGTTTGCTATTCAACATCGCTTTGGAAGGTGTAATACGAAGAGCAGGGATTAACACGAGTGGTACAATTTTCAATAAGTCCGTCCAGCTATTTGGTTTCGCCGACGACATAGATATTATGGCACGTAACTTTGAGAAGATGGAGGAAGCCTACATCAGACTGAAGAGGGAAGCTAAGCGGATCGGACTAGTCATCAACACGTCGAAGACGAAGTACATGATAGGAAGAGGTTCAAGAGAAGACAATGTGAGCCATCCACCGCGAGTTTGCATCGGTGGTGACGAAATCGAGGTAGTAGAAGAATTTGTGTACTTGGGCTCACTGGTGACTGCCGAAAATGCCACCAGCAGAGAAATTCGGAGACGCATTATGGCTGGAAATCGTACGTACTTTGGACTCCGCAAGACGCTCCGATCGAATAGAGTTCGCCGCCGTACCAAACTGACAATCTACAAAACGCTAATTAGACCGGTAGTCCTCTACGGACACGAGACCTGGACGATGCTCGTGGAGGACCAACGCGCACTTGGAGTTTTCGAAAGGAAAGTGCTGCGTACCATCTATGGTGGGGTGCAGATGGCGGACGGTACGTGGAGGAGGCGAATGAACCACGAATTGCATCAGCTGTTGGGAGAACCATCCATCGTTCACACCGCGAAAATCGGACGACTGCGATGGGCCGGGCACGTAGCCAGAATGTCGGACAGTAACCCGGTGAAAATGGTTCTCGACAACGATCCGACGGGCACAAGAAGGCGAGGTGCGCAGCGGGCAAGGTGGATCGATCAGGTAGAAGATGACTTGCGGACCCTCCGTAGACTGCGTGGTTGGCGACGTGTAGCCATGGACCGAGCCGAATGGAGAAGACTCTTATATACCGCACAGGCCACTTCGGCCTTAGTCTGAATAAATAATAATAAATATTGGAAGGGGTAATACGAAAAGCAGGGATTAACACGAGTGATACAATTTTCAATAAGTCCGTCCAGCTATTTAGCTTCGCCGACGACATTGATATTATGGCACGTAACTTTGAGAAGATGGAGGAAGCCTATACATCACACTGAAGAGGGAAGCTAAGCGGATCGGACTAGTCATCAACACGTCGAAGACGAAGTACATGGTAGGAAGCGAGGTAGGAAGAGGTTTGAGAAAAGACAATGTGAGCTACCCACCTCGAGTTTGCATCGGTGGTGACGAAATCGAGGTGGTAGAAGAATTTGTGTACTTGGGGTCACTAATGACTGCCGAAAATGATACCAACAGAGAAATTCGGAGACGCATATTGGCTGGAAATCGTACGTACTTTGGACTCCGCAAGACGCTAGCGATCGAATAAAGTTCGCCGCCGTACCAAACTGACTATCTCTACATTAGACCGGTAGTTCACACGAGACCTGGACGATGCTAGTGGAGGACCAACGCGCACTGGGAGTTTTAGATGGGGTGGGGTGGGGTGTTGAGCAGATGGCGGACGGTACGTGGAGGAGGCGAATGAACCACGAGTTGCATCAGGTGTTGGGAGAACCATCCATCGTTCACACCGCGAAAACCGGAAGACTGCGATGGGTCGGGCACGTAGCCAGAATGTCGGACAGTAATCCGGTGAAAATGATTCTCGACAACGATCCCACGGAAATAAAAAGGCACAGCGGGCAATGTAAATCGATCAGGTGGAGGACGATTTGCGGACCCTCCGCAGACTGCGTGGTTGGCGAAGTGCAGCCATGAACCGAGCTGAATGGAGAAGACTTTTATGTATTGCACAGGCCACTCCGGCCTTAGTCTGGTAATAAATAAATAAATGATCTATTACCGTTTCCACATAAATTAAGTGGATAAAATTAACTCTGAAAAGCGAGAATAATAGAACTTTAATAGCAGTTTTGTCAATATGTACAATCTGTAGAAGGCATCGCATTGGGCATCACATGTGCTTTTCACCGCGCAGTGGAATCCATAGTAAGGGTCTTAGTATAGGAAAGAAACATGAGGGTCCCATTCGTAAATCACCGAACTCTGCTATTATCAAAATTACACCTACGAAGGGTTGTATCATAATGTAGATGACACATAACAGGGTTGTAACTTTTTGACTGTACTCAGTTGCTAAGTCGTTCAGCAATCTAGGAATAGGCTCCAAGTGAATGATTTTAGTCCATTTATTTAAACTTCAATAAATTTATTTTTTGCTTTTCTCATATTTCGCTTTGTTGTTCTTTTTCTTGTTGTTGTTATTTTCTTTTGTGTTGTTGTGTAGTCGTTTGTCCTCACACCATCCACTGTGCTACTCGATACTTTCAATATTTATAGGTTATAGGCGATCTATTTTTTATTATTGTTTAATTAGTTTTCACTTATTTTCCGGTTTATTTTTTTTGGTTGTTGAAATTTTCCTTTTCTTTTTACTCAAATAGTTTTTTTTTTATTTTCAATATAATATATTACAGATAAAATACAATAACTGATGTTGCCTCGAATTTGTATGTAGTTTGTGTGAGTGTGATTCATTGCAGACATTCCTTTTGGTACTGAGTTTTCGGTCATTCTTTTTTTATATATTCGCTCATGGAGAACTGTTTTCAGCCAATCAAAGTGGTTTTCTGTGTTATTTATTTGCTTAACTATTAGGATAGTCCATACGATGCATTTTCTTTTACTAAATGATGTATTCACTATAGTGGTTACGTTCTTCCTGGAAGGGTCATCGAACGTACTTGTAGATGTTTCCTTTGTGCTTGATTGATCGTTAATTTTTGTCTGGTTTTTGTTTTACACCGATGGATAAACCTATTGTGATCTCTTTTTCTTCAGTTTTTGAATATTGCAATGGTCCATGCTTGGTTTATGATTTTTTTTTTGTCTGACGACATCGATCATTGTTAGATACTGATTCATGCTTGCTTTTGGTAATAATTCGTTATCATGCTAATCAACATATACACTACCCCTTGCTTAATGTTGTTCAGGGTGTAAGTGATTTACTTGTTTTAAAAACTAGCTTAACTTACATTTTTTCTGCTTGGTTGTTAGTAAATTCTTAATTTAGCATATCTTCACAAAATATACAGTATTCTTAATGGTGAATTTTATTCATATGAAAACTATTACCTATTATTATCATAACGTTTCCCTTTTTCAAGAGATGGCTCATGTCATCAAGTAAGTGGTTTTGTATGTCGAATGCAGCCGGAAAGAACTGGCGAGAGGTTGTGCTGAACGAGGCATGATCGCTTGTTACATCAATAAGCCGATGATACTATGTTATAGCGGTTTTCGTATGGTTTTGGTTATAGAATGAGCGGTTGAATGAGGATTGATTTATATTGTGCCGTTTAATTTTCAATTGTATTTATATATTCTAACTTTTGCATTTTTATACAGAAATACGCTGTCCTTAAGATTACCGTGAATATTTTACTATTTTGTTATGAATTTTCATTATTTTGTTTGTCTAGATAACGCGTTTCCGAACGTATGATTTGGACAGTGAGAAGGCAAGTAAAGTTTATCGGCGACCTCTCGGCATTCTTGCTAGCTAACATTCGTCGTTAGAGAAATGCTCGGGACTGGATGTACTTATTCTGTGTGCACATGACTGAATCGGATTAGGTTACTGACAACTTGAGTGGAATTTTACAAGCCTTGATATTGGGATAATTTAGAAGTTAGAAAAGAGTTACAGTAATTAGTTTTTCCACTGGCATGGACAGGAAATCACAAGCAGTTGATACGCTTAAATAAAATGAGATTATTTTTAATTAAGAATCTTGCATGCGTGATCTTGGGATTTATTGGCGAGAGATCTCTCACTGAGATAATCCTCCAAGAAAAATTTCACGAGGGATTCTATTGATTTTTCCCGAGAAATTGTTGTAAAATTCGAAAATCTTCAATATTTATGTTCATGGGGAATTTAAAAAAATCTCCCCATTGTTGAAAGTAAGCTGGAAAGCGACCCTCATAATTTGAAAGATCGCTCTACAAGAGCACGAATCGATAATACAGCGTTGTACATATTGACTTAATACCATTAAAACCATTTCGAAATTGTTGTTCCAGATCGGAGAATCATATTTTGAGATAGTCCCCACCAACGAACGATATAGTGATTCAGACAGTAAATGTCTTGAAGCTTCTACCACATGGACAGATAAATCAACCAAAAATTTTAGTTCAAAATAGGGGAACTGTACCGTTTTCCATCTCATTGAACATATATTCATCTCATCGCGGAACAAAGAAATGCGGCAACAATTTCGTCGCTTCCTTTTGCTAACGTGCTTGCTCACTGCTGAAAAAAATCACAAAAATAAGAAACAAATCAAATACCTTTTCATAGCTTTGTTTTTCATGGGATGAATATCGGAGCTATCAGATGAAGTCCAGGAGCTGTAACCCTACTTAATGATGAGAATAGTGCAACAAAATTCACTCAAAATTTGGGTAGTTTTTCCTTCTTTCCCATGATTGTTGTTGAATCTAGAGCAAGATGCATGCACCTCGCCGGAATTGCTCATTCCAATAACACAAATTTGAGTTCAATATTCTCAATTTTTAATTGAACGAAGTCCACTTTGGGTAAGTTGTTTGCATGTGTCAGCCAACTACCTAGTGCTAGATCAGGGTTTGCAGAAATCGCTCTCAATACATAACGAACAATGATAAAAGAGAGGCAAAAACTGTTACGAATCATAACAAGCCATGATAACAAATTTATCAAACTTGTATTACAAGTGCGATAAAACAGAATGGGATAGGCAGTCCTTACAGAAAAATTGTGATTCTCGCTTTGATTTCGCTTCTTTCGTGTTGGTTACTGCACAGCTGTGTAGAACAAGTTGAAATGCATTATCAGAGCCAGTGCTCCCGCATTTGGAGCTTTCTAAAATAAATTTATTATGGGGTATAGCCTCCCGAAGAGAACTGTCTCTATCATGACAACTTGCGAAAAAGTCTCTCGCGAGACGAGACTGTACATCCGCCTGAATCGTGGAGCAACACAAATTGGACTTGTGATTAATGTGTCGAAGACAAAGTACATGCTAGTGGGCGGAACCGAGTGCGACAGGGCCCGCCTGGGAAGCAGTGTTATGATAGACGGTGATACTTTCTAGGTGGTCAACGAATTTGTCTACCTGGGATCCTTCCTAACGACTGATAATAATAGTCGTGAAATACGAAGGCGCATCATCTGTGGAAGTCGTGCCTACTACGGGCTCCAGAAGAAACTGCGATCAAAAAAGATTCACACCCACAGAGATGTCCTACACATCTGCTCTTCATTTTCATCTGCTCTTCATTTTCACAATTTTCAACAATCAAATAAAATTCATTCAGTGAGTGCAATTAATAGATGGATATTTGAGTTTTCGAAATGTCACTTCGATTTGTCAAAATAATACACGCTGGTGTATTTGGCGTGCACCATTTTGTCAGATCGAAATGACATTTCGAAAGCTCAAATATCCATCTATTGGTTGCACTCACTAAATGTATTTTATTTGATTGTTTAAAATTGTAAAAAAATAAAAGAGCAGTTTTTTTGCCAAATGTGTAAGACATCCCTGCACACCCACACCAAATGGGTCATGTACAAAACGCTCAACGATACTGGCAAAACGAAACCGGTAGTCCTCTACGGATATGAAACCATGGGAGGAATTTGAAAGCACTCGGAGTATTTGAGGGACGGGTCCTTAGGACCATCTTTGGCGGTATGCAAGGGGACGGTGTGTGGCGACGAAGGATGAATCACGAGCTCGCCCAACTCTACGGCGAACCCAAGGTAGGTAGGTAAAGAAGGTAGCTAAAGCTGGAAGGCTACGACGGGCAGGTACAAAGGGTACAGAGGGACAGCAATCCTGCAAAGATAATGTTCGCTTCCGACCCGGCAGGTACAAAAAGCCATGGCACGCAGCGAGCTTTAGCTGACCACGTACCGGTCCATTTCGCTGACATGCTGTTTGACCAAGCTCATCGAGAGGTTGGTGAAACGGAGGCTGCGTGACGAATTAGGTCCATTTAATGGACTCGGACTTTGGAAAGCAGCACGCGTTCAGCCCAGGATACGGTACGGCTCCTACTTTACAAACTTGGGTGACATTTTGCAGGACGCTTACAACGAGAGCCAATACGTCGACCTGGTATCTCTGGATATCTCCAAGGCCTTCAACAGGACTCGGAGTTCCTTCGTCCTCCAGCAGTTAAGTGAATGGGGATATTCCGGCTACATCCTTGCTTTTGTCCAAAATTTCCTCACAGGCCGCTCCTTTCAAGTCTTAATCGAGAACCAGGGTTCAAGAACTTATTTCGTTCTGGCGGAGACGCTGTTCATTGTCGCCATAAACGGGGAGAGGATGGGGGTGTTTTATTCATTTTCAACCAACGGGTACATTTTCTTCTATGCCGACAAAATCCTGCAATTAGCCGTCATTGCCGTTCTTATTGGGTTTCACTATGACCGCATGCAAATGAGTAAGAAGACACGTAGATTGATGGAGACACCAGTTGTCCGGGTCTAAGTTGGAGGATTATCCCATCCCCAATAAGAAAATCGGTATGGTTATCAAATCTCTCTTTCCTACCGCATTTCCGCGGAGCCTAAATCAGTTGTAGAACCAGAGTTAATCTGGCCCGGGCGATTTCCAAACCGCACCGAACCAATAACAAGATGCTCCGGTCAGGAGATCTTACATCGGGAAGGCTATCATTGATAGTAGCTGCTCTATGGCCTGGAGCTTACCTAGATCGCCGTCCGTATTCTTATCGAAACTTTGTCGCCGGCTTTCAAATTCTACATTCGAGCTTCCTTTGGGTTGGTACTTTGTACACCAGTGTACTTGTGCCGAAACAGGCATCTTACCATTTAGCCATGAGGTATTTTTTATTTAGATATGAGTCGCCAAGGATGCAACGCATTCTCCGCATCAACTCAGAAGTCCCTTTACAGCAGTAGATTGGAGCGAATGTTGCAAATGTTGCAAGCACTATTTTGCAATATCTTAGACGCGTTTTAGTGGACATCGCAAAAAAAGATATTTGATTGTGTCACAACTGGCAGGAAATCATGTTACTGTGCAGAGTTATCGTATGTGTTTACCATATTGTCAAGCTACATATCATTCTGTACCAGATGAACGAACTCTATGGCTACCAAAAAGGGACGCCCTTAGACACAAGAGTGATGGAGTGGAGCAAGATTGTATTCTATCACCGAATAGAGTACGTTGGTGGGTAACTGAGATAAAGAAAGTAAAAAAATATGATCAGGCGAAATCTTATTTAGGCGCCGCTCTCATATTAAGGGAAAAAATGTGCAATATTTTACATCCCGCAAAATTCTTTTGAAGTTTTCCTAAGAATATTTGAAGAGCAATTCGTGGAGGCTTTGAAGAATTTTCCGAGAAATTTCGGAAAAAAAACGTCGCCGCCACTGAGTAAAATGGCGACAAACAGCGTCGCCCAGCGCACACCTCTAGCCCATTGGTCTTTCATTCATTTCGTTATGATAGGATGAATATGGGATCTTTTGTCTTGAAACTGTTTCAGTTATTCAAAATCCTATATGTCGAAAACTAATTTCATTGTCAATTACTTATCAAATCCTAGGGGGGAGGGGTCAATTTTTTTCTATGGAGAAAAGCATGGCATAATAGAGAAAAGTGGTCATATTGATTTTATGGCAATTTGGCATAACGACCATTTGGCATAAAAATTAAAAGAATTATTCGTGAATTATATAAAGAAATATTGTACTAATTAATCTGCCTTTTTCCTGGAAAATTTGATTTAAAAAAATAACAATTAACTGTGATTTTTAAAAATTGATTGACGGGCAAATGGGTGCTCCGAATGGAGGAATGATTTACTTATTGGAATTCTTCCAAGCAAATGTGTGTGGTGTTTCGCGTTATAGGAAAACAAAGTGGAATCATTTATCTTATTCCCGATCGTACGCGTAGAAAATAAATCATATACGCTTCGACTGTTTCCGTGCGAATGCGTTATTTTGAAGAATGGATCATCTACTCTTTTGCCTTAGGGGCCCTCCTTAGCCGTGCGGTAAGATGCGCGGCTACAAAGCAAGACCATGCTGAGGGTGGCTGGGTTCGATTCCCGGTGCCGTTCTAGACAATTTGCGGATTGGAAATTATCTCGACTTCCCTGGGCATAAAAGTATCATCGTGTTAGCCTCATGATATACGATTGCGGAAATGGTAACTTGGCTTAGGAACCTCGCAGTTAATAACTGTGGAAGTGCTTAATGAACACTAAGCTGCGAGGCGGCAATGTCCCAGTGGGGGATATAATGCCAATGAAGAACTCTTTTGCCTTATTCCGGACAAATTACTTACTTTACTTATGGATCCTGTACACCTCCGGTGGTGCAAAGGCCCGACTTGAAAGATCTCCATCCTGAGCGTTGTGCAGCTATCGCTTTAATCTGTTAGATTTCGGTCGACTTATTTTATTTCTTTACTAGCGAAAGTAACCCAGCTTTGCCCGGGTGTTGCAAATGTCACAATGATCTATTTGCAGCACCGCACTCTAGATCAATTTGCGTACGTTTGTTTTGTTTTCCTCAACAGCTGACCCAAAATTGTATTCTAATTATTTTTTACATTTTCCCGTTACATCCACCCGTTTTTGTATATACAAACCTTGTGAATCCCGAAACGAATCCATTAGGCAAAAAATCTTGCAAATCGGTAAACCCGTTCGCGAGTTAAATCGTCAACACATTTTTATTATGTATATAGAAGAAGAAGAAGAAGAAGATTGAGGCTTCGCCGCCATGAACCTCTGCCTCTGCTGCGATGTCCCACTGGGTCCCAGTCTAATGCTTGTTTACTGATTTCGTTTCCGCCCCTACGTAGAGTGTGGCCGATCCAGCCCCACTTCCGATCCCGAATTTCTGTTGCTATCGGCCTCTGGTGTCAACGACGATGGAGTTCGTTGTTTGAGATCCAGTCCACGCCCGAATTATATACCGCAGGCATCTGTTGATGAACACCTGCAGCCGTTGAGTGTTCTCCACTGATACACACCATGTTTCGCTAGCGTATAACAGCACAGATTTCACGTTAGAGTTGAAAATTCGTATTTTGGTGCGTTCACTTATCTGCCTGTTTTTCCAGATATTTCTAAAACTCGCAGCCCTTGCTTTCTTGATCCGTGCGCCTATGTTGATCTTGGTACCGCCGTCTGACGTTATTTGGCTACCAAGATATTGGAAGCTTTCAACATTCGCTACTGGTTGCCCGGTTACTGTAAAACTGGAAGGGGTAACCGTGTTTACATCCAACGATTTGGTTTTGTTGACGTTGATTACTAAGCCTGCCGAAGAGGAGCGCTGGGCAAGGTCGTTGAGCTTACTCTGCATATCAGAGCGCCGTTGAGCGAGGAGTGCAACGTCATCAGCCAATTCGTAGTCGTTTAGGTGCTCCATGGTTATAGGCTGCAATAACAGCCCGCGATTTGGTTCACGGTCAATCGCACCTACCAGAATCTCGTCGATTACGATGAGGAACAGTAACGGTGATAGAATACATCCTTGCCTCACACCAGCTCTGACAAGGTTGACAAGGTCGGACAAAACCCCATTGTGCAGCACTCTACACGAAAAGGCCACGTAATGTGCCTCGATGAGGCGGATGATTTTCTCAGGAACCCCCTTGCGTCTCAGGGCGCCCCACATATTCTCGTGATTGAGACGGTCGAAAGTTTTTTCGTAGTCAATGAATACCAATACTCTTGGAATTCGTTGATCTGATCCAGAATGATACGGAGCGTGACAATATGGTCCACACTAGGATCTTCCGGCACGGAATCCGGCCTGCTACCGCCGGAGAGTCGCATCGATCTTCTCCTAAATCTGGGCTAGGATTACTTTGCATAGAACTTTGAGAACGGTACACAGCAACATAATGCCTCGCTAGTTATCGCATACAGTCAGGTCACCCTTTTTGGGTACCTTCACTAAGATACCTTTCATCCAGTCGACCGGGAAAGTTGCGGTGTTCCAGATCTTACGAAATAAACGATGCAGTAGTTTAGTGGAAGTCATGGGGTCAGCTTTGAGCGTCTCGGCTGATATGCGATCGACCCCTGGGGCTTTATTCGATTTCATGCTGTTTGAATCTCTAGCAGTGATGAAGCTTCGGCATTGACGCGTGTTATACGTCGGATCTTAGGCAGACCATGTTGAGGTGCTGGTGGCCTAGCTACTGGCACTCGAAAAAGTTGTTCGAAATCTATTTTTTGGTCTATTCCGGGCAAATGCGTGCTTCAAATAAGGAGTCATGTAATCTTTTGCTTTATTCCGGGCAAATACATACTTCATATATTCATACGATTAACTTTTTTTGTGGGCACGTATTGCCTAGTGTCATACAACGTAGATTGGCCACGGCCCGGGGATACGTTGAGTATAACAAGAATAACAAGATTAACTTTTTTTGTGGGCATTGCGCCAAATTATCGTTATGCCAAAGGACCCACTGTATTTTTTCAACGGTTATGCCAAATGGCCTTGAGGTACCCAACACATTATGCCAAATGGTCGTTATACCAAAAGGCCTTTAGACATATAAGTTATTATGCCAAATGACATTATGCCATATGGGCTTCCTTTTTATATATTAGTCTTATACCAATCGACTCAGTTCGACGAATTGAGGTGATGTTTATGTGTGTATTTTTAATTGATCAGTATCTAAAAATATTTGGGAATTTCGTTTTAGATTTTTTTTAATCTAGACCTGTAAAATTTTTAGGAATTTCGTCTTAGATTTTTTTAATCTAGACCTGTAAAATTCGTACCACTCACATGCTAGAAAGTTTTAGATGCTTCATGTTTACGAGTCTATTGATTTCTATCGTGTTTTATAAATTTTCGGTTGTGTTTATTGCTATCAGGTAATATGATGAAACAACGTTTACTGCCGCCGTGTAGGTTTGACTTCCCTACAACATACATGCCAAATTTTACCACGATCTGCTGGGTTATTATGTGTAAGGGAATTGTTCCGAATAAATTTGTAATAGTACAGCTGCACTGTTAGATTTTCATAAGGTTCCTAGAACTTATCACCGTGTAGTTAGTAAACAGAAGACTCAGCATTTTGAAAAAAAAACTATGTAAAAATGGTACAAACGTCCCGCGTTGATACTCTTGAAACGAAATTTGGAAAAAGTTAATTGAGAAAAACTAAGACACTTTTCCAATCCAGAACAAAGGAAGGTGAAATTCAACAGAAAGAACGAAACCATAATTAATCTACACTTTATTTATAATAAATCAAATCATTAATTAACAACATATTACGATTATATGAGTAAAATAAATACATTTTTACTTTGTTTCCACTTGATTTCTTAATTTGCTTTCCTCTGCGCACGGTTACCGGCCTTCATTGAATGCGGGCCGCTTTTTTAGTTTCATTTTTTTTTGTTTTTCATCGCCAATCTTTCGACAAATGCATCTATGTTGGATGCATTGAGAGTGGCAGACTCCCCGCTTTGACTAAACATTTTCGTCCGCTTTCAATAGCTCCTTCTATTATGTCGTGTTTGTTTGTTTATAATTTCTACACTGTTATACATAATGCTTCTCAATTAATTTGCATTTTCTTTATATCATTTTCTTATCACTTTCTACACTAAGATCTAAAACTCACGTTGAAATCCATGAATGAGTCCTCTATATTTTTTTTCTTTTCTTTTGATTCAACACTATTTCTGCTTATATTAGTTCTTCCCGTTTTTTGTTAATTGAGAGAAACATAGAAAAATCTAATTTAAACGAACAGACACAGACTACCGGAGTATACGAAAGTGACACGTTTGTAGTGAAGGATGGCTGAGAGTGAAGATTCGTACCATAAGGACTGCTTTGCGTAATCATACAGGAAAGGAGGGAAAGAAGAAGTAAAGATTTGTAACAGAGTTAAACAAAAGGATACGGAAATAAAAACGGGATCTATGTTTTCTAGAGTTTTTAGTTGGCGTTCTAATTTTTCCATTATTTTTGCAATTATCTATAAAATTCGTTTAAGGGAATTACTATTTAACGGCAAGGCCTTGAACAATTTGCAGGTGGGGAAGTAAATGCTAAAAACAATGCAACCGATATATTATTCTCCGTCATTCCTACATTACACATTTCAGCTCTATAAATCGAGTGGAGTGAGTTGAAAATTGAGCATTTTACATTTAGCATTGATGACACTTTAAGCCAAAATTCATTCAACCGAATTGAGAGTGCCCAAAACACGACGTAAAGTTTGTCATCGGGCATACGAACGTGCAGATCGGCAGAGAAAGGTTCTTCCGCCCTGACATTGGTACGTCATTCCGCTACCTACGATACTGGTTTGCGACTTGTGTCCTTTGCTACTACTAGAGGGATGGCAATGAGTAGTACCTACTTCGCACGTAAGAATATCCACAAACAAACCTGTGACCTATCAACATGCGAGTGGCGACACTTGCTCACAGATAGACCACATGCTGATCGACGGATGGCATTTCTCGGATGTTAAAGATGTTAGGTCTTTTAGAGTCCCGAACATTAACTCAGATCAGATAATTGCATAAATTTGGGCGCTACTATCCAGCGCGATTTAATGAAACAACAGAACGATGCGTTTCAATATCCAACGCTTGTCAGTTGAAGAGGTTGCTGAACAGTACCACCAGATACTGGACGAGCGGATAGGAGATGCCACCGAATCTAGCGAGTTCGACAGATTGTGGGAAAACATCCACGAAGCTGTGACTATAATAGCGCAGGAAGTGCTAGGCACTGCACAGCAACGTCAACGAAATGGTTGGTTTGATTAGAAGTAAAAGCGAGTGATGGACGAAAAAAATGCAGCTAGGAGTCGAATGCTAGTGGCTCGTACCCGTTGCAATGTTGAGTGGTGCAATGTAGCAAGGACAGAAGAGAAACGAATCCACCACAGAAAAAAATAGCACAAAATGAGAGAGAGAACACGGATAAAAACGGTATGCTGAGGTTTTACGCATCTATCAATGACGCGCGACATAAGCCTGTGCCAGTGCCCGCCATTTGCATTGACAATGCTGGGAAAATTTGCTGACAGACAAGACTATGGTGACAGCCAGGTGCATGGAGCACTTCGAAGATTTGTTGAACGGTGAAAGAAAAAGGTGTATGAAGAGCAGGATGGACACAGAAAAGCTGTGAAACCACCAACGCTGGGAAGGACGAGATCCCGGTCGAGCTCCTCAAACACGGAAGTGCATTATTGCAATAATCGAATTTATTATTCGCGATTAGGAGATCTGGCGACATCGACCTCATTGGAATCGATCGCAGAGCAGTAGTGGAGACTTACACAAAAGAGGGAGACGGCGAGGATAGGCTTAATTATTAACTCTACCAAGACAAAGTACATGGTTGCGGGTAAAGATAGAGGAAGACCTAGTGCTGTTGGTGCTGAGGTAGTGCTTGATGTGTGTGAATTTGTTTACCTTGGAACACTTGTGGCATGTGACAATGAAGTTTCCCGTGAAATGAAAAGACGTATTGCTGTTGCGAATAGGGCCTTCTACGGATTACGTAACCAGCTTAAGTTTCGCAACATGCAGATGGATACGGAATTTGCTCTGTATAAAACTCTGATTCTAGCAATGGCCTTGGAGAGCTTTCGGCTTTTTTTTAACAAAAAGTGCTGCGTACAATACACGAAGGGAAAGTAGAAAATGATTTGTGACGCAGACGCATGAATCACGAGGTGTGTTCGAAGAAGATATTGTGAATCGTACAAAATACGGCAAACTTCAGTGGTCACTTAGTGCAAATGTCGGAAAAAAGAATAGCGAGAATCGGGTAGAGGCCGGCGACTTCGTGGAAGGCCACGAACACGCTGGCTGCACGCGGTGGAATCGGACCTGGGGACCCTAAACGTTCGGGGAAACTGGAGGAACATCGCCCAAGACCGACAATTACGAAGTTCTACTATTACGCCAAGCAAAGGTTTATTGACGCTGTAGCCAGGTATCCAGGTATCCTGAAAGGTTTTTCTGCGTGTTCTCCTCAATTGCCTGAGCGGATATCATTTGAAGCTGTTAGGGAAACTCCAAGATACATGTGGAGGCCTCGAAACATTCATACCATTATCTGACAATTTTTAAAAAGAAGTCTGAAGTTTGGAGAACAAGCCCCAATACGGTAGTACGATTCATCACAATCATAATACCGCATTGAGATAACGCTGGTAGTCAAGACGATGCGATTATTCTACATAGTAATAATCAGGGATTTTAATACTCACTCATTCTCACGAGCAGAGAATCCTCACTCACGCAGATTTTTGCTGAGAAATCGATTTGAGGAAAAAAAGGTCTGATGAGGGATAACCATTTTTCCCTCACTACCCATGCCGCGAAAAGTTGTTTTCTTTCATCCTTTTTATACCAACACCAATTGCAAAAAGGATAGCTTTTATGGAACAACCAACCTTACTTCTATATGCATTCGATTTGGTGGTATGGCTAGAGTGACCGCATCTCAACGCCATTTTTGTCGATGGTCGAATCCCGTTCCGGTAAAAAAATTATATAAGTTCCAGAAAAATCTCGCAAAAAGTGAGTGAGGCATTAAACAAAATTTCATCAAAGTAGTGCCGAAAATCGCTTGATTTCGTCTCACCGAAACAATACGAACCTTGATAATAATGCGTCAATTTAATAAAAGCTACATCAAATGGGGCATATATCACAATAGATTTAACAAATAGTCGCAGCGATTGAAATACCCAACAAGGAAAAAGCAACTTACTACCTTTTGACCCTTGACCAAACGATCCTTCACGTCGTTCGGCCAAGTCATTCGACAGAAAGCCAATTGTTCGAATGCCATTTGGCCGAATAACACGTTAAGCCGAAATGGTCACAAAGGTATGGCCGACAATGTCACTTGCTGCCATGTTCAACTAAAAATGTCAACCCGTTCGATCAAATGACATTTTCTGTCAAACGACTATCTCGGTCAAACGGCATTTTTGGCCCAATATGCCTTTTCATGTGACACTGCCGAGGCTGCACTTGTTTACAACCGCTGAACAGGCCGTGCAAACCTGAAGTGGTCATTTTCATAGAATAACTGTCAATTGACGGTAGAATCAGCCGATTTTAAACGTCTCGTGAAAAGGCCTATTACCTTTCCAGCCAAACGACCTTTCCCCTGATCGTCATTTTCGGCCAGTTGGTTTTTTGCCTAATGGTCAAATGACATTCGGCCAAACAACTTTCGGCCTTGTGTCGTTTAGCCAAACCGCTTTCAACCGAATGACTTCCCTGCTTAAAAAATTGATAAACGAGCAATTATTTGGATCTTAACGGTAAATTCTTCGGAATTTCCATGGGATTTCATTTTTATAAAAATATTTTCATGGTAATTTTTTCAGCATTTCCACGGTAAAATCTTCCAAATTTTCATCGAAACACGTGGTTTCAACGTAAATGTCTTCGAAATTTCAAGAAATTGTATGGATTTTCAAGAAAATTGTTTGTATTCTAAGGAAAATTTCTCTGTGATGTTTTGAAGATATCAATCAGGAAATTTAAATGGTTCTTCGGAATTTTCACGAAGAATTCAGCGGATTTCCATTTAAATTTGAATCAGCGACAGATAGTTCAAACTTTTAGATTGTAAACTTATGTCACAAAGCGGAGTACACCATTTCGGTTTGATGTATCTCAATGATAACTTATTTTTATAGTTTTCATGCACAAAAAAAAAAAATAAGACGTACCTTTCCCAAACAGGATTTGTAGATTTTTTTTGCTACCTTACGGAAACGTAATTGAAAGCTTAAGCCATTTCGATTCGCATATCAAAAGGAGTAGGCAAACTTGAACTATACAATTAATCAAAATTATAAGTCCATTTCTTATTTGGAAAGTGAACGAAGCTAAAAATGCACCGTTCCTAGCATTTATTTCCTTTCCTAGCCCCCTGTGTTCTAGCCATAATGTATGAGTTTGTTTTTTTACATTAGTTGCATTGCTAGCTGTTTTCCATACATACTCGCAGCTTTGGATCATTTCCGTTTCGTTTGCCTAGGTTGGGATATTCGAGTGTAGCCGAACACCACATGTTGGGTCTCTCTATTAGAAGTCTCATGTGTGTATGAATGTATGCATGCGTTTGGGTTTGTGTGTGTTATGTTTTGTTTTAATGTGAGTTCTTGTTTTGTTTCTGTAAAAATTATCATGTATATTACTAAATCTGTTATTACTTCTGCTTTGCAATCGTCAGTTTTTAATATTTTTTTGTAACTAGAATGTTCGTGATAATTAAAAACAACTACTTTTGCCTGTCGTATCTAGCGTACCGCCGTCTCTTGCATGAATCTCTTTACCACTTCTCTCATTATTATTTGTATATTATTACCATTATCTTTTATTTTAATCCGGACCAACTTTCGACAAGGGCGTAACTAGTTAACGCACCAAAAGCTGGTAAGTTTAACCACGCTTTCGCATTCAACCCCACAAGTCGAAGCCTAAACTAATACTTGCGTATCTTTGATGTTTGCAGTAACCATTTTGGGGACTTTGGGAATACATAATATGGCCGATGTTTATCCTCGACGAGCGGAACTTGAAGCGTCCGATGCGTTTTTACACATCCCTCATATTTCATAATTCTATCTGATCCAGATCAAACACCTTCACTCTGTACAATTTCATATTTTTTAGCTTGGCTTATATTAAACGAACACTTTAGCTATTGCATCAGCACCTGCACTAGCAATGTAGGGCTTCGAAGGATGAAATGCAACGTCCAATATACTTTCGTCGAACTTTTTACGGTGCGCAGTGATTTCCTGGACACACGTTTTGTTATCCATATGCCACAGCCGGATGGAGCAATCGTGCGACCCGGACAGCAGATACAATCCTTGCGCATCGATGGCCAAACTGGTGACCGCGTCAAGATGGGCCACCATCGAGTGGATTAACGACCCGGAAGTGTTGTCCCAGAATCGGATGTGTCGGTCCTCGTGCGCCGTGATCGTTATCGGCAGCGTCGGATGACTGATCACTTTATTAATGTGTTTCCCTACGTTGCCCGTCATCTCCTGACTGGCTTCTAATTTTACTACCTGTCTGCCGGTTTCCGTGTCGTAGATTATACAATGTGTACTACTGTAGGCAACCACTATTCTGTCGCTCTGATCTCGAACAAAATCCACCGATGTGGGGATTCCTTCCGTTTCCGACGTAAAGGTGGTGTTCAGCTGAGGAATCTTTTCAGAGAGTGTCCACAACTTGACGGTACCATCGGCTGAACACGACACTAGACTGTTTTTCGTGTGATTCACCGCTAGTCCCCAAACGGCGTTAGTGTGTCCGTCCAGCGTACATTGCATCACCTCTGGGTCGTAGCTGTCATAAGGATCAATGTTGTAATTCGGTAGATTCCAACAGTTGATCGCCCCGTCTAATCCACCCGAATAGCACTGTTCGCCGCTGGCGGACATTGCCAAGCACAGCACCGGTCCGTTATGCGAACGGAAGGTGTAGAGAGGCTCCACATCAAGACTAGCTGACTTCTTTGCTGGCACGGTTTTCTGCAAGTTCCACAGCTTGAGCGTGTGGTCTTCAGAGGCAGTTATCAGAACGGACTCTTGCGGGTGGAACGCTAACGCCCGGACACCGTCAAAGTGCGACCGAAGCGTGTATTTGGCGTTCCAGGTCTTACGATATGGTTCGTTCGCGTTGGACACCTCGTACGTCGATTCGGCCTCATTATTAACTGTTAGTTGCGCCAGCTCACCCAGTCCTAGAGAGGAGTCAACCTCCTCATCATTGGTGATTCCCGGTATCGTGGGGTGGCGTTGTATGGCGGATTTATTGTATCCTGGAAATAAAAATGGTTTTCAGACACGATTAATTGTTTTGTAAAAAAAACTAGCTTATAGTAATAGTATCCAAAGTACCTCAAAACCAGAGAAGCCAAGAGGAGATCAGGTTGGATGACTTAAATACGATCATAAATAGTTTAGATATTAAAACTTGTAAGGCAAAAAATGTGACAAAAAAATGCGGCCCGTTGGGAAAAATTGACGCGCGAAGCCAAGACCCACTTGAATATTAGTCAAAAGAGCTCTATGAAACTGAACTCTAATTCTAATCTGGAAATCGAGCCTTAGTTTAACGATAAAATGCGCGTCTACAAACAAAACATGCTTGCTGGATTTAAAACCCGGGGTATGGTTGATGGTGTCCTTTTGTCTTCTCTGGCAATGATATTCGAAGGCATAAATGGCACACTGGCTTAGGAACAGTAATCAATAAATTGTACAATTGAGAAGTATACAAAAAAGCGATACCAATTATTCATTCGCTTTTTGATTGGCACATAAACTATAACACGCTAAACTACATGCGGGAAACCCTTTGCGCGAGTGCGAAACAGTTCACTCGCTAGATGACGTCGGACGGAGGGGAATGCAACGAAACAATACCGCATTACACAAAATTAGAACTCCCGTACGCACAGAACCAAAAAGAAGCTAAACAGCTACTCACCAACAAATAAATCCCCTCCGTCGGCTTTTCTGTTTTCTGTCAAATTGCTGTCCTCACCTTCTGTTAGCAGATTTAACTCATTGATAACTTCGTCCGCTTCGGCGTCAACATCGTCTGGAGAGAAAGGTGTGAAAGAAAATATTTCGAAAATAGTAAACGTCACTGTACTGAATCTGCGGCGGATCAATACGGCAATATGTCAACATACCATCGTTCAGAGTAGCTTTGGCTTTTCGCTTTGTCGTCTTCATGTCCGTTTCCTCGTTCTCGCCGATTTCGTCGGACATGTCATCGTCATCGGACATCTCCGTGTCGGCCTGCGTCAGGAACTCAAAGTTTGCTATAACGGCCGCCTCAGAGTCCAGGATCATTGCTTCGGTCATTGATGAGGTTTGGGATTTTTTCGCCGGTGTCCGACGACCTGTTGGGCATAGGGATAATAAATTAAACGTTACACAAGTCGAACTGTAAGGTACCTTGTGACTCGCTAGCACGCTTATTGGTTTCACTACCACCGTTGATGTTTGGGTTCACATTCTCCTCCTGTTCGCTGTTGTTGTTCAGTCCCAGTAACGAGCGAACCCGATTCGAGCGGATATCAATGATTGTTTCTGTGTAACCGATTTCTTGCAGATACTGACGCAGCAACTGCCTGCCTTGCCTCCATGTTATGTTGGACACGGAACTGTAGGGTACCTCGGGATCTGAAAATTTAAATGTAGCATTTATGGGCTTGGTGATTGACATACTTTCAGCATTGTATTATTGCAGTCAGTCGGTAAGGTTGCATATCAGAAGAAAGTAACTGCACAGTACCTTGCAACTCACCTGGGGCCACTTCTGTGCCAATACCGGGTTCGTCCGACGGAGGTTTAATATCATTCATAGGAGGATCTACGCCATATTTTAACCGATGGAATTTTGCCCTTTCCTGTTTTAACGCATATTCCAACATTTTAATACGCCTAATGAGGTCAGACTTGAGTGATTCCTGACCCTTACGTTCACCTAATAGTACTGCAATTTTTGCCTGTAGAGAAGAAAAAAAAAGGAAGAATTTTGTTAAAATATAAAAAGTTTGGAAGTAAACATTTTACATAATGATAACTTATCAATAGCATAGAAGTTATTAGAAAATTCGTCGGAGAAAAATCTTGCACTTCCAGAACAGGCATACACATTGGCGTAACTAGCCCCGATGCCTATAGGGACTATAGCCCCTTCATCTATTGTTTCACCACATTATTAAGCCATCTTAGTGATAATGGATAAATACGGTCCAACCACCTAAGCCAATTGCGGATCAATCACACTCATCCATATTCTCTTTTCTCAAGCACGCTTTCCGTTGTAGCCCACAGTATCGAAGTGTATTTGTTCACCAACCGATGATTGCTACAACGGCTTAAATTGATAGCGTATGGCTAATGCGTAGTAGTAGTGTAGTAGCATTCAACTTTGTCCCACACACTCAAAGAACAATATACAATATGTGACGGATCGCCGTCAAGTTCCCACCGGTAGACAGTGGATTTTTTTTTCATATTTCATAAATATTCTATCTAAAAAAATCTATCGGCGTTCCTCCAGGGATTCCGACGGTAATTCTCCAAGGATTTCGAAGAGAATCCTTTAGTGATTCCGACGGAAATCTCGTAGGGAATTCGAAAAGAGATTTCGAAGGGAATGCTCCTAGCATACTGAAGGGAACCTCCAGGGATTCTGACAGGAATGTTCCAGGTAGTCCGAAGAGAATGTTCCAGAGATTCCAAATCCTCCTGGGACGTCGACGAAATCCTCCAGGGATTCCAATGAGAATCTTCCAGATATCCTCCATCCTTCCGGAATTCCGACGAAAATATTACAGGAATTTGAACGGGAATGTTCCAGAGATTCTGACGGGAATGTTCCAGGAGTTCCAACGGGAATGTTTCAGAGATTCCGTCGGAAATCCTACAAGTGACGGTTTAGGGATTTCGTAAACAATG
The DNA here is from genome assembly GCF_024139115.2 of Armigeres subalbatus. Classification (NCBI taxonomy): domain Eukaryota; kingdom Metazoa; phylum Arthropoda; class Insecta; order Diptera; family Culicidae; genus Armigeres; species Armigeres subalbatus. The sequence goes on along the minus strand of NC_085140.1, from coordinate 241,622,083 downwards.
TTCCAGTGATGTAGAAGCAAATAATCGAAGAATTCCGAAACAATCTATCGAAGCAAACCGTCTCCGGATTGATCTTCCAGGGATTCCGTAAAGAATCCTCCAGCGATTCCGAAGGGAATCCTTCAGGGATGTTGAAGCAAATCGTTGAGGGATTTCGAAGCAAATCATCAAAGGATTTTGAAGCAAACTGTCGAATGATTCCGAAGCAATTCGTCGATGGAGTCCGAACTAAATCTTCGAGGAATTCCGAAGCAAATCATTAAGGGATGTTTTTATTTACAAAATCACATAGGGGGAATGACGGCTTTGGCAGGTTTTTTATGACTGATTATGTTCAAATTTGGCCTAAACATTCTTTGCATCAATCGTCTAAGACGAATTAAGTACTCTCCATTTAATTCCACCAATTATTTTCGATATCTTTGCAGATACGTATTTCGAAATGGAATTAAATGGAGAGTACTTAATTCGTCTTAGACGGTTGAATACATTCCACTAAAAGAGCTTTATATATTTTTTGCCTTTCTCGTACAACAAAGTTGTACCAGAAGGCTATAATTTCACTCCAAAAGTGTGTATGTGTGTAGCCCATAAATATTTTTTTTTGTTAAACGCGTTTCATATAGAAGGGCTTGACAGATTCGAGTGCAACTGTTTTCATTCGACGGAGCGAATTTCCTAGTTGGACACTATTGTTTTTGTTTTTTATTAAATCAAGCAGTTTGGATTATATTTTTATTTTTTATTCAACAAAAACACAAATGCACATTGAATCATTAATCATTTTAGCCGTGGCGCAACCCAGGGTAACCCACGGTAAGTAATTGTTAAGCAACGTAGGGGGATCAGGGGCATAATGAACACACGGGGCGAAATGGACACCCTCAAAATAACAAAATCTTTGAAATTTAAACGGAAATGTAAGTTGTTAATCATTTTTATCACTATCAAATATAATTTTTTTCAATAGAACAGTTGATATCCTCTTTTAATCACCGAAATATAAGAAAAATTAGAAATCATAACCCAAGGGTTTGAAATATTATAATTTCTAACCAGAGCAAAATAAGGTTTTATGATCGTTTCAGAATATTTATTATCAATTATTTGTCCCAAACACGTTCTTTATATCGCTGTTGAAAGTTGACATTAATCACAATATTGTTTTTTGCAATAATTAATTTAAAAAAATGCATTCAAATTAATATAGTCGATTAGGGGCGAAACGAACACCTCTAGTAGGGGCAAAATGAACACTACTTGTTTCTGGAATCTAACCTCAACGCCCACTTTGTTGACTTGTTTCCATTGTTTACCTACGCAGTGTTTTGATGGCAGTGATGGTACGAACGTACAAAAAACAATCGGGAAGGCAGCAGTGGTCCAAAACGGCCATGGAAGCGGCCATAGATTCTGTCCGCCGGAGTGGAACGTCCATCAAACGAGCAGCCAAGGACCATGGAATTCCAAGACCTACGCTGATCCGCTATCTGAAAACTGCAGAAGTTCTGGGCCAGGAGGTGAAGCAAATCGGCTCATTCAAAACAGTTTTCACACCTGCCGAGGAAGCTGTTTTAATGGCCCACATTTTGGACTTTGAGGTTCGATGCTACGAAATTACCACCCGCGACATCCGGAGCCTTGCCTTCCAGCTGGCCGAACGCAACGAGAAAGCACATGTTTTCAATACGAAGACACAGCTGGCTGGTTGGGATTGGCTTCACGGTTTTCGGAAGCGTCATCCCAAACTCTCGCTCCGTATTCCTGAGGCTACCTCAGCTGCAAGGTTGCAAGCATTCAACAAGATAGCGGTCGACAACTTCTTCGATGTGCTGCATCGTGAAATGGACGGAGGCAAATTCAGTGCCAGCAGAATTTTCAACGTTGATGAAACCTCTGTGCTCACCGTAAGTTGTACACGTTTTCAAATAAAATGCATGTTTTGACTCATTTTGTATTCTTAGGTGCAAACGAAACGTTCCAAAGTATTTGCCTTGAAAAGGAGCTGTGACATCGGCGGAAAGAGGGCTACTTTCTACTGCAAGCATTTGCATGTCAGCAACGGGACAAATACTGCCACCTATGATGATATTCCCTAGGGCCCGTTTGACTACCAGTCTTATGGAAGGTGCTCCACCAGACACGGTATTTGTCTGCAACTCTTCTGGTTGGATGACTGTGAAAGAATTCAACACCTGGTTCGAGCATTTTCTAAAGCACACGCGTCCAACAGCTGATAACCCGGTTCTTTTGATTTTGGACGGTCATTCTTCGCATACGAAAAACCTTGGCTTTATTGAAAGAGCGCGTGAGTGCCATGTGACAGTCGTGTGCTTGCCCCCCCATTGCAGCCACAAACTACAGCCTCTCGACATAAGCTACATGGGGCCGCTCAAGACGGCTTTCTCGAAGGAAGTGGAGAGTTTCCTCAAATGCAATCCTGGTAGGGTTGTCACCCTAAACGAAATCAGCCGGCTTTTCGGTTCGGCTTTCATGAAGACTTCTAACGCTTCTCTTGGTGTCAACGGATTCCGTAAGGCAGGAATTATCCCGCTGAACCGGTTTATCTTCAACGATAATGATTTTGCGCCGGCTGACGTTCTTCCAGCAGACCCAGAACCCGATCGTTCAAACAATGAACTTGGTGACGAAGCTCTTCAATCCAACGCAGCCGATACTGAAGCAGGACCTTCGCGAATGCACAATGAGGTAGGAGATATCAACGATTCACTGTCAAACGAAAATATCCCTCCAAAAGGGATAGTAAATGTGGATGCTAACAACATGCTGACTCCGAAAGCTACTTTGGCGCCGTTGGATTCGAATGTTCCAGCCGGTTTGTCTGCCCGAAGCATCTTCAAAGTGTCTCCTGCGGAAATCCTACCGCTACCAAAAACAGTTACCAGAAAAGTTGGCGGTGGACGAAAGAGGGAGAAAGCTCGAAACATAACGTCAAGCCCCAGCCGAAATGAGTTGAAGTCATCGCAGGCATTGAAGGATATTGATCAGCTAAAGAAGGTGATCAAAGCTAAAACAAGACACATTTCTAACAGTGATACCGAAACACCCAAACGCAAACGAGGACGTCCGAAAGGAAAGAGCAATCAAACTAAAACGGTGCTTGCTCAAGATACGCTCTGCGAAGTATGTGGCTGTTGTTTTAGTTCTTCTGACAAAGGACAGGATTGGATCAAATGTTCCAAGTGCTGCTTGTGGTTCCATGAATGCCAGGACTCTCGCTGCCCTTCGTGTGCCTTTCAATAAGGCATCAATTTGTAGCTAATCTTCATTACGTAATTGTTCATGAATTGGTTTCATTTTCTTTATTTCGGTAACATCACCAGAGGTGTGTTAGCCAATGAAATTGAATTGAATTAAATAAAAATCTGTAACTGTTTTGGTTGAAATCTGATTAGTTTTACTTAAAAACTTACTAAACTGACCCTACTGTCAATCATAGTTTCAAAAATAGTTTTAGAATCGGGCTCTCATCATGTCAATCAATTGCCGTGATTCAATAACTACTTACTTTCCAGGGCACTTTTCGGTATGTAAGCACCTCTCGTTAAGGTAGTTAATCATGAGGATTTTCCATTAGACCCCCTATACCAATTGAACTTATTCTACATACTCTTTTGGAGTTGCTTATTGACCTATACGAAGTAAAGCTTAAGAAATGTCTCCCCTATGTTCTCATTTTTGTATGTATGTATGTGTGTGTATGTATGTGTGTGTGAGAGAGGGTTGTATGTATGTGGGAGGGATGGGGACATGTTCGCGTAGGTATGTACATATGTTATAGTAAATTTCTGAGTCTAATCCAGTTTTTAGCAAGGTGTCCATTATGCCCCATAAGGGTGTTCATTTCGCCCCGTACCCCATCCACCAACCCGGTTTACAAAGAAGTTTTCAAATTGTTTTTACAGACTTAAATTCACTATTTTATTGCTGGAAACGATTGGAGTGTATAGTACATGGATATTATTTAAGGTTTGACTATTTATCTCCGACAATTACGGGTATTTTACACTCATAAAATGTATTTTCCCCTTAAGGTGTTCATGATGCCCCTAATTCCCCTACTAGAATTTCACCAAATCTTTTTACCGCCGAAATGTAGGCAATAAGCACTGCATTTACAACATTAATTCGAATTCAACATATTGAATCGAGAAAGGCATCATCACCACCGGTGGATAAATTTGGGTTTTTTTCTGATTCTTTGCATATCAAAGAATATTGTGGCCAAATTTCATAAAATTCGGTCGACAAAAACCCCCCTGACAATAATAGAACAAAACCTGCCAAAGCCGTCTTTTTCCCTACTTCTTTTTGAATAAGTACCCGAGATTTGAGCTTTTTTTACTCTTATCATCCAGTTTTACTCGTAACATCAATTTTGGTGGCATAACGGAAATAGATAATTTTATGTTTACTTTTGATTAATTATTTTTTAATTTTTATTAAACTGTTTTTTTTTTAATTTTTAATTAATTTCAGAACATATATATTGGCTAAACGTTTCCTACTACATACCATACTTTTCCTACCTAATAATTTCGCTTATGAGCGGATGTAGAGTTCTCCACTTTTTTTAATTTTAGGTATCGAACTGCCATTCTCCTTCTACGTCCGCATTCGTAAGACTGTGACCAGGAAAAGTCCAGGATTGTTACGGCGGTCCTGAAATGTTTTCCGCGTTGCCTGAAATCCATTCCGCGCGACCCAGGACTAAATTCTGCTCCAATACGCGTGAACTATATTTTTTGTTAAATCACAATTCACAGAATGTTTTCTCTTCAACTGCGTTTTATAAAATATTACTGATTTTTAAAATGTTTCTAAACTTCAACTTCATATATGTTTGTACCATATTGAATAAACTAACTAAGAAAATCGCAGTAAGCATTAAATAATGCATGATCCTGAGGCTCACGTTGTTTTTGTCCAAAGAGGCTTATTTTCAAAAAAATCAGTATCCCTGAAACACCCGCTACACGATAGCATAGGCTTTACTCTTCCACATATTAGTGCAATTGTAAAATATTCTAACGGGATTCATTTTATCATACAATTTTAGTGATGGTGAATGGAGTTGGAGTTTGCTAGAAAAATACAGAAAAAAACATGTTCTAGATCCCCCGATAGAACATTTCAATTTACCCACGAAATGAAAGAGGAGAACGTATACTTTCGCGTGGGTGGTGTTTCGGACACCGATTATAAATAAAAATCCCTAGAGAAACCGTGATGTTAGCGTGTTTTGTTCTGTTATTGCCAGTGGGGTTTTCGTTGTTCACACTTATGAAAGTTATGAAAATTCCTTCGAGAATTCCTGCAGAAATTTATCATTCATCTGCAAATTCTTGCGGATTTTTTTTTAGAAATTTCTGCGACAAAGCCAAATCGTTGAATGTAAACACAGTGACCCCTTCCAGTTATCACCAGAGGCCGATAGCATAGAAACTTAGGAGGGACAGAAACTAAATCTGTAAACAAGCATTAGACTGGAATCCTGCAGGATATCGCAGCAGAGGCAGATCCAGAGGCTCACGGCGGCGTAGTCTTAATAAAGAAATGTAATATCCGTTCTGAATTACAATATAATTTGATCCAGTGTATAAACGGTCGACATATCGATAAGTGTAAAGTAAAACATTATTATGTAATTAAAGGTTTCAATAATAAATAAAACGAACTAGTCGCTCTCTTGACTTCTGGACATCGTAGCGTCCTGACGTGTTAAATCAAGAAAAAACATTTATCTCGCTTATAGGCCAGCCATTTCATTGACGACGAGAAGTTAAAAGTACGCGCATGAAGTGATTAAATTTCGTTTGCCGTTTCCATAGGCGCCAGCAATTACCGGTTTGTCGCAGTAGACGTTTTAGTAGGTAGGTTTCATACCTGGAGTTGAAATTTAAGTTGTGAAATTGGATATTGATTATAGTAAATAATTGTGTTTCTTGTTTAAAAAGAACGAATTTGACCTTGAAAGAACATTATAATTTATATAACTTTTGTTTTTCGTTCTGTTAGAAGCCGGTCTTTTGCGACGCTGAAATAAGTTTGGTACGCTGTTGGCGGTGCGTCGGCCATTGTGCTTTTGATTAGCTGTTCGTTGCTGTTGTTGTTGTTCCCGCCTGATTGCTGTTGCGGTTTATTGTTGCTGATCAAGATTTTTTCGCCGATGTTGAATTTCCCGAACGAGTGGAGCTGCGTCTATTCTAAAGGATTCTAAAGCGGTACTGGTTACGGTTGCTGTGGAGTAGAGAACGACGTGGATTCACCAGTAACAAACATTAAAGGTACCGGAAATTTTTAATTGTTTTCCTACCATTATCCCATTGTACACTGCGCTTTGTTAAGATTGAATCTATTTGTGTGTTGCGCAGGCAAAATGGCGTTATATGAAACAATAGACCCTTTTACATACCCGGTGGCCGGTACCTCATTTTCAAACTATATCGAGCACATTGAATACTTCTTTTCGAGTACCAATATTTCGGATAATCGTAATTTGTTTATGACTATCCGTCTACCGATTTGAAAACATTAACTTATTCAGAAATTACAAAAAAAGCTAAAAGAAAGATTTGACAAAGTTGACAATGAGTTAGTGTCACGATATAAGTTTAGGTGCCGAAAGCAGGAGCCGTCTGAGTGCAATGAGAACATCATTTTTGCAGTACACTCAACGAACTGAATGGATCTTCGACTGAATATTCCACCAACAGTGCTTTTTATACGCAGTTACCTTCACAAGTCTTCAAGCGTCGTCGATGGGCGTGTGGTCTATATACCGGCCTCCCGATCCTGACGTCCGTGGTTCGAACCCAGTCTGTCGAACTTTACTTTTTTTTAAATGAAAATCATCATTCATAAGGCAACATATTGAAATTCTCGCTTAACTTTTCAAAAGGACCTAAGTAACATTTTTTTTTTCATGAATTAATTTGAGTACTGCAATCAAAAGCTTTCATGTTTTTCTGTTGATTGCGCTATTCAAATTAATTCTTGAAAAAAAATGTAACCTAGGTCCTTTTGAAAAGTTAAGCGAGAATTCATACTGATTCCTTGTGGCAAATTTCCATAAGGCGTTTGATTGGAAATCATACGTCCAGTTTCCTCAGTGTAAGATTATTGGCGGAGTCATGCGACTTTGGGAAATTCAGGAATACAGCAATTCGAGATCAGTTGTTGTTTGGCTTGTCTGATCGTAAACTTCAAAAAACTGTTACAAAGTGAGGATGAATTACCCCTTAAAACTGCGGAGAGATTAATTAAAAGTAGTGAAATTGCAGTGAATCAAGCAGATGCTATCAATGAAGAACCAAGTGTTAATTCTGTGAAATATCGTCTAGGCAGAAAAGGCAGTAATTATGGTACGCAGAACAGAGATTATCGTGGAAGAACAAGAAATAGATTCAGCGAATTCAGGGGACAAGACAACCGTTACGATAGGAGTAGGCCGCGCTCCGGACCTAGCTCAGGACAAAGATCGTCTAGTAAAGGACGATACGCTAATTTCGTATGCCATTTTTGTAACATGCGTGGCCACATCCAAAAACATTGTTATTCTGTAAATTCGAAATGTATTATTATTATTTATTCAGACTAAGGCCGAAGTGGCCTGTGCGGTATATAAGAGTCTTCTCCATTCGGCTCGGTCCATGGCTACACGTCGCCAACCACGCAGTCTACGGAGGGTCCGCAAGTCATCTTCCACCTGATCGATCCACCTTGCCCGCTGCGCACCCGCCTTCTTGTGCCCGTCGGATCGTTGTCGAGAACCATTTTCACCGGGTTACTGTCCGACATTCTGGCTACGTGCCCGGCCCATCGCAGTCGTCCGATTTTCGCGATGTGAACGATGGATGGTTCTCCCAACAGCTGATGCAATTCGTGGTTCATTCGCCTCCTCCACGTACCGTCCGCCATCTGCACCCCACCATAGATGGTACGCAGCACTTTCCTTTCGAAAAGCTTTCGCGCGTTGGTCCTCCACGAGCATCGTCCAGGTCTCGTGTCCGTAGAGGACTACCGGTCTAATTAGCGTTTTGTAGATTGTCAGTTTGGTACGGCGGCGAACTCTATTCGATCGGAGCGTCTTGCGGAGTCCAAAGTACGTACGATTTCCAGCCACTATGCGTCTCCGAATTTCTCTGCTGGTGTCATTTTCGGCAGTCACCAGTGAGCCCAAGTACACAAATTCTTCTACCACCTCGATTTCGTCACCACCGATGCAAACTCGCGGTGGGTGGCTCACATTGTCTTCTCTTGAACCTCTTCCTATCATGTACTTCGTCTTCGACGTGTTGATGACTAGTCCGATCCGCTTAGCTTCCCTCTTCAGTCTGATGTAGGCTTCCTCCATCTTCTCAAAGTTACGTGCCATAATATCTATGTCGTCGGCGAAACCAAATAGCTGGACGGACTTATTGAAAATTGTACCACTCGTGTTAATCCCTGCTCTTCGTATTACACCTTCCAAAGCGATGTTGAATAGCAAACACGAAAGACCATCACCTTGCCGTAACCCTCTGCGGGTTTCGAAGGGACTCGAGAATGCCCCTGAAACTCGAACTACGCACATCACCCGATCCATCGTCGCTTTGATCAACCGTGTCAGTTTATCCGGAAAACCGTGTTCGTGCATTAGCTGCCATAGCTGGTCCCGATCGATTGTATCATATGCGGCTTTGAAGTCGATGAATAGATGATGTGTGGGCACGTTGTATTCGCGGCATTTCTGCAGTACTTGGCGAATGGCAAACACCTGGTCCGTGGTGGAGCGTTCGAAATGTAAGTGAACTTAATACACTTTTCAATTGAAATATTGAATTAGCAATAGAGTTTTAGACAATAAGCTTAAGCGTTGAGGAGTGTAACATCCGTTCTGAATTACAATCTAATTTGATCCAGTGTATAAACGGTCGACATATCGATGAATAGCCAACTGTGTAAAGTAAAACATTATTATGTAATCGAAGGTTTCAATAATAAATAAAACGAACTAGTCGCTCTCTTGACTTCTGGACATCGTAGCGTTCTAGAACTAGAACTAAATCCGCGCGAACCAATATGTAAATCCGAGCGAAATTCGCGAAATCCGCGTTGTCGTAACAACCCTGTAAGTTGAGGGTGTTGGAGAATGTATTGCTTTTGTGTAACCACCTCTCCATCCCACGCCCCTGGAATTCATCCGGAGATTCCTCTAAAAACACTTCCGGAGAATCATTTAGATTTTTTTATTCAGGAATTCCCCCATAAATTCCTAGAAAAATTCGTCTGCTAATTAATCTGGTTATTCCTCCAGAAAAATCTTCAGGAATTTTTCTAAAAATTCATCTCGTAATTCTTCTGTAAATTATTGCAGATATTCTCCGGAAGTCCTCTAGACATTTCACGGGTACTCCCCCGAAATTTCTCCAGAAATTCATCCAAAAACCCTTCAGAAATTTCCTTAAACTATTCTATAACATCTCACCAGGAACTACTCTTCATAGAACTCCTAGAAGTGCATCTTAAAAATTTTCTAGAAGAAATTCTGAAATCAGGAGTATTTTCAAAGAAAGTTAATACAAAATTTCTAAAAAAAAATATTTTAGATTTTCCAAATAATCAAATAAAATTCTGAAATAATTTCAGACTGAATTTCAGAGGGCGTTCTAGGAGTAGTTCCTTAATTTCCCGAAGAACAATTAAAAAAATACTCTCGAAAAAAATAAGCCCATTACTGCATTTAATAGAAAAAGGCGTGGTAAATCTTTGTAGGTCGGCGCGTCGATTCATTTTGGACGGCGGCGGCGGCGTACAGGTCTAAATATTAGGATACATTATTTTATCAAGTGATAAAGCTTGTAGTCTGAATAGGCTATACATCCATGTAGACGATTATTGAGCAAAATCAACTTTTTAATTCAGCAACTCCGAACAAATGGTGGAAACAAATAGATTTGGATTCTGCACACTAGAACTGACATCGATGCGATGGGTATAGGTAGGTTGTGCAGATGATGTTCAGTCACGTAACTCACCCATTGGTCAATTAATTAAACTTCCTAGTGCGTGCGTTAGGGTTTCTTACCCCATTCCCGGCCTAACATGCGTACGACTTCATTATTTAATTAATATTTATGACAGGAAGCAACTTTTTCTGAAATTTGTAGGCTGTATAATACTGCATTGGGGTTCACTTCTGCTTAAAAAATAGCTATTCGTGCTAAATATCGTTCAAAGAAGCTGTTATTTGATTTAAATTAACGAGGTGCAGCACTCATTTCAGTCATAGCGATTCCCAATCCGGCATACAAAAAACCAGTTCCCGGCCTAAGCAAAATTTCACTCAATCTCTCAACATTTTACTCTCATTCTCTCTCGGGACGGTAGAAAATGCGATGTAAACAAAAATATGCACGTTCCACGACAACAAGATGCCAGATGGTATTATTCATAATCATTTTTATTTGGTTGAGAAGATATATTAACTCATCCAAATTTCTTCCAAATACTTAAAATCAATTTTTATTCCACCTTTTAAAATCGAGAGAACTATAAATAACATGATAACGTCAACATATTAGACACTTTTCCTATCAACGATGAAGAATCATTTTTATAATCCTGGCCTTTTGGCAGCACAGTGCGGCTAGAAGTTCTTGGGCCGAAGTGAATTTTTGTTCGGTTTGTGAATACATTTTAAAATGTATTCTAGTATGTTTAAATAAGTTCTAGTGAAACGAACAAATAAGAATAATTGATGTGCGAGTGTTTAGAATTATGGTGTGGTGATTAACAGCTTCATGCAATGGTTGTATCGAGCACTGTGACGATTTTCAGGTAGGTGTTTATTCGATAATACCACAGATGACAGATATTGAAGCTAGAACAAATTTTATTGAAAATCCTGTGTAAACTTTTGAATTTACATACGTTGGCCCACTACTGCCATCTACTCAACTGATTGCGGCAGTACCTAAGGATGCAGCTGAATTACAACCGTCGAGCGCAGCCAATGCATTTGACAGCCGCAATCGGGCTGCGTTTTCAATAACAATGATCATTGCGCCATCTCTAATGGATTGCCAAACGCGGTCACAATTTAAAATACATTTGAATTAACGGTTGCGGATGTTTACACACCTATGGGATGCCAGCCTCGATATCTGTTATCTGTGATAATACCGTTTTGTAAAAGTGGAAAGAATCACTCCGGCTCAGTGGTGTGGCATCGGAGAGTGAAATTTTGAATTCTACATTTTTATTTTCTACAATTGAATCAATTAGGAGTAAAACAAGTGATAGAAAAATATTGAGTATTGTGAAAAATAAATGGTAGACTTTTTAAAAATTATCAACCATAAACCTACGACTTCCAAACAGTTTAAATCATTAGTTTTCTGTGCAGTGAGCCGGGAACCGGGTCCATAGGCCCAAATAGTGATTTACCCTATTTCACATTACGCTATTCTTTACTATAACTTTGGCAGCTAGAATTGTAATTTTTAAAAACCAAGTCGACCAGATTCTTTAAGAATTGATTACTTCTAAACCGATTCTCCAGAGAGTTCCTAGAATCGTACCCCAACAGAGCTTGACAAATTCCCTGACAAAAGGATGTATGGGCGTACAGAAACGTATGTAAGGTCGAATAAATTGGACAGTATTGTTGAAAGCAGCAAAATAGAATAAGGTAAAATAAAAACCAAAACCTAGTATTCTACGGGCGACTAATCAGTTTAAACTGAATATCCTTTATGTTCCCTATTTCTATCAGTTGTATGTAACAAAATAATCACATCACTATCGATTCCAATATCCCAAAAATAGATTCCTTCATTACGCCGTATCGGTTAATTAATGTCAGTGATTGGGGAAATAGACTCAAATCGTTCGAAGAAAAGAATTTCCAAACAAAACTGCTCCTACTAGCCGAAGGACGCAAAGGACAAAAATACACACCCATTTTTTCCTGCTGCGAGAGATTATTCGTCCGGTTTGCCATGTCCTCGGGCGGTCTGTCTGCACTTAGCTTTTCACTACAAAAAAAATCTGCCAACGTTGCTGCCGGTGGAAGAAAACTTCCTGAATGATGAGTACGAACGATGAGTGGCCCCTGTTTAACTACGTTGTTTATCACTATAATTAAATCACAAGCGTCACGGCAACATCGTAGGCTTCCCCTCGTATTCACTGGGGACCCAAATCTATCATGGTCGGAAAATGGATCGAGGTTTGATGAAAAGCCGTTCACTGAGTCACATCATCTGCCAAATTCAAGCACTTTGGGATCAAACCACCCAACGGGAGACGATACCGCGGATGACGACGGAAGCTCAGAGGAGGCAAACAACCATTTGATTGTGCTATTCATCGTATTAAAAATGCGACATTTGCACTTTATTGGTGCAAGTTAGGCGAAAATCTTATTGGTTGATTCTAAGTGAAATGTCAAATACTGTGCAGCAAAAAGCAAACTAAGCTCGACTTAAAACAATACTGATGTGGGGAATAGCGGCGAGGCTGTGGAAAAGTGAATGTGTTCAGAAAACGAGACAAGAGGAAGGAGAAAATGTGCAAAAAACATAATTCCACTCTTCTTCAATTTGTATTCGGCTTTCTTGTGTGCATATAGGTAAGGCAAGTGCATTTTTGGTCGCAATTGCACCATGTTTGCAAAAAACGTCCATCAATGAGTCGTAATGTTTATGTGACTTCTACTTTTTATTTTCTGGGGTTGCATCCTATAAGAGAGCTGAAAAAAAAAATGTTTTTTTTTGCCAATGACGACTCATTAGTCTTCTTGTAAAATGTCACGATACACTCGAACTCACAGCAAGCATTTTTTTTAAACTGTAACAGATCAGGACAATGATCGTCTGACGCGTGATTAGGGAAATATCTGTTTTTTGCTTATTATCAAACGACTGAGAATTACGTCCCATCATATCCTATTAAAAGTTGGCCGGATCGGACTATGGACTCATTTGGACTGAAATACATTTTTTTTCATCATGATGTTTTCTTTCGAAATCAATTAATTGTCAATATTTAGAAAAAACTGCATCTCTCTTTTGATCGCTTATAAACCGCGCAGTTAATAAACTGAGCCGTGTCCTGTTATGTTGTGAACCGGTTGTACCACGATAGTGATTTGTTATGTGCAGGACTTTCTGGTAATGATTGACACAAATGATGATTCTTATTGGATGTATGATTAGACCTTGTCTCGCAAAATTTGTGACAAGGCCTGAGTTGTTTAACAACTTTAGACCAACATTTGAAAAGGGCATAACTGCCAAAATTTATTTATTTCGATTCCACGTCTACATACATAAACATGTGTGTGTCCAAATCATCCAAAAGCTAAGTAAAAGTTCATTTAATCATCATACAATGTTCTGTACCATACCAACTGCCGTTTTTGCAATTCTGAGCTCAATCGAGCAATCAGAACCAATTTCAAAGGTCTATTTTCGTATATATTTTGGCTGAAATCCCCATACAAACTTGAAATCAAATGCGCCAGCTTATGCAACAAGCGATTGAGTTGAAATTTTCAGAGATTGATTTTCTCATCCTGGGGAGTGCCCCATGGAATTCGACATCTTTCGGTTTTCTGGGCCAGTCTAATGTACATTTTGTCTAGAATTCATTATAAGTATTTTAAAATTATCTTCTTATACTTTGCTGCAGGATCTGTCAAAGTCAAAGTACAACGTCGTGTGTCTTCTTCTTGTTTTTACTTGGATTTGTCTATACACCCGATTCTGTTTTTATACGTGTAAAGAAAAACCCAAACGAAATTTTTGCAAAGTTCCTCCATTTTGCATGATTCGTTGAGAAATCATAAAACTTTTTTTACACGGATTTTTAAATTTTGAACTGAAAACTTTTTTTTTTTACACGGAACGCATCCTCCGTGTAAAAAAAGAATCGGACATAGACAAAGAACAGGAAATAATAAATTTTGGCTGTTACGCACTTTATAAATGTTGGTCCCGAACTTTTCTTATTTTGATCATCAATATAACTTTCATTGATTTTGCCCTTGTGCATCAAATGCAGTGTGCAAATAAATTCTTGACGCCTTGCAGGTCGCACAAATTGAATGTCGAATGTAGTACAGGGATCGTGAGTTGGGAAGCTCTGATGTACAAGGACTACAAAGATACCAATATCCGAATGAGTGGTATGGCTCTATCCGCGCCAGAATGACCAAAGCCTTCGTTCACTTTTGTTTTCATTCCATGGCTATACAATTTGAAATTAGATGTGATTGCGTGTGGCATCGCTCAGCTGATCGTCGCATCTCTTGCGTGCTGCATGAGTAATAATAACTTTACCACGTTCGGCCTAGCCGGGTTGGGTATCATTTATTACGCTATATTCCATTAGATAGTAATGAACTTTTCGTTGAGTAGAGAGCTTCCCGTGCTCTACGCAGCAATAGTTGCAAAACAGAGGAAAAACCTCCCAATTATTATCCACTATGTGGCGGCACCCGCGGGTTGGGTTGCACGAGCCAGTTTATGGAGTTTTTAACGTCATATTATTTTTCCGCTCGCGTTAACACACTTAGTCGGATGAATATACGAGCGTGGAAGACGATGGTAGTAAGACACACTGTTTTTTCTTCTGAAACGGAGGGATGGACTAGAGGGCGGAGACGGGAAATGAGACTTTGACAAACGTAACAAAAATTGATATGAAGGTCGACAGAAGGTGGAATAATAAACACAAATTGATACCTAAGCAAAGGTTAGGAAGGTTATGTCTTCTTCTTCTTCTTGTTGGCATTACATCCCCACACTCATGGTGACCAGCGAACCGGGAAAACCGGGAGAACCGGGAAAAAACCGGGAATTGAAAATCACCGGGAAAATGTCGGGAAATATGCGGGAAATTTAATAACCACCGGGAAAATTTTCAAATCTGCATTTGTCTCTTTGTAAAAAATAGTGCAGTAATCTCAAACATTATGAGAGAATTGGTAGACTCATTTACTCATTCTATTATATTTCAGAGTTTGCAAATTTCTAAAGTAGGTCATGTATTTATGAAGACCCTAGATATCCCATTCAATCAAGTTGGCCAAAGTTGAGTTTCAGACATAATAATTAATAACAACGCCGGGTTACTTATACCTGGAACACGAGTAATCAACTTTGATAGCACCTATTTTTTGACGTAAACTACGTCTAAGGGGAAGGCTCGGATACTGAGTGCCAAATGAAAATTTCAAAATTGGGAACCGTCACGAAATCATGTAAGATTGGTAACATTTATAGGTCCTTTATATTTTAATGGATTTTAAAGATTTATATATCAATCAATTCGCAAACAATCCACCAATTTGCCAGTAGTTTTGAAACTTTTGATTATTAGCGATAAACTATTGAAAATTTTAGTTCTTTCATGTATCATGCATCTCCTATACAGCGTGTTCCAATCCTTGTTAATTGCCTACTTTTAGGGTATTATCAATTATTGAAGTGGAGTGTGCTGCTAGACAGTTGAGTCCCTATTCCCTCATAGAGTGGGAGGGGCTGCTAAAGCTGAGTAGTAGTGTGGGTGGGATGGGGTTCCATCTCTTCTATATATAGCGGAATGATTGGTTCAGTGTACTATATTTGGTTTTACGTAGTTTACGTCGAGCGGTCGTGTCTTATATACAACCCCAACATTATTTGTATTAAATCTGATTTGAACTTTCCTTAAATTTTAATTATCTCAATCGATTCCTTTTATTATAGCCTATTCAGATTACGCCATTAATGACATAATAATTGGCGTTTCAGGGTAAATACGCTTTATGATGTCATTATTTACGTAATATTCCATACATTTTGCGCTGTCAAAAGATGCCCGCTAAAAAGAACTTATTACGAACAATTATTACGAGAGAGCTTTCGTTCTAACTGGGATGCAGGGAGAAATTCAACAAAACAAAACTGACAAGCGTCACGCTCTCTTTGCCAGAGAGAAAATTCTCTCTGTTTTCATTTCGTTTCAGTAGTTGACAGTCATGCTCTTTCTGTCGCAGCAGGGTCGAATGCATGTTAGATGGAAAAATCTTCTGAGCGCTGAAGAATAACTCGGATTGTGATGATTTTGTGGAAAGCATTTTATATGATGAAAAATAATGATGATAATTATTTATTCTCCACTTATTCAACATGAATTGAACCGGTGCCAGCGAAAGTGGTACATAAACCATTTTTGTCGATTTTGTGTTTTTTACTCCAGCAATGGGAATAACGAAAAAGTGATTTTTGACAACTAAATCTGGAGATATGCATTGTCTAATTTCTGGTATTTCTGGCAATTTCGTTGTCAGGAAAAGTGGTACATGTGCAGTTATACTCACTAAAAACAGCTTATTGAAAAGAAAATTGTTCAACATTGATGTTTCCGCAACAGATTTTAACCCTATTTTGAATTTCAAGATGGTTTACTGCCGTTTAAAATAACTTTAAAAATGTACATGTACCACTTTTACATGCAACGATTTTAGGTTTCTGTTGCATTTTGCTCCCATTAATAGTGGTACATGTGCATTTTGTTCCACCAAACTTGAAATTTGTAAAGAAAATTCGCATATTTCTCATTACTACCTTTAGGCACATCAGTCATAACACGTTGGTACAGTTAAGATGCAGAAAATGGCTAATTTGAATTTTATTTTCGAAGTTTTCGGAAAAATACGTCTCCTGTAAAATTTACTCAATGTCACATGTACCACTTTCGCTGGCACCGGTTCAATTTTTTAAAAAAACAGATGCTCTCTGGAATTAACATGAAGTATTTAACTTAAACCTAGATTTGATAGAACAAATCGAATAAATTTTCAAAGTTCAAGGGCCAATGCGGAAGACAATTTAAAACGTAGGAATGGTTGTAAAACGAATATATTTGATGAATAAACATGATTTCATAAATTGTTTCAATTCTGCTCCTTGAATGGCTTAGTATACTTTGGATTTTAACATTTTTCACGTGGGACAACTGCACGATTTGAATGGGATGCACATATATAAAGTAGAACAACCTTAAATAAAACATGGATTGGTAATGCATTAATTCATCCAAAATCCAGTTTATATCACATTCACACATTTCGCACGATTCGATTTTATTAGAAGCTGCATCATTGATTGTCGAATAGAACGCAATGATTCCGTTTCCATTTTTGAAAAAAAATTAAATTGCTGAGTTGCCCTTCATACATGGAGATACTGGTGGAAATACATTTTAGTTCGATAATATTTCTTGAAAATTGGTCCAATTGTCCTTTTTTATTTATTTGTGAGAATTCCCAAAAGTATCTAAATTTTTCTATCAAATCGTTCGATCATAGTACAGAATCAAAATACTTTTTAAACTTAAAAATAAATTGAGGAATAGTCTGATTCCCCGAAGAACGGCGCACCCAACTAATGAATGTAGCTTCGCTCATTATCCTTAATGAGAGCTTCAAATATTCTTCGAAAATCCCTTTTCATATTTTTTTTTTCGTAGAAACTTTGTTCAGAAAAAAAAATGTTCGATTGTCGCCACACAAATGCTTGATTTCGCAAATTAAATTTTAAAACTCTCCTTGAATTCAACCCTGTATTAGCGTGCAAATGAGGAAACATGGAAACGTCAAGATATATTATCTTGCTGCAGTCTGAACACCTCGTAATAATTGGATACCCTCTCATTTAACAAAGTCATAAATAGCCCAATCTGAATAGGCTATTAGGTTCTCCAATTTGTCCAAATAAATATATTTGTTATCCCTCCTCTTTTATTTTAAATATTGAAACATTTCCAAAGCCATTCAAAAAATCTGAAAAGATCTTCGTTTTCAACAATAATCTTGTTCTCAACAAAAATCAATCAAATTTGGCTTACACGATCCTCAAGATGCATCAAAGAGTTGTGGCGATGGAAAATTGATTCACAGTTACACATTATATTAATTCGTGACATCATATCTAGCTTAACTTTTCAAAAGGTCCTAAGTAACATTTTTTTCATGAATTAATTTGAATAGCGCAATCAACAGAACAACATGAAAGCTTTTGATTGCAGTACTTTGTACCTTTTACCTTTTGAAAAGTTCAAAAGTACCTTTTGAAAAGTTAAGCGAGATATGAGGTTTAGGTTCGGTATTCTCGTTTATGGACGAACAGACGAACTATACTTTCAAACGTTAACAAGAATATGGACTTTCGACATTGTACACATGTTCTTAAAAAATAAGGTTTATTATCAAATTGTTGAATGGTTTGAATAAATGCGATACAGAGGAGATGTTTAAACATTTTGTTTTTTTTTATATTTTTCTGCAGAATCGCAATGTCTAAATAATTTGTCATGAGTTCACACTTACTAAAAAAAATCAAACTAATTAAGTAAAAAAATAGTATTATTTAGCCAAAATCACTCTTCTATGTTTAATTTTGCAGTTGCAGTATAATTGTTTATATGATTTTTTTTTTCTATTTTTTATATTTATGAATTCGTGAGTTTTTGATTTTTTTTTCTAAAACTTACATATTTTTTGCACCGGGAAATTTTTCAAAATACCGGGAGAAAACCGGGAAATAACCGGGAATTTGAAATTTAAAATTCACTGGCCACCCTGACATCCCCACACTGTGACAGATCCGCCTCGCAGCTTAGTTTTCATTAAGCACTTCCACGGTTATTAACTGCGAGGTTTCTAAGCCAGGTTACCATTTTTGCATTTGTATATCATGAGGCTAATCCAAAAATTGCCTAGACCGGCACTGGGAATCGAACCCAGCCACCCTCAGCATGGTCTTGCTTTGTAGCCGCGCGTCTTACTGCACGGCTAAGGAGCGCCCTAAGGTTATATGTAGTTCGTATTAATACGCTTACAGGTTCAAAGTAAAAGCTTCACGTGTTGAGGATATTCTCTCGGATGTTTTGAATTGCATTATGAGAACGTTTATTTGAAAAACTTATAGGAACTTACACATAATTAGATTAGTATAACAAAACGTGATATAATGTTTTTTTTTATTACAGTATATAACAAAATTGCATTAATGTTCATGCTAAATAAAGACTTGAAAGAACTGACGGCAATGTTTTGTTATCTTCGTAGCTGATAATGACAAAAGCCCTCCTTAGCCTAGCGGTAAGATGCGCGGCTATAAAACAAGACCATGCTGAGGGTGGCCGGGTTCAATTCTGGGTGCCGGTCTAGGCAATTTTCAGTTTGGAAATTGTCTCGACTTCCCTGGGCATAAGAGTATCATCGTGTTAGCCTCATGATATACGAATGCAAAAATGGTAACTTGGCTTAGAAACCTCGCGGTTGATAACTGTGGAAGTGCTCAATGACCGACAGTAAATCCGTGCTGATCATCACTAAGAAGTGTTTTACAGTGTGGACGCAGTGGTTCCATAATGACGAGTTCGAACAGCTTCGAGACGGCACGCAATGACGTAATCCCTCGTTAGTTGTTCACATCGCGTTTGTCTCCGTTTTTGTGGACTGGGAACATTAGTGCAAACTTCCAACAGGAGGGGAAAATACCATTGATGATCGAAAATCTGAACAAGAAAAGAAGTGGAACGAGCAAACTCTCGATATGCCTTTTGATGAAGACGGCCGGTACGCCGTCGGGTCTGGGATTTTTTGACGATTTTAGACCCAAAGACGGTTGGGTTGTTTAGGGGAACGTTCCCTGCTGCGTTAGAGACTTGGCTGTCACTCATCCTTTCGTCACTGAAAACGCTCGCCTGAGTAGTTAAGGCGATTTCACCATTCAAATTCATTGTCGATGGAAGCCCGGATTCCTTGCGCTGTTCGTTGACGTAGTTCCAGAAGGATTTTGGTTTAGATTTGAATTTGAGCTCAAGATCTCGTTGGTACCGTGCAAAGCTTTGCCGACATGCTCGTTGGTATTCATGATTAAGCCTCACATAATGGTTTCTTAGAGGTAGCGTTCGATGTTTTGAGAAAATTCTAAAAGCTGCTCTCTTAGTGGACTTCATTTTTCGTAGTTCAGTCGAGAACCATGGAGGGTGCGATCCTTTCTGCGATCTCTTTGGCACGTGTCGGTCAATTACATACGCCAAGATGTGCGAGAAAGTTAGAGCGGAACTTTCAACGTTGTTGGGGTCAAGAACTGTTAATTAGTCAATGCCGGTAAGCACGTTCGCGATAAAGCAGTGGTCGGCGTTCGAAAAGTTATAGGAAACAGAAGAGGGATGAGCATTGCTAACAGGTATTTGAAGGTTTTCGAAAGTGGCTATCAGCCCGAACTTCGTCAGTTACGTAATCAAAGCACGGTCCACATAAAGTATCACTAGTGTCCAATCTACGAATTACACCGTAACAATGCTAATGGTCATGTGTTTTTAAAGGACACATTATCATAAAATCAATATTAAACATGAGACCAATCATGCACTCTTAAAGTACTTTATTATGTTTGGTCAGTTACAAGCTCGACAACTTTATTTATCTGATTGGCATTTTGAAGTGATGGAGACGCATGCCATTTCATGCGTATATAAGCAAAAAACCCAGATAAATCCACCTAGCGGTGACGATGCCTTTCTCGATTCAATCGTTTGGTTTCACCTTAGTGTGATACACATCATAAATAATTGCCTACATTACGGCTCTTGCAAACGCTATAATGCGAGTCAACCAACCAACAATATGGTTCATATACACCATTTTCTTCATAACTTTTGAACGCAATAACCGATCGTGATTATATTCAACTAGAATTCATCCCGCGTCGAATGCAACCTGTTGCGAGACAATCGGTTAAGAATTACTATATGAAAAATTGGCTAATGTTTTTCGGGCTGCATCCGGCCCGCGGGCCGTACGTTGGGCAGCCCGTAGGGTAACCGTACCCTTAGTGGAGGTAGCATCAATAATGGAGGTAGTGGGGTTGTTTTAATGAGATTTTTCATAATTATACACTTTAGGTACGATGGTTTCAGTTGATGCGTCGTGCTTTAATAATCCTGTTAAATGCAACTTATCCTATGATTTTGCTTGAAAAACTATTGAAAACAATTATCTTCCTTAAAAAAATACGCCCTTGCATCTATAGTGGTGCAACTGTACCAATAGTGGCGAGTCTGATAAGAAATCAATGAATAGCAAATTAATTTTAACCAACACTAAAGGAACAGTGTACTCAGTCACAGCAATATTTGGTAGTTGTTGATGTTAAAAAACATTAACCTAATTTTTGTCAGCAAATTTATTAGTTTATCTGTTTGCTAAGATATTAAAGCTGTAAATTTCGCATAATTATCGATCTTTAAACAATATTTTCTTCAGTGGATCTAGGGTATCCAATCATGGTTTGAACCAAATGGCGGGTTTCAGATGAGCCGTCAAAACAAAGTTTATTTATTTCATTAAAGGGACATGTTACAACTGCGATTTCTAGTTTATATGGAAGCTTAGTTCATTATCTTTCTAAAACATCCTGGGTGCCCATATTTATGCTTAGTTTCATTGAAAAAACTTAATAATTACATAACTTTGATTCGTACCATGGTTTGAACTACACTGTTCATGGTTTGAACTAAATTCGTACCATGGTTTGAACTACTGCAACAGCTCCTATATATAATACTAATCACATGCATGAAACGCTGAGGAAATCTATAGAAAAGCAAATTTGTTATACTATTTATCTTCTCGCATTAGATTAGTAACTCGAAACGTATGAAAATCTTCTAAATTATCGATATGAAAATTGCGATTTTTTCATATTGGAAATGTAAACAAAATTCTCCAGCTAGGCGCATGCAGCGCTCCTAGCGGGCAGCGGCAGAACATGACTGCATTTACAAGTTCAAACCATGGTACGAATTTAGTTCAAACCATGATCAGTTTTACCTTGTATAAATGTTACTATTTTAACTATTTAAAACTGTTTCTCAATTGTATGATGATGTCAATCGATTACAGATAAAAATAGTGTTCTTTTGATGTATTGATCTCACTTCTGTGTCATAAAATGCGTCCTTTACGAGCTTTTTGAAATTATGCCACTGGTGGGGGGGATTTAGCGCAAATTCAGGACTTTTTTAAATCGCTCTATTTTATTACTTAAACAATATGTACGAATGTTTAAATAAACTCTATCACTTCCAGTATACCTAAATATGCCATTCATACTGTTTTAGGTTCATTTCCTGCCAATGAGATGGTAATTTCTAATGATTTCAAAATGGTTCATACCATGATACGCTTTTCACTAGTTCAAACCATGATTGGATACCCTACTAATACTTCCATTTTTGGTACCCTTACCCTAAGCAAAGAACAATAACTATTCGATAAAACAGTCATATTCGTTTAATCCACGAAAGCGGTAATAAACACAATATTAAAGCAGATATTGCACACTTCCGTGCCCTGTCATAGAATACAAATTGGTGAGATTTTTGTAGCATGCCGTTCATCCTTCGTGTTTCTATAGAAAGTACATTACTGCTTGCGAATTTATTCAGATTCTCGATTTCCTTTACCCATCTTGCATACCATGGGTGCATTTAATGGACAATCCTATTAAGGTTCCCCCAAACACACGAGACCGAACAATAACGACGGTATTCTATCGCTTGGCGAATGCGATTTTGTCGCCGTTAGAGTGGAAGCGTAAATGGAACATTGCCTGCAGCGATCCAATGATAGAATCGGGGCGACTAGTTGTCAAAATGGTCAAAATACTATATTTTGTACAAAAAGCGCGTAAAGAGTCTAGCTATTTTTGGCACCTATTTTCAACCAACAAGTTACATTCGAATGGGAATCTTATCAGTGTCTTATCATTTCATATTAAAAATTTGTTGGGCCGGACTATGGACTCAAAAGTTATGATAAAAATACTATTTTTCCATAATACACCAGAAAGTCACCGATACCGTTAGGTGGATTAATCAGGGTTGTTTTCTGGATAATTTCTGACTACACCACTGTGAATAAAACAAAACATAAGTTCTACACCAATATTTGAAAAGGGCGTAACAGCCAAAATTTATTCCTTCTGATTCCTCGTCTACATATAAAGCTATATATGTAGACAAAGTATCAGAAGGAATAAATTTTGGCTGTTACGCCCTTTTCAAATGTTGATCTAGAGTTTATCATATTTAATTGCAGATTTGATTTTTTTTGCTAGTGATTCGATTATCCGGAGTGAAAAGAAAGTCGATACATATTCCGGATAATCGAGTCCGACCTGCATTCGTTCAACCCACGAAAGCGGTAACAAACACAATGATAAAGCAGATGTTGCACACTTTCATGCCCTGTCATAGAATAAAAATTGGTTAAAATGATACATGCCTTTCATCCTTCGTGTTTCTATAGGAATCATCGCGAATCAAACAACTCTCTTTGAAATTGAGAAATTACAGTAATGTTTGCAAATTTATTCAGATTCTCGATTTCCTTTACCCACCTTGCATACCAATATACAGATTCATGAAAAATGACATAAAAATCCTCAAATTAAACACTATTGAAAAGCTAATAGGGACACCATGATAGAATGCTGGTCAAGTTTCAGTGAAAATTTGAAGCAAGGAAGAAGTTAAGAGCAACTTTCGGGCCAATAAGCTTTAAGGTCACTCCTGAAGGAATCCAAGTTTCAAAGTGCTCGCGTTTTCGGGGGCACACCACCACTCGATACGGAAGCAACGTACAACTGTCATTTTTATTTTTTCAAGCATGCTGCGAGGCAGCAAAGCTAAATCAACAAAAATGACAGTTGTGCACCGTTTCCTCATCGAGTGGTGTGCCCTCGAAAACGCGAGCGCTTTGAAACTTGGATTCCGCCAGGAGTGATCTTAAGCGTTATTTTATCCTAGCTCCATCATTCCAAAATGTGAATTGTGATGATTCGTACATAACGCTTCACATTTTTATTAGATATTTGTTTCCATTCTGAGACGAACTACCTAACGAAAGGTTTTGATCAAAATAGTTGAAAATAGTGACTTTTAACGAAACTTGATCTCGAAAAAAAAATTTTTAGCGACTGACCTAAAAAAAGCCTGTATTTCAGAAATTTCTGAACGCCGAATAGATGTTTTGATTTCCATAAAAGGGAAAAATTCACGTTTTCAAAAAAAATCATACAGTTCTATTATTCTTCTTCCTCCAGAGATTTAGAGCACCTGGAATTGAATGTCAAAGAGAGTGCAGGATTTTATGAAGAAGCTTTTAGAAATAAAAGGCTCATCGCTGAATTCCAAAGACTTTTTTTTTCATTATAGTGTTTCTGGAAAATTTGGAACACAGAAATCGCTCTGCTGAAGAATTTAACATTATAATGATAAGATATAGGGAAAATATGCTTTTTCTTGATTCCAGCATGACATATTCAGGGGTGGCTTACTTGGCTTGGCTAACTTGGCTAATTGTAAAGAAGGTCGCGACCCCAAAAATGTTGGGAACCACTGACTTATTGTGTCCCTTCCATTCATGAAATAAGAAATTCCTTATTTGGAACTGTATAGATCTTAGAAATTCCTCCTTAGCCGTGCGGTAAGACGCGCGGCTACAAAGCAACACCATCCTGAGGGTGGCTGGGCCCGGTGCCGGTCTAGGCAATTTTCGGATTAGAAATTGTCTCGACTCCCCTGGGCATAAAAGTATCATCGTGTTAGCCTCATGATATACGAATGCAAAAATGGTAATTTGGCTTAGAACCTCGCAGTTAATAACTGTGGAAGTACTTAAGTGAACATTAAGCTGCGAGGCGGCTCTGTCCCAGTGTGGGGATGTAATGCCAATATGAAGAAGAAGAAGAAGATAGATCTTAGAGGGTTACTGATCCAATATGTTTAGATAGGAATGTGCCTATCTACTTTATCGTATGCGTATGTTTGTGTTGTCGAATCTTATCATTTACGAAACGACCTTCATGCATGTGACACATATCGGAACACCCTAACTCACGGGCACAACAGTGGAAACGGCACGATTGTAATCTAATCTGCAACAAGCCACCCCCGACTTCATTAGCAAACGAAGGACGCACAGCGAAACAGTGTTAATGTGTGAAACAGTCAGTTCACATCGCTCTATAAGTGGAGATAACACATGAAGACATAAATATATCCACACGCCGCGCAGCAGCCGGTTTCTCCCGATGAGCTTTCCAGCAAAGCTATGCATACGAATGAAGGCAATGGGGCTAACAAATTGATACAAATTATGATGCATTCATTTTCTCTCACCTTTGTTTTTTTCCTTCCTGAGTGGAGGGAACCCCGATCGAATCAATCTCCTATCATTGTCGCTTTTGTTTTTGAATTGAACCTAGCGATTACATCCTCCGAACGACCTACCCATAACGACCTTGTCGGCGTAGAACGAACACAATTGCAGAAGTGTTGTTTCTTTCCCGTGTTTCATAATCTTTGATATTGAAATGCGGTATGTATTGCTTTACACAATATCAGATGATAGAGGGAAGCGGTCACTGGTCAATTAATTATAGGATAGATCTTGCCTGAAGATGTTTCGAATTGACTTGGGTATTGTTATTAAAACAGTCGGCTGTATTTGAAATCTGTCTCGCTTCGTTGTTCTAATTACATCTCTCACAGGGGCATTGCATTGCCTCACAGCGAACACTACAGTTATGAACTAGGAGGTTTCTAAGCCAGTTACCTACTGTTTTTGCATGCGTATATCATACGGCTAGCGGCCAACACGATGATACTCTTATGTCCAGTAATAGAGAAAATAATCAAAACTCTGTCTCAGTGTAGACTACTCTTTCGTATGTAGATATGTGTCGTCTTCATTATTTATTACAAATGAATCAGTATATCGATTTATCGATTGATGCAGGGCTAAATGTAATTATCTTTTTGAATTTCTTTCCCAAATTGAGAGTAATGGGGACCGGTGATTGCCTTTAGCATCAGTTTTTACAGCATATACCCGTGTAGAAAGACAATGCCTCGATAGTATAGACACATGAAGGTACAGTTATGGAAAATTGCTCATACGTAACTGCAGCCGACGAAACTCAAACTCTTTCGCTTTGCTAAGAACGATGGTGTAATCATTAGTAAACATCAATAGTAAATCAGTGATTGATGGATCTGAATTTTGAATGGAAATTTTTCAGTAGCAAACGAATATTCATTTCGCGGTCTTATCGCAAATTCCTAAATTGAACACATTTTTGATTGATTTCTTTGTGGATCACAGTTGGGAGAGTTATTTGGTTTTGATTTTCAGTCAACCCAATGATACAGTTTGGATAAGATATAATACATACAGATTATTGTTTTACATGCGTAAAGAAGGGTTCAACCCTATCAAAAGTGAATAAATTTAAAACAATATTGCAAATCAGCTGTATAAAACATTAGCACTGGCCCCCCCGGCAAGTGCAAGTGACCGGGGAATAGAAGACCTATTTATTGTCTACCCGTCTGCAGGGAGTTGCTCCTTCATACGGTGCCATAACCACGATCCAATCGATTTAGCAGCCAACAACAGAACGAAACCAGTCGTCGCCGGCAGACGATGGATATTAGCAGTGGGCACATTGCTACTTGTTGGTGCGATTATTGCAACAACGGTATTTGTATTGGATTACGCCACAAAAAGTTATTGAGTTTCTCTTTTACTTCATTTGATGTTCTTGGCGTAGGATATTTATGATGCTTATTAAAATTTGACCAATCACCTGTACTAAGTTTTTGTTCGAGCGTGATACTACGACAATCTATAATGTTTTTTTTTTCAAATTTTCTATACATATGTTGAACAATTTTTATTGATTACAATCGTTGTGGATAATTGATTGCAAAAAAGCACTAAAATTGGAAAAAATAAATTTTTGCCAAGATTAATGGCGATTTTCCGAATGTGACACGACAATTCTTGATTTGCAGTGTTCACCCCGTTACATTTATGGATCTGGAAGTGAAATGAGTAATGACTAGGATCCGCGTTTGTGCGCTGCGGAAAACGTGTAAAGTTGTACCACATGCAGCAGACGCCGCTAGTAGGACCAAAGAACTTTGATTGTGCCTTAGTACAGAGGTTCCCAAGCTTTCGGATATGCGACCTACCTAGCAGAATCCTATATTGCTTGCGACCCACCAGGTACCAAATGCATTGATTTTGTGAGTTGAGTTGAGTTGAAATGTGTTCGCGTTAGATTGGACAAATTATAATAAATTGCTTTATATCCCATCATTGTATTTGTCAAAAATTCGTCAATTTTTTGGATTGGATGTGGATTGGATTTGGATGGAATTTGAGTTGAATTTGGGTTGGATTTGGATTGGATTTAAATTTTTTTATTCAGATTAGATTTGAATTGGATTTCGATTTGATTAGGATTGGATTTGGATTGGATTTGAATTAGATTTGGGTTGGATTTGAATTATAATTGGATTGGATTTTAAATAAGATTTTGATTTGATTTAGTTTGGATTCGAATTGGATTTGGATTGGGTTCGGGGCTTACATTTGGATTGTATAGGACTTTCTACTTGCCCAAATATCGTATAAAAAAAAAGCCCTTGACCTCGTCAGGTTTGTTGTTCTTTAATAATCCAATCATTAGTAAGATCCTAATTCAAAATATGGAATAGATTTGTGGAACAAAATAGTAACAAAAATATGAATTAAGATTTGCCTTTCGCGACCCACCGCTGAACAGCCCATGACCCCCCTGGGGGTCGCGACCCACAGTTTGGGAACCTCTGCCTTAGTATATAGGTTTGGAAAGTCATTGTTTGTGTGCATCACATCCGTGTATCGCGAAAAATCAAATGCTAAATACTAGGCACGTTCGAATAGCATCCCTTAATATGTCATACAATATGTATTTGGTCATTTTAGATTGCAATATTTAGGTCTATTTCCATGTAAATATTACAACAAAGTTCGTATTTCAAACATAATAAAATCAAACTGAACAAAATCTAACAAAACGAAAATCAAATTGAAAAGAAATCAAATTTAATCCTCTGTCCATAACTTCTGAAATCAAATCTCAAAGCCAATTAATTTAATTACTGTTGAATTCAATTCCTCCTAGAGGTGTGCGC
This sequence comes from Armigeres subalbatus, assembly GCF_024139115.2. Lineage (NCBI taxonomy): Eukaryota > Metazoa > Arthropoda > Insecta > Diptera > Culicidae > Armigeres > Armigeres subalbatus. The sequence continues at coordinate 241,593,988 of NC_085140.1, read as the reverse complement.
CACCATCGCATGACACTTTTGTATCGGCGCGCCACTGATAAAATCTGTCACGCATCTGACCTATCATTCTCAACGCCGGTTCAAAATTAGGAAAACCGAAGAATTTTCAGAATTTGGAAAAATTGCGAGTCGAAATTCCGTCAATTCTACATTCCAATAAGTTTTGCGTGGAAATTTCGTAAAATTCCCCAATTGATATCCTTGAAATACTCCAAAGAACTCTCCGTGATAATTCCGATGCTTTTCTTGAAAATTCCATGCAATATCCCACTGAATGATCATCTGTTGAAATGCCAAGATTTTTCTTCCAAGCTGTGAACCATTCCAGCGATTCGATTAACTTTTAGTTAAAGTTTGACAGTTCGATGGTTATTTCTCTGTGGTTAAAAATAGCCCTGCTCCGGAGCATGGTTAGATTTGACAGTTCGATAGTTAAACTTTCTTCACGAGAAAATTGGCGCCAAATCTATTTTGTTCCAAATAACTATCAATCTGTCAAAACTCAAATGGGTCGGCTTCGGGGTAAAATTTTAACCACGATGGGAAAATAACCATCGAACTGTCAAATTTTAACTTGGGTAAAATGCCCAATAGCATTTCCAATGCATCAGGGCTGGTAGCGATCAAAGCTGCTCAAAATAGTGACTTTAGTGACCAACAATGGCGAAAAAAAGGACCAAATAGTGACTTTTATCTGCAGAAAAAGTGACCAAATAGTGACTTTTAATTTCATTTGCAGTGACAGAAATGGACTTTTATTTAAGGTTAATAAGGCTGAAACAAATAATTTTCAAAAATTATGTCTCCCCCTAATATCTTTTGGTCGAAAATTTCAATTTGAATGGGCAATAAATTCCAAAAAAAAAATGAATTGCCAAAACATTATTCAGCAAATCCGATGAAAACATCAAGTAAAGTTTGTTTTATTTGATTTTTTTAAATATTTTTTTAAAATTTAGCACTTCCTCCACTTCTGGAAAAGCACAACTTTGAGGCAAGTCATACAGAATAATGTGCAATAATGTTTATTATTCAGACTTATTCAGAAAATCTTCGCTTGTGTTCAAAAATAGCACTTTTTATTACAGAAATTTATATCATTAATTTTTAGACATAGATTTAATTCGACTCACATAGTTTATAAATCTGAAACCCAAGAATTATTTCAAAACCTAAAGATTGTTTTCAGGACTTTCAGACTCAGTTCGAACTACCAACCAATAAATTACCGATTTTCCTCAATGGAATATCCAAAGTTTATGCAGTTTCAAATGTTTAAATCAGAATATATTTTGAAAAATTCTTAAATATTTATCTAAGCGGATGTCGAGAGACAATTAAAAAGATCAATCTGAATATTCAACAGTTTAAAACCTCTTTTAAAAACTGTTAAACTCTACACTTTATCAATTAATAAAGTGTAGAGTTTAACAGTTTTTAAAAGAGGTTTAGCCGAGTCAGCTATTGGCTTTGTGAATATATTTAGATCCTCAATCCGCTGTGCCCATCCTGCTTTCATTACTATATCCTCAATCATAAACACAAAACCTCTTCAATTAATCGCTGTTGAAAAACTAATGACAACACCGAGATTCACAGCGAATCTGAAATCACGAAGAAGTTCCGAACAGCGTTCAGGTCAAAAAGTACTAAGTGGTCATTTCAAGTCAGTCTTGAATAAAGCATCTTTCGACGGATAAAGTTTCAATTTTTTCAACATTTTTTTCTCATTTCACGACGATGCTCACGGAACATAGTCAAAAGTTTCAAAATAGTTAAAAATAGTGACTTTTTCCGAGAAAAAGTGACTTTAGTGACTTGAGGTCGAAAAAAGAGACTTTTTAGTGACCGACCCGAAAAAAGTGACCCGCTACCAGGCCTGAATGCATGTAATCAAATCATAGAACTGTAAGTAGGTTCTCCCGATGTAATTTCATAGCAAAATGTTTACATTGTGCTGTAATAATGCAAAAATGGCTGGAGGGTCCACTATTGATTGGGGGTCCACTATTGGGCACTTTACCCTAACTGTGGAAGTGCTGAATGAACACTAAGCAGCGAGGCGAAAATGTCCCAGTGGGGAATGTAATGCCAATAATAAGAAGAAGAAGAATGTGGCAATAGAAATGAGCAAAAAATGATTTTCAGTCTTCAGACTGCTTCCCTTTCCCGAAAAACGATTTCTCGCCGAAAATTTTCATAAGTGAGCATTCTGTGCTCCTGAGATATCGTGAGTATTATGAACCCTAATAAAAATCTCACAATTCGGTACTGATTTGCGTACACGATTTTACAAACGTACACGAACAAATCTAGACCAACATTTGAAAAGGTCGTAACAGCCAAAATTTATTCCTTCGGATTCTTTGTCCACATATATAGCTATATAATATGTTGACAAAGAATCAGAAGGAATAAATTTTGGCAGTTACGCCATTTTCAAATATTGGTCTAGAAATATTAAAAGGCGAATTCCTGCTACGCAATGCATTTTTTGAGAACACTATGTATCTGACAGCATTACTTTATCAAAAACCCAGAATAATCCACCTAGCGGCGATGATCAGTGCATTAAAATGTACTGTCTTGAACTGTAAATCTGTTGATGGTCGTGTGTTGCATGTGTGACGGTCATGTAACACAAATTATTATAGCATGACAGAAAAAAATTTCAGGAGCTACCGCGACATTTTCTATGCGACATAATATGTGTCACAAATGTAACGAATGGAATATAATTTTGAAGGTGATGAATGCATCATCAATGGAGCTAAATATTTGAAAATAATATACAGTTAATTATACGCTGAGCTCGATTTTGTGCATTTTTTACGTGGATTGTGGCATTTATAAGTTCAATTTCCAATTATAAGTTAATTTTCTATTTTCCGGGTATTTGCCACCCAAAATGAACAATAATTACAATTATCGATATCACGGATTATCGATATTGATTTATTAGTTTTTTTCGGCGTGCAATTTCTTCAAAATCAATTAGGTCCATTTGGAAAAAGTTCCAAGAAATATGACCATAACCTGTGTCCTTGAAAGGGTTTACTGCTGATATTTTTTCAAGAAGTTTCGTTCGTTCTCACAATGAAAAATCTGAGCGAACATCTAGCGTTGACTACGACTTCAGCATATGTGATTACCAGAGTTTGCAGAAATCGCTCTCAATACATAACGAACAACGATAAAGAGAGGCAAAAACTGTTCCGAAACATAACAAGCCATGATAACAAATTTATCAAACTTGTATACAAGTGCGAAAAACAGAATCGGATAGGAAGCCTCCACAGAAAAATGGTGATTCTCGCTTTGTTTTCGCTCATTTCGTGTTGGTTACTGCACAGCTGTGAGATGAGCACAATCACAAATCCGTCCAATTAGTTCGACTACCGTTGGGGGGCGTTGTTGAACACGATTCAATAGCAAGCCCGTTGAGTAGAAAAAGACAAACCGCTTTGGCTTTAATTAATGAAACCAAGGGACACATTGTTTTATTTATGATTTGTTTTTCAAGGAACTGTTATGCATCGTGCTAATTAATTCATGTTCAACAACAGCTCTATGGTCACGACGACGACGGACGGGGTACGCTGACGTTGCTGCTTGACGGCGCTGAGTGATGTGCAACGCTGGGCTCCGTAGAGAACGGCGCGTTGCTGGTGACGGCCGCCAGGCGGCTCGGCTGTGACTGACGCGGCCAATATGCACCGGAGCGCATTAATTTACATAATAAATTCCACCTAACAAGGCGGACGAAAGCCGCACGAACAGTAGAGTCTGCATAAGTGAAAGCATCCATCGGATCAGCTGTGTAACGGCTACGAGCACACGTATGTACGTACACACCATAAATGCATCATCTAACACTACACCGTCGTTGGGAGTGCAACTGGCTGGGGGTATGCGAGCCACTGCCGCACCGTACGAACTACGGAGTATGTGCTAGGCTAGGTGCGCTATGGGTTCAGCAGACGAGTGTTGTTATTGTGTGCAGCTTCATTGCATTTGCACCGTTCGACGCCACGATGCAAAGCGTGCATGTTTATAGTTTTTAAATAGTCTTACACTCCCTCACTCACTTGCACATTTACTGGTATCTTTTACGCCTGGCGCGAACGGTGGGCCCTATGAAAAGCAATGCGTAGGAGCAGGAAAGTGCACTCAATAGGAAGCATAAATATCATGAAAAATCAACGTGTTTTCAATTGATTTGCGTTAATTTAGTTGTGTCTTTATGTTAAAGAACTTGTTTTCATTTTTATTCCTAAAGAAAATTTCACCGTAATTTGTTTGGAAAACGAATTCCGTAGAACCACAATTATTTTCACTATTTTCAAGATGTATTAGATGTACACGAAAAGTGAAACACACGTTTGGTACCTAACATTATCTCTTTCGTTCACAACAAGGTGCATTTTCGATGGAAAGTTTTGGTCTATTTTTGCCTTTCTCGTACAACAAACTTGTACCGAAAAGCTGATCACTCCAAAAACGAACTTTTGATAGGAGGTCCGGAGACCCATAGTATTATATACCAATCGACTCAGCTTGACGAACTGAGGTGATGTATGTATGTGTGTATGTGTACAAATTTTGTAGACACACTTTTGGGAACTTAGCATTGTCCGAATCACTCGTTCCATTCTATTGGGAATCCAGTCCCATTGTTTGCTATTGGAGATTGGCTAGATCGGACAATGGGATCAGAAGTTATGGACAATACACTATTTTTTTGCACGAGAAAGGCACCAACACCGCTAGTGCATTAACTAGTGCTTTTGAAAATGATCGATGAATCGTTGAAAATGATCAGATCGGTTTTTGTATTCTAAACTATTTTGTATTATTTCAACTATTTTGCTTCATTACAACTCCATCATACCAGAACATACACACGACGTTAATTCTAATTCGATAGTTGATAATTTCGCCTTTATCGTATAACAAATTGGTAGTGAAAGGCTATAATTTTACTTCAAAATCTAACCTGAAAACAGCTAAGATATTCAAAAGATGATTGTGTTTGTACTTTTTCTTCGAATTGAGATGATCTATGTTTCTCTGCGTGCTTGTTGAGCTATCTAACTAAGAAGTTTCTAAACTTTTTAAAAATGCGATCCACCTGAGAGCATAATTAATTTGTTTTGGCGAGAAATTCACAATTCGCATACGCGTCGCAACTGAGGAGGTTAGAAAAGCCGATTGGCACCGTCAAATGTATATTTTCGACGCAGATCCGACAAAGAAGCAAACGGAAGAGGAACAAGTCACCAAGGAGAAGGCCTTTGCAAGGCGGGTGGGGCGAGGAAGAAACTAAACGCCAGGCAGAGATCGTGGAAGGAGGAACCGCTGAGGCAAGAACGAGAGATACAGCCGAAGGGCCAGTAGAGTACGACCAGAAGATGTTGGATGCTCAACTCGCCGCTGAGAAGGACGCTTGTAAAATAAGCGAGAGGCATTCTGGGGACAGTTCGAAAGAAGCGTCAGAAGGGTCTACGCTCTGAAGGACCAATACTGTGCTTTTGGCGGGCCAAAGAAGAGCAGCCGTGGACCACAGACTTTCGTATTTGAAAGGAAGGGACCCGTTGGGCGCTGAGGCAGGTATCAGCTAAATTCGTTAATCAAGCCTGCAAAGAAAATGTCGCTACTCGTGGATAGTAAAAATGAATTGTAAACAGAAAGCGAAACAAGCGAATATTCGGAGAACAATGTCAAAATAGGGCCACAGCCGAGGTAACAGCATGCGGAGCAGTCTAATTCCTGACGGGGCAAGGCAAGAAATCGGCCGTATTTCAAAACCGCAGCTAGCTGCTCGCAAACAGTTTTTGTTTACTTTTATTTTTGTGAATTTTAATGCAGGGATCAACTCATTACTTCGCGAAACGTTGTTTTAGCATCTTCCAAAGCTTCGCAGAGAGCCGTAGTTTGGCCGCTGTTTATCAGCAGTTTAGTGTATGTACACGACAGTTGCGTGTTTTTTTTTAACTTGGAATATTTGAAGCGGCAGCAGGACTGACTACAGAGAAGCCCACCTGAAGTAGTCAGGACGCTATTGGTAACCCTAGAAGTAAATAAAAATTTTACTGACGAAGATGCGAAACGCTTCTGCGCCGAGCATCGCTCAGCACTTGGAGACGTTTATTAGTTTCGGGATTACAATGGAGTAGGGTAAGGGAGGTAAATTGGACCACCAGTTCGACGGCTCATATTTTGGACCACTGAGTGCAAATTCCTCTTGGTGGTCCAAAATAAGAGCCCCATGTGAGAGTGGTTCGGCAGCAGGCCGGATTCCGTGCCGTACACACTTAGTTTTTATTTCTGCAGCTCGGCAAAAATACGCACAGCCGTGCGCCAGCAAAATGAAAAACTGTTATTCCGGCAAAAATGTCGTTTGTTAGCTAATTTTCGGCAAATTATTTGCTGATTTTCAGCAACTTTGACAGGAATCTCGGCAAAAAATATGTTTGCTGGGGCACGGCTGTGCGAATCTCGGTAAAAGTTCAACATTTTGCTGAGATCCCGGTAAAAAAAATTAAGTGTGTAAGATCCTGTGTGGACCATATTGCCACGCTCCGTATCATTCTGGAGCAGGTCAACGAATTCCAAGAGTCCCTTTACTTGGTATTCATTGACTACGAAAAAGCTTTCGACCGTCTCAATCACGAGAATATATGGGGCGCCCTGAGACGCAAGGGGGTTCCTGAGAAAATCATTGGCCTCATCGAGGCACAGTACGAGGCCTTTACGTGTAGAGTGCTGCGCAATGGGGTATTGTCCGACCCTATCCGGGTCGTAGCTGGTGTGAGGCAAGGATGTATTCTATCACCGTTACTGTTCCTCATCGTAATCGACGAGATTCTGGTAGATGCGATTGACCGAGAACCAAACCGCGAGCTGTTATGGCAGCCTATAACCATGGAGCACCAAAACGACTTCGAATTGGCTGATGACGTTGCACTCCTCGCGCAACGGCGCTCTGATATGCAGAGTAAGCTCAACGACCTTGCTGAGCGCTCCTCTTCGGCAGGTTTAGTCATCAACGTGGAGAATGTTGAAAGCTTCTAATATCTTGGTAGTCAAATGGCGTCAGACGGCGGTACCAAGATCGACATAGGCGCACGGATCAAGAAAGCAAGGGCTGTCTTTGCGAGTTTAAGAAATATCTGGAAAACAGACAGATAAGTTAACGCACCAAAATACGAATTCTCAACTCTAACGTAAAATCTGTGCTGTTATACGCTAGCATAACATGGTGTGTATCAGTGGAGAACACTCAACGGCTGCAGGTGTTCATCAACAGATGCCTGCGGTATATAATTCGGGCCTGGTTGCCTTACAACTGGATCTCAAGCAACGAGCTCCATCGTCGTTCTCACCAGAGGCCGATAGCAACAAAAATTCGGGATCGGAAGCGGGACTGAGTTGGCCACACTCTACGTAGGGGCGGAAACGAAATCTGTAAACAAGCATTAGACTGGAACCCAGCGGGACATCACAGCAGAGGAAGACCCAAAGGTTCATGGCGGCGAAGCCTTAATAAAGAAATTAAAGAAGTCGACCGAAATCTAACCTGGCAACAAGTTAAAGCAATAGCTGGACATCGCTCAGGATGGAGATCTTTCAAGTCGGCCCTTTGCACCACCGGAGGTGTACAGGATCCATAAGTAAAGTAAGTAAGGGTGGTCCAAAATACATCCTTTACCCTAATTGTGCGACCACCTTGAAGCGACACGATTAACCAACCATCTAAATAATCCAATGCTCCTACAAGTATTGGTGGACATGTAGCCACAACTTGGATTGGGTTCGGTATAAGCGTGGGAAAGTGAACAGTTTCTTCATAGTTCTGAACAAGAGTTCAGTTGCGAAGAAGTCAGTCGGTTGTGCTAGATTTGCAGGAGTTCGGAACATATGATCCGTACCTGGCCAGAACTCAAACAAAAGGACGTTACAAGCAGTAAGTAGGGTGCAAATTTGTGAAGTCTGTTTGAAGAAACATGAAGATACATGCGGTTTTTCGATGATCCATTGTATGGTTACCACATGCAAGGAAAATCAAAATTCCCTTTTGCATCGAGTGGTTAGCTGCATCAGTTCAGTAACAAGTTAATTTTGTAGTATTTAGGACGAAGCCTGTAACGAGAATTCCCGGTCTGTCACTTACTTATTTACTTATGGGTCCTGTACATCTCTGGTGGTGCAAAGGGCCGACTAGCGTATAACAGCACAGATTTCACGTTAGGGTTGAAAATTCGTATTTTGGTGCGTTTACTTATCTGCCTGTTTTTTCAGATATTTCTTAAACTCGAAAAGGCAGTCCTTGCTTTCTTTATCCTTGGGCCTATGTCGACCTTGGTACCGCCGTCTGACGCCATTTGGCTACCAAAATATTGGAAGCTTTCAACATTCTCCTTTGATTGCCCGGCTACTGTGAAACTGGAAGGGGTCACCGTGTTTACATGCAACGATTTGGTTTTGTTCACGTTGATGAGTGCCGTTGAGCGACGAGTGCAACGTCATCAGCCAATTCGAGGTCGTTTAGGTGCTCCATGGTTATAGACTACCATACTGCCGCTAACCGCAAGTCAGACTTATCTGAATATGGCGTCCATATACAGATAAGTCTGACTTGCGGTTAGCGGCAGCATAGCAGCCCGCGGTTTGGTTCACGGTCAATCGCACCTACCAGAATCTCATCGATTACGATGAGGAACAGTAACGGTGATAGAATACATCCTTGCCTCACACCAGCTACGACCCTAATAGGGTCGGACAAGACCCCATTGTACAGCACTCTACACGAGTAGGCCTCGTACTGTGCCTCGATGAGGCCGATGATATTCTCAGGACCTCCCTTGCGTCTCAGGGCGCCCCACATATTCTCGTGATTGAGACGGTCGAAAGCTTGTTCGTAGTCTAGCGTATAACAGCACAGATTTCTCTCAGAAAAAATCAGAGACGCAAAAATTCATTAAAAGTGAAAATCAAATTATGAGATTCTATTGTTGCTTAAGAAATGTTTTGGTTATCAATCACTCATTTTCAATGACAAATATTTTTATATTTAGGAAAATTACCATAAAAAACACAAAAACACACACAACCGTACCACATTCCACCCATAATTTTATAGGGCCAATTTTGTGAATAGCTCCAAAAATGAAGCAATTAACGAGGATTTTATTAGTTCCAACAAGAGATATATCTTTCACACTTCTACGCTGCTTTTAACTGACCGATTATTTTGGAAAATTGTGTATTTTTCAGGGTTGGCCAAATTAGGCACTAAGGTGGCCAGAACCGGCGCACTTCCCCTACTTTTGATCAACTCTGATTCGTAACATTACGAAGATCCCCACATCGTGGACTATCCTGACATTGATCATCTAATCAGCTGCTTGTTGACCAAGGTGGATGTCCGCCAAAAATAACAACAAAATAGCTATTTCAAGTCTTTTACTTTATAAATAAAATGATTTCAAATGATATTGCATAATGAAAGGAAGATAAACAATCCCAAATTTCCACTATAACATCGCACAGCTAACCACTTATGGTTGGGTGGTAAAACATTTCCCTCTGTTTTTCATTTTCTACACCCACGTAAACTACTCGAAGTGACTAACCGGATGGACGCCGCTTCCTAAACGAAACTGTTATTTTTAACCACCATCCATCAGCGGGTACCAGAGTTCGAGGTGCGACAAAAAAAAATAAAAACAGAGTGCAAAGGAACGCAATATAAATTCTAACGAGGCGAACTTCTGCGCCACTCGGCTAAATTTGTACTCGTTCTCGTTCTCACTAACGAACACGTACAGACAGCCCATAGCAGTGCCAGACCAGCACAGTGAGGGGGAGCAGATCTTCTCAATGGGCAATCACGCGCCGTACCATTCCTATCATGACGAATCCGAATTTCAATATCACGGTCATGACGTTACGTTGTCGTCTGCGTCGTTTGTGGGGTGGAGATGTTGGCCTTTCGGCTGTAATGAAACGAAACACTTGGTAGGAGCCGGCTATAAATTACGAGATGAGCTGCGTTACGCTCCATTTGGGTAAAGGAATGTTAATACAAAAGGCGAAATGTGTTAACTGTTTATTAAGAAATTTTGCAACGTTACGCAATAGATGGAACCCAACCAGCTCAGTTGGTCTTGGTATGTAACATGCTCTATCATCTTTTTGAAGACCCGGACGTCAATCTTAGTACTGTCTTGCAGGTGCACTAGTGTTTAATCAATTTCATTCTTACATACATCTAGTCTAGGATGCCTGGTACTGGTACTGAACAATACTCACTCATGCACGCGAACGATATGTGAGTGGGTGTATAGTTTCTAAACGTCTGCGAGTATATCACTGACGATAATTACTGTTCGATAGGAGGAATAAACTTCAATAATAATAATGGGCTTTCTATTTGATATTGAACCCTTCTGTAGCTAACTGATGAGAGGCCTGGTTACTAAGCATAACCTTGCTGGGTTTGTTTCCCAGTTCGACCTGTAAAGTTTTTTTAACTCTCCTCGGCTTGACATAAAAATCTAGCAAATAATCATTGTGTCAATCAAACATCACAGTCCGCCAACAAGAATGTCGGATTACTTTTTACTGAGCTCGGGTTACAAAACCGTAAACCAACGTAACACCCAACAGCGCTCGAGACTATCAAACAAACAAACTTTCTATCAAGACATAATTTTAGTGCTGGGTATATAAAGAAAATCCAGTCTATGCTTTAATGCTACCCAAAAGCAAAAACAAGACAAAGGGTTAATATCACGCCTGTAATAAAAACATCCATAACGAAATAATGTTCGACCTTGCATTCTTTATGGGCACACCTCGAATGTAACCGCTTCAGCCAAAAGCCACAATCGAAAACGACCGCGCCTTGAGAGCAAACCGCATCAATCTCTGTACAAGTGCCGTCTACCGTAATTGCACTTGAACTACCTTCGGGTCCGACACTTCATTCCACCGGTACATTGTAGAGTATAGCTACTAGAGTATTACGGAATGAAATTCTGTTCGCCGAAGCGATCCTCTGCATCAGCAAGCATGAATGAAAGCAAGCGTACATAAAAAATCGTACAAAACTGGTTACGATTTGGTTCATGTAGCATCGATAACACCACCACTGACTGTCCAATGTTGGCGGCACCGAATGGTAGATCCAGCTGAAGAACGAAAGAGAGAGGTAGAAAGATGCTCACAGACAAAAAAAAGCGAGTGTTTGTAAAATGTGTAGATAACTAAACGTATCGTAAAACAGTATCTTCACAATTTGGGCTGCCTCCAATCCAAGCTCCAGCTGGTGTAGGTTGTGGCGATGCTCCTCGCCATCATCGGAGCAGCTGCCATTAAAATTCGCTGACGCACTGAACCGATACCGAGGACGGACGATGTTGTTTGCGAACGAACGCGTCTGCGAAGGTAAACCGAGTGCAGTGTGTGGAATCACTTCCTTGCTCAACATTAGAAAATAGGTTCAGAAACAAAAAGTGAACGAGTACGTTTTGGGGATGCAGTCCGAAGCGCCGTCCCCGGCGGCTTTTGTACTAAATAAATAATATGGAATATTGTCTTAATGAATTGAGTGCCAAATAAAAGCTTGCAGGATTCGGAAGCAAATCAGAATGACAGAAGGATGGAAGAGAACCATAATCCGCTTACAATCGTTGCTGGTCACGAAAACGCACGTGATACAAATATAGAAACCCTGATTCTTCTATTCTCGCTATAACCCAGTATACCAAATTGTGTGGATTAATACATTTTACCGCACATTAATACATCTGTGCCTTACTATGAAGGGGAAATAAAGACAGTGTTGATATAGTACTTTATTTAACGAGGTGCTACCGACTCAGCGACAACCTCAGGATACCGCGGAGTTTGATTTTGGAATAGTAAGTATTCGTTGGGTCAGAATTTGCCTGTTGAATCGATTTTTAAAAAAGTATGGGACTATTCTCCCCATCAAATACAATATGTTGCCCTGGAAAAGAGTAAATTATATAAAATCGAAGGTGTGATTTCAATTCATCGTATATGATGCACAGGAATCGACAGTTTTACACTGAAGAGAACCCGATGAGTTCATTGAGGATGTCTCATGTAAAACACATATTTGGAGATGTCATATGTGCAATAAGGTGGCTCAAAAAACACTTTTTCAAATTTTTTGATGGGCAGCCCTCTTATTCGGTTCTATTTGATGCCCTGATGCTCTGGCCAAAATTTCAGCCAAATCGGTCAACGTTTGGGCGGTGCTAAACTCGTTGAAAGTTTATATGGAAAAATGTATGCAGAAACATCGAAAAAAGTGATTTGCAGATGGACAGTACAATTTACGATGAAGAACTATGATACTCATTCAGTTCTTGTAAAATTAAATACAGGATGTTATGCTGAAAACCGCGAGAAGATCAGAGTTCATTGAGCAAAGATATTAGCATTTTACTGGAGTGTTGTATGAGTGAATTTATTTCTTTTCAAAGGTAAAAGAAACGAAATTTGTTCGAACCACACTGCAGAAAAATGTTAATAATTTCGCCGGAAAAAACACTAATCTTTTCGCGGTTTTCAGCGTAACATTCTGTATTAAATTCTTCAATATCTGAATGAGTATCATAGTTCTTCATCGTAAATTGTGTTATCTAACTGCAAATCACTGTTTTTGGATGTTTCTGCATACATTTTTGCATATAAACTTCCAACGAGTTTAGCACCGCCCAAACGTTGACCGATTTGGCTGAAACTTTGTCCAGAGCATCAGGGCATCAAATAGAACCAAACAAGAGGGCGGCCCATCGAAAAAATTGGATAATTGTTTTTTTCATACTAATTTGACCCACCCTAATGTGCAAGGAATGTAATTTTCGCTAAAAAAAATGCAAAAAACAAGCAACAAAAGAGAATAGCGATAACTCTTTGTCCTCATCTGCAGAGGATAAAGACAATGTTGCGTTCCATTTTATTCGCAACAAACATGGAGAGGTAATTGTTGTGAACTTTTCAAACTGTATATTTCAGAAGTAAAACAAAAATCATGTCACCAGGTGGTTAAATTTATGTCTAAACATTGATAACTGATACTTATTTAACTAAAAACATCATCGAAAACCATCTACTTCTCAAAATGCGCGGCAGGCGATCATTGTCCTATTCTGTTGCAGTTTGGGACAAACGCTTATTGCGAGTTGAGTTTGTCCCAACATTTACAAGAGAGGACAATGTTGTTATTTTACATTCCCTGCCTATGTGAAAGATAGCGGAATTTAAGACTTTCATACATGATATCTCGAAAGTTAAAACTTTTTTTATTTCACCAGTAAAACATTGACCATTAAACTGGCCCAGCTTAGTATGGGGAGAAAAAAAAAAAGTTGTCGAGTCCCACGTCCCACGGGGCACCCCCCAGGATTGTGTCTTTTGGTGAGAAAATCAATCTCTCAAAATTTCAGCTCAATCGCTTGTTGCATAAGCTGGCGCATTTGATTTGAAGTTTGTATGGGGATTTCAGTCAAAATGTATAGGAAAATACACTTCCGACACTCATTAGATCTGGAAATTGGTTCTCGGAAATTGGAACTATTATATTTTCATGCACGAATTAAGGGACATACAATGGTCTCGAATAGAGTTCGCCGCCGTACCAAACTGACAATCTACAAAACGCTCATTAGACCGGTAGTCCTCTACGGACACGAGACCTGGACGATGCTCGTGGAGGACCAACGCGCACTCGGAGTTTTCGAAAGGAAAGTGTTGCGTACCATCTATGGTGGGGTGCAGATGGCGGACGGTACGTGGAGGAGGCGAATGAACCACGAGTTGCATCAGCTGTTGGGAGAACCATCCATCGTTCACACCGCGAAAATCGGACTACTGCTGTGGGCCGGGCACGTAGCCAGAATGTCGGACAATAACTCGGTGAAAATGGTTCTCGACAACGATCCGACGGGCACAAGAAGGCGAGGTGCGCAGCGGGCAAGGTGGATCGATCAGGTGGAAGATGACTTGCGGACCCTCCGTAGACTGCGTGGTTGGCGACGTGTAGCCATGGACCGAGCCGAATGGAGAAGACTCTTATATACCGCACAGGCCACTTCGGCCTTAGTCTGAATAAATAAATAAATAATACAATGGTGTCTTGGGGCCCTCCTTAGCCTAGCGGTAGGATGCACGGCTACAAAGCAAGACCATGCTGAGGGTGGCTGGGTTCGATTCCCGGTGCCGGTATAGACTATTTTCGAATTGGAAATTCTCTCGACTCCACTTCATAGTTAATAACTGTGGAAGTGCTTAATGAACACTAAGCTGCGAGGCGGCAATGTCCCAGTGGGGGATGTAATGCTAATGAAGAAGAAGAAGAAGTGGTGTATTCATCACGCGGTGAATACCAATCGCCAGCCGCCGCGTCCGGTGCTCTTCCGGATACTGACCGTAACACACGGAAAATGTTCGTCGCCCAACACATTGGCATTTCTGGGCAATTATTCTCCGCTCACTTGACGTTTACAGCGAAGACAACCCTTGTATCTCTACAAATATCCCACAAACAGAAAGAGATTCTCATAGGTAGAACACATAGAATTCCATAGGTTAGAACACCTCAAAGGCCTTCCTGTGGACAGTTATCTTAACGCAGGACCTCGTATCGTGATCAGCGCTGACAATGCTGAACTGTTGTTGACTCTGAAGAAGTATTGCGAACCAGTTGCGGCAAAAACTATTGTTTTACCGGCTTGTCCAAAGAACATTTGCCTCCGGTTGTCTGATCAACAACTGCATAATGCTGTAAAGAATTTCTGTATGACCGAAAGCGTGGGCCTAGCTTTGGCTCGGTAAGTTGGAGCCGACAAAGATCGTAGTGTACGCGATTTTCTAAAAAAACAGCCGTTCAAGCAGGCTTGTTGTGGATGTTTGACTGTGTCGAATTTCCTGAAAAACGATTCATTGCGTAGAGACAATTGACTTGCTTGGAGCGCAGCTTGTCCAAGAAACCGGAATTGTATGCAAACGTCCGTCAGCAAATATTAAACTATCAAGCTGCTAAGCTAACAGCAGTCATTCAAGAAGGTTGTAGTATTTCCCGTTATGTGTACTTTAGAATCATAATAGACCCGGAAACGTTCGGGTCGTATAAAACGCTGCAGCTAAAACTGGTGGTGCGTCCCTGAATTTGGTGCTTCTGGCAGTGCTGACCCTTTTTACCCCGCTATCATCTTTGTTGTTTAGGTTTCGTCAACGACAGATTGCCATTACGTGCCCCGACATAAAAGAAATGGTCCACCAGATCGTTAGCCGGCCAGAGGACCAACTAGCTCAGCGCTTCCTGTGTCGGAACTATCCGGAAAATCCGATCAACTACGGCTAGAAACATGCGTACTTTGATCGAAGGATCATTTTAGATCACTTGTTTAAAAGTTTAAGGGTAAGGATACTTATGCCTATTTCTTTGTCATCTTCATTTTTTCTTGGACGTACGTTACAATCAACCTATTTATATTTATTTCCAACATTAAAATTCTAAAGTTTTTAAAAAGGTGTAAATTTCAATTATGAGCTATTTTCAAATATGACGCTAATTTTCACGACCAACGACGGAGTCAGCGATCGAGAGAACAAACAAGCGGCGAAAATACCGCGAAGGCAAAACTACTACTGAGTGCTGTTGCGGCAGATGAAGAGCCAAAAGGCAACACCACAAAAGCAGAAAACGGTACACTGGCACTGGCCACACCAGACCAGCTAGGTTTGACAAGTCATTGACTCGAATATTATCTGGTGTGGCAAGCATCGGTCAGTCTGTAAATGATTGCGATGCTGCTGATGCTACTCGTGCTAGTTTTGTAATAAGCACGCGCAGAGTGACCTTGAACCAGCAACGTGTAATAGCAAGATATTGAGTTTTGACATAACGATTTTCTTTTTTGTGGTATTCAGAACAACTTCAACAAAAGCAATTTTAAAATGCACCATCACACCAACTCAATACGTTTTTAATTATTAGTTAGTTGTTTGGAGGCTAGCTAATATAGCGATTCATCGATGAAAAAAAAAACGAAAGGAAAAATCCTTTGCTCCTGAGAATGGACAAGAAGTTTGAGTCCTCTAATAACGTCATAACCCTAAAACAGACTTTATGTTGGTTAGATAAAATAATGATGTTGGCACGGTATTTAGGTTGATTAGCAAGTCGGATGAATTTTCCATTTATAAATCGTGCCGTAAAAATAAAGATTAGATTATGGGAGCCTCGTTGAGACTCTTTCGCGTTTGAGGTGGTGCAGGACATCTAGAATATCTACGGACGGTCTTGGAAATTTTAATGTGAAAGAAACACCCAACAATATCACATTCGCCTTTTCTTATTACTCAATTTAAACTATTATACAAGTTGCACCCTTTCCACCCTTGTTGTCGTGTGCCCTTTCCAAACTATCGCCGAAATCAATGAGACAATAAAAAAGTTCAACACTCACCTGTAGTTCGGCACGATCAACGTCCCACTGAGACCGCTCCAGCTCGAACCGAGCCCACTCGTGCTGGATGAAGTGCAGTATGCCCGGAATCGAGTACTGCGTCGGCGAGGCCTTGTTGTTCTGGTCGTCCTGGCCATTGCCGCCGTTTCCTCCCATGCCGCCCGGTTTGTTGTTGTTCATGCCGCCGCCCATGGAATTGTTGTTGTTGTTGTTGGCCATGCCGCCAAGACCACCGGCGCTACCTCCCGCCTGGATACCCGAACCGGCTCCGCCAACACCGATTCCAACCAGCTGACCACTGCCACCATTCTGGTGGTTCAGTGCCGAATTTTCATCCATTCTTTCGTCGATTCTGTTAATTCTCATGACATGTCCACCATTGATCACAAACCGGCACGAAATGGATGACGGGCGGGGAACTTCTTGCGTCACACGAATCGAACCGTCGTCGTTCGCGCGATTATCCTTTTAACTAACTTCGTTTTGTTTTTCTTCTTGTTTATTGGGAGTCTTCAGCCAACGAATACAATCGATTTACACTAGCACTAGATGGGCAAATGGGAAAAATAAGCTATGGCATGGCAGTTTTACAACACTGTTTCAATTCTATAGAGATACGGTACAATAAAAAGTTGGGTAAGTGTCTGTCAGGTTGCCTTGCGCTCAATCGATGATGCATCGTACCTTTGTTAGAACCGAGGGCCACCTTCTAACTGCAGGTGGTTTAAGCATGGTTCGAAATATGTGACACAGTGCTTGTAGTTTTCTGAGTACCGAATAGTATATCCTGATGAATGGATCTTCAAATTCCTGAAATTCAACATACTTCACATACAAAATATCGAACTATTTGTTTTAATAATTTGAACTGGATATTATTCTACATAAGGTACACTGGGGGAAGTGGAAAAGGAAAAATCAGTGCATGTTTGAATTTGTGTAAAACCAGTTTAAATGATCAAAATGCATTCAATCAAAGTGGGCTATCAAAAACAGTCAATTTTGCACGAACTGAGTGGTAATTCATACCATTTTGGTTGCTTGAAATTTATTGAAAAAGATTAAAAAATTAGGAGTTGTTTTTACACTCAACCCAGTGGGATGGGGTAAGTGGAAAACCCATGTTACCTAGACTTTCAATTGTGATGAGTAGTTACATATAACTAAAATCAAAACGGTAATTGCTCTGAGTATATTTTGTTGAATAATTTCATTGGCATAACGGAATAGGTCCCCAAGTAATTCTCGTAATAGATAGTGGATGGCTGGTTTTGCCTTCTCGAACATGAAGTGTACGTAAAACAGACCGCATCGTGCTTTCGTGCTGTGCGGTTCTATTTTCTCTCTTTGCTGAAGGAAGTTTTTAATACTACCCGAAGCTATTTTTTTCAACAGTGCTTCTCAGCGCTATTTGATCCCGTTACGATCTTTGCAAGGACCCGTGCCTTCGTTTTACGTTGGACCCGTTTGCGGAAGTAAAATTCCGACAAGCGGTGGTAATCCTGCAGGGACACCGTTCTAGGAAAAAACCTCTTAGAGGGTCACGTCTCCACGCTCAGAAATGAGCATTAATAAAAACAAGAGGAAGGGGAAGTCTCTGAATTCTCCACTTCCTTCTAAGAAACAAGGTTTCAAGACCGTCCTGCCAAAGCGCGGAAAAAATAGAAGGAAGCTGGAGACTTCAGATGTTCCTTTTAACTCTAACATTGGAAATAATTCTTCGAAATGAGCAATCAGTTCGATTTGATTAATGACGAAATTGAGCAAATTGAATCTACCTCTAGCCCGAGTGATTCGATTCATGCGAAAAAACAAAGGATTCCGCCAATTGTGGTATCTGTTGCCGAGTTTTCTGGCTTTCGGAATGAAATCTTGAGTAACCTTCAGGGGATCAAGGTTTCATTTCAGATTGCCAGGAAGGATGACTGCCGCGTTTTGCCGGGATCCTTTGACGATCGCAAACGTCTTCTTCAGTATTTAACTGAGAAGCGCCATAAATTCTTCACATACGACGACAAAACTGAGCGATTGTTCAAAGTCGTCTGAAAGATCTCTCCAGTTATGACAAATCACTGAATGAGATTAAAATTGAGATTTCTGATTTACTTGGATTTTTACCAGTCCAAGTAATTGAGATGATACTTCGCTCTGGTACTTCCCAGAGGGGTATTTCTCGAGAATTTTATATAGCTCACTTTAACAAAAGTTAACTAAATAATATGAAAAGTTTGGAAAAGGCCTGTATTATGTCCCATGTCCGTGTTACATGGGAACATTTCCGCAGGACTGGGGAAAATTTCCAAAACCCCACACAGTGCCGTAAGTGCCAAAAGTGGGGTCACGGAACTAAACATTGCCACATGGATGCTAAATACATGATTTGTGGTGGAGCCTCTCACGCAAAGGACGCCTGTCCTGTGAGAGTAGATTCCAATAAATTTAAATGTGCCAATTGTGGGGGCAATCATAAATCCGATTTCTGGGAATGCCCTTCACGCAAAAAAGTTTTGACTTCCCGTGCAAAATGGATGACGGGAAATTCCAATAGGATTCCAGATTCGCCGGGTAAACATATTTCAAACGCTCAAAATCCGCAATCATTTGCCGGTCGAGCAATTCATACCCACCACATTCAACGAACAAATTTTGCTCCTACCTCTCACCGGGTAACGAGCAGTTCGTCGAATTCTAATTTTTCAAAATGGAGCCCAATTCCACTATCATCTACTCAAAAACATGAATACCAAGCACCAGAGGAACACAACGACAACTTGTCATTGTGACTATTCATATCGAATGTTGCAAATGAAGTTACTGAACATGAGATAGCTGAGATGGTTTCAAAAGCTATAGGAGTGAAAGAAGTGCGATCTGTAAAATGTTTAGTTCCTGGTTGGAAAAATATTTCTTCGTTGGACTATATCTCTTTCAGAATGGATGTCGATGAGAACTATCGCGATGCTGCTATGAACGTTTGCAATTGGCCGAACGGAATTCGTTGTCGAGAATTTATTAACTACAGAAAAACCACTTGGCGACCACATCGCAGCAGTGTTTAATAAACGAAACGCAATATCTTCTGTTTTTCTGTACTAAAATTCAACATTAGTGTAAATATTGTCTATACATGTTTGGTAATCTATTATGTTTCATCCAGGTTATCTTCACATGCTTTGTATTTCATTGTAATTTTTGATTGGCTAACGTTCTAGTATTTAAGTATACATCATTGTGGCAAAATAAGCCTGTTGATGGAAATATACAAATAAACAAATAAATTCAACTCCATTATTATTAACGACGATCTTCAGCTACTGATCCGTCTTAAAAATGTGAGGCAAAGGCAATACCAAAGAACTCGCGATCCCTCGTTGAAAGTTATTTGGCGAGATTTGCAAAAAGAAATTAAAACGTTTCGCTATTCTGAGAAATATAAACTCTGAGAATAATGTTTCGAAGTTGGATCCCAGTTCGAAACCCTTTTGGAAATTAACGAAAATTCTCAAAAAACCTCAAAAGCCAATTCCAGCGCTTAAAGAGGGAAATAAAATTTTATATACAAATGAGGAAAAGGCTCAAAAACTTGTTCAGTAGTTCAAGAGTGCCCATAATTTTAGTCTAGGTCTCACTAGTCCAATTGAGGATCAGGTTACATGGAGCTTCGAAGACATTCTCAATCAAGTTGTTTTTGACCCTTCTTTGGGAACTAATTTGGAAGATCTGAGTGAGATCTATTACTAGAAAATTTAAAAATATGAAAGCCCCGGGTGATGATGGTATTTTCTTCATACTTATCAAAAAACTTTCTGAGAGCTCTTTATCCATGTTGGTTATTTTTTACCAAATGTTTTCAATTGGCATACTTTCCATATAAATGGAAAACGCCAAAGTTGTTGTTGTCGAGATGGTATGTAGAAATGCACTATAGGACTACTGCTAGATCAAAAAATTCTTTTAAAAGTCACATTGAAGCAAGCCAAATGTAACAAATATATTAAGTGTATGTATCTACTTATAAACAGAAAATCAAAACTTTGTCTCAAGAACAAACTGTATTAACATGTTGTATGCTGTGCCAATATGGACTAGTTGCTGCAATACCAGAAAGAAGGCACTTCAGAGGATTCAAAATAAAATTATGAAAATGATTCTGAAGTAGCCTCCGTGGTATAGTACCAATGAACTTCATAGAATTTCTAATATTGAAACATTGCAACAAATGTCCAACAAAATAATTTCCAATTTTAAACAAAAATCGTTGCAATCTTCTATTGCAACGATTAGCTCCTTGTACCATTAGTATAAATTAGGTTAAATTTAGTTTAAGTTTAAAACATTGTAGTTCCTACATGGTTAAATTCAAATAGAGGAAAAATTCTAACTGCCAGAGGCAATTTAAATGTATCAATAATAACTAAAAATGTAACATCTATATACTTGGAAACTACTGAACCGATCGGCGTGAAAATTTGTATGCAGATGTTTTTGAGGCCGGGGAAGGTTCTTAAGATGGTTCGAGACCCCTCCCCACTTTGGAAAGGTGGGCTCCCATACAAATGAACCTGGAATTTCTGCATAACTCGAGAACTAATAAGAGAATAAAACAATTTTAGGCGAAACAAAGTTCGTCGGGTCTGCTAGTAGTAAATAAGGATGATAGTGTTAAGAAAACGAGCAATGGGTAATGTTTTAAACATTACCGCGAAAAGACGTAGGTCTTGTATAAACGTAACGTATTTTTGAATCTATGGAACTTGCTTATAGGTATCAATATTGGAAATGACAACTTCCATGATGTGTTGAATTATTACCCGAGCAGGAGCGACGACCTCGATAACAGAAATTGGTATGATTTAGCCTTGCATAAGAGGTAAAATACCAAAAAATAATACCAAAAAAATATATGCAGAATGCTTGATGCATACCATGCTTAAGTATTTCAATACCAAACGAATAATAATTGGTTATGCATTTGGTATTAAAATTCAATTTAATAACTGAGTTTGTTACGGCTTAAGTATTGTGCATATTAGTTTTTGGTATTATTCCTCTGGTATTTTACCTCTTATCCAGGACTAGTTCATAACAGAGTATGGTTTTAATAACAGCATTAGGTATCATTTTTTTTTTTTTCGAGAGTTGACCAGTTCAGGGCTGGTAGCGACCATTGCCGCTCAAAATAGTGACTTTAGTGACCAAAGCTGACGAAACAGGGACCAAATAGTGACTTTCAGTTGCAGAAAAAGTGACCAAATAGTGACTTTCAGTTTCAGTTGCAATTTCGATGAGACGAAATTAATAGTTTCTGGGTCGAGGAAAAACATTTTTTTTCGTGTTTTGTGGTGGAAAACAATTTTTAACTCACCACTATCTCATAACGAACTCAAAAACGAAAATCATGCACTTTTGCCCTCTCTTTTTATTCCAAGGAAATTTTATTATATATCAGTCAAAAGCAGGACTACTCAAAACTATGAGTAGTCCTGCGAACAAATCAAATGTTTGCGCCACTGGAAGTGAGCGAAGCATAGTTATCTATCACTCATCAGAAGACCTGGGGTGGCATTGCGCATCTCAATTCAAACGTAATTCTTTCGAGTCGAACATGTTTGGCATTACGGCTTTCGATTCGATCTCGAAAACGACTCATCGTTCGAGTATGCTCGAGGAGGTACAAGAATGATGAGATGTTTTGGCATTATGAAAACTCGATAGCACACTGAAAAACGACTAAAGTTGAATGAAAAACACTCGTCACCTTTATAGTTTCAAATGTTGTTCGAGAGTCATTTCTTGCTGAAAGTTTTTATTCATATTTGTTATTATTTCTCGACTGGAAGAGAATAAATATTTCATTATTGTATCTTGAAGGAAAGAATGTCATTAGTATACCTACTTTTAGAGTTTCCAGACAATATGCAATCTCTAAGTATCCCGAAATCCGCGTAAAAACGACTTCAACTAAAATCGTGTTTTTTTGCAATTTTCTCGTATTTCTTGACGATTTCGATAAACCGCGTGAAAAATCTTTGGGAAAAATCTGCGTAAACACGTGTATATTCCAAAATCTACGTAAAAATAGTTGAGTTAAATAAAAAAAAAACAGATTAATCCACCTATAGTGAGATTTTGACCCTTCCTTAGTTACAAGCAAATATACTCCAGTATTTAAAACGAAATAAAACTACTCAGCCTGCGCGCATGCGCAATGCCACCCCTGTTTTCCTTCCCCGAAAAATTATTTCTAGGCAAAAATCTGCGTGAACGAACATTTTCTACTCGTAAGAATGAGTGAAAATTATGATCACTGGATTAGCTGACCACCCACTTAAGAAAGATGCAGATTTGCTATAGGTTTAAGAAGTTTTTGGAATTGCGAAAGGAACATCAGTACGGATTGTTTTGGTTGAAAACGAAACAAAACTTATGAAAATTCAGTTACAACGAACTGGGATTCAACGCTCGACCCTCTGCTTATAATGCTGGACCGTCGGGCTAACAAATCTAACAAAATCTAAAAAAAATCACGATTGGAATCTTTATGCTATTTCAAATGCATAAATTATCATCACAATATATTTTGAAAAATTCCAAAATATTGATTTGGGGATCCCTTACATATTCAATGTATCGCCTTTCAATTCGATTGCAGTACAATCATAGATGCAAATATCATTATTTCGATTTTTAAATATTTTATTAGTAATAATATTTTTATTTTACCAAAATATCACGCGCTGAGAAGCATAACTTCGTTAATAACTCAACAGTTACAACCGTGATTGTTGCGTGTGGAGCAAGATACAATAATTTCTTATCACATCAAACCATTAAATCATCGGCAAACTACCGCAATTCGCTACACTACAGTGTACTGATACAAAGAAAACATTGACGTAGAGAAATAGATTGATGCAGTTACGCCCCTATGATTCTAAGCACGTGGTTTGTGATAAAACAATTTTCTGTTATAATAAAAAGTGATAAGCATGTTTGTTTTAGGTATGCACTAAATAACAAGCCTTCCATCAACTATTGGTTACCCTGATGCACCAGGAAGAATATCTAAAATTGAAAAGATTAATCTGAACCGCCAATAGTGCCAATAGGGGATACTGGGCACTTAATCCACTTTTCTCATTTTCGATGTATCTCAGCGCATGCAATCTTCAAAATTGGGGGAACTTTATCCCCTTTACATAATATCTATATCCTTTCCCGTCAAAAATTGCATCTCGTTTTATTGTCTCAATCGATTCTTTGGCTTATATGAGAGATCTAACTATTTTAAAAATCGAAAACCAAAGTTGAAAAAATGCGGCACGTGTGACCCGGTCTTAAAAATTCACTTGCTGTCTGTTCAAAATCAGGTGGATGTTAGCCCAATCTTGAAAAACAGCACTTTTTTAATATTTTGTTTTAAATTTAAAAATACTTAGAGGCGTAATAAATATCGGTTCTTTGGGAAAGTTGACTTTAAATAGAATAAAGAATCGATTGGGAAAATTTAAATTTTGACGGAAAGGTCAATTTGCTCCTGGTGAAATTCCAATAAGAGCAGCGAGTAAAATGGCTGGCGACGTTTCAGCGCGATCATTTTCCCCAGACCAACCATTTTATTTCCTCCATGAAGAAAGCATCATCCGACTTAGACATAAAGCTTCATGCAAAAAGAATCAATAGTTTCAAAATAGTTGAAAATAGTGACGTTTTGCGAGAAAAGTTGACTTTAGTTACTTGAGGTCGAAAAAAGAGACTTTTTAGTGACTTGCCCGAAAAATTGACCAAGTCACTAAAAAGTGACCCGCTACCAGGCCTGCCAGTTGTAGTCTTAATAGACTGGTATCTCGACTGGGCTCTCCATTTGATACACAATACTAGCAGACGACTCAAGCTATGTTGCTCACTAGGTCACTGCGGTCTGGGTTCGTATTGTGATCATACCGATACATTTCCCTTCCCGCAGTCTGTCAGTTTAAAAACAAATAATAATAATAATGAAAGCTCATCACGCGCATGAATGTTTTCCGAATAATTAACATGTAAAGTTGATTTAATGTTTTCTTGGAGCCGACATTCAATACCGAATAGTAGTCTATGTTGACAACGGTGGGTACTGATGCCATCTCCAAGTAAAGGCCGTTCTACAGCGATTAACGCAACGGCGCATCTTGACAGTAATTCTGTATTCTCTGTCAAAACGCGTCACCGCGCCCACCACCGCAGCCGAGCCATAACACTTTGATGTAATGTGACGGGATCATACTAGCGGACTTTGTTTCAACATGGAATAATTTAAATGGTATCGTAAATATACAATAAATTAATTTAAGTACTATTGCAATAAATCGACATATTAATCTGAGAGCTTCCATTATTTTGGCGGTTGATCAAGATTATGGCGTCATATCCTTTACAGTACTGTCTGATATCATAAATTTCAGTAGTCAAATGGTCATGTTCTATTCCGCTCTTCAAAATTCAAGTCTTTAAAGTCTGGTCCAAGATTCAGTTATCAATGGTATGGTAATGCTTCATTGCGTCTATTTCCTAGCTAAATGAATGAATTTTACGATTATGAAGCATTGATTTATATGAATAACATCATTAAAAATATGTACTACTCGTTGGATAGTCAATTCTATTATTGTGAGTTGTATAATTAATGTAAAACACTACTTGTCTTCTATATTTTAGATCTGTTATTGTCATTGTGTTGTTGTCGGTTGTCTGTCTGTTATGTTTCAACATAAAGGTCTTTTATAACTTTGTCTTATTAGTGTTTTAGTCATTGTTAGATACAGTATGTATAAAACTACAAAAGAATGGTTGAGTATTGCCTTACAAATCCTATGTCCTTCTTCTATCTATCAATATCTGATTTCTCCTTTTATCAATCTCTTTTTCTCTTTTATAATCTCAACCTCCACTTTTTTCTTCTGTCTCACTTCTATCTCAGATTTTCAATTTAATATTTTTCTATCCAATAGTGCAGTAAACTTCTACCTTGGCTGCTCTAAACCATTTCTGAAACAAAAATTTAAAAAAAATAAAATTCTGTTTAATTACTGAATCTAAAATGTTCAATATTATTATTTCATTTTGTGATCAATCTATTTTTTTAATCCTACGTTTTTCTTGGCTGATTTCTGGTTTGCTATGACATTACTATTTTGAATTTTTCAACCTGATGTAAATCCTGATAAGTCTAAATA
This sequence comes from Armigeres subalbatus, assembly GCF_024139115.2. Lineage (NCBI taxonomy): Eukaryota > Metazoa > Arthropoda > Insecta > Diptera > Culicidae > Armigeres > Armigeres subalbatus. The sequence goes on along the minus strand of NC_085140.1, from coordinate 241,568,265 downwards.
GTTCTCCACTCCCAATTGAAAACATTCTGAAAATTGAATGTCTCTAAAATACAAAGTAGACTTCTCAATTTCAATCTATATTACAACCTATCCTATCCTACCTATGGCCACGCGTTGATAAATTTCCCGACCCCTTGGAGAGTGCTAATGAGCCCTAGCGGATCCTCCATGTAAAGAGCTATACCTGATAAATATGCCGGGACATACGATCAGGAACTCAGTCTGCAAAGCAGCCGATCCACTGTGAATCGTTAGAGGCGCACTGAAGTGCTCCAAATGTGATATGATACACAGATGAATATTATCTTCAGTACCGTCAACCCCCGTGACCTTGGCTAGGGAATAACAGCATTAGGTATCATTGAGCCAATTTCTCCTGCTCGGGTAGCAATTTGTTTATTTTCAAAATTTCTGGAAATAAAACTAATTATTAAATAGGGTAACTGGCGGTAATGTTGGCCCTGGATGTAACATTGGCTCATCACGCAAATTTATCAATATTTCAGCGATTTGTAGGGAGATATTAATCACTGCCTCTTGTTTCGTTGACTTATGCAGGCTGGCTGCGCTAGAGTTTTTCTTTTGCCCAATAAATGAGTTTTCTGAATGAACATACCTGCTTTCGCACATCAGATGAATAGATAACAACCACACTATGTCAGCTATCATTTTTATTTCACAATTTCCATTAGTACAGTGACATAATTAACTAAAACTTTTTTGGACAATACTGGGGGCACCCGTAGCCAAATGGTGGCATGCGCTTTCGATTTGCAGCACTACGTTAGTACAGGTGAATTTCTAAAATCAAAACATTCTCACCAATAACCAGTACCGTGACCTGCCCTAATTCCGCGCATTGCACATTGCCTAATACCGTGGATTTTATCCAAATTGGTGAATATAGAGGTACTGTCTGTCATACACATCACATTATTTGGTGAAATACACAAATATATATATATCAGCAAATGTTAGCAAATTATTATTGTGGGTATTTGTGATGTAAATTAGGCGCTAAAAAATAAATGTGAAAATGTATGGCTCGACCAGCCAAAATTTGCATCCACTTAGCGAAACGCCTAAAATTATAGTTTTATTTCCAAGTCTTGTAACTTGATTTTTAAATGATATTTACTTCCAATATCTCATTGAGCCTAGTTTTACAGCTATAAAAAATGAGCTGGGTACTGAAATGATATTTGAATTTCTTGTTTTTGCATTTTTATTGATCAAAACAATTGTCGCGGTATTAGGCCTTCTTCGCCAGTAGTGCCTAATACCGTGACTAAACCATACCGTGAAGTTGATACTCAGAAAAATAAAACGTAACGATCACATTGAATACATAGCCAACAGGACAATATCGTATAGGTATTGAAACATTCATATTAAATATCTACGACATTTTATGCGTAGGATTACTAGGGAAGCATCATTCAGATGAATTATATATTGCAATATGTATTATTCCAATACTTCCTCAAAGAGAAACTTCTGTTGGAAGACTTGAAGATGGTATACATCTAATGAACATACAAATCGTCTTTATTGTGTCGTTCAGCACATACGAATACAATATCATTTATGCGATATTTACCACAGACTATAGACGTAAATATTTTTCCTGTGCAGTTTCCTTTAGAAATGAAGGTAGAGTATTTTTCATCTGAATACAAATCCTCCCATTGTCTTCAAATCTACTTAGACACTCGATTGGATATCATCTATCTAAAACCTAAATAAATGTGAAGTAAATTATTTGAAAAATTAATAAACGCTTTTAAACCGTCAATATTGAGAAATTGCTAACTTCCCAAGGAAATGATTCTTTTCCCAGTAGGTATCTGTGTAAAATAGTAAATGTTTATGACGTTTTTTAGTATGTATGACAATTTAATTGAAATTTGTATATGATTCAATTATTTACATATTTTATTGTAAATGTTTTTTTTTTTCGTGAGTTGACCAGTTGTAGTCTTAATAGACTGGTATCTCGGCTGGGCTCTCCATGTGATACACAATACTAGCAGACGACTCAAGCTATGTTGCTCACTAGGTCACTGCGGCCTGGGTTTGTATTGTGATCATACCGATACATTATTCTTTCTATCTACAGTCTGTCAATTATAAACCGAACAAATAATGGAAGCTCAACATGTACATTAGAGTGATTCAAATTTTGACTTTTTTGCTCCTCTATGCTTAAACGATGGCATTTGCCATTTTAATAATCGTCCTAAATTTTTAGCTAATTTGGATGTAATTTCACTGAACACAAGAAGTTTGAAGCTTGTATGAAAATTACTATGAAAACAGTAACTTTTGTGAAAAACCGTTCCCCATCATTGCCCATTAAGTTCTAAAAATGTATGAATACGTTAGCAACATAGAAAATTTAACAAGGGAAAATATCGTCGTTGTTGCTAAACGATTTGATGCTGGCAACAAAAGTTATTAGGGAAATACTGAATTGTGAGAAATTCAATTTAACACGTAAAAGAATAACATCAATATCAATAATGAGCATTTCTGTTTTCTTTATAATTTTGCTCACAAAATTCAGATTGCTTCGCAACAACAACTGACTTTCAGCTTAGGATCTATTCTGAGCGATTCCAAGCAACAGCATCAAAATTTAAGAAAATTTTTAATTCATGATTTTCTATTGAGTTGAAACTTTGCACAGTTTTTCAATTTCATCTAAATCGTCATTTTTCGATATCAAATCTTCATATTGAGTCACGACTAACTTTTCAAAAGGGTGTATGTGAAAATGGTTCAAAAATATTTAAAAAGCTGCACAGCAAAAACGGAATGTTCGATTGTTATGATTTTTTCAGCAAAGTTAGACAACTAAATGGTGATTCTTAAGAAAATGTGCACAGTAAAAAAAAATTTTTTGCCTTTTAAAATATCATTTTGTCACAAAAACTCAAATATCTCAAAACCCTATCTTTTTCGAACGTAATTTTTTAGGAAAACGGTCCATTATATTAGCTATCTACCATAAAAATTTGGTGATGGTAAACTAATAAACAAAAAAGTTATGACATTTCAAACATTTCACAATTTTCACATATAGTAAACAAAAAAATTTCCGTGTATTTTTTTTCAAGAATCGCAGTTTGATGCTGATTTTATTGTTAAGGGCCTTGCGTGAGTTAAACAAGTTGTTTGTATGATATTCCATATTTATGTATTCATCGATATTATGTATATTATATGTATAAATATTATATGTATAAATAAATAAAATGAATTAATATTATCCTAAGTATTAAATTAAATGTGGCAGTTACACAATGTTGTTATAGAAACTCTAAGAGTTTTGGGTTTGAATTTTGGTATGGGTTATGATATCATGAAAACAGTTTATTAATACTTATTTTTTATTTATTTTTATTCAAATTTTTAAAATATCGAACACTTTTGAATTATTATCAGCACAGTTTGAGTATAGTTTTGCTTTAATTTTATTTTCCGACAATGGAATGAAACAGTGAAATTTTTGGGTTCCTTGGATCGTTTTCGCGTTATTAAATTGCTCGCTGAGCTCTGAAGCCTTTATTTCGTACTCTTCAGTAGTAGTAAAACAAAATGATAATTTGGTTAAATCTTTTCTTTTCTACGATTTGCCCAATCAAAAGTTCTTTCGCAGTTTTAATTGGATGCTCACGTTCTTTGGCTAAACTTGCTCTTGTGGCCATGCGCTTTATTGTTCCTCCAATAGCATCACAAGGACCTTTGCCATGTGATGTAGCAAAAAATGCCATTCTGCATCAATTCCGTACATTGATTTAAATTGACATAGGCTCGAAAAATTCTTACGGTTTTTGTACTGCGACGCTGCTCCATCAGACATGAAATATATCTTTTTGACTTCTTCATGCTTATCAACGCGTAAAAAGTTAATCATTTTTTCAATGAACAAGTTTACGGATACTGAATCGTGTCTTAAATCTTCGGAAATTATAATAAAACTTAAGTGTTCAATTTGCGTACTTCCATTAAAATAAATAACGAATGGATGAATTGTAGCTTGTTGTACGTTCCAGTGATGGGACTGCACTTCATCTTGCAATACAAAGCTGTAATTTTCAGAAACATCACAACTGACTAAAATTCACCATTTTGTAAATGTATTTTTCGTATTTTTTAAAAAGCTGGATTGTTCTGTTTTAATGAAATCGTGAGCGATTAAACTTTCTAATTTCAAGCAAAAATATGACACAAACTCATCTACAGGTTTTACAATAGTTTCTATGTCACACCTATCCGTGGTCACCCATTGCTCAAATGATAACTGATCAATATATTTTTCTTCAAACTCAGCGAATAAAGTATTTTCCAATGATGAAAAATCTGGACAATCCGAACAAGATCGTAGATAGCAATTTGATGTTGTATTTTCACACAAAAGACTACCAGTTAACATTTTAATATCCTTTGTTAAATTGATTCTTTTCAAACTATGTAAAATAAGATTAATATTCTCATGGGTTGTGCACACACACACATTATGTGTTCCTGAATTGGAAAGAAGCTTACATTGCCTTGGCCGAAGGCTTGCAAATGAGGAAAAACCTATTTTAATATTATCGTGAATTTCCTTGAAGCGTGTGTACGCTTCTTTCAAAGTCGTCATCATTAATCGTTTTTGGATTGCTTGACGCTTTCCATCTTTTTTTACTGATACATAATCTTTTTGACCAGGCATAGCTCGACTTACTGCATCATCTTCAAAATATTGAACTACTATTTCTTTTGTCTCATCTGTTAATGCAGTACTAGACCTAGTATTTTTGGTTGAAAGACAGTTATTCTTCAATTGTTTTGCCTCTTTTACTGTATTTCTATTGGTTTTGAACTCATCAATGGCATCCTGAATAGACCACGAACTTGGCAGCATCGACAAAATCAATAATTTTTCTTTCCTTGTCGTGGCTGCATTCGAGAACCTTTCCTTCATATTTATAATTACCTCATCGTAGTCTGTATTTTCCACATCATCAGGTCCTAATTTGAAGAGGTTTCTTCGTACAGCTTCGTTTATTTCACGGTATTTTTTCTCCGGGTAATAAACGTAGTCCATCTTACTCCATTTAATCGGAGTCACTTTTATCCCAGCTATGCCCTCGTTAAAGCGTTCAATGTTGACCCTTTGGATACACTCTTCTTCCGATTGATTTGTTGAAACAGATTTCGCTGATGGTACGGTGGCAAGGCTCTCAGCACTTAATACTTCTGGTAATTCCTCAGTTGCTGTCGATACATCTGGCAATTCCTCAGTTGCTGTCGTTTTCGAACTTCCTGCGCTCTGCTCAACCGATGATATACAGATTGCTCTTTTGTCAACGTTTAGACGGCAGGACGTGCAAATGCGTAAATTTGTATTCAATGTGGACATTGGAGCATAACCAGTCGCTTTCAGTTTATCTATGGTGCTTTCGGTGAGATTTCGTAACTCTTTTGAACACCTTTTCCATCAAACGGCCTACAACAGTTGAGAAAGCGGCTACTCATGTTGTTCGTAATATTTCAATAAACAAAATCACTTTTAAGTTTTTACTGACTAGTTTGGTGTCATTTGCTTGACCGAAGAAAAAATTACTATAAGATCTTTAACAACCTTAGTGGTAGTATTTTTTGCTTTTTCGTGAGCATTGTCATGGTATGTACCTCTCATGCATTTGTTGTGGTTGAAGATACCCGTTTCCTCCCGATCATAAAGTCTATTCTCTAAGAGGTATATTTTTTGCAGGTAAACTATAGACGTACACGTGTATATAAATCTTTGATTTTGCAGCTTTTGTCTTAAAAATAACATTTCTGATATGTTTCTATCAACGTTATTATCAACAGGTTTCAACACTATTAAAAGAATTTTTCGCCAGTCACGTGCAATGAAAATTATGACACTATCAATACTTTTGATCACAACACTGGATCGTGTCTAAGTTTCACGTCCCTTAACAATAAAATCTGCATCAAACTGCAATTCTCGAAATAACTTACACAGAAAAAAAAATTTTTTTACTAAATGTGAAAATTGTGAAATGTTTGAAATGTCATAACTTTGTTTATTAGTTTACCATCACCAAATTTTTATGGTAGATAGCTAATATAATGGACCGTTTTCCCTAAAAAATTACGTTCGAAAAAGATAGGGTTTTGAGATATTTGAGTTTTGTGACAAAAATGATATTTCTAAAGGCAAAAAAATTTTTTTACTGTGCACATTTTCTTAAGAATCACCATTTAGTTGTCTAACTTTGCTGAAAAAATCATAACAATCGAACATTCCGTTTTTGCTGTGCAGCTTTTAAATATTTTTGAACCATTTTCACATACACCCTTTTGAAAAGTTAGTCGTGACTCAATATGAAGATTTGATATCGAAAAATGACGATTTAGATGAAATTGAAAAACTGTGCAGAGTTTCAAATATTTTCGAAATGGTCGCTCAGGATCGACTGACATGCCCCCGTGGAATGCCTCTTCTATGATGGCGATGCGTTAAATATATTTAAATAGATTCTGGGCTGCTTCACGAAACGATCCTTTACATAAGTGGCAATTCTCATAGTAATTTTCATATAACCTTCAAACGGCACGTGCAAAACCCACCTAGAACCAATTCAGCTAAAAATTCTGGAGGACTATTAAAATAGCAAAAACAATCGTTTAAGGATAGGGGAGCGAAAAAGTCAAAATTTTAATCACTCTAATGTACATAGATGTTTTCTGAATAAGTAGTTAACATGTAAATTTAATTATTAGTTACTTGGAGCCGACATTCAATACCTAATAGTAGTCTATGTTGACAACGGGTGGTACTGTTGCCATTTCCAAGTAACAATTTCGAATAAAGATGTAATGATATCATTCTGGTAGGGTAGTTTCAAAATAGATTAATTTAAGTACTATTGTAATAAGTGGACAAATTGGAGAGCTTCCCTTATTTTAACACGGTTGAGTATCGGATGTTTGTCAATACGTCGTCGAGTTAATTGTATCCTATCAGTCACAGTAATGTCATATGTTAAAGTTTCAGTAGTCTAATAGTGATCATTATACAAAATTTCTGTCCAGTTGTTCCGTAATTGCTTTTTTTGGTCAAGTTCTATTCCCTTTTCTAATATTCAAACCTTTATTATTTATTAAAATAATGAGGTCAAAAATTCAGTTATTCAGATTCAGGGTATACAATATTCAATATAATAGTGGATGAACGCATCATATGGTCTATCCTCATTTCCGTGAGTGGTCAAGTTATTAGTCTTGTAGAATAATAGTGGTACTAGTTATTCTCTATCTTGTGAGTGCAATGGTCTCAATTAACTATTCTAAACAGAACTCTGTCTCTTGTCTTTCTGTCCACCGATGGTCATGTATTTATTTTCGTTTTTATTATTTATTTGATATCTTTAAATTTCAGCCATTTATTTTACTATCGGTCATTTATTTTATTATAAGGTAAAGGTCAGCGAATTTGTCTTAATACGAGAAACACTGAGTCATGTCCCCTACATATCCGCTAATTTTTCTAACTAACCTAATAGAAGGAAGAGAGAAACAGTTTGTTTGCGTTGATCCATGCAGCTAGAGAGACTAAAATAAAAAGATTATCGAGAAGATATAATAGATACATTCACTATCTCCAATGCCAAATTAGTAAATCTACAAATTCTACTTTTCACTACTAAAATTCTACTTAAGCTATACGGGTACAAAATGAATTATTGTTAGCTACTACTATTGATTAATTTGGAGGCATGGTACCTCAAGTGTTTGGTATAACTGTTGACCTTATTTAAGTAAGATGTGATAAAAGTTTCTCTACGGAGCTTATTTTCAAACCATTACCATTAAAATAACGATATTCTTGTGAAGGAGATATAAAAATGGAAAAATATCTTAATTTTTAAATTTAGTGTTGAACTTTACCTTCGTTTGAAAAAAGCACTCTATTAAACAACAAAATAAAAATAAAATAAAAATCTTTTTAAGACACTTGAAATATCAACGTCAAGCCCCTTATCCATGGACAGGGGATTCAATTATTTACATATTTTATTGTAAATGTGCTCTTAAACTCATCATTTGAACTTGTTTGATAGGGCACGGTATTAGGCAATTTTCTGCGCGGTATTTGGAATCTTCTTCGGAATGTACGCGGTATTAGGCATATTCATAAGTCAAATGTCGAATACTATTATCTTCATTTTTTATGAGTTGAAGTACAAAACATATTTTTCCCTTCAAATGTATTTAATATTGATTAAAGCGACATAGTTTTCAAGGGTGATTGTTACAAATTGAATTTTATATAGCGAATTTATTGTGGACACGTCCTTAACCCCACGGTAATAGGGCATGTCACGGTACTGGAAAAAATAACCGAAAGCTGCAGATACAATATCCGATGCTTGCGATTAGGTTGCTGAGAATTTTTGTAAAAACAGGTTAATCCACTCAGCGGTTAAGTTTCATTCACAAATTACATAACGCAAAACTCAACCCACACCAAGCCTCTAGCAATGCTTCATGTATGGTAAAACGTCATGTAGTTTGTGAATGGGCCCTCATGATGCTTTTCTCGAATCACGATACATATAATCGCTTTCATTCGCAGAACATACCAAAAATAATTGCCTACCTTACGGCTTCCAAACACGATTCAAGCATCAACCTGGTTCGTGGTTCGATACACCATTTTCTACATAATTTCACAAATAAATTATTCAATTAGTGTATGAATATTAGGGCTTCCATTTTTCCCGGGAATCAACTTCCCGGGAAACGGGAAACGAAATAATAATTAAATAAAATAAAAAATAAAAAAAATTCTCGAAACTAATTCAAAATCGTAGTTTAAATTTTGTCGTAAAATATGATTTTGAAAATATACATTCGACATCAGGGATGCTTACTATTTTGTCCTCAAATGATGAAAGAGTTGTTGAAAGCCTGAGAAAGTTTTTGTTCAGTTCGAAAAGCGTTAACTCCTTCTACAAAACGTTCGCCAAGTATTAGCATCTGCTCTGGCTCGAATGCAAGATCTGCAGTGTCTTGATGAGCTCCGCTATGTGCTTCTTTTCCATAATTTTTTTTTTTTAACTTTTTCTGGTTGTATCCGCATTTTTTTCAGTTTTTGGACAACGACGGCTTCGAGAGACTTATACTCGACGACTTTTTTTGTGCATATAATCTTCAGGTCAACTTTGAAGGATAAACCATTTTTATTCATGTACGTCCACTTGAACACATTTTGTATTTGAAGCATATGAATGAAATATTTGAAATGACAATTCTTCCATTCGAAATAAAAAAGAGTTTTCAGGCGAGTGCTTGATTGTCGTACTTTAAATTTTTTTTTTCAGTCTAACTATGCTTGAAATGCCGAACAGCACCTAAAAATGAAATGTTTCAGAAATATCTCAAAATACAAACGAGTCTTCGGAATACGAGTCTGTTCGGGAATTGAATCCAAAAGGACTGAAGGTCTTAAAAAATCCTTTGACAATAATTGGATTAACCTGCCAAAGCAGTCACTGCTATTGCCTGAATATCTGCGAACATTGGAAGCTCTGCTGTTTCACCACAGACACTCAATTTTTAATTCGACTTCACAACGCTTACCGAGGTTTGAACCTACTGAATAAACGAACGATGGATACAAACTGGTTCTTTGTTTCGCCTCTCTTCAACACGTGTAGGAATGCACCGTATGATTCTGTAGCATTTTCAGTTATAACTTAAATTCTTAAACTTCAAAAGTGAAATAAATAGTAAGATGATGCTTGTAAAAAAATGAAATTGATACCCCAAAATCCGTTATCATCAAATTTAAAAAATAAGACAATTATTACAAAATATTTTAGTATGTTCATTTCCAGGAAATTCGGGAAATTGATACATAAATCCCGGGAATCGGGAATCCCGGGAAATATGATTTCAGGAAATCGTTTCCGGGAATGGAAGCCCTAATGAATATTAAGTTTTATCATCTTTCGCACGAATCCTACAAACATTTTCTCATTCAATAATGGAAAGATACAATGGATCGTATGTTTCATTAGATAAACTTTCAACGTCATTTCATGTGAATAATTTCAAATAAGTCAAATTACTTGACAAATACCTTCATCATAATTTAGATCTATTTTTTTCTTATTGGCATTACATCCCCACACTGGGACAGAGCCGCCTCGTAGCTTAGTGTTCATCAAGCACTTCCACAGTTATTAACTTCAAGGTTTCAAAGCCAGGTTATCATTTTTGCATTCGTATATCATAAAGCTAACACGATGCTACTTTTATGCCCAGGGAAGTCGAGACAATTTCCAATACGAAGACCGGCACCGGGAATCGGTCTGCTTTGTAGCCGCGCGTCATACCGCACGGCTAAGGAGGGCCCACAATTTAGATCTATAATTGATTGCAAAAAGTATTTGATCTGTAAAATGATACCGAAAAAGTATTCTTTCAACTCGGAAAGTTGAAACACGTGAGAGTTTTGAGAGGATTCACGACAGCTGATCGATATAGAGAGGAGTGAAATCAAACGCACGTACCAATCATGAAACAATGCAGGCAGAGTTAAAAACAAGCATCCAATAATTGTATTTATGAATAATTGTGTAATAATATCAGGTTAGTTGGCATAGTTATAACTGTTTATGCATAGTACAAAGCTAGGAATTGCCTAGAATATGTTTTACAATTGGCTTTCTTCAGCGATGCGTTATGCATCATCCCCACCTAAAGCATTGTTTACCTTTTGGAAAAAACGAACAGTGGGTAATGTCTGTGACATAACCGCCAAGTGGACGTAGGACTTGACTTGACCATGCCTTTAAGATACGTAATATGTCCAAATTTCTCACATCAACTATTTTGGATAAATAATCGGCGTTGCATACCATTCCTTGGCAAAATCTTCTCATGAAACCGACACAGAAATCAAATCTACCTCGAACAAAAATCATCAAAAAAAAAATTCAGGAAGTATCTGTCCGGTCACGAAATATTAGCCTCGACAGTGGCAACCTTCCCACTGAAGGACTGCCTGAAATAAACCACAAGTTGGCTCAGCAGGGGATGTAGACTGTATCTCAGCCCTTCCACTGAAGGGCCTTCTAATCCGTGCGATAGCGACTGAAGAAGAACATTATTTTTAACTCTTAGAGCCTTGAAAAAGGCTGTTTGCTTCGGCTAAGTGCAAAAAGTAAGAAAACGATCTTTTCGAATAACCGCGAATTCTTGTGATGGTATAAAAAAGACTGAATGCTCTGCGAGCGAATGCACTTTTCTTTTATACTACTTAATTTTGAATCCTCTCTGCTTCCCAATTGGTGGGCCAATCAGCTGGTGTCTTGTATCCCGCTTCTTTGTCAGCCAAAGCGTCATCATCATCAACGCGTTCGAGAAGGGCTTCTTCTTTTTTTACGCTTGTTGCTCGCTGCTGGCGTCTATTTCTTAACGGGACTTTTCGCTTGATACAGGCCAATAAGCCGGGCATGCGAGCTTAGAGTTGCAGTTCAGGTGGGAAGTAGGGTGTTCTTTTCTGAGACAACATTGTTAGTAGTAGAAGGAAGGAAACACCCGGACATGGGATTTCGGGTGATAAGATTTAGAATTCATAACATGGGACGATCATTCAGTCACGTTCGCTTTGTGTGCGGTCAGTAACAAACAATGTTTTTCTACATATTTTTTTTATCAATGCCAATATTGCATTGATCAATGCATTGATATTTAACGTGTATTTGCTTAGAATTTAGTTTTAAGTCGCGCGGAAATGGCGTGGATTTGATTTTAGTCGGCGCGGATTTGGCGCGGAAAATATTTCAGGATCTCCGTAACAACCCTGCAATTTCTAACCCGAAGGGAATTGAAAGCTTTGATATTGATCTCTATTATTGGCTCTCTGACTGAAGAACCGTTTATTTTTTGGACATACATGCTGCATCATGTGGCTTTTCTTCAGCCTGTCTCGGCTCATCACCGATGCCGGCCGGTCTCGGCTCGACTCTGCTGCTGATGCCAGTATCTGCTCAGTATTGCTGCTTTGTCGGGTAGGGTGGACTGCTGCTGTACTGGCTAGGTTTCGGCTGATGATGGTGGCTTCGATGACTTCATTCCCTGCTAAAAGGTGTGAGTGCTGTTCAATCGATGATGCGGTTGCTTCGCTTGTCCCGGTCAGAATGAAAGGAAAAAATCGCGTTGCGCTATTTTATGGCTTCTCGGCAGACCCAGCGGCTGCTCATTCGCTGGTGTCTGCACCAATCAGAACGTGGTAATGGAATGATGCAATAATTATGCGGTACCCATATTTATAGGTTCCCTTGATCTCAATGTTTTTCATTGAAAACAGTTTCATGCCTATTGAAACAAGTTTTTCGGGTCTTATCAAGCATGGACACGAAAGGCATACTTGAAATCTGTCGATTGAGGGGCTTACCGCAGAAATTCGTCCACTGAGACGAACGCTATTAACGTTTAAAATCTTTCAACACAGCGTAACGCGGTCGATTGGAATATTTTGAAGTGACACCCGGTATAGTAAAGAGAGACGTAAGTCCTACGTCAAAAAATTCTTTGAGAAAATCGCGAAAGCGAGGGCAACACAACTGCCATGGTTTCAACTAGCAGTAAATCTTAAAATTATGCGGCAGCCAATAATTAACGTATGCAATTTGTTTGAAGGCACAACATGAGGGCTACAACATGTAGCCTTTTCGCAATTGCAGTTTTTAATACAGTTTTTATTTTTCTAAACTTCTAAACTTGCAAATATGCTAAATATTTGGGAAATAAATGATTTATATAATAGTATTTTCGTTAGCATGTCCTTGGTAAGCTTGCTATTGGAGGAATCTAAAACGCACTCTCACAACCAGTGTGGTAGTATTTTACATGCAACCAATTAGAATTCACGCTCGATAAGATGATTTGATTTTCTCTATTTGTTTGCATGTGGACTTTATTCAACGTAAGCAAAATGACTGGTACTATAAACAGCAACCCATCTTTACCTTTCGTATGTTCGAAATCAACAATCACTCGCCCCAAGTGGGCTGAAAAATTATCCACCTGATAGGGACAAGGATACCGATATTTTGTCCATTTCTCTCGAGATTTTCGCTGGTTTAAATGAGAGGAACTTCTGGAGGAATTCCCGAAGGAATTCCCAAAGGAACTTCCGGAGGATTTCCCGAAGGAACTTCCGGAGGAATTCCCGAAGAAACTTCCGGAGGAATTCTCCAGAGAAACTTCCGGAGGAATTCCCCAGAGAAACTTCCGGAGAAATTCCCACAGGAACTTCCGAAGGAATTCCTGGAGGAACTTCCGCAGGAATTCCTGGAGGAACTTCCGAAGGAATTCTTGGAAGAACTTCCGAATGAATTCCTGGAGGAACTTCCGAAGGAATTCCTGGAAGAACATTCCGAAGGAATTCCTGGAAGGACTTCCGAATGAATTACTGGAGGAACTTCCGGAAGAATTTCTGGATAAACTTCAAAAGAAAATTCTGGAGGAACTTCCGAAAGAATTCCTGGAGGAACTTCCTAAGGAATTCCTGGAGGAACTTCCTTAGGAATTCCAGGAGGAACTTTCGAAGGAATTCCTGGAGGAACTTCCGAAGAAATTTGTCGTATTTGTCTTATTTGCTTTATTTGTCTTATTTGTTTAATTTGGCTTCTTTGTTTGATTTGTCTTATTTATTTTCTCTTTTTTTTCATCTCATTCCTATATTTGATTTCAATTTATATATTTGGTATCCTCGTGTTCACAAATAGGAATACGCTTTTTTCTAGTGTCACGCTAGATACAAAGTTGACGGACTTTCTATCGCTCTCTTCGCTCCTTTCCTGCCGTGCGCCACAAGAAAATATGCTGTTGGCTGCTCTCCCGAAATGGTAACTTTTGTAAGGAATTTAAAAAACTTGGTTGAAGTAAAAAGAGCTTCCTGCAAAATTTATTGCGCTGACATATATTTTTTATTACATCAAAATGATCGTTGGAAAAATTCAAAACTTTTGTCAGTTGGGTTTTGCGAAATTCGATTCCTTTGTTCCTCAAATCATCGGAGAGAAGTACTGAGAAGCGAAAATTTCAGTTGTACTTTCAACTTTTAATTCAAATTTGGGAAATAGTAGGTTCATGAAATTTTGTAGAAAGATTCCTTGATAAATTTCAAAGAGATTGTCAGTTGGGATAAGCGAAATTCGTTCCCAGTTCCGAGTTATAGACATTTTAGCACGAAAATAGGGCTCTACGGGCTATAGGGCTATAGAGAGCTTGCCTCAGACCTTAAACCAACATCCATATGACTATTGAAAGATTATTCAAATACTATGTGTTTGGATCTCGACGGGTTGCCTATTTTGCAAACGCCCAAATAAATGACATGTTGAATTAATCCTAAAATAAATTGAGGGAAATCGCGATTTTCGCGAGAGTGTAATTATTATTGCGCGATTTTCGCGACAATATTTGACGGAACCGCGATTTTCGCGACTGGAAGGGTAAATCGCGAAATCCGCGACTGTTGTAACAGCCCTGAACGTTCGAAATCTTCCCTTCCAGCGTAACGCTCTTGATTTCCAAAAATTTCATTGACACCAGTATAGTAAAGAAAGACGTAAGTCCTACGTCAAAACACTGAACTATGCTTAAAAAATCCTATACTTTTTATACCTACCGTAGCTTTCCAAAGTCGCGAAGATTTACACAAGCTGGGGGTCGCGACCTATGTACTATGTTTTATACATTTTGAGTAGTTATTACCGAAAGTTGAATTTTGAAAACTATTTCCAGAGATATTATTTTCAAATGACAGTTAATTAAGACATTACAAGAAAAAAATAGGTCATAGCTTTGGTCATAAATGTTAATCGATAGTTAATTGTCCCGATTAGTTTAATGATTTCTCGCATTTTTCCCGGTCAGGTCCAATTCCCGTTTTTTTCCCGCTTTTCCCGACTGGATGGACACCCTGGTGAGTTTTTTCGCCGGGTTATGCGCACACGCATACTCATATAGAGCTGAGTCGATCGGTATATAACACCGGGTCTCCGGGCCTCCTATGAAAAGTTCGTTTTTGGAGCGACCATGCCTTTACGTATAGTACTTTCTATACGAGAAAGCCAATAATCAAAAACTGCGATTTTGGCTAGAGCGCTAATTATAAATCCGCGATTTTTGCTACAATATTTGAAGGATCCGCGATATTCGCGAAATCCGCGACTGTTGTAACAGCTCTGCAACTATTTTCGTCTGCCTGTTTGTATGGACATTGGATGCGTCATAATCAATGAATGTTTGTCGCTGAATAATGCAAAAAAAAGAGAATAGCGAAAAGTATTTATCCTCATCTGCAGAGGATAAAGACAATGTGGCGTTCCATTTATTTTATTTGCAACAAACATGGAGAGGTAATTGTTGTAAACTTTTCAAACTGCGATAACTTGAAGTAAAACACAAATCATGTTAGGGTTCTTTCTAAAATTACGTAACGCTAAATTTGGTGATTTTGGACCCCCACCCTCCCACTCGTAACACATTTTGTATTTTTAGAGGATTTTCCTGATGAAATTTTAGTTGAGATTTTCTAATATTTTCCTTGTTGGACTCTTGAAGGACTAGGAAGCAACTCCTAGAGAATTTCCAGGATCAATTTCTGGAATATTTATAGGAGGACTACAATATCTTGTTGCTCAGAAAAAGGAATTCTATCGAATAAATAAAATATATCCACATATTTTTCAAAATTAAAAAACCCAATGAATCACATACAGTGGTTGGTTCTCTACCCGCCACTGCCGTATCCAGGCGATAACGTATGTATATGTAAAAATAGCCAACATGAGTTAACCACCTGAAGTTTGTATGGCGAAAGACATCTAACGCAGGTTTTCAACTTTTCACGAAAATCTATTTGGTACTAGGTGTCTGCTACTTCTTCTTCTTCTTATTGGCATTACATCCCCACACTGGGACAGAGCCGGCTCACAGTGTTCATTAAGCACTTCCACAGTTAACTGCAAGGTTTCTAAGCCAGGTTACCATTTTTGCATTCATATATCATGAGGCTAGCACGAATACTCTCCAAAATGTCACGTGTCATTTGACATAATGTCATTTGAATTACATTTTGCCTCCCACGCCCCAGATTACATTTACAGTAATGCCTTGTTAAACAAAGTTGTAGACACATTTAAGCGCTATAAGTTCGTCATACATCATGAATATTGGTAGCTATCGCCTGGTAAAAGTTCTGGGAAAATTATACAAACGAATGCAAATGACATTTTACAACACTGAGCACGATGATACTTTTATGCCCAATGAAGTCGAGACAATTTCCAATCCGAAAATTGTCTAGACCGGCACCGGGAATCGAACCCAGCCACCCTCAGCATGATCTTGCTTGCTTTGTTATTATAGTACACGAGAGAGGCACCATCTCCGCTAGATAGACTATTCTGTTTTTGAAACTCGGGACTCCAGCCAGGGATCCAGCCACCAAGGATTCAGCATCTTAGAATCGGAAAAAGATCCCTTTGTAGCAAAGCAAATAGATAATAGAACTGGCGTCTACACCCGCAAGTAGGAATAAATCGACAATCGTGAAGTTTTAATATGAAGGACTAAGAAAATGTTTGTGGAGCTCCATAGAATGCGACTAGATTCACATATTTAAGAAAAAAATATCATGTCGATCCCATTTTTTTTTAATTCAGTTGTGGAGGGCAATTCCGATCAAACAAACTCCACAACGTTTCATGTGCTCTATTTTAAAGGGAACATTTCACTCTGTCGATCGTAGGCAAGTGTGAAAGAGAAAAAAATGACAATCGATACGCTTACGGATTAGTTAGCTGGTGTTCGGACCAACCCTGGTAACAATGCAACATCGATTCAGCAACACTATAGGCCAGGTCTGGTAGCAGTGGAAAAATAGCAAACTGAAAATTCGCATCGTTCTAGGAAATTCCACTAAACACTGTCCACACAGAATCATTTTTCAGGCACCTCAGGGAAATGGCACAACGACAGCAAAAGAGCCATGTGCTTGTGGGGCGGGACGGGACACGAACGGAATGAGGTGGTCGCCTGAAATCGAACCTGCTCTCTGTCACTGCCACCCTGCCATTATTCTGTTCGAATCTCGAGCACTAATTCCGTGTTTCGTCACTTTTGTGTCGTCGACTGCTGCTGGTGCTTCCACCTCCTCCACCCTTGTATTCGGCACTATTCTTTACGATCGAATTCCCGTGTCTGGCTGTGGTGCCCTTTTTCTTCGTTTCCACTTTTGTCAGAAATTGCACGGGCAAAAAAACTTTCTCGCGGAAGACTTCTCGAGTGAGCGACTCTTCTGATGGCTTTTACTTTGGACGACAGGCACTCTTGAATGATGGTTGTGCGAAATGTACACACACTGAGATCCCGACACGAACACAGAAGCACTCACACTCATAGAAACGCCTCCGCGCACCCAGTTGCACAGTGGGATGAATTAGTTGGGTTCGATATTTTTTGGGGATGTCGAACAAGGATATTATTTTCTTTGTGCTTCTTTAGAACAGTCTGATAATAGATGTTTTCTTTCGAATTACAGTGCTAGTAGCGAATAACAATGACTAAACTATATAGTAAACATTAAAGTTAAAAAGCAAGAATAAATAAATAATGGAACTTCTCCACGTTTACGTTACCAGTAGAACGGTTATTATAGCAAAAAAAGAAATTACGGTTTTACAACGCTCTGCAAGACAGTGATTTACTCTCCAGATATGCTGTAAAACTATAATAAATATAACAATGTTTATAGTTGACTAAACATAATTACGAGAATCTTTAACAGTTAATGTTTAGTTGAGGTCAAAAAACCAACCATGTTGAACTGAGGGATTCTTATTCTTATGCCAAAATGACAGGGTAAGTGAATTGAACAATCCAATTGACTTGCCAAAAGTTAAACATGTTTAACTATCTTTTCATTCAAGTGAATTGAACAAAGATGTTTAGACGTTCAAATCAGGCGACTTGTTCAATTAACTTGGCCTGTCTAAATGTAGCATTAAACAATAAACCTTACATTTTCAAATAATGCAATTCAATTTGTGAATTTCTGCCACACATAAAAAATCAGGGCACAAAATTCAGACTTCGGAAAATGCCATTGGCTGACATTTTCGAACAATGACTACAATGTACATCTACAAAGCAATCTGTTTTACAGTTTGTATGTTTCTATAAAATTTGAATATAAATTTAAAAAAATCTTATATGAAGAAAATTGATTCCAAAAGACAACTACAACAAAATTTAGGTCAAAAATTGGCCATTTTACGCCACTAGCTCTATAATCGAAGTGTCCAACTTTTATTCACTGGAAATTTAACCACTTCACGTTCATTGTGCAACTCGGGCGCTCACAACTACACACATTCACCACTTCGCGTACGGATATTATTTTTGCTGTTAGCTGGTCGTCGTCGCGAGATACATGCAGAGGATGGGACACCTTCGATTCTCCACTCAAAGCCAGCCACGGGCCAACCATCGAAAAAAGAGGAAAACTTCAGCGAGAAAAATCCATGATTTTCACCGTTTGCGCACCGTTCAAGATAGTCACCGTTATTCCGCACCGCTTCGGCAACCGAATTCACACTCGTAGAAGAACCGAAAATGCAATGTTACTCCTGAATTTTCACTTCACTCGGACCGCGGACGACAGAATCGTTTGTCTCCCAGCGCAGTGAAATTCTCGTCTTTCTTCTGAAACCTTTTTTCCTCGCGAGGATTTTTGTTGGTGTGGAAGATTGGGGGTGTCGCGCGTCGCGAGAACTGCTGAATCCGGGCGAAATCTTTACAAAAATGGCTGATTATAGGAGTAACGCCGATAACGCCCAAATGTCAACACTGAAAACTCGAAACCCAAATGTACACAGAAAAAATTAAGAACCTAAAAAAGTTTTAAGAACTCAACTTTGAGTCTGAAGTTCAAATTTTTAACTAAATATTCACTCAGCTAAGCTATCTTAGGAATATCATAAGCCTCATCTTATGAAGCATGAAAAAATAATCGAATTCCATTTTCATTGAGTCTCTTATGATAATTATTGGCCTGTAATAATATTCATTTTTGTATCTTATGAAGTTCATAGGAGTTATCTATAGAGAAAAAGCATAAGACACCTCTTATAATTTTCATCACAGCTCTTGATGTGAAAAACTCATAAGACAAATCTTATGAAATGATATGTTAATATGGCGAAATATGTTTTGGACGCAGTTCTCACCGCAGACTTACTCTGACCATCAGCCCAGCCGGGAAAACTGAATATATCGTCGTTGAATACCAGTTATTAGTCAATTGTAAATTGGTGGTTCAATATAGTGAGTAAATGTTTCCTCTTGTTAAGGTTTCTTATTTCTAAAATCCAAATTTATATTTTAAAGGAAATTGTTGACGCAAGATACCAGCTCATCGATAACTTTCGTGCCGTCCCGCCTGCAGAAAAGGAAATCAATCTTCCAACTGGTGCGATGCAACCATCTTGGCGGAATGTCTATCAGATTACTTTATTTATGGGTACTGTATACACCTCCGGTGGTGCAAAGTAGTGCAAAGGGCCGACTTGAAAGATCTTCATCCTGAGCGATGTCTAGCTATCGCTTTAACCTGTTGCCATTTTCCGGTCGACCTATTTTATTTCTTTATTGAGACTTCGTCGCCATGTCTATCGGATGAATCCGCTTTAATTGATATGAGTAAAGTTTGCGAAGTAAATAGAAAATTTTATGTAACATTAGTTTGAATCTCCTCTTGCAAAATGTAAATTGTAAACTTTTCTTAAAATAAAAATAAAATATTTCGCTGAACAATGATCCAAGATGGTTTTGTTTTGTATTTCTCTCTCTTTTGATTTCGTGAAAGAGCACAAGATATATAAAAATCGTGTTGAAAATATCATGACCTTCATATAAAACAACTTTTGATGTTCATAAGATTCCCTTATGAATTACTTTACGTGCACTGATTAGACTTAATATTTTCATAAGACAAACTTATGAAAATCATTCTCGGTTCATTCATAAGAAAATCATATAAATCTTATAACTAATTCTTATAGCAAAAAAACATAAGATATTCGTATGGCTATTACTAGTTATCTTGGTTGAGTGTTAGGTAGTTTTCTCACTTCCTCTAATGAATGATTTTATAAACAAAGAGAACTGCATCGACCCAACGTGTGTTGTTCCGTGGAAGAAGCTAACTTTGAGCTGTTTTCGCCATACACTGCCATACACATTTGTCATTATTATTTCCTTTTAGTTTGTCATTCTGACAGCATCTTGACAGTATGCCATACGGAAAATCTCTATATCCGTTTTTAAATAGGACTAGTCGACCCGGCAGACGTTGTCCTGCATAATAGGCGAAAAAGCGCGTTGTGAACTGCCCTTGCGAAATTCTCATACAAATCTTTGTTTTAGTTATTCATAATTTACTCGACCTTATTCGTGATTTTTGCATGAGGAAATATCCTCGGAAATATCATATAAACCCGTCGGAAACGATAACCAGCATACCTACTGAAAGAATGAAGAAAATCTATCGAGTCGTTTTCGAGTTATGCGGATACGAACACAGACCATTTCATTTTTATTATATAGATGACTCATTGTTCATGTTTCGAAGCGCCATCTGCGATTTGCAAGTGGGTACTGTGGGTACGCGAAACTATAAATTTTTGGAACTAGCTCATTCAATATAGACATGATCATGTAATTTTTTTGATTACCGAACGCTCAGTAAATGAAAATTAATCTGAACTGTCAAAAATTGCAGTTTGTTTTTTCTCTCTTTTTTGGCACAGACCATTGTTGATCCACATAGCCAAGTGTTTTGTGTACATAGTGACATAACGAAAACCGCGTTTACAGGTAAGTATTTATTCACTGTTGTCGTGATGTTGATTATTCAACTACATTGAATCAAATTGATAATTTAAACATTTATCTAACAATATTTTAGCACAAGTCCTACGTTAAGTCGGCTCAAACACTTATCTTAACTTCTTCTAGGTAGTTGGCAATTTGTTTATACTCACTGTAAAACTTTGATTTAGCTATTTCAATTATATCTTTTTTATTATTTAATGCCGGGTACTTATGACGAATTGTATTGAATTTAGTGCATTCGAATAAGATGTGGGATAGGTTTTCAATGGTATTACAAGATTCACACAATGAAGACGTGATAAGACCCCAGTTATGTAGTCTTTCCTTTGTCGCTGTGTGTAACGATCTAACCCTAGAGAGTCGTATAGTGTCAATTGTATTGAAAGGCATTTTGTAGAACCACGGTTTTTCGTTTACTTTGTCCATGATTTCGAAATGTTTAATCCCCTTTTCCTCAGAAATTATTCTGTATCTGCTATTCCAATCTTCTATGATAGTATTCCTGCATGTTAGTATCACATCGCCTAAGGTCAAGCCTATTGGGAAAGTCGTTTGCAAGTTCAAACTGAGCTTTGCAGCTGTGTCCGCTCTCTCATTGCCCAAGATACCTATATGGCTGGGTATTAGAGTGGGGCGTCATGGTAATTTTTCAAATCAATGGTTTTTCTAAGCCATTCTGGGTCCTGAACAACTGTGCAGAATTTGGGACCGATTGGTTGCTTCCTCGCTTTCCGCATCGCGTTTGAAGTTTGTATGGAAATTAGTATGGAAAACATACAATTTTGCATTTCTACTACTAGAGGTTTCAGTTCATCGTAAACCAAGTGGCACATTGCGTTAAAGTATAACCCAAAGGATGCCGAAAAACTTTGCTGAAGAAGGCACGTTGCTGGAACGTCCATGAAAAAAGTTATAACGCTTCGAACATTGAGTGTTCAAACCATATGCAAAAAATCGTTTATTCTGCCAGCACTGCCGTACTACGTAGACCAATAATTTAACTGAGTGTTATTTCAAAATAAATGATCTTATAGGGCTTTAGAGCTAATGGGAGCTATCCGGCAATATTTCCCAAAGAAAAAAATCCGACAAGAAGGAAGATGGGTTTTGCCCTTCGATAACCATAGGTTGTCCGGTAGTGCTGGCAGAAACATTGATTTCTTGCATATGGTTTAAACAATCAATTTTCAAAACGTAATAACATTTTTTGTAGACCTTCCAGCTACGTACCTTCTTCGGTAAAGTCTTTCAGCATCTTCCAGACTATATGCTAACGTATTGAGTCACGTGATTGATGATAAATTGAAGCTGCTAAGAGCAAAAATGTTAAAAAGTATGTTTTTCCATACTAATCTCCATGTAAATTTAAAACGCGATGCGGCATGCGAGGTTGCAACTAATCGAGCCCATATTTTGCACGGTTAATTGGGGTCCCAAAACGATTCAGAAAAACCTTGATCTCAGTTGATCGGACGAAGTTTGCGTTTTTCCATACAACTGCGCCCCACTCTTCTGGGTATCCATTGGATAATTACTTTATCCACGTCGTTTTGCTCCAGAAAGATATAAATTTCGTTAACTAAATAGTTCTCTAAATTTCTGCCATTTAGTATCATCTGACATCCACTTTTCGAGTCCGTTAGTAAACAAATTTTCTTTTTACCCTGTTTGTATCCGTATTTGATTGCTTCTAGTATTCATATGAAGTAGTATACTAATTCTGCATTTGCTATATAGAGAAAAGTGGGTTTAGTTTGTGGCTAACTGATACTAAAGTCTGTGAGTCATAAAATCCAAATCCTGTTCCTGTATTAGTTTTTGTCCCATCTTATTTGATGAAATGATCGGTAACGTTATATCACAGACAAACAGATATAAAACTCGTGAAATTATCATCGTTCACTGATTTACTGGTCAATTTAAATGATCTTTAGTTGGCCAATCGATCACTCGTGGCGCGCGCATCGGATTTGCTCGAGTTTGACGTTTGCTCACTAACGCCATCTGGTACGTGATTTGCCCAACTTAATGAAAACAACAGATGTCGTTAGTGTGTGGACGACGATGAATTTGATGAGTGAATGTTCAATGTGTTATGTCTGTTTGTCTGTGGTTATATGTTTTACTGTCAGTATACCAGTAGTTTATTACCAAACAGCATATGAACTAATGAATTGCCGAAAGATTCAGTAATTTCTTCACGGTGTACAGTAATATTTTTTTCCATTTACTGAGTCATCGGTAAAAATATCAATTTTGACAGTACTTTTATAATTATTTCAGTAAAATCGTGATTTACCGAACTAAAACTGTTAAAATATGTAACCGTTGGTCCAAATTTTGTGGCTTGTTGGCTCCTCCACAAGCATCCCCATGTCTTGTCACCCACGCCAGTAAGATCCTAACGCCCAGTCCGTCCCTAATAATAGTAGGACAGCCTTACTGGTGGCGATCCCAGCTGTCCAAAATGAAAAGATTCGGCACTAACGTTAAAAATAAATACAGCATTCGTTTCATTCATTCCCACCCTCACTGCACACTTAGCAAAAGTTACCGAATTCGGTAATTCATTTACCGAATTCTCAACAGCTGAACTTTCGGTAATGACTTCGGTAAACCAAAAGATTACCGAACGATTTGTAAAATGCAACGAAGAGCTGGAATGTCAAATTTACCGATTTTTCGGTAACGTATTACCGAAATACTGTAAACTACAGCTTTTTGTTTTTTTTTTAGTTGTGGAGAATGAATCAAAAATTTTGGAAACAAGAAAACACATTATTTTGCTTATGCTTTGACTTTCAATCAGGATTTATTTTATTATTAACTGTTTCATGCAAGGTTTCACATCATGGTAGAAATTTGTTTGTAATTAAGTACACAAAGCATAATGTAGAGTCTCGCCAGCTGCTCTCGGAGAGGCATCTTAGTTCTCCAAACGCCAAGATCATGGAACTATTTGATCGGAAGAATCAAGGGAAGAATATACATGTTTGATGCCAGACGCCAGCCGCTGGAATGTATTCGGTAAACTTGAACCACCTGAAGCAACGGAAGCCATTTTGCTTGAGAAGCTGCTATATGCTGCTATCTGCACGAAGAAAGCAAAAAAGCATGAACAACATTTATGGTCTTCATTTCGGTAGGAATATTAATTAACTCACCCAAACTATTGGTTCCATTAACTTTAAAGCACGAATTTCTCAAACAATAGCTCGGGGAAGAATGCAAGAAGGAAAAATGTATCCTACCAGCAAGCATGCGGACTTGAATCACGATGAAATTTGAGTTTTACATTACCGAAAGTTCAGCTATTTTGTTCACCGATTAATCGGTGTTACTTTAGTTTCACCATATTTCCGGTGAAAATGATGACAGATAACGCCGTTTACCGAACTTCAGCTAAATGCTACGTCAACACAGGTCAAATCACCGAAATATATGTAATTTGTAGAATTACCGGAAAGTTTCGGTAGTTTAATTTACCGAACTCTTGAACTCTTTCTAAGTGTGTGTACTTTCCGCGGTTTGAGTCGGGACAACAACCCGTAACGGTGTTGGCCGTGTGAATACCCTGCGCGGAAGTGATGCCAACTGTCACGAAGGACCGAGAGATATTTCGTTTCTTCGTGAGAGTGAGAAATAAAGTAGCTAAAGGATAAGAAAAAATCATAAAACCACCTCTTCGAGGTCTTTTGGTTCTTCTTATGATACGGACTGCCAAGAAAGTCGTAGTGCGCGCCGTATCAGTGAAAAGGTAACAAGTAATTTATTAAAACTATTATTTGCATGTGATTCATATAAAGTTAGGGGGTGTTCTTCTTCATTAGATAGTGAAAGTGCAGTTAAATTATCCTATCCACGGTTCGTAAGAAAAATGTTTGAAGTTATACAACTAAATTAACTATTTTGTGAAACAGCTTTATAGTTTTGCCATTCAAAAAAAAAAAACCAAGCCGCCTTCCATAGGTGAAATAGAAATAAGAAGAAAAGGTTATTTATTGTTCTATAAGCAAGGTATTGTGTGGTGAAAGTGGTATTGTGTGCGCATAAAGAGACAAATCCGGTGTACTAACGGCTACGGAACAGGCCCGTGCCTGCTTCCGGCCCCGAAGTTATTTCTACTCCGCAGTGACATCGGTAAGCCTTGCTAAGGACCATAGAGAAGCTCGTCAGGCCACCCAATTCCGACGTTTGGCGACAGTCGTCACAAGACCCAAGACCGACGCATTACCGCTTCGTCACGATCCGCCATCGCGCCAATCGGGTAGCAGGCCACCCCAGGCCGACATATTACCGCTTCGTCCCGATCCGCCATCGCGCCAATCGGGTAGCAGGCCACCTCCAGACCGACGCTTTTCTGCCATCGCACCACTCGGGTAGCAGGCCAAGCTTCTCCATCGTCACCCGCCGCCATCGCGCCTCGTAGCAGGCCCACGTAGACAAGCCGACTAGAACTTTCGTTTGCTGGCTGCCGTCGTGCCACGCAGGGTGTGGTCCCGCACCTCCGACCGGAATTCCGTAAGACCACCAGTAATCGCTGGCTGTCATCGTGCAACACTGGAGGCGGAGTCGACAATTCGCTGGATGAACGTTGGACCTTGGACCACCGCCGTTCCCTGACCACCATCGTGTCCTCCCGACCGCTGGCCCACACAGTCCGACACCCCAACGATAAAACACCAGCTCGGCGGCCACCGTAGTGCCACAGTCGCAACAATTACGAACCTTCCAGCCAGTCCGACAACGTCCTCCACCGCCAGTAATCGCCGATATGCCCGCCACCAATGCCACTACCATCGTAGCCTTCGTCATCCTCAGCAACATCAACACGCGCAAGTACACCACTGATTTGTCTCTCTCTCTTTAAACGCCATAAGGGCGAATAAAATGTTAATTATGTAAGCAAATTTTGGTGGTCAGGTCATTTAGAAGACGCACTCCCTGATGCTGTATGAATTGCTCCTTTGCTTGATTCGTTACCGTACCTGAAAGGGGTATTCAAGCCTTGGTCTTGGTAGTCCACATTGAAGATACCTTTACCTCGATCGTTTTGTAGTCCACCTTGGTCAATAGAACCGGTTGGCTGTTTTCTCCGCAAGGTTTTCCGCTTAATTGCTCCTGCTTTAAGGTAAGTGAAAGGTGTTGTATTGAGAATAACGGTGCTATTTACATTAACGACCCTGTGCTCGACAAGTTCCTACCTACAATTCCGTCCGAGCAGCCGAGAGGCTTACAAATAATTACCGTACAGCGGAGTCCTTGCTTAGTGTGTGGACAATCAGAGAGCGCCAGTGACACGTCGGTTCGTCGGTGCTCTTACCCCACGGTGCTCAAAACGCCATGTTGTTCTCTTTCAAAAAATACAAAGCAAGAATCAGTTGTGTTATATTTTTATTTCGTTTGAAATCTCCATAAAATCCGGACTAACTACACTCTGGTATCCGTCTGCCCACAACCACTGCGCTATTCCGGTTTTTACAAAAATTCCTCGCACCAGTTATTCAAACATTGATAACAATCGGCAGATTGCTTCGAGTTTGCCCCGGTAGTATTCTTCATCCAATTGTTGAAAGGCACGGGGTCCCTTTTCATCACCAAAAATTGGCCCAGCACGGCGGAAGCCTGAAAAAAAACAAAAGTGACCTTTCTAATTAGAATTTATAATTCGCTAACCGATTTATTTTTTTTTAAATCAACTTTCCCAAAGAACCCTTTTAAGACATCACGAACTATTTTTAAAATTTAGAACAAACAATTGAAAAAGTGATGTTTTCTGAGTGCTTTCTATAGTGCTTTATAGCTTCTGTAGTAGAAAATAGCAAAGACCAGACAACGACCTATTATAGGTCGTATGTGCAAAAGCGTGTCTCTATTTACTCTCTTTCGATTATTATAGAGCAAGATTACCGGTGGTGAGTATTGCGGATTTACTTGACCAATGGATTCGAAGGTCGGTTCACTTGCCTATTTCAAACGTTCCCTTTTCCAGAAAGGTTTGTCAAACTCAATAAATGTTTGGTACATTACCTTGTTTTTTGCTCCTTGTCTATCAAAACAGATGTCAAAACATCGGAAAAAGAAAGAGAAGTCCGAGGGAAACACCAAAAAGCACGTGGCAGACTTGTCAGTTTTGACAGATTTTACTGTGAAGACGTGTGTGGAGGTGAAAACGGCGATTTCAACGACCGTTCAAGGAGCGACTATTTCGAACGGTCGGGTCCAATAGGGAAATCCACGTACAATATCTGAGAGAGAGAAGCCAGCTCACTGGCAGATCGTTTATTCACTATGTCTTCTTCTTCTTTATTTGAGTGGAATCCGTGGAAACTCAACAAATCAAAGTAACATTTCATAACGTAGCAAGCTACATTTTTCACTCCAATAGGTACTTAAAAAACTTGTTCGAATTAGCTGTTTTTAATTGTAACCGTTGTTGGTTCCATGATGAAGCTTGTAGCTCCTTTACAAGCAAAAATCCCTCTCCCTGCTTATGTCCTATGTGAGTCTTTTGTCATGCAAGAGGTCGACCCTGTCTTCCTAAATGGGACTCACACGCTTATGCTGTCAGTTAGCCACTCGCCCATCAATTAATGTTTATTTGTAGCGGTTTGAATTAGCTAACTTGAATGCAAGAGCAATGTTAATCACAAAGGAAGGTAACCCACAGAGGGCCGTTAACCACCTTTCAGTTATATTCGGGTCCGATTTATTTTAAGCGTGTACAAACTATACTTGATCAATCACAGAGAACAGACATACAAGTTCGTGTGTAAGGGATTCAACGGACGTTTTGATATGCAACACAAGTGGCAATCTCGTGGAGGCGCTGGCATCGCATAGGTTCTCTCATCAAGAAGTTGTCAAAATTTTAGGCGCCACCACCCACCATGGGCATAAACAACAGACCCTCCTCCTCACTCTGGTTTCATTTTCATATTATATTATATTATATATCATATTATATCATGATCCCGCATAATAAAAAACAACATGTTATATGGTCAGAATAATTATTACGATGTAAGATATAGCTTCACAGTTTACGTTGTGGTTATCAAATATTTTTCGGTCGATTCAACCATAACTACTAGACATCATCACTAAATGTCAATATACAACATGCTGTTTCTAAAAAGTTTTATACTCAATCCAGTTGAAATCCGAAATTGGGGGCCAGCGAAGTTGGATTTTTCTCACAATCCGTACGTTAAACCTAACTTCGGAAGTGGTGCGCTGAATAGCGCTTCGCGATATGAAAACAGCGCACCACTTCCGAAGTTAGGTTTAACGTACGGATAGTGAGAAAAATCCAACTTCGCTATCTTCCAATTCCGGGTTTCAACTGGACTGAGAATATATTTCCTGCATTATATGTCAACATTTTATCATACTGTCGAGCGAAAATTTTGTACGCGAAAACAGCCAATTTTTTATGGTGACATAACTTAACAACCCATTCAACATACTGTTATTTGTCAAATAACCGTACCACAAACTGTTGAAACTTTACATGAGATTGTTCATTTACTGTTGTCAACAGTAATGGATAGTGTGGCCAAACGCACGGGAGAATATCCATTTACAGCACATTCAAAGTTAATTGCCTATATGCCGGGTATTGTACCATGGCACAAGAGAACAAGCAAATTATTCCAAGACTATCTTTGATAAAGACAATAATTGAACCGTTTGTTTGAGAAACTGCATATGTAACATTTTTGGCCAAAATGAGTTTTTTATATATTCTGAATCCTCGTCCAAAAATACGTATTCTGGCAAAAAATACGAAAAAAAAAATTTTGTTCAGGAATGTATGAAAAAAATTTCGTTTGTTTGAGAAATTACATATGTCCACGTACTTTGAAGAGCAATCGTTGACTGCTTACATTTTTCGCACTGAAAGTGCCCCAGGGTGTTGAGTTTTGCCAAAAACTATTGATCTGTATCGAAGAAATCGAAAGATTCGGTGCAAATTTGTTCAAAAACAGTTTTTTGTTGTTTTCTCGAAATAGTGTAAAACGGACTTATGCAGTTTCTCAAACAAATGATTCAATGAATCGCCTGCTTTGAGCGTAATTACAGCGGCACACTAGGAGTTAACTTTCTGAAATCAGTATGGCGAAAGGCATCTAAGGTTCGATTTCTCAAAATTAACCACCTTCATCGAAAAAAATATTTGGTAGGCGTAGTAGCGGACACCTTCCTACATAACCGGTACCAAATAGTTTTTCATGAAAAGTTCCTAATTTTGAGAAAACCCGCCTTAGATGTCTTTCGCCATACAAATTTCTTGCGGTTAACTTACGCTGGCTATTTGCGCATATACGATAGCGCCTGGAAGTGGAAGCGGCGAGTAGCAAATCAGCCACTGCCAATAATTCATTGGTATGGTACTTGTACCACCAGTGTGTCATTATAATATTGTACGTTTACTTGCTAGGTGGACACGGTCGGTTAGAGTAGCCGTTCCACCAAGTGTTCGTTAAAGTAGTCGCTAGAGTATTCGCTGTTGGTTTGAGCGAGACAAAGTAAACGTCAAAAAAATTCCAACCAGCAATCTGAGTGAAATAACGAATATTTGTTTATCGGCAACCACTAGCTTTTTGGCAGACAAAAAAATGAGCACGTGTCCCAGTAGGTGAGGGGTAGTTAGATGTATATGATATTTATTACCTGATCGTGAGATATAAAATGTTTGATACCGCGAAAAATGTCGAGGGTAACAATTATACCATTCACCTACTCTTGTTTTAATGTGTAACACTCACCTGAAATATATAACACACCTTTGTACTTTGAGCTATGCGATATGAAAAATCAAACAATAAATCTATTCCATGTAGGAATGGGCGTTTTTCGGAAAAATATCGATACTGCCGAATCGATGTTTTTATTTTTGAAATATCGATGCCGAAAAATATCGGCGTTGAAACATCGATATTTCGATATATCGATACGCCCAAAAAATTAAAAGCACGAGCAAAAAAAATAAATAAATAAAAAAAAGAAACCTAGATTTCCCATTTCAGATCATCGAATCACACATCGAGATTCGCTGTTTTTAACAGATTATGCCTAATGTGCTATATTTTTACTCTGAAAGAATCGAAATCCGATATCACCAACAAAAAATCGATACGGTCAAATATCGAACATAAAAAAATCGATACAAAATATCGATTAATCGAAGCGAAAATATCGATTCTCGATATATCGTATCGGTATCGCCCATTCCTAATTCCATGTTTTGTATTCGAGTAATCAACACGCGTTTCATATTAACTCTCGATCCGAATGACGCTCTGTTAAGAGGTTATGGTCCCAACAGCGAAAACGGCCAAACCACGCGGAAAGTCCGAAATTGTTGTGTCAGTTTTTTCGTTCCGGTCCGGTCTGTAAGTTTTATTTTTTCGATTCGGTTACGGGAGTCGGTGTCGGCGAGGACAGCTTTCCGACCGCGGCGGTGATTACGTGCAGTGGCAGTTTTTTTTTTGCCTGTGGTTGCGGAAAGTTTACTTTCGGGAAAGTTCCGGCACGATGGAGGAGGAAGTTAAATCGCTCCGTATCAAGGCGTTTGATGGGAATGGCTTCAACAACTGGAGCTTCCGGGTACGGGCGTACCTGCAGCAGTTGGAAGTCTTGCACTGCATCGAAACGGAGGCGGCGGAGGAGGATTTTTGGCCCATTGTGGAGACGGAGACAGAAGAAGAAAAAGCCGCAAAGAAGTTGAAGCGTGATGCTCGAGTGAAACAGGACAACAAATGCCGCTCTGTGTTGATCCAGACGATCGCCGACAGTCACTTGGAATATGTGAAGGACAAGGATACTCCAAAGCAGATTTGGGATGCCCTTCACAACGTTTTTGAGAGGAAAAGCATCACAAGTCGATTCCTCCTGAAGAAGCAGTTGCTGATGATGCGCTACAACGAGAGCGAGTCCCTCCAAGACCATTTTTTGCAATTTGACCGCTTGGTGCGGGAAATTAAAGGGGCCGGCGCTCGTATGGATGAAGAGGATGTGATCTGCCACCTAATGATCACGATGCCACAGTCGTATGACGCGGTCACGACGGCGATGGAAGCGGTATCCGAGCGGTTAACAATGGACCTCGTCCGGCGGAATTACCTCGACGTAGAAGCAAAACGACGCGGTCATCTAGCGGAATCCGATTCCAACGAGGCGGCGTTCTCAGGAAAGTCCAGCAGGCAAAGTAAATTGAAATGTTTCAATTGTGGTGGTATCGGGCACAAAAAGTTTCAATGCCCCAAGCGAAGCGAGAAAGAGTCGCGCGGTGAGTCAGCTCCACCGAAAAAGTTTTCCCAGAAGGCAAATGTCAGTGCAAAGACTGTTTCGTTTGTTGCGGCCGATACTATCGAGCTGGCGGTAGTCGGTTCCAGAGTGAAATCCCCATGGTATTTGGACAGCGGTGCTTCCGAGCACATGTCAAACGACAGGTCGCTATTTGAGGACCTTCAGAAGCTGGACCAACCTGTGGTGATCCAAACCGCCAAAAGTGGAAGCAACCTGGTAGCCCAACACAAAGGTCGAGTCGTCGTTCAAGCGCTGGTTAGCGAAGAAATAATCCAGATCAACATGGAGAACGTTTTGTTTATACCGGAATTGTCGCTAAATCTGCTGTCGCTCAGGCGGCTGGAGGCAACTGGGAAGAAGGTCGTTTTCTTCAATGGATGCGTTACAGTTGAAGCGGACGGCGAAATAGTAGCGACAGGTAGGCAATCCGGAAGGCTCTACGTGATGGATTTTCAGTGCATGCGGCGAGATGCTGGTGCGAAAGCGTTAGTAACCGGCAAAGTCAAACGTGAACTGAAGCTGTGGCACCACAGGTACGGCCATCTGGGAAACGACAATCTCCTGAAGCTGTTGACCAAGAAAATGGTCGACGGTTTTACTGTGAATCGAGTAAAGGCTGAAGGTGGGAAGTTCTTGTGCGAGCCGTGCATCCGTGGAAAGCAGACCAGAGAACCATTTCGGTCGCACCCAGAGAAGCGCGCCAGTAGACCGTTGGAGATCGTCCACAGCGACGTGTGTGGACCTGTTACACCCGTTGCGTGGGATGGTAGTTCGTACTTCGTGACTTTTACGGACGATTTCACGCATGTAGCAGTGGTCTATACTATCAAAACAAAGGACGAAGTACTCCAACGATTCAAAGAGTACGAGGCGATGTCAACAGCTCACTTCGGCGTTCGTATATCGCGACTTCGTTGCGACAACGGAGGAGAATACACCGGAAAGGCGATGAAGAATTTCTGCAAGAAGCGAGGGATTCAGCTGGAGACAACCGTTTCCTATACGCCGGAGCAGAACAGCATCAGTGAACGTTTAAACCGAACTGTAGTGGAAAAATCGCGAACATTGCTTGAGGCTAGCGGTGTTTCGAAGAGACTGTGGAACGAGGCAGTGTACACGAGTGCGTATGTGTTGAATCGTAGTCCGAGCGTCGCGGTTACCGGTGATATCACCCCGTACGAAGCATGGCACGGAAAGAAACCGAATGTGTCGAATTTGCGGGTATTCGGTAGCGATTGTTACATTCATGTGCCCAAACAGTTGCGTAAGAAACTGGACTCAAAAACGCAAAAGGTTACGTTCGTCGGTTACGCACCAAATGGATACCGTGTGTGGAACGGCAAGAAAGTGATCGTCGCGCGTGATGTGATCTTCAATGAGGATGAACTGGTGTTTCGACCGACGGCTGAAGAGCGAGACAATGAAGATGACACGGTCGTAGTGAAAGAACATATGCCGAATGCTTCATCGGGAGTGAACTCAATTGCGGAACCAGTTGAGACAGTAGCGCGGGAAGATGAAGATGAAGAAAGGGAAGACCCGGAAGATGACTTCTTTTTGGCGGAAGAAGCAGAAGCGCATCCCTATACGGGAGGCGATACGGCGAGTGGTGTTCGGCGAAGCGGTAGAACCGTAGTACCGCCGAAGTGGCACAGTGATTTTGAAATGGACGTGTCAGTTTTTGCATTATGCGCTGAAAATTTCGTAGACGGGATTCCTTCGGACATCAACGAGTTGAAGAAGCGACAAGATTGGCCAATGTGGAAGCAAGCAATCCAAGAAGAACTTGGAGCATTGCAGCGGAATAATACCTGGACCATGGTCGAGCTGCCCAGCGGCAAGAAAATAGTTGACAGCAGGTGGATCTTCAGGATCAAGCGATGCGGTGATGGTACGATCGATACGTACAAAGCCAGGTTGGTGGCTCGTGGTTTTACGCAGCGCCAAGGGTTCGACTTTGCTGAAACGTATTCACCGGTTGCCAAGATATCCACGGTACGAATCCTGCTGGCGCTAGCGAACCAGGAAGGCTGGTATGTCCACCAAATGGACGTCAGGAGCGCTTTCTTGAACGGTGTTTTGGAAGAGGAACTCTATATGCGCCCCCCACCTGGGTTTGAGGCGGGGAATAATCGAGTTTGTAGGCTACATAAAGCAATATACGGCCTAAAGCAGTCCTCAAGGAATTGGAACCTTCGTTTTCATCACTTCATCGAGCGGCTCGGATTCAAGAGAAGTGAACACGATTACTGTTTCTACTTCAGGAAAGAGAAAGGCATCGTTATCTACGTACTGATTTATGTCGACGACGTACTAATAGCGAGCAACACACTGAAGGCGATCCAGAGTTTGAAGAAGAGATTTTCTAGTGAGTTTGAGATGAAGGACTTGCAGGAGGTGCGGAACTTCCTGGGATTGAACATCCAGCGTGATCGTGAGGCGGGACTGATGACAATCGGTCAAAAGGCGTACATCGAAGCGGTCTTAGGGCGATTTGGGATGGTAGCCTGCAAACCTTCACCAGTACCAATGGACCCACACTTGCAGCTCGAAAAAGGAGACGATCCGAAAAGTTTCACGGACCAGCCGTACCGCGAACTGATCGGGTGCCTCATGTACCTAACCGTGACTTCTAGACCAGACATCTGTGCGGCGGTCAATTACTTCGCCGGATTCCAGTGTTGCGCAACAGAAGAGCACTGGGTGCATCTGAAAAAGGTGCTTCGATACCTTCGAGGCACAGCGGATTATCAGTTGGTGTATCGTCGATCGGATGCGGAGCCACTTGCGGTGTTCGCCGATGCGGATTGGGGAAACGATCCAAACGACAGGCGTTCGGTATCCGGATTGGTGATCAAGCTGCATGGCCAAACAGTGGTTTGGTCTACCAAGAAGCAATCGTCCGTAGCCCTGTCGTCCACCGAGGCTGAGCTGATGGCACTCTGCCAGGCAAGTTGTGAGGCGATGTGGATTGTAAACCTACTGAAGTCTGTCCAACGGGAAGTGCAGGAACCGGTAACAGTTTTTGAGGACAATCAACCGTGCATCTCAATTACGACGGATCCAAGAAAGCTGAAACGGATGAAGCACATCGAAGTTCAATACTGTTTTGTTCGCGAGCTGATGGAAAGCGGCAAGCTCATGCTGAAATACCTACCAACAGATGAGCAACCCGCTGATATGCTAACCAAGGGATTACCGGGACCACGATTTCGTAAATTTAGAGAGATGATAGGAGTAGCTGATTGAGGCGGGATGTTGAGGGTAACAATTATACCATTCACCTACTCTTGTTTTAATGTGTAACACTCACCTGAAATGTATAACACACCTTTGTACTTTGAGCTATGCGATATGAAAAATCAAACAATAAATCTATTCCATGTTTTGTATTCGAGTAATCAACACGCGTTTCATATTAAAGGTTCCCCCAAACACACGCGATGCGACAGTCGCAACGCGATTCTATCGCTTGGCGACAGCGATTCTGTCGCCGTTGGTATGGAAGCGTTAATAGAACATTGCCTGCAGCGACCCAACGATCGAATCGCGGCGACTAGTTGTCGCCGTCGCGGCGATGAAATCGCCTAGGTTTGGGGGAGCCATAACTCTCGATCCGAATGACGCAAAAAAATACCTACATTATTTCATAATGTTCTGCGACTGTAATATTGAAGAATTGATTTCATTTGAGTAAATATTTGTAATCATTGAAATTAAGTTTTAGGGATCGTTCAAAAATTACGTCCATCGTTTTTCGGCATTTTCAACCCCCCTCCTGTCACAAACTGTCACAAATAATTGACCCCCCCCTCCCCCTGTACGTACATGTCTCATTTATATTTTAGCGATTACTGTGGTTTATCTTTTTCGTACACTATTTTCACAATAACATAGTGAGTTATGTCCCTTACTAACAGTTTGAATGTTTTTAAAATGCAAGTTGTTTCTAAAATGCTTTCAGTATTTTTTTTCTTGTGAACGGACGTCACATAAGACGAACCCCCCTCCCTCCCCCTGTCACAAACTGTCACAAAACTCTGACCCCCCCCCCCCCCCCCCACCCTGGACGTAATTTTTGTACGGGCCCTTTTAAGACATTAACATTGCACTCAGAAATAAATTTATGCTATTTAGTTTAAAAGTCATTCTAAATGGCTATTCGCCTGGTTGACCCCAAACTCGTATTCGATCCAACAATACCGAGATAGTATAACTTTAAAATATTCGTGATATAGTATAAATAAGCACTATGATAGTTTAGTTTACTTTTAATTTGATATTTTTTGTTTTTATTGTTTGGCATTATCTATCAATCAATCATGTGAAATAAAATAACAATAGGTATACAGTAGCCGTTCGATAACTGCAAAATGTTTACTTCTCAGTTAACGAATGCCGTTCGATAACTGCAACGCATTCTAGACGTCAAACGGTTGTCAATCGACGTCAGATGCAATAAAAGTGCATCTAAATGTGCAACGCAATGCAGCTGTCATTGAGTTTGACATCAGTTTGAAGTTTAGCGGTCCGATAACTGCAAAACTGTTGCAACTATCGAATCGCAGTTAAAAAGCATTGCAGTTAAATGACTTGCAGTTATCGAACGTCTACTGTACATATTTTATTCATAATTCATCGGTAAATTGATACTACTATGAGTCACAAATCAGGTATTAAACTCGACCAAAGCGTGAACCTTGAGGTAACATTGCGGCATTCCGTCATTCTCGTGATGGTCTTGATGCTTACGATAATTTGCCGGCCGTATCACAGGAAGAACTGGAACCTCTCGGGGGACCACCTGGCTCGTTGAACTAGTAAAGATGCGCGTTGCCGATCGTGATCCGGTGCTGGGCTGTCCTCCTTCATTTCTTCGTGGTTTTACCAGATCCATACGGAAAGCTTATGGTTTTCTTTCATTTTGAATTAAACGATCTTGAAAAAAAAAGATGAATGAATATAGGCAACTTCTAAAAATTGATGCTGTTTTACCAAAATAAGGGGCCGGTTTATCCTGCTGGGAATAAGGGTAAACGCTTCTTTGTCGTAGCTGATAGGTAATAAAGGTTTTTTCGCTCCATTATAACAGTTAACTTGCGGTCAGTAATAAACCTTTACTTTGGTGCTCGAGAACAACAGAACTTCGCGGAACACAAGCGATGGAACGTCACGTATTTCCGTCCGTAAATCACATCCGCGAAGGAATACCACGGGGAACTAGTCAAGCGGACATTGTTGCACATTTTACAAACGGAATTATTTGGTTTTATACGGAATTTTGGAGAAAAAATCAATGAAAACTAAATGTGCAACATTTTAACGCGACTTGATCAAAGTTTGCCAAAGACAGAATGCAAACAAAAATATGTTTACGTTATTCCGGTGAAGTATAAAACATAACACTTGATATTATATTTTTTATACTCTGTAATGAATAAACGTGAAATATTACAAGAAAGGTTAATTTTAATTCCTTCACGGATTTATTCTATTTCTGAGTGTGCGTTCCCCTCGATTTTTTGCGCTTACTCTGAGTATCCGTAAAAGTAATCGGGAAAATCTTGATAGCGAGTAAATCCACAATAATATGTGTAGACAGACAATTATTAAATAATTTCAATAATTTTATTAATTTATTTAATTAATTTTATTTATTTCTGGTACAAAAAGTCCAGCTTCGTTTTTAAATCTAACCGTAGTTGGATGTCAGAAAAGGAATGTATATTTTTTCTAAGAATCTTGTTTAAGTAATCAATAAACCAGAATGTTATCACGCTTTGCAAACACCTAATTAATAAATGGTAATGAAAGTAATTGGCATTAAAAATCTGAAAAATCTATTATACTTGGACTTGATAATTTGCAATGACAAGTTCGATACTTAGCCGAGAAATTGGTCAAAGAAGACATATATGTATATACAATGCAATGAGGAATTAGGAAATATTGTTGTGTTATATGAAAATAAACTATTTTGGAAATCAAATTTTCTGAAGGAGGCCATAAGTGGGTCTGGGAAGGGCCAGCCCCCCCTTATTTACGCCAATGTGAACCTACCACCGATAAATGTCAAAATGAGTTCATTCGATTGAGTTTTTGAGGTAATGTTTATTTGATGTTGATGAAGAAAACTAAATAAATAAGACCTTCCCTTCTGCCAAACTCCCGAATGAAGGGGGAGGCAAGAATATCAGTGTGGAAGCTTATATATCTTCACTGGCAAAAGGAAGGTGGTTTGATTTGCTCATATAACATCGCGTGCGGAAGGGTTTTCTATCGACGTGTACTGTGTCTAAATTTCTAATATGACATCAGCATCTAATCAAATAGGATTTTTAGGTGCCTTATTTAGGTGATAAATAGGTGCTAAAAATTGGCTTCTTCAGCTAAACAAATTGCCCAAGTAATCAAAAGTTCCTTTAAAAGTACGTTTTTCGCTTAGTAAACTCAGTCAAGCTGATTAAGATAAAAACGTACTTTTAAAAGAACTTTTAGGAAAAAATATTTTAAGCTATTTTTAGTGGTATGTATTCAACCGTCTAAGACGAGCTAAGTACTCTCCATTTAATTCCACCAATTATTTTGATATCTTTGCAGATACGTATTTCGGCCACAACTGTGTGGTCGTTTTCAGTGTCTCGCACTTAACTCGACGTCGAACTTGTGGTTAAAAACTTGGGAAGCTTATAAGGCAATCCATGAGACAGCTCTTATCAGCTGACGATTTTTGTTTACTAAATTTTTTTGACAGCTTCAGACCGGACT
Organism: Armigeres subalbatus; assembly: GCF_024139115.2. Taxonomy (NCBI): domain Eukaryota; kingdom Metazoa; phylum Arthropoda; class Insecta; order Diptera; family Culicidae; genus Armigeres; species Armigeres subalbatus. The sequence continues at coordinate 241,530,201 of NC_085140.1, read as the reverse complement.
GACATAACAGCACAAAGGAATTTGTTGCGGTTAACACCAGCAGTTCGTTGCCTCCAGCCGGGTGCACCTTTTGTTATTTTCTTCGTATGTCAGTCCTGTCGCTGAATGTCATCATGGACTGCCTAATTCAACTCAAATTGTTTGCTGGGTAAATCTGAACAGGCTGTAAGTCTAAAATTATACCGTGGACCCCCGATAATTTGAACGGCTCCTTCAAATTAACGGGGTTCATTTTTAATTTGAACTTCTGGTTACTCTATAAGCATCAGAAAAACTGGTTTCTGGCTGCTCTCTTTGCTGGTTTGTTTTGATTCTGCGTTCCATTTCACGATGTTCCATTTTTCTTCTCTCGATTCCACGTGGTAAATGACGTTTGAACCATTTTTAATTTGAACGATGTTCAAACCAACGGGGTTCAAATTAAAAAGTGTTCAGATTAAAAACGGTCATATTACCGGGGGTCCACGGTATATCAGATTGCGACATACCTGGCCATATCCGGCAGCGTTTAGTCGCTGCCCGAGGACGTCACCCACACCGGCGAGATCCGTCACTGGTTTCTGGCCCATCGGTTCCGCCACGAAATTTTTATGCTTTTGAGAGGTGCTCGACATTTTGAAGAAAGAAAAACAAGTTAAAACTGTAATGAGTACTTCTGGGTTCTTTTGATACAGCACGCAAAAAAAACGGTCTTCCTTGAACCACAAGTCCAATACGACTCACAAATTGCTAACCTAAGCGAATGATATAAGTAAGAACACAATCGCCAATAACAGATAACAAAAGATAAGTATTTTATAGCCTATTCAGATTACGCCATAATTGATATAATAATTGGCGTTTCAGGGTAAATACGCTTTATGATGTCGTAATTATGGATTTACGTAATATTCCATACATTTTGCGCTGTCAAAAGATACCCGCTAAAAAGAATCATAAAGAATTGATTACGAACAATAAATTATTACGAGAGAGCTTTCGTTCTAACTGGGATGCAGGGAGAAATTCAACAAAACAATACTGACAAGCGTCACGCTCTCTTTGCCGGAGAGAAAATTCTCTCTGTTTTCATTTCGTTTCGTAGTTGACAGTCATGCTCTTTCTGTCGCAGCAGGGTCGAATGCATGTTAGATGGAAATCTTCTGAGCGCTGAAGAATAACTCGGATTGTGATGGTTTTGTGGAAAGCATTTTATATGATGAAAAATAATGATGATAATTATTTATTCTCCACTTATTCAACATGAATTGTTTAAAAAACAGATTTAATAGAACAAATCGAATAAATTTTCAAAGTTCAAGGACCAATGCGGAAGACAATTTAAAACGTAGGAATGGTTGTAAAACGAATATATTTGATGAATAAACATGATTTCATAAATTGTTTCAATTATAATACTTAATATACTTTGGATTTCAACATTTTTCACGTGGGACAACTGTACGATTTGAATGGGATGTATATATAAAGTAGAATAACCTTAAATAAAACATGGATTGGTAATGCATTAATTCATCCAAAATCCAGTTTAAATTATATCACATTCACACGATTCGATTTTGTTAGAAGCTGTATCATTGATTGTCGAGTAGAACGCAATGGTTCAGTTTCCATTTTTGAATAAAAATTAAATTGCTGAGTTGCCCTTCATACATGGAGATACTGGTGGAAATACATTTTAGTTCGATAATATTTCTTGAAAATTGGTCCAAACCTTTTTTTATTTATTTGTGAGAATTTCCAAAAGTATCTCAATTTTTCTATCAAATCTCCGTTCGATCATAGAACAGAATCAAAATACTTTTTAAACTTAAAAATAAATTGAGGAATAGTCTGATTCCCCGAAGAACGGCGCACCCAACTAATGAATGTAGCTTCGCTCATTATCCTTAATGAGAGCTTCAAATATTCTTCAAAAATCCCTTTTCATATATTTTTTAAAAATTTTTTTTCGTAGAAACTTTGATCAGAAAAAAATGTTCGATTGTCGCCACACAAATGCTTGATTTCGCAAATTAAATTTTAAAACTCTCCTTGAATTCAACCCTGTATTAGCGTGCAAATGAGGAAACATGGAAACGTCAAGATATATTATCTTGCTGCAGTCTGAACACCTCGTAATAATTGGATACCCTCTCACTTAACAAAGTCATAAATTGCCCAATCTGAATAGGCTATTAGTCTCGATTTTAGTTACAACACAGATAACAGATATTGAGGCTGGCATCCGATACGTGTGTAAACATCCGCAACCGTTAATTCAAATGTATTTTAAATTGGGACCGCGTTTGGCAATCGATTGTAGATGGCGCAAGGAAAAAAGATATTTTAGTTACTAGATAAATATTGTCGCTGTCGTCGCTGACCGGAACATCTTTTGCTGGCGAGGATAGGGGAGCTAAATGTCAAAGAAGGAAAATCCATACGATTTGACAGGTATGTACCACACATGTTTCGGACAGCAGAGCAAAGGGAACCGAAGCGACAATCTTTATCTAGTAACTAAAATATCTTTTCGCAAGGACCATTTTTATTGAAAACGCAGCCCGAATGCAGCTGTCAAATACATTGTCTACTACATTGTCTACAAATAAGAGTTAATAACATTTAATTGATGTTTAATGAGCATATATTAGGGAATGTTTAAAGATTACGTAACTCTTAAAGGGGGAGGGGATCTTAAAAATGTGCACTTTCATACGAAAAACCATTGTTTTTTATATATACAAAAAACTACAGATGTAAAAATATATATCACGTTTCGCGTGGCGTATACAAAGGCATTTTCCTTAAAGAAAGTCCACCAATCACGTAACGTAAAATTTGGCTATTTCATCACCCCTTCCCCCCTATCTTACACTATTTGTATGAATCCTCTAAAAATTATATGGATCGTCACACATCTCACAACACCTCCCAGCTAAACGTTGCGTAATTTATGAATGTTTCTTTTGATTAAATGTAATTATCATTTAAATGAAATAGTGTTTTCGTACTATGTTTAGTCCTAGAGCACCTCCACGGGAGTCTCCATCTGGGTCCCTATCGCTATTTCCGGGCCCCTAATAGGGACCCACTTTTACACCGGAGGTATCTAAACGGGAATATAAAATAAGAACGCAACTCAAAATTTGCCGTGAGTTTCCAAATTTAGCGCCCCATACTGGGTTGCTAAATTTCCATACAGGGTTGCTATTTTGTGAAACGTCACTTCGGTATTGATAAAAAAAATTGCAGAAAATCTGGAAAAGAACAGAACAAGCCCTAGCTAGAGCCCGAAATATTCATGGATTTTTCGCAAATGAAAATTCCACTGTTTTCTTTTGTTATTATAGTTATTCCAAGGAAAGGTCTTCCAGGAATGCCTCAGAAGGTTCCTTTAGTAATTGTTCAGTATGTTCTTCAAGAAGTTCCTCCAGAAAAGCTCTCGCAAGTTTATCTTTTCTGTCGTTCTTTTAAAAATGATTTGTTTTGGAAATTCATCTTGGATCCCTCCGGGAGTTCCCCAGCAATCTTTGTGTTCTTTTAAGAATCTTCAGCAGTTCTCCCAGAATAGTTTTAGGATTTCTTCCAGATTCCCTCGGGATTTTTTTTATTGGAAATGCCCTATATTTTTTTGTGGTTTCAATTGAAAACTCTCCGGATTCTTTCGGATGTTGTTACAAATTTTTTCTCCGAGTCATCCTTCAGAGAAAAAAACTGTGGAGTCATCCTTCAGAGAAAAAAACTGTGGAAGCATTTCTGCTGGATTTTGTCAAGAGATTCTTGTGGAAAAACTGGTGGGAATTTCAGGAGGAATTTCTTCGACTGCAAGTATAAATCCTCGAAAAAAATTTCCTGGAGGAAGGAAGTCCAGAAGGAACAACGGTGAAAAAATTTACTACGACGGGTCTCCAGCTAGCCTTGCGATCAAAAGCGTATACTATAGAATTGCCCTCCGGAGATGGCGAGTTCTATTCCCGATTCGGTCAAGGATGCTTTCGAGTAGGCTCCTTGTGCATAGTTGTCAGTTGTCACACAAAATACATACGCATGCAATGGCGGGCTTAGAACAGCTTTAAATTAATAACTGATGATATGCTAATAGAATACTTAGTTCAGCAGCTAGCCAAGTTTAAGGTGAAATGTACAGCCATTGAAGAAGATGATGACTACTTTTAGCAACGCCCGGTGAGAGCTCAATATGTTTACGAAGTTGCTATACCTTGTTATTCTTGTTATTCTTGTTATACTCAACGTATCCCCGGGCCGTGGCCAATCTACGTTGTATGACATTAGGCAATACGTTTACACTGCTGGCTTAAATTTTCAACGTGACGATTAATTTATAGAACTCATGAAATCAATGTGAACTCGACTCGTGGAAAACTTATTCCAGGTTATCCGAGGCTTGTGATAGACCCTTTATCACAACGGACCTTTCCATCCACTGACTGGTAGGCTCGAGCGTCCTTTCCTCTGCTTCAGACCCATAAGGGGTCCGAAACAGTTCAGTTTCAGGGTAGTAAATTTGTGAGATAATAGAAGATAGAGGAAGAGAGTATGGAGCGGCTTGTTGACCGCTTCCGGCTCTAGCGGCTGCTATGGAACCTTTTTATTAGAGAAATGTTTGTAGAGATAGAAACGGTTGTGTTTATGTTCATAATAGATGTTGAGACAGTTCGGGATCGCTACGATAGAGTTTATTATAGCTTAGATGATTTATACTTATGGTAGAAGGGAAATGATTGAAATCCGTTTTCTGGTGATTGTCGCTTCTTGTATGTAGATTCGTATGTAGATTGATATGATAGATTTACGTGCAGTTTGGGATTAGTGTGATCACGTTGGTTTAAGTTTGGAAACATAAAATAGAAAAGGAGGGAGCAGGAGGGGTGGGGGAACAAATACCTAACCATTTGACGCAGAAAGATTAAAATAATTAAACTGAATTAAAATAAATCAATTAAATTTTACAATTTTGGTCGAACTTAAGTAAAAAATGTGTTCCAAGCGTGCCCACCGAAATAAGTATATTAGGAGTACTATGGAGTACCTTATATGCTACTAATAAAGCTCGTGATTAAAAAATGGAGGATGGCATTGTTATTGCTCATCAAAATATAATATTATTCTAGATATTCTCTTAAGTATGAAAACTGAATCCTAACTGTCCAGAAACTGCTTTCACCATACTGCCGCCCCGAGCACAACCGCCTCTGCCACTCATAGGCAATGTCCCTCCCACCACATTGACAGCCTCCAGAAGTATCTACCACCACAAGATTTGAGAACTAGAATGAATTATTACAATTCCAGCCATTATATAAAATGATTTGTTCAACCAAAGGCGTCATAGATGCGGGAACGACATCGCCATAAACGACACGGGACAACCATGCTCCACACGACAGTGCAGCAATGCACCGAATCGGGGACCTCCTAAACTGTTCTATGCAACGCAGAGTTTTACCCTCTCTTGCGTTATGAGATGCTGAAAATAAGCTCCTAATCATTTGATGGCAAAAATAAAAATAAAATAAAAACAATCAGACAAAATTAAAATATTCTAGCTTTACTATTTTGGTCGAACATGGGTCAGCCGCCTGAGACCCGCGTTGAAAAATATGTTCCATGCGTGGCCCCCACATAAAATAATAACGCATGCTAATCACTAATGATACTAAAAGATTTAAATGGAATTAGGTATTGTTCCCGCTTATCATTTTAGCACCGCCAGGGGGAACTTGGCCGATACCCATTGCACTTTTCTTTCCCTTTCCACAAGCAATTACCATCATTTGTGATATTTCAACGGAATCTTATTGGGAATTCTGAAAAGGCAGACAATCAATGCAGTTAGATTGCCAGGTAATACGTGCACATCGTAGCACTGGTGATGCATCACAATCGTATATATACAGGAGTATATGCACTATATGATGACATTGACCGGAAGATTAGATAAGCATTTCCCCCCGTAAATATGTTTACGAAGTTGCTATACCTAAAACAAAAACCACCGGTGGGAAGATGGGGCGCTATCCTTAAATAGCATTCGAGAGGGAGCGCTATAATGAGAATAGCGATGAGGACTCCCGTGGAGGTGCTCAGTACAACAAGTCCTAATACAATTTCATTATTTCGCTTCTGTGCTTTGTTCGCTAAGTCCTTTCTAACACCGAATTACTTCAACTTATCCTAAAAACTTGTGATAATTTCAAATTCTGTCCCTTTTTTCTTAGTTGTGGATCTTTACGCTTTGGAAGAAGTCTTATTTCGGCCGGAGATACGGGGTTGACATCATAACTTGAAGATTCATATGCGTACTCTTGCCCCACCGGTTCCTGCGTACTTTTACCACCGACGAACCGACGTGTCACCTAATGGAAAATAATTCAAATTTGCTGCCCACGACGCCATGATGAAAAATCATTGAACACTAATGGCTCGCGAAGTTTTCGTAGCTCAGCCACCAACCTACGTGTATTAACATTGCTGCGGAGTTGTGTCTTAGCTCATTTGACAGGAGCGATCGCCCGCAAAAGCGAATGGTCGTTAAAAAGTGTGAGACAATCAGAGAGCGCCAGTGACACGTCGGTTCGTCGGTGCTTTTACCCCACAGTCCCAAAAATGATTCAAGTAATGGTTTTGACTTCTTGGAAAACCAACCGGATTGGTGTTCTGTACCATAAAGTACTCTATACAATAGGTTATCGAAATGGTATAATATTCACCTGATTGAACGTATATATGGTAATGAAATACTAGTTGCGGAAATCCAATTATTTTTAGCAAAATGACCAAAAAGTTATCTAACTCCATATCTCCCTTGTTGTTTATTCAAATCATTTACATTTACACATGATAATAGTTGGCCAGAATACCTGTCAAACTGATGCAGTGCTGCTAGTTTATCTTTTTTTTTTATTACTTCAAAAAACAGGAAACGTACTCTTACCCCACGCGCACTCTTGCCCCACTCTACTCTACGTGTGTAAATATCTGCAACCGTTGATTCAAATGCATCGAACATTTGGACCGCGATAGACTAACGCAAAATGAACTCCCCCAAGAAATTATGACGTTTGAGCGGGTCGCATAATGAACGTAAAATGAACTTTTGTTCGAGAAGACGACCCGCTCAAATAGACTAACGCAAAATGAACTCCCCTAAGAAATTATGACGTTTGAGCGGGTCGCATAATGAACGCAAAATGAACTTTTGTTCGAGAAAAAGACCCGCTCAAATGTCAAAATCCGTCGGCTGAGTGAATTCGATGAACTCCTGCATAAGTCTATGTCAAAATTCATCGGGTGAGTGAATTTAATGAATCGCTGCACAGGTCTATTGGCAATCGTTTGAAGATGGCGCGATGATCATTACTGTGTCAAACGCAGCCTAAATACAACAAGGTTTCACATCAAATGAACATAACCTCAAAAACTCAATCGAATGAACACAATTTGACATTTATCGGTGGTAGGTTCATGAGGTTCATCCTATTTCCCGCAGCAAGCGGATGAACCTTTGTTTATATACAAACCACCGATACCTGTCAAATATGGAAGAAATTCACCAGGACGCAGCCGTGGCTACATACGTGTGACGTCACACTGTGAAACCATACTGTCAAACGTACTGGCTGCGTTCGACGGTTACTTATCAGTTGCGTTCGTTTGTACCTCCGCAACCAATTGAGTAGAGGGCAGTAGTGAGTCAACATATTTCCACAGACAAACAGACATAACACATTGAACATTCACTCATAAAATTCATTGTCGTAAACACCCTAACGACATCTGTTGTTTTCATTAAGTTGGGCAAACCACGAACCAGATGGCGGTAGTGAGCAAACGTCAAACTCGAGCAAATCCGATGCTGGCGCCACGAGTGATCGATTGGCCAACTAATGATATTTTAAATTGACCAGTAAATCAGTGAACGATGAGGATTTCACAAGTGTTATGTCTGTTTGTCTGTGGTTATTTGGAGCGGAATGGATTTGGCGCCAATTTGTCGCGAACAAAGTTTAACTATCGAACTGTCAAATATAGCCATTAGAGTGGGGCGTCATGATCATTTTTTCAAATCAATGGTTTTTCGAAGCCATTCTGGGTCCTGAACAACTGTGCAGAATTTTGGACCGATTGGTTGCTTCCTCGCTTTCCGCATTGCGTTTGAAGTTTGTATGGAAATTAGTATGGAAGAACGTATATTTTTGCATTTCTACTACTAGAGGCTTCAGTTCATCGTATACCAAGTGGCACATTACGTTAAAGTATAACACAAAGGATGCGGAAAAACTTTGCTAAAGAAGGCACGTTGCTGGAACGTCCACGAAAAAAGTTATAACGCTTCGAAGATTGAGTATTCAAACCATATGCAAAAAATCATTTATTCTGCCAGCACTGCCGAACTACGTGGAGCAATAATTTAACTGAGTGTTATTTCAAAATTTTTGATTTTATAGGACTTTGGATCTAATGGGAGATTTTCGGAATGATTTCACAAAGTAACGACTAGAAGGGAAATAGGTTTTGCCCTCTGACAATTACAGGTTGTCCGGTAGTGCTGGCAGAAACATTGATTTCTTGCATATGATTTAAACAATCAATTTTCAAAACGAAATAACATTTTTTGTAGACCTTCCAGCTGCGTACCTTCTTCGGCAAAGTCTTTCGGCATCTTCCAGGCTATATGCTAACGTATTGAGTCACGTGATTGATGATAAATTGAAGCCGCTAAGAGCAAAAATGTAAAAAAGTACATTTTCCCATACTAATCTCCATGTAAATTTAAAACGCAATGCGGCAAGCGAGGTCGCAACCAATCGAGCCCATATTTTGCACAGTTGATTGGGGTCCCAAAACGATTCAGAAAACCCTTGATCTTACTTGATCGGACGAAGTTTGCGTTTTCCCATACAACTGCGCCCCACTCTAATAGCCATGCTCCGGAGCAGGGTTATTTTTAACCACGGCGAAATAACCATCGAACCACAGACAAACAGACATAACACTTGTGAAATCCTCATCGTTCACTGATTTACTGGTCAATTTAAAATATCATTAGTTGGCCAATCGATCACTCGTGGCGCCAGCATCGGATTTGCTCGAGTTTGACGTTCGCTCACTACCGCGACCGCCATCTGGTTCGTGGTTTGCCCAACTTAATGAAAACAACAGATGTCGTTAGGGTGTTTACGACAATGAATTTTATGAGTGAATGTTCAATGTGTTATGTCTGTTTGTGCAATTGCTGGCGAGGATCTAAATGTCAATGAAGGAAAAATACATACGATTTGACAGTTAGGTACCACATATGTTTCGGACAGCAAAACAAGGGGAACTGAAGCGACAATCTTTATCTGGTAACTAAAATATCTTTTGGTCAACCCCACACCTTCCGCACTCCTCCCCCACCAACATTCGAACAAAAATTTTATATGCAAATTACTAACCTGTTCACAGCATATTTTATTACATACTTCCTGTGATAATCTTGTAATCTTGTAATATCAACGCACCCTCTGACCATAGCCTATCTGCGTTGTATTTAAATACCGCTGAGCGATACGTCTACTGGGCAACACGTCCGGTGTGCACTGCACTAAGATCTCCTTAGATGCAACCGGACCGAGATCTTACTTAAGGCTCCCAAGGGTCCGTTTCGTTGTGATATGTTGCCATAAAATAGAAATATATGCACTTGCTTTTCTAATCTACGGAAATATTTAAATTTACTAATGATATTGATTAGTGACAAGTAAATTCATTCATCGATCAGATTAGAACGAGCTCAGTGCAATTAAAATATAAACGCAATACTTATCTGCAATTCACAGAAGATGTTGGGATTGTCCTTGAAGTAATCACGTTGTGAACACAGACTTCCTGTATTGACGGTGGTTGTTATGAATATGAATACCACTGCTGATACCGGAACAATAAGATTTTCTTCATCACTGGTCGTCTGGAAAGAGGTAGATAAAAGAATTGGGCCGCTTTCACTCGCCGACCCGCAAAACATTAGTAAGTAATTAATCTTACTACAAAGACAAAAATACAGTTCTAATAATTCTGTCTTATTAATGGATATCACACATGCCCATCTGATACTCAACTTAACCAAAAACATATCCTCAAGACTTAATAAAATGATAACTGTATATAGTTTCTATTATTGTCCATATATACCTACTATTCAATCTAGGATTCCAAATCGGATAAATTAATTCAGTTGCTAACTAAAAGCTTATCCTCAACGCTTTGGCTGTCAATAGTCTCCACAATATGAACCTTAAAGGTTATAACTTTGTTCAATTCTACATCTGTTTAAATTAAAACTCAATCCTAACTGCCCCGAAACCGCTTTCAACACATAACTGCCCCGAGCACAGCCTCTACATGCGACCCACAGGACCCCAATCGAGGACGACCTACACTATACCGTTGTGAGCTTACACCCTCTCCTGGGCTGTGCGACGCTGAAAACATGCTCCTAACGTTTGATGCCTAAAAATAAAAATAATTAAACTAATTACACTAAATCTTACACTTTTGATCGAACCCGGCTGTCGCGTTAAACAATGTGTTCCATGAGTGCTGATCACTCATGATAACGCCCCGAATCGGCGAATAAAATTCAGTTTAACGCAGAGTTTAAACCCTCTCTTGCGCTAAGTAATGCTGAAAACCTAACTTCTAGGAATTTGATTCGTAGAAACAAATTATACTGAAATTGGTGCGTGGCAAAATAAGTTATACTATTAGCTAATTTAGTTAAACCCTGACTACCCCACATTATACTGGCCCGTTTGGAGTCATCCAGTGGCACTTGGTCTTAGCATTCGTTTTCTTTTTAAATTCTATAACAATTCACCACGCTTACCCCCATATTAGTAATATGTAGAACAAATGCTTGACTATTAGAGTAAAATCAGCAGTGATTCAAATCGTTCGGGGCTGTCAGTTTAAATATGAATCTGAAACATTGAATTTCCCAGCAGCTGTTCTAGATTCAGTTTTTATACCAGTCAACTGTCAAAAAAATAAAACTGGTATAACGCTCCGTTCTATTTTCTGCAGATTTGAACCACGATTGAATGACGAGATTCAAATATTTTTCAATTGTTTTGGTGTATGGATGCGTCATTTTATCTACGGATCAATCCACTTTGCAATTCCGGCGCCTTTCTTGGCAGTAATATAGTTATTTCAATTAATTGAAAATTTGAAAAACATGAATAAAACACTGCTGGGGGAACCAGCGAGTTTGTTCTATTTTGCTCCAGATGCAAACTAGAATAGTGGTCGAAAATTTAGAATCAAACTGAATCACTCCTGATTTCACCCTAAGTATAGTAAAAGACCGGAAGTAATAATTGGGCCAGCCACCACCTACATACTTCCTGTGATAATGAACATGTTTCTCCAAAGAGTCCTATGTATTTCGGCTCGAATTATATGATAAATCAGCACTGTCGTTATTAGCATAACTGTCCCATGTACATAGGAAATCCCAGCAAATATGGGACAAATATGCGTATAATGGCAGAGCAGTTTCGTGCCAATTTAATAGCTGTTCGCGATTTGAACAAACATCCAAAACATCCCATTTTATGATAAGATTCTTATCCGTACTTTTGGTTGCTTGGGCTGTGCTCAGAGAGGCAGAAACGTTTTAACCGCAAATTTATGATGGGAATTGAGCTATTGTGCTTCCAGTTGAAAACCAGTGAGCTCTCGCGACGATTGAGTTTTCCTTATTTCCTGATGTCGCAACTGCATCGCGACTAGTGCGCATCTATGCCACCCCCGTGCGCCATGATGCGCAATAGTCGCCACGTAGTTGCGACAAAAGGAAACGGGAGAAAAATCGATTGTCGCGAGAGCTCACTTCGGTTTTCAACTGGAAGTACAATATGCCATTGCAAACAACTGAATAGCGGCTGAGTTAGAATGATCAATGCATTTGATCCGGATGAAAACACCCTTGGAGAACAAAGGAGTCGTTCGCCAAAACGTAGTAATAAATCGTAATTTTTGCTACACTAATAGGAACGATTTTTGCAATAACATTTAAAAGAATCGCGATTTTCGCGACTGACGGAGCAAATCCGCGACTGTTGTAACAGCCCTGAAAATAAGAATTTAAGCATCATCCCTGCAATAAAGCAAAGGAAGGATTAAGGTCTGTCTCATTTGGAGAATTAAACTTAAAAGTGACAGTTCGAAAATTAAAAAATCACCCCGTTACAAGAATGGCTGGTGCTACCCAGCAATTCCAATAGGACATCGATGGAAAATGATTCGATATCTGTCAAAAGTAATCTTGCTCTGCGAGCAGGGTTATTTGATAATTATTGAAATGTCACTTTTAAGTTTAATTCAAGACAAAATTGTCAAAACGACTTATCTGCTTTTGTAAACAAAGATTCGAACGACGATTTGACGAATCTGATGGCTCTCCCACGCAAACCAGCACCATCAACAGGTAGCGGAAACCTTCACCTACCTATTGTTGTAGTTGGTTCGCGTGGGAGAGCTATCAGATTCGTCTAATCGTCGTTTGAATCTTTGTTTACAACAGCAGATAAGTCGTTTTGAAAATTTTGTCTTGAATTTCAGTTTAATTATCCAATTGAGACAGACCCTAAGTGTAAATCATTTTCTAAAAAATCTCAGTTCGTAAATATTAAAAAAAAATTGTTTTGTAAATTTCTGTGACTACTTTTCCCCTAAAGACGCGTTCATTCGGTTCTTTTTACCGTTAATATTAATATATTAATCATTCAAACACACCTTCCGTGTTGTGATGCTTCTTCAAAACATGTTCATGTAAACAGCAAGTGTAATCTATTAGTAGTAGTCAATATATTGTAACAAACGCGTAAAATAATATGCCTAGCCTTATCTGGTCGAGTTGTACACACAAAGCGGATTATTTTAGATAGTTAAAATTGGGAACATAAAATAAATCGAAATACAGAACGTTGCGAAATGTTTTTTTTACAAAAACTCCTCGCACCAATCATTCAGACATTGGTAACAATCGGCTGCTTGCTTCGAGTTGGCCCCGCAGGTGTCCTTCATCCAATCTTTGAAGAGCTCGGCGTCCTTTTTTAACAGCAAATATTGGCCAAGCACGGTGTAAGCCTGGAAAGAATTAAAATTATGTATAAACAAGGTTATGTTTGCGCATTGTTGGCTAGAATAAGATTACGTCTCGCGAATTACCTTGTCAAATCCGGCAGCGTCTAATCGCTTCCCGAGGACGTCACCCACACCGGCGAGATCCGTTACCGGTTTCTCGCCCATCGGTTCCGCCACAAAATTTCTATGCTTTTGGGAGGTGCTCGACATTGTGAAAGCTGTTGCTGGTTAAAATGGAATGGGTACTTCTGGGTTGTTTCTATCACGTATACGGATCACAAATGCACCACTTTCACTGAAATCATAAAATCAACACGACTCACAGTTTGCTGACCTAGCTATTCCTGTTTTTTCGTGAAAATCAAAACTTTCGTCAGAGTATGAATGTTTTTCCACCGGATTTTGTTGGAATGACAGTTGTGTTTTGAAAATATTTATGTGCGTGCCCTCTTTGTCCCACACTCTACAAATAAATGGCGAAAAGCGGGCGAAAACGAGAAAAATGTCATGAACTCTCCACACGCTTAGATCAATTTACCTATATATGGGTACTTCAATCACCCATATTTAGGTAATGTTTAATTTACCTATAATATGGGTGAAATGTACGGAGTTTATCAGTAAATTTCACTCATATTGTTGATAAAGTGGTTTTACCAATATATGGGTAAAAATATTTACCCATATTTGGGTGAAAAAAAATTAGTGTTCGCGTGTTTGTTTTCATCGTTTTCATAAAACTAAAGAAAACATAAAACATGTCCAGATCAGAGTCCATCATATATAGAGTTACGCAAAGAGTGAAGCCAAATCTACCTATTGAACTGTCAAACCGTCTACCTATCGAGCAAAGTAAACAAATGCTTGTTGGTAAGGCGGAAGTATTGTTATCGCCTAATGATTTTTAATGGGGAATTAAAACGCATGAATTGAAATGTATTAGATTTGTTCTAGAAACAGCTTCAAAAAACTTCAATACACCCCCCAATAAAGTAGCAACAAGAAACTCACGTGTTTGCACTCTATGGGTGACTGGGTTATCGAATTAAAAAGCTTTAGCAGTGAACACTACCGTGAAGTCACTTTAAGGGTTGAACAAAAATGAAAGTTGCAAACAGAATAACAAGAAGATCATTCAGAATAAGTGTAAGAAGATCCTCTTTGCGCAACTCTATATAATAGACTCTGGTCCAGATTGAATTTATTTCGGTCGTCTGGCTGAACATTATGACGGTGAGTAAATTCAGGCTTATTAAATAATGGTTAACTGCATTTGCATTTGTCTTATTCTGCATTTTGTCGTTTAAAAGGTACTGAGCATGAGAAGTCACAAGAGGCTCGGACCAAGCTGAACCTCCCGGGAACCAATGGAGTATCTGCACCCGTTGCATAAACAGGTAAGCCAATTTGTTATCCATGCTTTTCTCACAGTAACACCGTAACAAATATATTATTCCTTCTCCTCTTCCAGCCGCGGAAACGGACACCTTCGACAACATCGCAAATAAATCCTGCCGGATCTCCAGCTGCGACCGCTCCGACAATGAGACACCTGTCTAGATGCTGCATTCCAAACCTTTTGCGGTCTACTCTAGGAATACGGGAAGAAGGTGGGCTATTTTTTTTTGTTGCTTCAAGCCAGCGCGCAGTCGGGACCGCAGATACAACTGCGTCGGTGATGTAACCGCAGCCGGTGTGCTCCTCAGTGAAGTGGACAACTTGCCACCATCAAACAGAACTTTAGCCCCGGACCTTCAACATACAGTGAAATGCGAATGTTAGCCTATAATCTTTGAATCAGTATCCTTGCACCGATACCCTCCTATCAGTATTCAACCCCGGACCCACCAAGTACCGTTGAGGTAAGTTTCGGTGAATTATTCTTAATGGAATTAGGAAGCTTTTTCACAATTTGTTTTGAATTATTCTTACTCCGGTAGTAGTACCATTAATCGTAAAATCGCAATAGAGAAGATTCCGATATTCACCAAATGAGTATTTGGTCCACAACTCTATTGTTACAATGTCTAAATTCCTTTCTCTTTTAACAGGAACTACCGACACCCGTGATTAAACACACCCATGTACAAGCAGCAAACCTGAGTATACGGAAGCACTCCTACCACGGTGTAATTTCCGGCTCCTGCAGTTATATGAGCGAACTTATGTTGGTGCAGACCAACTATTATTGTATTATATTTATTTTGTTAAAAATTATATTTTTTTTGTTAAAATAAAATGACAGATATTATGATTATTTTTAAAAGTAATATGTTTTTATTAGAAAAAGTAAGAATGGCTTCAAACAAAATAAAATCACCCAAATTTGGGTAAAGTTTACCAATAAATCATCTCCATTCAACTACCTATATATGGGTAAACTCAATTTACTCATATTTGGGTGATGACCATTTCACCCATATCTAGGTATGTGCACTTTTTGAGGATTTTAGGTACTGTTCACCCATATTTGGGTGAACTGAACTAAGCGTGCACAAGTTACACGGGAAGGCAAACAAAACTAAAGCTATCAGTACACTGTTTGTCATAATGACAAATATTTGTCAAGTCAGCCTGATATCCATGTCGATTTCTAATCGGTCTGATAGATGTCCGGAACAATTTGACAAATATTTGTCATTATGACAAACAGTGGACTGCGGGCTTAACTTTTGCACTGAAAACTCACGCGCGTTTCAAATCACTCAGAGGCTGAGTGAAATTGTATTGCTGTTTCTTTTTTCTCACGGAAATCTTACTCATTTTTCGTAAAAAGTGGAACTACTCAAATTTCGAGTAGTAGTTCCACTTTTTACGAGAATTGAGTAACTAAAGAGTAACTAATTGAGTAAAGAGACGGTAATATAATTTCACTCAGTCTCTGAGTGATTTGAAACTATAAATAGTGGAATATATAGATGAGCGAAGATAAATCCTCTGTCTCCAAACGAACTGTCAAACGTGTCTCCAAACGAGCATGACGTCACGATTTCAATGGAAATGTTCAGAGCTGTGACGTCATATGCGCGTGTCCACGGTCAAAAAAAGCGACTCAGCCACGCTTTCGCTCATCTATAGATTCTACTATCTATATTTGAAACGGGCCCGCTCGGAAAGGTCTTCTAGAAATCTCCCGTGATATCTCTGAGACAAAAAAATAGTCTCCTACTCACGGATAAAAATAAAAAAGCTAATTAGATTACATTCTAATCTAAAAGCATATTCGGTCTATCCACTCATTGCAATGCTTATTTCGACGATAAGTTGTGAATGATTTTTTTAAATTTAATCATTTGGAATGATTATTTTAGGTTTAATCTAACGAAGATTAAATGCGATATATTCAGCCTAAATGTTAGTTTTTCAAAACAAATCGGAAAAAGTTTGACATTTGAGTCTTTAAAAAGAATAATCTCGGGATTAATATTGATTTTTTCAGAACTTTCATCTTTATTTATAAATTTCCACTGTATCGATTATTTCGCGGTGTGGAATAATTCCACAAGATATTTATACCGTAAAAAAGAGCACGGGGCGGCGATGAATCGGTTTCAGAACCTCCTCTAGATTCTGTCTCCGCATTCGACCGTCATACCATCAGGGCTACTGCTTTCACTGCGGCAACTATTAGACAGGACCAAGGCAAACCTTTCGCTTTGGAGATGACTACCACTTCCTCTCTGATTGATCCGGATCGAAGTGAAGATCCCCTTCCTGGCGAAGCGGTTTTCGCTGGTGCATTGTCCAAAACCCGACCTACGCATGGTAAACGAACGAAAGTTAATTGAAGAGATTATTAGTTTTTAGGGAAGAATTTTTAGAAGAAAAATATTACCCTTGTTCCCATTTGCGTAGCGTAATAGAAGCATGTCCCCAGCGTTCGTGTCCTTCTTTAGATAGTGGCCTTCTTGGTTTTATTTCGCTTGTTGTAACATATAATTATTTTTACAATTACATCTCGATAAAACGCTTAGAGAGCCTTTTCAACCAGCTTAAACCAGTGTCCACAATGTAGGTCTGATCCTTCTCACAGACATTTCCATACTGTCGGGATAGACGGGACTCTAAAGCCGAAGGAATCATGTTGGAGCTCTCCTTGGTTCCCGGACCACGCTTGAACACGCGCAAATCGAACGGGTCATTATCGCCGGCCTGTCTGGCCAGAAGTTTGCCCGTTCGTTTGCTCGATCGGACCGTTCATAATTTTCCCGAATCGCACCGGAGTGCAAGTAATATTCCGCAAGGCAGCGTTCTGCACTAATCTTCCACATAGGGACGCCATTTGTGATGGTATTTATGACTGGGAGGCCGGTCCGGAGCTTCGGAGGTAGCGAGGCTTCGAAAAAGTAGCCGCCTTTGGTAACCGTCAAACAGAAAGAAGCAGAACTTTTTATCTGTTGTTGATACATCGAAACGGATTATGTTAAAAACTAATGAGAATAAATTTAAAAAAAAACTCTACAATCGTGCGGTGCTTAATCTTTGAAACTAATAAATATGGTTTCCAAGTTCGATGATTAATATTGGTAGCCGAAAAATCAAATTGAGAAATAAATTTCAGTTAAGCAAAGCAATGCATAAAATATAGCTTAACTTATAAGCGCTCAAATGATTAAAAGTCAAAAAAGCTCAAAAAGGTATGAATAATAAACTAACAAGCTTTTTCAATTTTATCCGTGTGGGTGCTGCGGATAGAATCGATTTGGTTGTCAAACTGAAGCCAAAAATTTCTATTGTGCCGGAGCCAAACATTGAAGATTGTGGTTATGTTCGTTTCTGATTTAATATTGAGAAGTATTGTTATTTTTTGGAGAAAAAATAAAAATAAACTTTGTTTGAGTTTTGTATTCTTTGTGACAAATATTCTCACATTATATTTCGAGTGGAAAATTAGTAGGAATGCAACTAAAAAGCACTCGTTAAGAAATTTCTTGAGATTCAGCAGCTGATTGGAGCATGAATGTATGTAAACAATCGTTAAGTCATGTAGAGTCTAGCGCATTTGTGCGTCCTCATGCAGCGTGGAAAGAGAAATTCGAAGAGCGGGAAATGTTTGACAGCCAAGTAACTGCAAAATAATTTTGTTTATGGGAGTGAATTCAAAATATCCCACTACTCGCTTGAGCGCAGAAAAGCGGCTCTATCCGCAGCACCCAGTTTCAAATACATAATACTTAAAAGCTGCAATCAATCTTATTGGTAGGGAGAATATGTGTGTGGTCTCACATTATGTGCTGATGATCCGGTATTTAACGTTGGAGTATATTTTCTATAAATTGGCACCAATTCGCAATAGTCTATAAATATATAGCTGGATAGTATCATTTTGCTTACGAAAGACTCCCTTATGAATCATTATGCCATGAATCCTATTACATATGAGTGCATTAACTGGGATGAAATTATACAAAAATATTTCTTCCGTACTCGGTTACATTTTGACGCTTTAATAGCTGTTTCAATTCTGCTGTTTCAATTCTGTTTATTTCGTAGCAATAGCTTTATTTTTGAATCTTAGCCACATGTCCACCGGACATGTCTTGCTTCACACCCATGGACAGCAATACAGTCGTCAGTTGCTCTTTTAGAGATACGCTTTCGCGAAATAATAACGTTAACTTACTGGACTTAACTTACTTAACTTACTTACTATAGGTTATTACGTATAGACTGAATCAATCACTTTCTATAATGCGACCAGCTGAAATTACCGTAAAGTATGGTGTCTGTGATTCTGGCGTTAGAGAACTCAATTTCAAATCAATTAGTTTACTTGCATAATCTGAACTTCCCTTCTACGCATAATTGTCCCAAGTTATCTTTGATGAAAATAAAATCAAACTCGAGTCGATTTGTCCCACTGAAAAAATGAAGTAGGTTTTTGATGATAATGGAGACTGAAAAACATTTACATAAGTAGTGATCCATTTTGTGTTCTGGAAAGTGCAGTCAACGCTCATTACATACCAAACATATTGGTAAAATGTTTAGAGCCGAATGATTCTGAAATTAGTGGGACAAATTGACGCAAGTTTGATGTTTTTTGATCAAACTTAACATGGGACAGTTATGCGTAGAACGACAGTAAACTTATATGCTAAATTTAGATTAAGCAAGTAAATCGAATAAGTCATTTGGCTTAAATGCGAATTGAACGTATGTATATATATGGAACAAGTTAAGTCACGTACATGTTAAAAGATTGCATAATTTACTTGCTCAATCTTAAGGCCAGTATCGACTTAAAAAGTAGAGAGGTCACGGAATTTTGTTCAATATTACCAAGAGGAATTTTGACAACTGATCTGCATGGAGCAAATTGTCACTTTTACTTACGGAATAATCGAGCAGAATATTTTTTCCGAAAGTAAAGTGACAGCTCCCATTACTTTGCGTGGGAACCTTACAAATGCCAATTTTGTTTTTGGTTCTTTCCATGTGGATACTGCTATAAGAATTTTGTTTCGATTCTTTACTTTTCTGATTCAGTGAACGGAATTTAACATGTGATTGAGATAGAAAAAGAAATTTCTTTTGAACACGATACCAACCTTTACTTAAAAAAG
Organism: Armigeres subalbatus; assembly: GCF_024139115.2. Classification (NCBI taxonomy): domain Eukaryota; kingdom Metazoa; phylum Arthropoda; class Insecta; order Diptera; family Culicidae; genus Armigeres; species Armigeres subalbatus. The sequence goes on along the minus strand of NC_085140.1, from coordinate 241,510,498 downwards.
TGTTGATGTTGAAGAATATGAATATTCGCTTAATTATGCTTGATCTTCTGTAATATCCACCAAAATCTAGCCTCCTTTAACGAATAACGAGTTAATTTCATTCAAGGTCCAAAGTGAATTTAGTTTGTGAATAATGTCCAATGTAACAGGTCCCAACTGATTGTTCAAATGCAAAAGGTCCAAAGTAACAAAAATGTCTTAGAATCCAAGAAAAACGACCAGAACTGGAAAACAATTACTGTGAATCAATTCTACCACTATTATTTTGTCTGATAACGATTTAAAAATTATTGTACGAAGTTGATATTTTAATTGAGATTTATTTTCTTTTGCCAAATATTTCATCTGATATTTCTCCAATCATGGTGATTGTTAGATAGGACCATTTGAAATGTTTGTCTAGAAATAATCAAACCAACTTTCATATTTCATATTTCTGGCAACTCTGACAACAGAAAACAATGTAACTGGCAGCCCACGATGAACTGTCAGAAGCGAAATTTAAAAAGAAAATATTTACCAGAACCAGAAATCAGCAAAAGTTTCCCGTTTTTCTTTGTGAAAAGAAGGGAGAGGCATATGCCATAAAGACCCATCTCAAGCCCCGATGGGAAAGAATCGTGATCCGCAAAATGCGTAACCACAGGAGCACACGGATTGAGGACATTTCGACCTGGAAAAAACGACTTGCTGAGATCCTTCGCCAATCGCGGTAAGGCTTTGTTCCAATTGGAGAATTAAACCAAAATTTCACTTAAAACTGACACTTCGAAAATTTTTTCCCCTCTATTTTCGAACTGTCAAAAATAAGTCTGCTGCAGAGGAGACTTATTTTTGACAGCTAAAAAATTTTCCGCAATTTGACAGCGTCTTGCTCCGTGTTATTTGCGTCGTTGTCGTTATCCATCAGCCGGCTGCTGGTTTTCACAAACGTTTTCTGTTTCGCGCGTTCTTGCATCAACAATTTTCGTAATTTTATTCTAATTTTCCTAAAGTTGAAGTAAGGTTTCAAAGATTACAAATCATTTATCTCCGGGATACATCAAACAAATTGGACCTGCAATGAATCTGGAACAGAAAACCAAATCCAAGAAAAGTAAGTAGAATTCCAATACATTTTCATTTCTTATGGCGGAAATGCATTTCTTTGCAGTGACCACAGAACAAGTGAAGGAACTGATTGCAGCTCGTGTGCATTTCAATAACCTTTTCACCAGGAAATTTTTCGATAAAAAAGCGGCCTGGAGGTAAATACGCATTTAGTGAAATGTTCTTACAAGATTTTACAACACACTGGGTTACAAAACCGTTTTCACTGCTTTATTTACCTGATTTTCGTTTTCATTACACTATCCTTCAGCCTCGGATTTTTGGAAGATATGTCACCGTTTTTGTTCTGATGCAGTCTTAAAAAAATGTTTTAGGCCAACTACACTACAAATATTTTCCGGGACAGGGTGGTTTCCTTAGAATTTGTGTTTTTCGCTCTTTTCTCGGAAAATCTATTAGAATTTCTGCGAAAATATAACTGATCTACTCATTGGAATCAATGGCTCCATTTCTTATTTTCCTAATACATACCTCTAGCTTTACTATGAAACTCTCGGAAATGTAATCAGGAAATTTTTATATATAAGTGCTGTCCAATGAGCAGCTCGAAGTAGCTCGAAGTTGTTCCCGTCCTGCTCGTTCTTTTTTGTCAACAAATGGCCATGAGTAGGACAGGGAGAAACTTCGAGCTGCTTCAAGCTCTCATTGAACAGCACCATAGTATATTCAACTCCCTTCCCTCGGATATGTGATCTAGTAGCGATGGGTGAGCCATCCACAAAGTACTTTCACGGGGAGTGGGGGCCCCCCACTTGCTTAAAATTTCTTCTGAAGTTCCTCCTTAGGCTCGATGCTCACGTAGCGTCTTTTCAACGCAGCGTGCACACAGCGTTAAAATAACGCAAGTGTGCATCGGCGCGGTGACGCTGCGTTAACGCTTTTTTTCGATACACACCTGTATCTTTTTAACTCCGTGTGCGCGCGAGTTTAAAAGACGCTATGTGGGCATCGAGCCTTACATTCCTTCAGAAATCTTTTGATGTCCAGGACATTTGTTTTGATAGCTCCAAGTATTACTGCTCTAGTTGTTGATGCTATATTTCCTTCGGGTCGAAATTAGTACCAGACTGCTATCGGTGAAAACGGTTAAAATCTGTTTGAAATTCCATGTCTACTATTTATAGCTCTTAGTTTCATTCAAATATTAATTCTATTTACAGGACTATACAAGACCATACGGGACTGTTCGAATTTACAGTGGAGCAGCTTAAAATAAAATGGGCTAACTTGACCAGGAAGTACAAGGTATTATGAAAATTATAATCACCCTTAGGGCCGATGCCCACGTAGCGTTTTTTCAAGCTACGTGCACGCCGCGTCTACGCAAGGTACCCAGCATCAAATGTAGTCGTGCACACGTTTACGTGTGCATTGGGGTTCATTCACAAATTACATAACGCTAAAATTGACCATTTTCAACCCCCCCCCCAACCCGCCCCACCCCTCCCAATGCGTTATGTAATTTTGAATGGGCTCTTGCTCCATTTGATGCTGGGTACCTTGCGTGAACGCGGCGTGCACGCAGCGTAGAAAAACCGCTACGTGGACATCGGCCCTTATTCTTGTTCACGAACGAACGATACTTTCGAACGAATGCGATTCGTTCGAACCGTTTCTTCATTTGATTTTGCTGGCGTAAACGAGAATGCGCTTCAACTTTCGTTCGAAAGCGCGTTCGTACGTAAACAAGAATATGGGTGAACATACAAACAGAGAAACGAATGTTTTGTTTAATTTCAGCTACTTATCACCCCGCCCACTGGAGGTGCCACGGAGAATGGTGAGACAACACCAGGCGATTGGGAATATTTCGATCTACTCCACGAATTCATGTCATCACAACACACCATCAATCCTCCGATTGTTATCAACAGCTGTGGAATTGTAGTGGAGAATTCCAATAACAATTTCCCCAATGATGACGAGTTACATGTGGCGGGGCCGTCCAATGTTAATCCAGATGGATCCAATGTTTCAAGTCCTGAGACAGCAACGCAGAGTCCAGAAAGTATGGCTGAACAATCCAACAGGAAACGGAAGCGAAACCGATATACACAGCAGGACATGTTTGAATTTTTTGTCGAAGAGTCGAAGAGAAAAAAAAGGAAGGGAGAAAGTTCTTTATACTAAGGACACACCTGTGGTACTTGTACCATGGTACAAGAGAACAAGAAAATTATTCCAAGACTATCTTTAATAAAGACAATAATTGGTATGGTACTCATTTCAAGATTCTTGTACCATGGTACTTGTACCACCAGTGTGTCATTAGTATTACGCTACTGAAGTCTATCGCCGGAGCTCAAAACATCGAGTTGCCAAACATGGACTCAAGTTCCTCCGACTCAGAACCAGAGTTTTAACCAAATCGTATGTCCTGTTATGCATATTGGTTACGATTTCGTTTTCTGTTATCCGTTTCGTTTCAATCAAAACTCAATGTTATATTCCTTCATGATTCGTTATGAATAATTTATTTAAATAAGATGTTATGTTTTTAGATCTTAATAAAACTTTTTTAATTTTAAATGTTGCGATTCCTCTTTCAAAGACATAGTAATTAGAAAATTCATCGATCAATCCACCCCCCCCCCCCTTTTTTCGAACTACCGCAAGCAAGAGCTCATCAATTTTTCGTTCCATGGGCGCTTTTTACGTAAGAATTACACTGGAATTTCTTTTATGCGTTATTACTACACGGTTCGTTTTTATGCGAAGATTTTCAAAACCACAAAAAAAAACTATTTTCGTTTTAGTCGATTTTTATGCTAAAGGAAGGAGAGAGCTAGCTGTCCTCTTACCTTATGAACTTGGCTACGTGTACATAAAGTTGTTAATGGATTCATCATTTTAGAGGAAGATAGACAGTACGTCTCTCTAAAATTAGTGAGATTCAATTCCACTGTCTATTCACGCTTTTGCCTTCAAATATGCTGCAAGGATGGTTACTCTACTCTCCCCGAACGCATGACGTACTTTATGGATGGATGGAAACATACGATGGTTTTCTTCTTCAATGGCTCTACATGCCCACTGCAACTTGGCCTGCTTTTCAACTTAGTATTCTTTAGCATTCTATTAGGTTTAATGAGCACCCACGGCTGGACTGTTATTATGCTCTGCTTATATCTTTACCAACTTTGGGTTATTCAACCAGCCGTCATCATTCTTGTTCATTCAACAAGTCCAATTTTTAAAGTGATATTCAGTATAACAAACAAAGCCAATATAGGATCCTTACAAGCTCTAATCATTCATTTATTCTTACAAAAATATCAAACCACAAAGCTTAAAGACTTATCAGATTTTAGTAAAACATTTAAAGCTGATCTAGGAGTTGCTGCCGAAAAGCAATGCCTTCCCCCGTATCCCTCACTGGTTGGAATTCACCTTCCTGTCGTACGTTCATATCGTCTATCTGCTCATCGAGAATTGTTTCGGCCTCCATAATATCATTCGCATCTATGCAGATGTTATGGAGCACGCAGCACGCTACAATAACTTTCACACAATTGTCGATTCGTAGTTCCAAATCCTTTCTGAAAATCGCTCTCCACCTCGCCTTCATCTGCCCGAAAGCACATTCTACGACAGTCCTGGCTTTGCTGTGAAGATTATTGAATTTTTTCTGCATTGATGTTAACCGTCGTCGTTCAGTTTCTTTAAACGGTGTTATGATGGAAATTGGAGTAACACTGCACGGATATCCGCTGTCGCCGAGTAAATAGTATCCTGGAGGGGGGTACAATCGTCGGTAATATAACGGACTATTGTATAAAACTCTGGTGTCGTGTACTGAACCCGGATAACCCACACAAACGTCTACAAATTTTTGTTTGCTATCACATACCGACTGACATTGGATGGAATAGTCTAGTTTACGGTTTATGTACTGGTCATGTAAAGCAGGAGGACATTTGATCCGGATGTGAGTTCCATCAATCGCACCTACAGCTCTCTCGAATATCCCTGTTTTAGCTCGAGCGCAGAATCCTGCGCCTATCTCACCCAATTATTCTCCATCTAATGGGTACTTGATGACTTGCATCATAAGGACATCGATGACAAACGTTAGCATTTTCGTGCAAATTCGTTTGACGGTAGTCCGAGGAATATCGAAACTTACTCCGGTTACCCGGTAACTTGTTCCAGATGCCACCCAGTATAGGAACACTGACAGCTCAACTTCCCTCTCCCAACCGGAGCGCTTGTAAGGCATTAGGCTTATTATTTTTCGAAAGACGCAGACGGATACACGAAGATTTTCTTTAACGGCATTCGAATCATGTTTCAGGATTTTTTTCATCAAGGATGATGGGGTGTTCATGGCATATTTGCACATTCCGGATTCCTGAAATTGAATATATTTCGATTATGAATTATGTGCATCAATAGAAAAAACAAATGGTATAAATACAAATGCCTAATTTTAAATTACATTACCTCGTTCGATGAAAACAATGAAACTTTTAACGATCCGGAGCTATCCTCACGAAGTTTGTACATGTAAAAATATACAGCTAACAGAACAACAATCAGAAACATTGTTATATGTTATAATTATTGTTCACTCAATAAACAGAAAACGTTGAATTAATCACGAAAAAAAAGTAGAATTAACTTCAAAAGCGTTCAACTGTTCAACGAAAACAAACAAGTCAATATGTCACACCTTTCCCAGAATAAGGGCGTAGGTTACAAATAGAATTTTTATCGTAATGTAAATAATAGTCTTTAGACATTTAGATCCCTTATCATTGCCAGCAAAAGATGCTCCGGACAGCGACGAGGCCGACAATCTTTATCTGGTAACTAAAATATCTTTTGAACGTAGTCTAAAGCATAAATAAATCTTGTGTATTTAAAGAGAGATCTCTTGTGATTTACGCTCTTGTTCCTACAAAAGCTTGATATCTGAAACGTTATTTGAATTGAATTGGACCTCGAAAAATTAATTTTGACAGCTCGTTGATTTTTGGAGGGAAAAATTTTCGAAGTGTCAGATTTAAGTGCAATTTTGGTTTAATTCTCCAATTGGAACAAAGCCGGCGACGACGACCCAATGCCCAAACAACCTGATACAAAACCTCTAAAGGGACACTAAAGGAGTCTTGGTGTTCTTGTTGTGCTAGATAGATAACTTGTTGTGCTTTTTCTGACCTGGTCAACAATAGTGAATCGGCCAGTTTCACCACAACTGGCGAGATTGTCTACCGGAAGAAATACATCCTGCTGCGCAATCGGGATTTGAAAATGAAACACCACAAGCACGTACTTTGACAACGATGGAAAATTGATCATCCACACCGTGCCGAAACTATTTATTGATGCACACTCCCTGCGACGATGATGATCCTGAGCGGTGCATTTCCATCGAGAGTTCCAGCATCAACCAACCAAACAAATCAGAATCGCAGAAAGGACAAAAAGGAGACAATAGGAATCCACCAACGGAGGCCATTAATGGAAATGTGTTTTAACCGGTGAGTTCACAATTTTCATACATTTTTCATTCAATCATTTATAACTGTCGGAATTATTTTGCTTTTTGTTGTCTTGTTGCTTATGTAATATTCTTCTTTTTCTTTATTGAAAGATTACTACACCTTCTGTATCGCAACCAGGGCGACCGGACGACTGGATCAGTAAGTTGAACGCTGAACTTACTGAGCTTTTGCGAAAGTTTTGACCCGCGGCGCGTATCGAGCCCGATCTGATATTCATCGAATGACGGAAGCCGGAAGCTGAGCGCTGAACCTACTGAGCTTTAGCGAAAGTTTTGACCTGCGGCGCGTATCATCGAATGACGGAAGCCGTCACCACTGGAACAACGATGAAAATGGACGTAGGGACATGCATAACAACCTTAACGGAGGCGGACCTACACCACCAGCACAATTATTTTGCTTTTTGGTGGTGATGTCGGCATAACAGAACCACGGTGTTTGCGGCGGCTGTGAGGATGGACGGGGTGGTCAGAATGATGGCATATTCATATCATTGGAAGTTGAATTAAATAAACTGATAATAATTAACGAAATGGAAATTAATTAATTAATTTTAAATATATATATTGTCAGATTCTTTGGATGTGATACACTGCGCGGCGTTTGTAATGTTCCCAAATGGGTACTTGCACAAAACTTCACGCGGCGAATCACTGCCGAAAGGGTTCATTCACAAATTACATAACGCTAAAATTGACCATTTTTAACCCCCACCCACCCTCTCGTAACATTTTTTGTATGGAATGGTTCTGAATTTTGTATGGGCCGTAACGCTCGGACAGACACCCTCCCACCCCCAAAAGCGTTATGTAATTTGTGAATGGGCCCAAAGGTACGGCCGCGCCAAACGATACACCGCAATGCTATTCACCCATAAGAAACAAGTAAACGGGGTGCAGAAAGCGCGGCGGTACCTTTCCTGAAGGGTTCGCCGCGTGCAATTTTGACAAAATCAGACAATAGGTACTGGATTCAAATTGAAATGTACACGGATAAAATTGAAAAAGCTTGTTAGTTTATTATTCATACCTTTTTGAGCTTTTTTGACTTTTAATCATTTGAGCGCTTATAAGTTAAGCTACCCTCTCAGCGTCGCCCTCGATGAATCAAGCCGCGGCGAAAAGAAACTTCTTCTTTTTATCGAAAATTCAGTTTGTCGTTTCTATTTACACTGTAGGAGTGAAAAAGAACAAAGCAACATTTTTATCTCGAAATATTTCGAATTCTTTCATCTCGCTCTGGCTCATTTAACGTATTTTATTTTGACATTTCGAATGTTTTTTTTCCGAAGCAAAGCAATGTTCAGGAGCGTCGCGAAAAGTCTCGTCCGTCTCGTTGCGTCGTGAAAATAAAAGAAATTACTACGAGTTTCATCCGGATTCCCAAAATCCGTTTTATGGGGCAAACGATGATTCGATCCGAGAAGCATTGCGATATTTGTGGAATACGTGAAGGGGCGAACGGAGAAGCGCACCTGATCAAATGCGACGGAGGGTTCTACGTAAAGTATTACTGGTCGGAGATCATCTCGAAGGAACTGATTCTGATGTGCTTGGTATTGCTGCCATTTGCGGTGTTCCGACCGTGCGGGAATGCCATACAGCGCCCTCAGCGTTGAATTGATGACGATGTACATACTGACAAAATCCTATGGCAAGGTTCCATCCATCTGGTGACTAATTTTCTATGATCTGGAAAAAGTTTTCTGCACGCAAAGCTGGTGCTGTCACCGCGGACAGTGGAGGAAATTTCCGCAAAGGTAAGCTGCCGCCGTAAGCGATCTGCTGTAAACCGCTCACGGTTTTCTAACAATCCTTTTCCTATTTCCTAGGATATATATAATTGACGAAGAAGACCGTACCTTGCAAGTAGGCCATCTAAAAATCTATGAAGCACGATACAAAGTTGAATTGAATCGCACTCCGGCGGGAAACTAAATCGAAGGAATCAAGCGTTATGGACGTCAACATGAACGAGGATGTGTTTATGCCGCTAAAATTCAATGCTCAGAATATCATCGAAATTGCGGTTGAACCGGTCAATCTTTCGGAGCTGCCAAAAATATTGGATGGGTGCGGCGGCGGCGAGTACGTCATTCTTGGAACTAGCGAACTATATCTGGATTGCAGCATGCATGATCTGCGAAAAATGTACTCTGAAATCTACATCAAAGTAGTAGATCCAGTGGTGGCATTTTGCAAAAGTGTACTGCCGTGAATCGCATATCTGTCCCATCTTTGCTGGGATTCCTATTAATATGGGACAAATATGCGATTCACGGCAGTGTAGTCAAGATAAGTTCCTTGCCGAAACGCCAAATATAATTATGATTGCTGGACAAAAGTAACTTCATATGATTACTAGAACCTAGCCAGCCACGCCGACGAAAGAGTCTTTCTGAGGACGTTTCGATCATCAAATTCTTCTACCATCCTATGTTGCTGGCGCTCGTCCTGCTCAACAATCCGATCTAAGAAAGGTAAGCATTTGTGATTGGGAACTTTACAACAATATACCAATAAAGGCAAACTGAGAAAAGTAATAGTAAGCATTTAATATGAATTATGTTCTCATTTGCAGTATCCGTAAACTCGCCCGGCGGACAAATTCGTCGGCTCCGTCGGAGGCTCAGTGACCTCATATATACGTGGCTTTCCTGCAACAATGAATCAATGTAACTTCTCGTAAAGCAAACCCTAGCCGTCATCGCTAGATAGCTACTCTCAATGATGAGTCTCAAAGGGAAAAATCAACAACGGCCTCGTAGCCCTCCTTGGGGAAAACGAGAGTGGACCAAGGCTACTATAGTAGCTATAGCGATGGAAAAGGAATATATGGAGAAATCCTGCAGGACAACTGGTTATTCAGTAGTTGCTGAAAAACTGCTGAAGTTCTCCAGCAATTTCTTTGGGATGTCCTCCGAGATTTCCTTTGGGATGTCCTCCGGGAGTTCCTTCGGGAATTCTGGAAGTTCTATAAGGAAGTCCTCCGGGAAGTCCTTCAAAATTTCCTTCAGAAAGTCTTCCGAGAATTCTTTCGGGAAGTCCATCAGGAATTGCTCAAGATTTTTTTCCGGGAATTCCTACGATAATTCCTGTGGGAATTTTTCTAAAAATAATTCGAGAATTCCTTCGGAAAGTCCTCCGGTCATTCCTTCTGGAAGTCCTCCAAAAATTCCTTCGGAAAGATCTACAAGAATTCTTTCGAGAAGTTCTTCAAGAACTGCTCCGGCAATTGCTTCTGATTTTTTTCTCGGGAATTCCTACGAAAATTCCTGTGAGAATTCTTCTAAAATAAATCCTAGAGTTCCCTTGAAAAATCCTCCGGAAATTCCTCCGGGAAGTCCTTTAGGAATTCCTTCGAAAGTCCTCCGAGAATTGCTTCTGAATTTTTTCCGGGAATTCCTACAAGAATTCTTTCGGGAAGTTCTTCAAGAATTCCTTCGGGAAGTCTTTCGAGTCATCCAAGAATTCCTTCACGAAGTTCTACAAGAATTCCTCCGGGAATGCCTTCAGAAATTCCTTCGGAAGTCTTCCAAGAATTCCTTCGGGAAGTCCTCCAAGAATTGCTTCTGAATTTTTTTACGGGAATTCCTCCAAGAATTCTTTGGGAAAGTTCTTCAAGAATTTTCTTCGGGAATTCCTTCGAGTCATCCAAGAATTCCTTCAGCAAGTTCTTCAAGAATTCCTCTGGGAATGCCTTCGGGAAATCCTCCGTGAATGCCTTCAGAAATTCCTTCGGAAGTCTTCCAAGAGCTCCTTCGGGAAATCCTCCAAGAATTCATCCGGAAATTCCTCCGGGAATTGCTTCTGAATTTTTTCCGGAAATTCCTCCAAGAATTCTTCAGGAAGTTCTTCAAGAATTCCTTTGGGAAGTCCTCCAAGAATTCTTTCGGGATGTCCTCCGGGAATTAGAGAAGTCTTCCGAGAATTCCTTCGGGAAGTTCTCCAAGAATTCCTTCGGGATGTCCTCCGGGAATTCGGGAAGTCATCCATGAATTCCTTCGGGAAGTTCTTCAAGATTTTTTTCCGGGAATGCCTTCGGGAAATCCTGCAAGAATTCCTTTCAGGAAACAATCCAAGAACTCCTTCGGGAAGTCCTCCGGGAATTGCTTCTGAATTTTTTCCGGAAACTCCTTCAAGAATTCTTTCGGGAAGTTCTTCAAGAATTCCTTCGGAAAGTCCTCCGAGTCATCCAAGAATTCCTTCGGGAAGTTTTTCAAGGATTCCTCCGGGAATGCCTTCAGGAAATCCTCCGGGACTGCCTTCAGAAATCCCTTCGGAAGTCTTCAAAGAATTCTTTCGGGAAATCCTCCAAGTATTCCTTCGGGAAGTCCTCCGGGAATTCGGGAAGTCGTCCATAAATTCCTTCGGGAAGTTCTTCAAGAATTCCTCCGGGAGTGCCTTCAGGAAATCCTCCAAGAATTCCTTCAGGAAACAATCCAAGAATTTCTTCGGGAAGTCCTCCGGGAATTGCTTCTGATTTTTTCCTGCTTCGGGAATTCCTACGATAATTCCTGCGAGAATCCTTCTAAAATGAATGGTAGAGTTCCTTCGGAAACTTCTTCGGGAATTTCTTCGGGAAGTCCTCTAAGAATTCCTTCGGGAAGTTCTCAAACAATTCCTTTGGGATGTCCTCCGGGACTTTCTTTTGGGATGTCCTCCGAGATTTCCTTTGCGATATCCTCCAGGAATTCCTTTGGGAATTCTGGTAGTTCTATAAGTTCTCCGGGAATTTCCTTCAAATTTCCTACAGAAAGTCTTCCGAGAATTCCTTCGGGAAGTCCATCAGGAATTGCTCAAGAAATTTTTCCGGGAATTCCTCTGATAATTACTGCGAGAATTCTTCTAAAATTAATTCGAGAATTCCTTCAGATTTTACTACTGGAATTCCTTGGCGAAGTCCTTCGGGAATGGCTTCGGGTATTCTTCCAGGAATTCCTTCGGAAGTTCTTCGGGAATCTCTCCTCGATTTTTTTCGGGAACTCCTCCGGGAATTGACATGATACAACGGACAGGACACATAATACCCAGTGGACCAGTGCAGAATTTTTCGATCACGAAAAGTTTCCTCCTTGCCGGAGCGGGAATCGAACTCACACTCCATAGCACATGCGTCTAGGCGATTGACGTCGCTAATTAATTGAAAGAAAAATTACATGGTAATTAATATGCGTTATACATTCAGGATGAGTGCAAAATTGAGAAAAAGTAAATCGAATCACGAATTTTTTAAACTTTTTGTTATAGTGTTTTTAAAAGAAATATTAAGTTCAATAATACCCTTCGGAAATTCCGTCAAGATTTCCTCCGGAAATTATTTCGGAAAATCCTTCGGGATAGCTAGGAAGTTCTTGATTTCTCTGAGAATTGCTTCAGGAATTCCTCCGGGAAATCCTTCGGGATTTCTTCAAAAAAAATTCTTCGAGAATTTCCCCAGGAATTCCTCCTAGTCTAATTTCGAGAATTTCTCCGAAAATTCCATCGGGAATTCTTCCGCAATTTCCTTAAGAATTGCATCGAAAATTCCTCCGGGAAATCCTTCGGAATTTCTTCATGAAATTTTTTCGGGAAATCCTCCAGCATCCCTCCTACCTTCGAGAATTTCTCCGAAAATTCTTTCGGGAATCCCTCCAAGAAAGTTTCTTCGAGAATTCCTCCGGGAAAACTAGAAAATTCATGTGGGGTAGTTTGGGTAATCCATCTGGAATACCTACGAGAATTCTTGTGAAATTGATTCTGCAATTCCCCGGGGACTTGCTTCGTGAATTCTTCCGGGATGCGCCTCAAGTGAATTTACAAAGGAACTCCTGGAGGAATTTACAAAGGAATTCCCTGAGAAATTCCGGGAGGAATTCTCGGAGAAATTCACGGAGAAACTCCTGGAGTAATTTTCGGAGGATTTCCTGGAGAAATTTTAGAGGAATTCCCGTAGAAATTCTTGGAAGAATTCCCGGAGGAATTCCTGGAAGAATTCGCGGAGGAATTCCTAGAAGAATTCCCGAAGCAATAGAATTCCCGAAGCGATTTAAGAATTCCTGGAGGCATTCCCAGAGGAATCCCTGGACGAATTCCCGGAGGAATTCATGGAAGAATTCCCGGAGAAATTCCTGGAGGATTTTTCGGAAGAAGTCCTGGAGAAATTTACAGAGGAATTCCCAGATAAATTCGTGGTGGAATTCCCGGATGAATTCCCCGAGGAATTCCCGGAGAAGCTCCTGGAGGAAGCCTTAGAGAGGAATTCGTGAAGAAATTCCCGGAATTCTCGGATGAATTTCTAAAGGAATTCCTGGAGAGTTTCCCAATGGAATCTTGGGGGAAGTCCTGGAGAAATTCCCGGATGAATTCCTGGAGAAATTCCCAGAGGGTTTTTTCGAGGAATTTCCTGAGGCATTCTTTGAGGAATTACTAGAGAAATTCCCGTAGAAATTCACGGAGTAATTCCTGGAGGATTTCACGGAGCAATTCCTAAGGTAATTCCCGAGGGAATTCCTGGTGGAATACCCGGTCGAAACTTGGGGGAATTCACGGAGGATTTCCTGCTGCAATTCCCGGAAGAATTATTGGAGTAATTGCCGAAGGAATTCCTGGAGAAATTGTCAAAGAAGTGTCCAAAGATTTGTCGGTGAAATTCCTAAAGTAGGGGAAAAGACGGCTTTGGCAGGTTTTGTTCTATTATTGGCAGGGGGGTTTTTGTCGACCAAATTTGATATGCAAAGAATGTTTAGGCCAAATTTGAGCATAATCAGTCATAAAAAACCCCCCTGACAATAATAGAGCAAAACCCGCCAAAGCCGTCATTCTCCCTATTTCTCGGAAAAATTCTCGAAGGGATTGCCTCAAAGGAAATGTAAACTCATTCTTATATAGATAGATTTATTTATAATTAATCTTATAATTAATCATATCAAATTTTAATTTTCGCTGTGTAATAGTAATTCTCTACTGGTCCATGGATGTGCTGCGTCACGTTCTTCTCGCCTCGGTCTTGGATCGAAAACCTTGGCTTCTCTCCCGAATCGGCAGTAAACCTGTACCAAACTGCGGTAATTTTTCCCGGGTACATAGCGGCCGACTGCTAAACTGGTTAGTATCCTTCATACAAGATTTGTCCTTTGCAAATTTCAATTTTGTTTCTTTTTTACAGCGCCCTCGTCACGGAATGTTTTAAGCTCTTTAAGGTTTCCGTTTGGTGTTCTCGGGAGATCCAGACGTCGAGCACCTGTTCCAACCTTTAATGCGGCAAATGCCTCCGGGTACATAGCAGCCGACTGCTAAGCTGGTTAGTATGCTTTATAACCTTCGTCCTTCGCAATTTTCAATTTATGTAGTTTACTCTCTTTACAGTGCCTTCATCACGGATTCTCGGAAAAACATTCTCTTCCGGCTATTTTGGGACGTTTCAAGTTTTCCGCTTGCTGTTCCCGGTAGATCCCAGACTACGAGCACCGACGAGCACCACCACCACTCGGATAAATCCGCCATTATTTATATAAATCTTTAGTTTAATTATTGAAATATAATAAAAATAAACATCGATGGGATAATTTAAATGTAAACAACAACTCTATGAGGGCTGGCTGGCCTCTTATCACCTTTCTCTTTCAAGCGCATAGGAAATCCTATTTTTTCTATGCGCTTGAAAGAGAAAGATGATTAGACGTCAGCAAGCTCTGTTGGTGAAAAAGAAATAAAACCAAGAAGAAGAACCCCAAATCAGGAGCTCGATGTGGCTTGACGTTCCGTAGCAGGACATCGGACCCATATCAGGCTGAGACGTCAAAGCCATTTCGCATGTTCGAAGTCAGACGGGCTCGACGCAAACGGTGCAGAATCGCGAGATGTAAGGCGGATCCTCTTGCTCTGCTCACTCTCAGATCAGGCTCTGTCTCACTGATCGGGGCTTTGATGTCAAGCTTCTGTCGGACTCAGATTTCTCAGAGGGTATATTTTATGCATTGCTTTGCTTAACTGAAATTTATTTCTCAATTTGATTTTTCGGCTATCAATATTAATCATCGAACTTGGAAACCATATTTATTAGTTTCAAAGATTAAGCACCGCACGAATGAAGAGGTTTTTTAAATTTATTCTCATTAGTTTTTAACATAATCCGTTTCGATGTAAATATCAACAACAGATAAAAAGTTCTGCTTCTTTCTGTTTGACGGTTACCAAAGACGGCTACTTTTTCGAAGCCTCGCTACGTTCAAGCTCCGGACCGGACTCCCAGTCATAAATACCATCACAAATGGCGTCCCTATGTGGAAGATTAGTGCAGAACGCTGCCTTGCGGAATATTACTTGCACTCCGGTGCGATTCGGGAAAATTATGAACGGTCCGATCGAGCAAACGAACGGGCAAACTTCTGGCCAGACAGGCCGGCGATAATGACCCGTTCGATTTGCGCGTGTTCAAGCGTGGTCCGGGAACCAAGGAGAGCTCCAACATGATTCCTTCGGCTTTAGAGTCCCGTCTATCCCGACAGTATGGAAATGTCTGTGAGAAGGATCAGACCTACATTGTGGACACTGGTTTAAGCTGGTTGAAAAGGCTCTCTAAGCGTTTTATCGAGATGTAATTGTAAAAAATAATTATATGTTACAACAAGCGAAATAAAACCAAGAAGGCCACTATCTAAAGAAGGACACGAACGCTGGGGACATGCTTCTATTACGCTACGCAAATGGGAACAAGGGTAATATTTTTCTTCTAAAAATTCTTCCCTAAAAACTAATAATCTCTTCAATTAACTTTCGTTCGTTTACCATGCGTAGGTCGGGTTTTGGACAATGCACCAGCGAAAACCGCTTCGCCAGGAAGGGGATCTTCACTTCGATCCGGATCAATCAGAGAGGAAGTGGTAGTCATCTCCAAAGCGAAAGGTTTACCTTGGTCCTGTGTAATAGTTGCCGCAGTGAAAGCAGTAGCCCTGATGGTATGACGGTCGAATGCGGGGACAGAATCTAGAGGAGGTTCTGAAACCGATTCATCGCCGCCCCGTGCTCTTTTTTACGGTATAAATATCTTGTGGAATTATTCCACACCGCGAAATAATCGATACAGTGGAAATTTATAAATAAAGATGAAAGTTCTGAAAAAATCAATATTAATCCCGAGATTATTCTTTTTAAAGACTCAAATGTCAAACTTTTTCCGATTTGTTTTGAAAAACTAACATTTAGGCTGAATATATCGCATTTAATCTTCGTTAGATTAAACCTAAAATAATCATTCCAAATGATTAAATTTAAAAAATTCATTCACAATACTTATCGTCGAAATAAGCATTGCAATGAGTGGATAGACCGAATATGCTTTTACACAGCAAAAAATTATGTAATGTGCATCGATGTAATTTAAGCGATGTACCAAAATTTCTATGTGATGTCTGTATCATAATGCACGTTAACATTTATTTTGATGTAATTTTACATTGCTTAGAAATTACACAAAAGCTAGATTCAGCAATTTCCCTTACGTCGCATTTGTGTAATATTCGATGTTTAAAGCATCGAATATTACACAGAAAATGCTGCAACCAATAGAATCCAACAGTTGTGTAAAATTACACAGATTTTGGATACAATATTATATGCATTCATAATATAATTTTCCTCGCAACACTGCGCACTTGATGTCTGAGACGTCGGCGCTGTTTCGTCGCCATGTTGATTCGCTCGTTGATTTTCACGGTTTTTTTCTCTCGCGGATTTATTAGTTTTCTTTGTTTTTAATTCATTTAATTAAGCCTAATTCACAATTAATGTTACGGGACGACGGCAAAGGAGACAAAAAGCGGATTTCTGAATACGGGACAGCAGGCGGACAATCCTCAATATATAATTCAAAGTGCAAGTTTAACTCCTTTGGTTTCTGGTGATTTGGAGATCCGCGATGTGCAATGGCCAAGAAAGGTTCAGGTGAACCGGTTGCTTTTTTGATACCGCTTTTCGAAAAAGTAAAACGATAGATCAAGTTCTAAGCTGAAGTTCTCCAGGATTTTAAAAAGATTGAAGCCATTCGAGGGTTTCGCATTTTGCGGCCATTCACATCCTGCCGGATGTGATCGTTGTCATGGCCTGCAGGCAAAATCAAAAGTGCCAGCGTCTTTTTGAGATGGGTTTCGGCGAGCAACTGACGGAGACCTTGCAAAGGATTCCCGCGGCAAAACATATGAATCTGTTCCGTACAACGCTGTCGAAGTTGCTGGCAGCTGCTGGTCGACTTTACGAAGGCTGGCTTGAGCGACCAATGCTGATGCGATCGGATGTAGAGTCTGAAACTCCGGAAGCCCTGGATTTGAACTTCGCTTGTAGGTTGGTCTAACGATTTGCTTCCTGAATTGAGTCCGAAGGTCAAACACGGTCCCATCACGTTGAATTGATTTCTCGGGTGAGTATTTAGTAGGTTATTCAGTTTACAAGCTTGATCACTTTTTGAGGAGTAGGTATACAAATATCAAAATCTGCACATCCTCATCTCGTTTAATTAATATCAAGTGATAAAGCTCGTAAGCTGAACAGACATATAATAATTAAAGTGGATTTATTTGGAAACGTTGATTAAAGTCTTTCCATTTCTTACAGATACAGATTTTTAGTATGTTTGCTGATGGAAAATCAATATGGTGAGTATTCATTAGGGTATAATGTAAAATAGTAAACATAGGGGAAATGACGGCGTCGGCAGGTTTTGTTCTATTATTGCCAGAAGGTTTGTTGACCAAATTTTATGAAATTTGGCCACAATATTCTTTGATATGCAGAGAATGTTTAGGCTAAATTTGAGCATAATTTGTTATAGAAAACCTCTCTGACTAGAACAAAACCTTCCGAAGCCGTCATTTCCCCTAGTTACAGTATTACAGCATAATAAAAACATTTTTCTATGAAATTTTATTAAAAGATATCTATTACTAATTATTTTACCCTATTTGTTCTGATTATAAATAATTGTAGTTTATATTTTATTTCCTTTTTTTTCAGGCTAATCACGGTGTACCTCCGCCTTGTCTTTTTTTTTCGCTCGGTCCGACTACACGTCGCCAACTATACGCAGTCTATACGAAGGGGGCGTACATCATCTTTCTGATCGTACCTCTTTGCTCACATAGGACCTTCTCATGCTTGTCAGATCGCTATCAGGAACCATTATCCACGGGATACAATTTGTATTGTGAAAGAAAAAGTCCATAATAATCTAGCTTGGTAAGTTTTCATATACCTACTAGTTAAAAGAGTTTACTTTTTATCCCTATTTTTCCAGATTTTACATTTACATGCACGGCATGTTTGAAACGACTATCGAGAAATCTGACTTGCTCCACCGCGCGATGCAACGAGTTCGATTGCTGGTTGAAAAGAATCTCTTTGCTACCACTTGATGTATTGGAACTCCTAAAGAATGACCTGACCGGACCAGAAGTGTAACGTAAGTGCATAGTAATAAGTTAGATCTCCAAATGATTTTCTCAACATATTCGATCCCGAACGGAGTACTTCTATGATTCAAAACAGAAACGGATACGAATTGAACATCTTTGATTTTTTTAAAATTATGGATGGTACTCGTGAAGGATTTGCTATTAATACTTGCAATCCGTTAATAGAAATTCTAGGGATTCTAAGTGGAATAATTTGGGGACTCCAAAAGGAAACTGTTTGGGACTTCAAGCGTTTTTTAGGGATTCGAAGCAAAATCTTCAGGGAATCCCGGACTGAATCTTTTGGGGATTACCAGCTATCCTTAAGAAATAGTTTGTGAATTCCGGCTAGGATATTGTGGTGATTCCGAACAGAATCTTTTGTGGATTCCAAGTGGAATAGTTTGGGAATTCCAAGTGGAATACTGTGGAGTTTTCGAGCGTATTCCTTCAGAGTGGAATCTTTTAGTGATTTCGATTGAGATCCTTTGGGGATCACGAGCGGAATCCTTTGAGAATTCCGGACGAATTATTTCTTGACGAAATTATTAATTTAACTTTTCTTTGTGTAGTCTACAAGAGTTTGAGCCTCGCGCGCGAAATACAGGTATAAATTATTTCAAATTTAATTTTCGTGTGCCACATTTTGATCTGTTTGAATGATTAGGAGTGAATGACTTTTGTATGGTTACTGCTGAAAGAGTTTTGAATGTTCGATATAGCTATCCAGTAGATTGTTTCGCGGTTAAACTGAAACTTTTGATATCGACGGAGCGGTATCACAAGTGTTGGTGCCTGTATTGTCGAGAATCATGAATACTATAGATACATATAAGTTGTTGAGCGAAAATTGACTTGATACGCGATTCCTGGTGAAACTTTTGAAATCTGTGCGAGAGGTATCACAAGTTTTGCATTTTCATAGAGCTGTATGTATCACTACTGATGTTTTAGCAAGATTGCAGTTTTGGAAAGATCAGTTTTTTAAATTTATATTTTTTGCTGTATAGTGATGTAAAATATTCAAATTTATATCTGTGATAAGAAATCGGATCGTTTTTCTTTTTGGAAATCCGATTAAATGCATATCAATTAATTATCTTAAAGATAACTCGTCTAACTCAAACCCTTGTAGGGGTATGTGGCGGGACCATCATCATCATCATCATTATTTTGGGGATCAAAATATTTTGTGGATGCTAAGTTTAACTTTTGTGGTGCGTTCCGAGTGGAATTTATTTATTATCAGACTAAGGCCGGAGTGGCCTGTGCTGCACATAAAAGTTTCCTCCATTCAGCTCGGTCCATGGCTGCACTTCGCCAACCACGCAGTCTGCGGAGGGTCCGCAAATCGTCCTCCACCTGATCGATCCACCTTGCCCGCTGTGCACCTCGCCTTCTTGTTCCCGTCGGATAATTGTCGAGAACCATTTTCACCGGATTACTGTCCGACATTCTGGCTACGTGTCCGGCCCATCGCAGTCTTCCGATTTTCGCGGTGTGAACGATGGATGGTTCTCCCAACAGCTGATGCAACTCGTGGTTCATTCGCCTCCTCCACGTACCGTCCGCCATCTGCACCCCACCATAGATGGTACGCAACACTTTCCTTTCAAAAACTCCAGTGCACGTTGGTCCTCCACGAGCATCGTCCAGGTCTCGTGTCCGTAGAGAACTACCGGTTTTATAAGCGTTTTGTAGATAGTCAGTTTGGTACGGCGGCGAACTCTATTCGATCGGAGCGTCTTACGGAGTCCAAAGTACGTACGATTTCCAGCCACTATGCGCCTCCGAATTTCTCTGCTGGTATCGTTATCGGCGGTCACCAGTGAGCCCAAGTACACGAATTCTTCAACCACCTCGATTTCGTCACCACCGATAGAAACTCGTGGTGGGTGGCTTACATTGCCCTCCCTCTTCCCTACCTCTTCCTATCATGTACTTCGTCTTCGACGTGTTGATGACTAGTCCAATCCGTTTAGCTTCGCTTTTCAGTCTGATGTAGGCTTCCTCCATCCTCTCAAAGTGCCATGATATCAATGTCGTCGGCGAAACCAAATAACTGGACGGACTTCGTGAAAATCGTACCACTCGTGTCAATCCCTGCCCTTCGTATTACTCCCTCCAAAGCGATGTTGAATAGCAGACACGAGAGACCATCACCTTGCCGTAACCCTCTACGCGTTTCGAAGGGACTCGAGAATGCCCCTGAAACTCGAACTACGCACATCACCCGATCCATCGTCGCCCTGATCAACCGTATTAGTTTATCCAGAAATCCGTTTCCGTGCATTAGCTGCCATAACTGGTCCCGATCGATTGTATCATATGCGGCTTTGAAGTCGATAAATAGATGATGTGTGGGCACGTTGTATTCGCGGCATTTTCCCGGAGGAACTTCCGGAGGAATTCCCGGAGGAACTTCCGGAGGAATTCCCGGAGGAACTTCCGGAGGAATTCCCGGAGGAACTTCCGGAGGAATTCCCGGAGGAACTTCCGGAGGAATTCCCGGAGGAACTTCCGGAGGAATTCGGAGGAACTTCCGGAGGAATTCCGGAGGAACTTCCGGAGGAATTCCGGAGGAACTTCCGGAGGAATTCCGGAGGAACTTCGGAGGAATTCGGAGGAACTTCCGGAGGAATTCCCGAAGGAACTTCCGGAGGAATTCCGGAGGAACTTCCGGAGGAATTCCCGGAGGAACTTCCGGAGGAATTTCCGGAGGAACTTCCGGAGGAATTCCCGGAGGAACTTCCGGAAGAATTCCCGGAGGAACTTCCGGAGGAATTCCCGGAGGAATTCCCGGAGGAATTCCCAGAGGAACTTCCGGTGGAACTTCCGGAGGAATTCCCGGAGGAACTTCCGAAGGAATTCACGAAGGAACTTCCGAAGGAATTCTCGGAGGAACTTCCGAAGGAATTCCCGGAGGAACTTCCGAAGGAATTCCCGGAGGAACTTCCGGATGAATTCCCGGAGGAACTTCCGGAGGAATTCCCGGAGGAACTTCCGGAGGAATTCCCGGAGGATCTTCCGGAGAAATTCCGGAGGAATTTTGACGGGCTTTTGTCGCTCTCATCGCACCTTTTCTGCTGTGTGCCAAAAGAAAATGTGGTGTTGACTACTCTCCCGAAATGGTAATTTTTGTATGGAATTTGGAAAACTTGGTTGAATATATACTTTTTGTTACATCAAAATGATCGTTGAAAAATTTCAAAAGTTTTGTCAGTTGGGTTTTGCAAAATTCGGTTCCTTTATGCCTCAAATCATCGGAGAGAGGTACGAGCGAAAATTTAAGTTGTCTGTTAGGATTTCACTCGGAATCTCTAAAATATTCCCGGCGAAATCTCTTAAGGTTTCCAATCGGAATTCTTGAATGTTTCCCATCGCAATCCTTAAATGAATAAAACCGCTAATTAATACCTATCGGCATCCTTAAAGAATTTCCATTGGAATCCCTAAAAAATTCTCGTCGGAATCCTGCGAGGATTTCCGTCCAAATCCCCCAAGGATTCCCATCGGGATCGCTGAAGGATTAACGTCAGAATCTCTAAAGGATTTCCGTCGGAATCTCCAAAAGATTCCCGTCGGAGTTCCTCAAAAATTCCCGTTGGAATCTCTTAAATATTCCCATTGGAAAGGCTTTCCGTCAGAATCCCTCAAGTATGCGCGTCAGAACCCCTCTAGGATTCCCTTCAAAATCCCTTATGGATTCCCGTCGAAATCTCTAAAGATTTCCCAACGGAATTCCTATAAATGTTTCCCATCACAATCTCAAATGAATCGCTAAAAGATTACCGTCAAAATCTCTGAAGGTTTCCGATTGGAATTTCTCATCGCAATCCCCTAAATGAATCCCATTGAATTCCCTGAGGGATTCTTGTCGGAATTCGTAAAGGATTTTTATCGGAATCCTTGAAAGAGTCTCATCGGAACCCCGGAATGCCCTGTATGATTCCCGTCGGAGTCTTTAGAGGTTTCCCATCGCAATCACTTAATGATTCCCATGAAGATCTCTAAGAGATGTCTGTCGGAATCAGTAAAGGATTTCTTTTGGCCTAAAACATTCTAATCGGAATCCCTCAAGGATTTCCGTCCGAATCCGTCAATAATTTGCTTCGGGATCGCTAAAAAAATATGTCGGAATCACTACCCTAACAGCACAATTCACATTGATTTGGTTGAAATAACTCATATATGACCAAATTTAGTCGTATATGAGTTGAATAGACAGATTTACAACATGTGTGTGTTGCTCGGGTAAAGAATTCCCATCATATTATCTCAAGAACTTCCCTAGGAATCTCTCAAGGTTTTGTGTCGGAATCCACTAAGAATTTACGTTGGAAGGATTCCCGTAAGGATCTTTAAAAGATTTCCGTCGGAATCCCTCAAGTATGTTCATCAGAACCCTCAAAGGATTCCCTTCAGAACCCTCAAAGGATTCCCTTCAGAATCCCTTATGGATTCCCGTTGGAATCTGTTTGAATTCCCGTTGACATCTCAGAAGGTTTCCCATCGGAAATCCTAAATGTTTCCCATCGCAATCCCTAAAAGAGTCCCGCTGGAATCCCCAAAAGATTCCCATCGGAATCCCTAAAAGATTCCCGTCAAAATTCCACAAGGATTCTGCGGAATCCCTCAAGGATTCAAGTCGGCAACCTATAATCATTCCCGTTGGAGTCTTTGGAAGTTTCCCATCGGAATTGCTAAATGTTTCCCATTGCAATCCCTTAATGATTCCCATCAAAATCGCTGTCATTTTAGTATTAGCAGATTCAGAAGGGGTCTCCAGTAGCCTTGCGAGCAACGGCGTATGATTCCCAATCCGGAGATGACGAGTTCGATTCTCGGCCCGGTCTAGGATGTTTTCGGGTTGGAAATTTTCTCGACACCCTGGGCATAGTGTATCCTTGTACTTCACACAAGATACGTACTCATGCAATGACGGGCATAGAAAAGGGAAAAGCTTTAAATTAATAACTGAAGAAATGCTAATACAAAACTAATTTGAAAAACAGGCCAAGTTCCAGCTGGAATGTTGAGCCATTGAAGAAAAGGAAGAAGAAGATTCAGAATTTAAACCTGAAATCCATAAAAGTTCAGATCAACTGTGTAATCAATGGATTTTCTTTTATAGGACCTTGGACGGTAAATCTACAGAGAGAATTGGTGCGTCTGTGCATGAAGGTCATTAATTCAACTGCTCCGCTAGGAATTCACAATCAGCATGTTGCCTTTAGCCGTGTGTACTGCAGATGGCATTCCGGCATTGCCGTAGCTGAATGGAACCTTCTCTTTACGTGAGAAAATGAACGCTCGATGGTATCGCAGATCTGGCTGCGCGATCTAGAAAAGATATAATTGTTTATTGTTTAATATGTTTTTATCAAAATATTCTATAGAAATATATTTATAACAGAATCAAGTGATACAAATAACTTTATGAAAGAAAACTACCATAAAAACTCAATTAAACGATTTTAAAAGTATTTTTTGAATCACATTCTTTTACATTGCTCTGATTACGTCGTCCAATTTATTACGTCGATACGAAATTACATCGCTCTTGTTTATTACACAGGAGGCTATGGTGTACATCGCCCAGTGTAATAATCAACAGTCGATGGATTCAACGGGTTGCAGCGATTTCGATGTAATATTCAACAACTTTTTTTGCTGTGTAGCTGGAGGAAAACTCACTGCCGAAAAGGCCTTTTTTCCCCTCCCCTCACCCACACAGAGCGAAAAAAAATGGTGATTTCAAGATTTTCTAATTTTATTTTGAAAGTTAGGGAAATTTGGTAGTTTTGAGTGCTAAAATCTTGAAATTAAATGCTAAATGGTTGATCTGAAAGTTTTTTTCTCAGTGTAAAATTGTGATTTTTACAGTGAAAGCTTTCAGAACGAAACTTGTAAAACAATCAAACTTGATTCACATATTTTATTGTTCTGGCAACCCTGAACACAGAAAAACAATGTAACTGGCAGCCCACACGGATAAACTCAGAAACTCATTAATGAGTAAAAAAGTACTCATTTTGAGTTCATGTATGTAGCTGCCAGAAAATGGGGAAAATTTGACAACTTCAAATGTGTGAAAAAACACCCATTTTGAGAATGTTGTTTCAGTTACAAATTGATTATCTTTTACTCCTAAATGGGTGAAAAAATACTTAGGAGGTAAATCCGAGCCCATCATAAAGTAAAGTGTCTTTGGGTTATATTCCCCGTTATAATCTACATTTTATTCGATTTGAGTTGCTAGAACGTCCGGTAAAGACATGAAGGAGCTAGTACGTGCAAAAGTAAGTTTGAACTTGTTTTTTTTTCATTGTGATTTTTATTCCTACTGTTCGATAAAATTTGTTTCAGCATGCAGAAGCCTCGGGAGCAACATGATAGCAACATGGAACCACATGATAGTTCAACACGGAGCCTACTACCGCATTTTCTACGAAAACCAAGGGGAATGACAAGTTTTTCAAGTCGAAAAATCCAGAAAAAGGCGGCACATTCCACAAAAAAGACAACAAAACCCGCATAAGGAATGATGCGTTTCTGTTCTGGATTTTTCGACTTGGAAAAACTTGTGTAGTTCCCTTTGACGAAAATATATTTAAATGTAAATACCCTTAAACATACGTCATATAAATAAATGTATTATTTTTGTTCATATGGTTTCTTTTGCTATTTTGTTTTGAAAACAGAAAAATTATTCAAATTATCGGGAGAAAAATATTCCCAAAGCGAGTAAAATTTACCCATTTCAAGGTTTCAAATCATTTCCCAAAATGGGTATAAAAAGCCCCATTTTTTGACACATATTGCGTTTACTCATTAATGAGTAAACAGTGTTTTACTCATTTTATGAGTAGATCCACTTATTCTTCAAAAAGAGTGAAATTTTACCCATTAATGAGTTTCTGAGGTTGTCCGTGCACGACGATATGTCAAAATGTTATGTTTACCAAATCTGTGACAGGTTAGAATCGATTTTCTGTGTGTCGTGCTCGTCGTGCTCGGCGTGTTCGGTGTCGTACAATGAAAAATTCTGCGAATACGTTAATCCCTGAGAGTTTATCCGTAATAAATCCCGGATCATTTTCGACAACATCAAGACCACGGAAAATTTAGCGATTCATCTTAATTTTTGTGCTGATCCAGACACGACTTACAATGAAATCCAGTGGATGCCGATCGCTTTCATCGCTTTTTATCGGTAGAAACTTCGATCAAAGTCCGATCTGCTGCAAACGGAATTCTTGGTGTTAAGTCGAGGTCAGGTTCGAGGTGCTAATTCTTCAGTCGTGAACTCAAATGTGGCCGAAGGCGCTGAAGTATTCACTGTGCTGCGAGAGGAAACTGCTGTCAACGGTAAACAGTATTAGCTTGTCCAGAACAATTTCCAAAGCGGATAAGGATGACGAGCATGCCGGAGGGAGCGATTTACGAACGAATCGGCATGAACGCAGCGAAACAGGATGATGCACAAGTAGGTTTTAATTGATTTACATTTGTTACATTGTTGACTATTTCGTTATGACTTTTCATTTTTCGCTTGCCATTGGATGGATTTGCCCAGACATTAGATTTTTAATTAATCCGATTGTACTCTAGATTTTTTGTATGCACATCAATAGAAATCGGCAGAAACAATTAACTATTTTCATGATTATTTATGATAATATTTGATTTCAGATCGACTGTCATCGACATATTTTAAATAATCTCCAAAAAGGATCAGCACTTTCAGCGATTAGGAAGCATACGGCGTCACTTGGTGTCTTTCTAAAAACCTACGATGCTCGTAGCTAATCGTGGTGATGGCGATGACGAACCACTCACCAGAAGATCGCTCTAGAACTCAACCCCTAAAGGCAGCTTTCGAATAGATGGGTTACGCTTCCTCCGACCCCCGGCTAACAAGAGCGAATCAGTCGACTTCTTCATCACCAGAAGGAACACATCCGGATGCACAATCGGGTACAATGCACATACGGATGCACAATCGGGATGCAAAGCACACGTACTTTGAAGACGGAGAAGGAAAACGTCACGTTGAAAATATTGATCTACACTTCTTCCGACGATTATATTCCTAGCAGTGCGGTCGTCGTTGAGCGTTTCGTAGAGTATTCACTCCAACATCATTCTAGAGTACAGTCAGCAGCAGAACAAGAAATCGCAGGAAGAGAAACAAGGAAAAAAGGAATAATCCACCTTTGGAGGAGGCACTGGATGTAAGTTTTTGTAACTTATGCAATGATTCCGCTTTATGTTTTGTTATATATATTCTTTTTTTCAAAATATTGGAAGGCTTTTAGACTTTCTACGTCGCAACCAGGACGACCGGAGAAACAAGACTGGTTCATCTAGCTGATGTTGAACCCGCTGAACTTCGGCAATAGTTTGAACGTGTCGTATTTACGTCAAATGGTAATGGCAACTGTTCCAATAATGGTATAGACGAGATGAGATCTCCATCAGAACCGAGACGGATCGAATGTGCACAAATCGCATTACTCGCACCGCGGAGAAAGTCTAAGATCTGAAATATAAACCATAACATATATAGAATAATATCAATAAGTCAAATAAAAACAACTTTTGAATTTGTAAATATTAGTTTCAACATATATTAAAAGCGCACACAATTTGTTATTTTGAAAGTATCACTACTTGACACCAATGTAAAATACACATTTATTTTTAAGAGGAAATTGTTATTTTGAAAGTTTAAACACATTTAGTTTCAAGAGAAAACTGTCATTTTGAAAAGCCGGCTCTTGTCAAAGATCTTACCAAAGTAACATTTTTGCAATTGTAGATTTAACAGTCTTTTACTTTCTACTGAAAATCACTAACTGATTTTCTTAATTTTACCAACGTTTCTTTGACTTTTACCAACGATTTTTTTTTGTGTGCAGGAACGCCAGTTGGCTTTCCTCCAGCTAGTGTCAAACAGTACAGTGACCAATTGATTTTTACATAGGAATGGGCGATACCGATACGATATATCGGGAATCGATATTTTCGCTCCGATTAATCGATATTTCGTATCGATTTTTTTAAGTTCGATATTTGACTGTATCGATTTTTTCTAGCGGATATCGGATTTCGATTTTTTGAATTCCAAAAATATAGCACATTAGGCACAATCTGTAAAAACTGCGAAACAGCGAAACTTTGATGTGCGATTCGATGACCTGAAATGAAAAATCTAAACTAACCCTGTTTTTTTTTTTTGCTCTTGCTTTTAATTTTTCGAGCGTATCGATATATCGGAATATCGATGTTTCAACGCCGATATTTTTCGGCATCGATTTTTCGACAATAAAAACATCGATTCGGCAGTATCGATATTTTTCCGAAAAACGCCCATTCCTATTTTTACACACCGATAAGCCGCCATTACCGAGCGTGGAAAGCTGGATAGTACGCAGCCAAAACGAAATCGCTGTCACACACACAAATGCATCAGCATCAAATGTCAGATTTCGGGTTTTTCTTGTTTTTGTGTTGCCTGTTCAAACTGGAAAAAAGTGTTCATTTTTCTCTAAATTTAATGTGCATACTATTTTAGAAGTATATAATTAAATAAAACAAAACTACTGTTTAAATAGTAAGTGCGACGTTGTGCTGCTGTTGAATTCGGTCACAAAGGAGGCGGAAGAGCCCTGAAAGATCGAACCCTCCAGAAACTAGTGGACGTCATCAAAACAATTTCTGGTATTTTCGCCGACGGACGGTTCCGGTACTGTTAAGTTGAATTATTGGCAAGATGGACCAATCGTGGTCTTAGCCAGTCAAAAAGACAAACCCAAAGAAAAAAAAAAGTTGAATTATTGAAAACGCTCGAGAAGTTCTTCATTTCCTTCTGCAAGTTCTGAATCAGGCCGTTCAAGTGCTGGACGAACGATCTGCGGAGGAAATACGGAGCTACATCAATGAGGGCCAGCCGCACGAAGAGTTCCGCAATGAGAATGTTTTCATCGTCCATCAGAAGAAGGCGGGTGAGCTGAAATCAAAATTGAATGAAGCCAAAACCTCTGTTGAAATGCTAGGCGAACGAACGGAGAAAGAAAATGTTCCGCACGAGTTCTTGAGAGCCCCAGATGAGCATTCCGCAAGAGAGACCCCTAGTATAGCTGCAATTCCCTGCCGAAAGGTTTCATAGCGCATACAGTAAACGGCCGAAGTTAATTCGACGAATAATTCCATGAAGAATCTGACGGCATTTGATGAGACCTCAATGCTTTCGAACAACACTCCGCTGAAGGAGAAGGGCGATTCTGAGTGGTAAGCGTTTTATTTAACCAATTAATAACAATTCTTCGTGAATGATAGTATTACCAAATATGTACCATTTGTGTGACCCTAATATTCTATTTCCAGTGATGTGGTTCCAGCATACCGATTCGGAAGATATTAAACGACTGATTTTTCCATGAAGGATAACATTGGAAAATACTATTTGTGGACCTGCTCTTTTTGTACCGTAGACGACGCGGATTGAAGCTGGAGTCGCCGCTTGAATTCGACGAACGACATCGGAGGCTTTGTTCACCTATATAGGGGACCCAGTACAGACGATGAACGTTATATCATCGGATACAAGCAATTGGTTCCTGATAAAGGATTGATGCATTTTTTAGATATAACCTTCCTGTGATTGTTCTTTGATATGTTAGATAGATTGTTCTATGTAGTTGAGCATTCAATAAATTATGCTCAATTCAGATCAAATCTTTGTTAATGCTTTTCAGACAGAAAGATTAGGATTGAAAACATATCCTGAAGCAGAATTTGTACTTTTTCACCACCACCAAACACAGAGGTGTATTATCGAGTTCTTTCTTCTTAAGTTCCATATCATAATTGATTGAATCTCAAATGTAAAAAGGATCCCAGTTTATTGTTCGAAATCCACAAACCATTTTTATTAAAATTCGATCAAATTCAATCAAAATGCCAATTAGTGCAATTGATGTAGGTAACATGCAATTATCTTATAGAATTATGATAAATGTCATTAATTTTCAACATCAAAATGATTAATACATTTTAATCAACATTTACGTGCATGGAAGTTTTGGAGAATTCTTTTTGGAGTTCTGAAGAGTTCCTCTGGGAATTCAGGTGAATCTTCCTAGGAGTTCTGAGTTCTGGAGAGTTTCTCTGGGAGTTTTGGAGAATTCTGCTGGTTCTGGTAAATACTTTTAGAAGTTCTGGGGAATCTTTTAGGAATTCTGGAGAATTCTTCATCCGTCTTTGGGAGATCCGGAGAATTCTGGGAGAGTTTTCTGCTATTTCTGCAGAATTCTTCTGGGAGTTTTGGATTGTACCTGCCGGAGTTCTGTAGAATCCTTCTAGAGGGTTTCTTTAAAAGTTCTGAAGAATCCTATATAGAGTTCTAAGGTTCTGGAGTACTGAAGCCCTTATGAGAGCCCTACAAATTCGTCCAGAAGTTTTTCCAGCAATTCCTTCGGAAGTTCCTCCAGGAATTCCTTTGGGAGTCACTCCAGGAATTCTTTTGACAGTTCCTTCACGAATTTTTTGACAGTTCCTCCAGGAATTCCCCCGGAAGTTCCTCCTGGAATTCTTTTGGAAGTTCCACCAGGAATTCTTTCGGAAGTTCCTCCAGGAATTCCTTCGGAAGTCCATCCCTGAGTTCTTTTGGCAATTCCTCCAGGAATTATTTCAGAAGTTCCTCCAGAAATTTCTCCGGCAGTTCCTCCAGAAATTTGTCCGGAAGTTCCTCCAGGAATTCCTCTGGAAGTTCCTCCAGGAATTTCTCTGGAAGTTCTTCTGAAAGTTCCTCTGGAAGTTCCTCCAGGAATTCCTCTGGAAGTTCCTCCAGGAATTCCTTCGTAAGTTCCTCCAGGAATTTCACCGTAAGATTTCTGGT
Organism: Armigeres subalbatus; assembly: GCF_024139115.2. Lineage (NCBI taxonomy): Eukaryota > Metazoa > Arthropoda > Insecta > Diptera > Culicidae > Armigeres > Armigeres subalbatus. Next base: position 241,480,551 of record NC_085140.1, on the reverse strand, counting down.
GGAACTCCTGGAAGGATTCATGGTGGAACTCCTGGAGGAATTCCTGATGGAGCTCCTGGAAGAATTCCTTGTTGAACTCTTGGAAGGATTCCTGGTGGAACTCCTGGAACGATTCTTGGTGGAACTCCTGGAAGGATTTCCTGGTGGAACTCCAGGAAGTATTCCTAATGAAACTCATGGAAGATTTCCTGGTGGAACTCCTGGAGGAATTCCTGATGGAACTCCTGGAAGAATTCCTTGTTGAACTCTTGGAAGGATTCCTGGTGGATCTCCTGGAAGGATTTCATGGTGGAACTCCTGGAACGATGCCTGTTGGAGCTCCTGGAAGGATTCCTTGTTGAACTCTTGAAAGGATTCCTGGTGGAACTCCTGAAAGCATTCGTGGTGGAACCCCTGGAAGTATTTATGGTGGAACTTCTGGAAGGATTCTTGGTTGAACTCTTGGAAGGATTTCTGGTGGAACTCCTGGAAGGATCCCTTGTTGAAATCTTGGAGGGATTCCTGGTGGAACTCCTGGAAGGATTCCTGGTGGAACTCCTGTAAGGATTTCTAGTGGAACTATTGTAAGGATTTCTGGTGGAACTCCTGGAAGGATTCTTAGTGGAACTCTTGGAAAGATTTCTGGTGGAACTCCTGGAAGGATTTTTGGTGGAACTCCTGAAAGGATTTCTAGTGGAACTATTGTAAGGATTTCTGGTGGAACTCCTGGAAGGATTCTTGGTGGTACTCTTGGAAATATTTCTGGTGGAACTTCTGGAAGGATTCTTGGTGGTGCTCCTGGGAAGATTCCTGGTGGAACTTCTGGAAGCATTCCTAATGTAACTCATGGAAGGATTCCTGGTGGAACTCTTGGAGGATTTCCTGATGGAACTCCTGGAAGGATGCCTTGTTGAACTCTTGGAAGGATTTCTGGTGGAACTTCTGGAGGAATTGCTGATGGAACTCCTGGAGGTATTGCTGATGGAACTCCTGTAAGGATTTCTGGTGGAGCTCCTGGAAGGATTCATGGTGGAACTCCAGGAAGCATTCCTAATTAACTCATGGAAGATTTCCTGGTGGAACTCCTGGAGGAATTCCTGATGGAACTCCTGGAAGAATTCCTTGTTGAACTCTTGGAAGGATGCCTGGTGGAATTCCTGATGGAACTTCTGGAAGAATTTCTTGTTGAACTGTTGAAAGGATTCCTGGTGGAACTTCTGGAACGATTCTTGGTGGATCTCCTGGAAGAATTTTATGGTGGAACTCCTGGAACGATGCCTGGTGGAGCTCCTGGAAGGATTCCTTGTTGAACTCTTGAAAGGATTCCTGGTGGAACTCCTGAAAGCATTCGTGGTGGAACCCCTAGAAGTATTTATGGTGGAACTTCTGGAAGGATTCTTGGTTGAACTCTTGGAAGGATTTCTGGTGGAACTCCTGGAAGGATCCCTTGTTGAAATCTTGGAAGGACTCCTGGTGGAACTCCTGGAACGATTCTTGGTGGAACTCCTGGAAGGATTTCCTGGTGGAACTCCAGGAAGTATTCCTAATGGAACTCATGGAAGGATTTCCTGGTGGAACTCCAGGAGCTATTCCTAATGGAATAGATGGAAGATTTCCTGGTGGAACTCCTGGAGGAATTCCTGATGGAACTCCTGGAGGAATTTCTTTTTTTTTTTTATTGTCTTCATTAATGAGGTTTTCGGCCCTAGACCGGTTCACCTCAAGGAAGAATTTCACTCATGGTGGAACTCCAGGAAGCATTCCTAATGAAACTCCTGGAGGAATTCCTGATGGAACTCCTGGAAGAATTCCTTGTTGAACTCTTGGAAGGATTCCTGGTGGAACTCCTGGAACGATTCTTGGTGGAACTCCTGGAAGGATTTCCTGGTGGAACTCCAGGAAGTATTCCTAATGGAACTCATGGAAGATTTCCTGGAGGAATTCCTGATGGAACTCCTGGAAGAATTTCTTGTTGAACTCTTGGAAGGATTCCTGGCGGAACTTCTGGAACGATTCTTGGTGGATCTCCTGGAAGGATTTCATGGTGGAACTCCTGGAACGATGCCTGTTGGAGCTCCTGGAAGGATTCCTTGTTGAACTCTTGAAAGGATTCCTGGTGGAACTCCTGAAAGCATTCGTGGTGGAACCCCTGGAAGTATTTATGATGGAACTTCTGGAAGGATTCTTGGTTGAACTCTTGGAAGAATTTCTGGTGGAACTCCTGGAAGGATCCCTTGTTGAAATCTTGGAAGGATTCCTGGTGGAACTCCTGTAAGGATTTCTAGTGGAACTATTCTAAGGATTTCTGGTGGAACTCCTGGAAGGATTCTTGGTGGAACTCTTGGAAAGATTTCTGGTGGAACTCCTGGAAGGATTTCTGATGGAACTCCAGGAAGGATTCTCGGTGGTACTCTTGGAAATTTTTCTGGTGGAACTTCTGGAAGGATTCTTGGTGGTGCTCCTGGGAAGATTCCTGGTGGAACTCCTGGAAGCATTGTTATTGGAACCCCTGGAAGTATTCATGGTGGAACTTCTGGAAGAATTCCTGGTGGAACTCCTGGAACGACCTGGTGGAACTCCTGTAAGGATTTCTGGTGGAACTCCTGGAAGGATTTCTGGTGGAGCTCCTGGAAGTATTCATGTTGGAACACCTGGAAGGATTCTTGGTGGAACTCTTGAAAAGATTTCTGTTGGAGCACCTGGAGGAACTCCTGATTGAACTCCTAGAAGAATGCCTTGTTGAACTCTTGGAAGGATTTCTGGTGGAACTACTATAAGGATTCCTGATGAAAAACCTCGAAAGATTTCTGGTGGAACTCCTGGAAGGATTTCTGGCGGAGCTCCTGGAAGTATTCATGGTGGAACACCTAGAAGGATTCTTGGAGGAACTCTTGGAAAGATTTCTGGTGGAACTCCTGGAACGATTCCTGGTGGTGCTTCTGGGAAGATTCCTGGTGAAACTCCTGGAAGCATTCTTGATGGAATCCCTGGAAGTATTCATGGTGGAACTACTGGAAGGATTCCTGGTGGAACTCCTGGAACGATTCCTGGTAGAGCTCCTGGAAGCATTCCTAATGGAGCTCATGGAAGGATTCCTGGTGGAACTCCTGGAGGAATTCCTGATGGAACTTCTGGAAGGATCCCTTGTTGATCTCTTGAAAGGATTCCTGGTGGAACTCTTGGAAGAATTTCTGGTTGAACTCCTGTAAGGATTTCTGGTGGAACTCCTGTAGGGATTCCTGATGGAACTCCTCGAAAGATTTCCAGTGGAACTCCTGGAAGGATTTCTGGTGGAGCTCCTGGAAGTATTCATGGTGGAATATCTGGAAGGATTCTTGGTGGAACTCTCGGAAAGATTTCTGGTGGCACTTCTGGAAGGATTCATGGTGGAACTCCTGGAACGATTCCTGGTGGTGCTCCTGGGAAGATTCCTGGTGGAACTGCTGGAAGCATTCTTGATGGAACCTCTGGAAGTATTCATGGTGGAACTTCTGGAAGGATTTCATGGTGGAACTACTGTAAAGATTTCTGGTGGAACTCCTGCAAGGATTCCTGATGGAGCTCCTGGAAAGATTTCTGGTGGAACTCCTGGAAGCAGTCTAGATGGAACCCCTGGAAGTATTCATGGTGGAACTTCTGGAAGGATTCATAGTGGAAGTCCTGTAAGGATTTCTGGTGGATCTCCTAAAAGGATTTTTGGTGGAACTCCTGGAAGTATTCATGGGAGGATTCCTGGTGGAACTCCAAGAAGGATTCATGGCGGAACTCCTGGAAAGATTCTTGGTGGAACTCCTGGAATGATTCCTGCTGGAGCTCTTGGGACGATTTTTGGTGGAACTCCAGGAGGACTCCTGGTGAAACTACTGGAAGCATTCTTGGTGGAACCCCTGGCAGTATTCATGGAGGAACTTATGGATGGATTAATAGTGGTATTCATGGAAGGATTTCAGGTAGATCTCCTAAAATGATTTCTGGTGGAACCCCAGGAAGGATTCATGGCGGAGCTCCGGGAAGGATTATTTGTGGAACTCATGGAAGGATTCCTGGTGGAACTCCTAGCGGAATTCCTGATGGAACTTCTGGAAGTGTTCATGGTGGAACTCCTGTAAAGATTCCTTGTGGAACTCTTGGAAGGATTCCAGGTGGATTTCTTGGAGGAATTTCTGATGGAACTCCTGGAACGATTCTTGGTGGAGCTTGTGGAAGGATTCTTGGTGGAACTCCAGGAGGAATTCCTGATGGAGCTCCTGGAAGGAATCCTTTTTGAATTCTTTCAAGGGTTCCTGGTGGAACTCCTGGAGGAATTCCTGATGGAACTCCTGGAAGGATTGCTTGTTGAACTCTTGGAAGGATTCACGGTGGAAATCCTGGTGGAGCTCCTGGGAGGATTTCTGGTGGAACTCCTTGAAGGATTCATGGTGGAACTCCTGAAACGATTCCTGGGAGGATTCTTGGTGGAACTCCTGAAAGCATTCTTGGTGGAACCCCTGGAAATATTCATGGTGGAACTTATAGACGGTTTCATAGTTGAAGTCCTGGAAGGATTTATGGGAGGATTCTTTGTGGAACTCCTGGAAGGATCCATAGTGGAACTCCTGGAAGGATTCTTGGTGGAACTCCTGCAGGAATTCCTGATGGAACTCTAGGAAGGACTCCTTGTTGAACTCTTAGAAGGATTCCTGGTGGAACTCCTGGAGGAATTGCTGATGTAACTTGTGAAACTCTTGGAAGGATTCATGGTGGAACTCCTGGAGGAATTGCTGATGTAACTTGTGAAACTCTTGGAAGGATTCATGATGGAACTCCTGGTAGGATTCTTAGTGAAACTCATGGAAGGATTCCTGGTGGAGCTCATGGAAGGATTCTTGGTGGATCTTTTGGAAGGATTCCTGGTGGAACTCTCAGAAGGATTCCTGGTGGAACTCTCGGAAGGATTCCTGGTGGAACTCTCGGAAGGATTCCTGGTGGAACTCTCGGAAGGATTCCTGGTGGAACTCTTGGAAGGATTCTTTGTGGAACTCTTGGAAGGATTTCTGGTGGAAATCTTCTAAAAATTTCTGGTGGAAGTCCTTGAAGGATTCTTGGTGGAACTCTTGCAAAGATTTCTGGTGTAACTCCTGGAAAGATTCATGGTGGAATTCCTGGAACGATTCCTGGTGGAGCTCCTGGGAGGATTTCTGGTGGAACTCCTGGAACGATTCCTGGTGGAGCTCCTGGGAGAATTCCTGGTGGAACTCCTGGAAGGATTTCTGGTGGAACTTCTGGAAGAATTTCTAGTGGAAATCCTGGAGAAATTTCTTTTTAAACTTCAGGAGTGAGTTCTGTTTTAAGCTTCTCCGGTGCAACTCCTTTTAGGAATTCCTAGTGGAAATGCTGAAAGGAAAGTCCTGATAAAACTCCTGAAAGGATTCCTGGTAAAATTGCTGAAGAGTTTCCTGGTGGAACTTCCGCGGGAATTTATGGTGAAACTCATGGAAGAATTCCTAATCGAACTCCTAGTGGAACTTATGGAAAAATTTCTGGTGGAATTCTTAGGTTTCCTGGTGAAAATGCTGGAGGAATTTATTTTGGAACTCCAGGAGGGATGTCTATTTCAACCCTGGAATTAACCGAAGTCCCACAAGGAATTCCTCCAGGTTTACCAGAAATTTCTATATGAGCTCTACAAGGAATTACTCCAAGAGTTTCACCAGAAATTTATACATTTTCCAAAAGCTCCGCCAGAAATTTCTACAGAAGTTCCACTAGTAATACATTACAAAATCTTCTAGGCGATCCACCAAAAAATCCTCCCGGACTTCAATCGGAAATCCATCCAGGAGTTCCACCAAGAATTCCTTCAATAGTTGAAATAGGAATCTCTCCAGAAGTTCCACAAAGTAATCCTCCAGGAGTCCAACTACCATATCCTACAGTAATGATACCAGAAATTTCAAAGGGAGTTCCAACAGGAATTTCCCCTGTGGTGCACTAAATTATTCTACAGCAGTTCCACCAGGAATTGTTCCATGACTCCACCAGGAATTCCTACCGGTCTTTGGTGGTGATGCACTTATCTCCGTTCAAAAAATCACAAGAACAAAGCAATAGAAAAAGTTCCTGCCAGAGTTCCACCAGGAATCTGTACAGGAGCTCTACTAGTAACACCTCTGGTAATCCTAATGAATTTTTGCTGGAATTCCTGCGGTAATATTCGATGGAATTCCTGGAATAAATAATGGAGAAATTTTCCGACAAAATTTCTAGAGTTATCACAGTCACACCTGGAAGAATTTTTGTATGACCTACCTGAGAATCTTGGAGGCATTCCTGGTGGAATTTTTGGAGAAATTCGGGCTCCTGGACAGCATTTAGTTGGAACTCCTGAAGAAAATCTAAGAGTAATTCTCGGTGGAATTCCTGGATAAGCTCCCGCTAGAATTTCTCGAGGGATTCTTGGTGGAATTCCTGATGAAAATTCTGGAGGTGTTCAAGGCGGAATTTTTGGTTAAATTCCTGGTGGAATTTTAGAATTCTTGGTGGTACTCCTGCAGGATTTTTTGTTGGGATTCGTGAAAGAATCCATGGAGCAATTTTATTTAGTATTTCAGGAGCTTTTGTTGGATTTCGGTAGAAATTCCTTTTGGTACTCTTGAAGGCTTGAAGTAATCCCCGATGAAATTCTTGGAAGAATTTATTGAAGAATAACTTGAGCGATTTCTGATGGTATTCCTGGAGTAATTATCGTTGTAACTGCATGTGAAATTCCCGATATAATCTCCGATGAAATTTCTTAAAATATACGCAATTACCACAACTACAACCGGTTTGGTTTAATTCTAGTAAAGAAAAATCGATTTCCGAGTTGTTGAAGCGAAATATGGATAAAAACAAACAACAAAAGTTATCTCGAGTTCTTTATGATTTCAACATTCTCATACGCACACCACCTCAAACGCCTTCAGAGTAAAATGCGGCTGCGTACTTAATACGAACTTGGTGCTTACCGTTCGAGGTATATGGTTTCACAGTGTGACGTCACACGTATGTAGCCACGGCTGCGTCCTGGTGAATTTCTGCCATATTTGACAGGTATCGGTGGTTTGTATATAAACAAAGGTTCATCCGCTTGCTGCGGGAGATAGGATGAACCTCATGAACCTACCACCGATAAATGTCAAATTGAGTTCATTCGATTGAGTTTTTGAGGTTATGTTTATTCGATGTAAAACCTTATTTAATTTGGTTTCACAGCGTGACGTCACACGTATGAAGCCACGGCTGCGTTCTGATGAATTCCTTCCATATTTGACAGGTATCGGTGGTTTGTATATAAACAAAGGTTCATCCGCTTGCTGCGGGAGATAGGATGAACCACATGAACCTACCACCGATAAATGTCAAATTGAGTTCATTCGATTGAGTTTTTGAGGTTATGTTTATTTGATGTAAAACCTTATACCGGATTATTGTAAACCCGTATTAAATCGAGTATTATCCTCGTTGGTGCTTACCGCCATTAATGTTGTTCTGGAAAATATATCACTGAAAACCAGAAATAATTGCTGAAGCAATATACAGCAATAGACTAACGCAAAATGAACTCCCCCAAGAAATTATGACGTTTGAGCGGGTCGCATAATGAACGCAAAATGAACTTTTGTTCGAGAAGACGACCCGCTCAAATGTCAAAATCCTTCGGGTGAGTGAATTTCATGAACTCCTGCACAGGTCTATTTAGTTTTTGCTGAGACGTCAATGATGACTTTGAACATGTGATTATCGGTTCATGTAATTCATGTGAAGTGTTGATTTTAATTCAGTAGTGTCGAGTTTGAAGAGTAAAATATAATGCGATTATTAAATTATTATTTAAATCTCGATTTAAATGATTGATGTGGGTTTTTGGGAGTTAAAGCAAGGTACTCAATTAGCTATAGCAAACGACTGCAACTAGTCTGGAATGTCTATAAATAGATTCATTGTTTGCATTTCTGGTGTCGTTATAGAACAAACATGCCCTTAAAATCTACGGTGTTTCTATGCATTAGATCGTGCATTAAATGAGCATTATAGATGAATATAATGTCAATAATAATGCAACATTTGTCAAGGCTCCAATGCATTAGCAATGCTTATGCAGGGCATCTCTGCTTGAATGATGCCATTATTGAGCTTTTAAGTCGCTTAAATGCTAAGTTACGGCCATTAACATGCAAAAACTCAATGCTTACGGTTACTTGGGTCGCTTGGCTGGCCTCAGAAAATCGAAAGGTGTTCCGAAATCAACCCGAAGACTGACATACGGCATCTTAAAGGTTGGTATCTCTTCCTGTCAATGACAAGATGGCTCAAACCGCTGTAAATAAGTGACAGGTGTGAGTGCTCGCGATACTCACTACTTCGTCATTAACGATAGTCTCTGCACATTTTCAATGACAGCTAATGATTCCTCCATCAGTGAGGCTGTCCGTAATTTTTGGAGGAAACTTGTGGGGAAGCCAACAAGGCACTAAACTGGAACTTGCGGTTACAAATCTTTCGATTTCTTCGATACAGATCAATAGTTTTTGGCAAAACTCAACACCCTGGGGCACTTCTGGTGCAAAAACTGTAAGCAGTACTCCACAATTGCTCTTCGAAGTGCGTGGACATATGTAGTTTCTCAAACAAACGAGAAAAATTTCATACATTCCAGAAAAAAAAGAAAAAATTCGTATTTTTTTGCCAGAATACGTATTTTTGGACGTGGATTCATATTATATAAAAATCTCATTTTGGCCAAAGATGTTACATATGCAGTTTCTCAAACAAACGGTTCAATTATCATGCGATAGGTTAATTCAGACTAGGGGGGCACCCACAAAGTACGTCCCGCTCCGGGGGGGGGGGGGGTTTCCGAGCAGCGTGACGACTCATACAAAAAATTTAGAGATTTAATACAAAAAAGTGTGACATAGGGGGAGGGATGGTCGAAAATCGCCAATTTTTGCGTGACGTACTTTATGGATCTTCCCTAAGGCCAAAGTGGCCTGTGCAGTATATTGTCGGCGTAGCACCAACTTAGAATTCGGAAGTCGGGACTTCCGAACCGAACTTTCTTCCGAAGTTTTATCTGTCAAACTAATTGATGCGTTGTTTAGCGCATCTTTAGGCGAATCCAGCGCACTACTTCCGAAGTTGGGAAAGTTGCCTGTATCTGGAGAAAAATCCAACTTTGGTATTAAATGCGGTCTAACTTTGTTCCGGATAGACAATATAAGAGTCTTCTCCATTCGGTTCGGTCCATGGCTACACTTCACCAACCACGCAGTCTACGGAGGGTCCGCAAGTCATATTCCACCTGATCGATCCACCTTGCCCGCTGCGCTGCTCGTCTTCTTGTGCCCGTCGGATCATTGTCGAGAGCCATTTTAACCGGTTACTGTCCGACATTCTGGCTACGTGCCCGGCCCACCGCAGTCGTCCGATTTTCGCGGTGTGAACGATGGATGGTTCTCCCAACAGCTTATGCAACTCGTGGTTCATTCGCCTCCTCCACGTACCGTCCGTCATCTGCACCCCACCATAGATGGTTCGCAGCACTTCCTTTCGAAAACTCCAAGTGCGCGCTGGTCCTCCACGAGCATCGTCCAGGTCTCGTGTCCGTAGAGGACTACCGGTCTAACGAGCGTTTTGTAGATTGTCAGTTTGGTACGGCGGCAAACTCTATTTGATCGGATCGCGGAGTCTAAAGTACGTACGATTTCCGTGCGCATTCGCCAAGTACTGCAGAAATGCCGCGAATACAACGTTCCCACACATCATCTATTTATCGACTTCAAAGCCGCATATGATACAATCGATCGGGACTCGAGAATGTCCGTGAAACTCGAACTACGCACATCACCTGATCTATCGTCGCTTTGATCAACCGTGTCAGTTTATCCGGAAATCCGTGTTCGTGCATTAGCTGCCATAGCTGGTCCCGATCGATTGTATCATATGCGGCTTTGAAGTCGATAAATAGATGATGTGGTGGAACGTTGTATTCGCGGCATTTCTGCAGTACTTGGCGAATGGCGAACACCTGGTCCGTGGTGGAGCGTTCGCCCATAAAACCCGCCTGGTACTGCCCCACGAACTCCCTTGCAATTGGTACTAGTCGACGGCATAAAATCTGGGAGAGTACCTTGTGATTGCGCGGTAGTTGCTACAATTGATTGTGATTGGTAGTACAATGTGATTGCGCGGTAGTTGCTACAATCCAGCCTATCGCCCTTTTGTAGATGGGCACACGTCACCTTCCATCCACTCCTGCGGCAGAACCTCATCCTCCCAAACCTTGGTAATTACCCAGTGCAGCGCTCTGGCCAGTGCCTCACCACCGTGTTTAAATAGCTCTCCTGGTAGTTGGTCAACCCCAGGAGCTTTGTTGTTCTTCAGCCGGCTAATGTCCGCATGGATTTCCGGGAGATCTGGAGCCGGTAAAATTATGTCCTGCGCGCGTTCTCCCAGGTCCATCACCATACCGCCATCTTCGTCTGCAACATCGCCATTCAGGTGTTCTTCGTAGTGCTGCCGCCACCTTTGGATCACCTCACGCTCGTTTGTAAGAAGGTTCCCGATTAAGTCTTTACACATATCGGGCTGTGGCACGTGGCCCTTACGTGAACGGTTTAACTTCTCATAGAACTTTCGTGCGTTATTAGCGTGGTATATCGCTGATGACGATTTTGACGTCCCGCAGTGGGCATCCATCGTATGTCTGCTTCAGCTGTGCGTAGAACGCTTTTTTCTCGTCGTCAGGTCTCCCTTCGTGTGGGCAGTGCACGTTGATGATGCTATAGTTAAAGAAACGGTCTTTTATCCTCAGCTTGCACATCCTCGCGTTGATTGGCTGCCACCCAATCACGCGTTGGCGCATCTTTCCCAGCACTATGAAGCCGGTTCCCAGCTCGTTGGTGGTGCCACAGCCTTGGTAGAAGGTAGCCGTTCGATGCCCGCTTTTCCACACTTTCTGTCCTGTTCAGCAAATCTCCTGCAGCGCCACGACGTCGAAGTTGCGGGGATGTAATTCATCGTAGATCATCTTGTCGCAACCTGCGAAACCTAGCGACTTGCAGTTCCTTGTTCAAAGCTTCCAATCGTGATCCTTTATTCGTCGCCGATTATATCGAGTCGTATTATCTCTTATATTGGTCGTAATTATTAGTTTTCCAGGCGGCTTATTGGGCCTGCGAAAACCTCCTGTCTCGTCGGAGGGCCGGGCCATCGTGTCAGGTCTGTTTTGTGTCCCACCTGACACCAGGATCTGGGCTTGTGCGCTTTGAGCGGCACACGGTCCCTTTGGTGGGGCCTTCTTGCGGATACATGCAGCTTTTTATAGGAATTTAACAGGGCCCACTGTCAAACCCCACCACATCCTAGGCAAGCCTCACACCACAACTCGCAGATGGCCTGGGGAGGGGTAGTCAAGCCCTTGGTCATAGTCCATGCTGCCCTACAGCTAAGCTAAGCATTACATTAATCTAAGCGTTAACACAGGGTGTGAGTTTGCGCTGTTAAATTTAATAGGCCGCCGAATGGAGTTGCCATAGTTGAAGAGCTGCCTTGTATAAAGTAAATGGGCGCGCTCCGCGGCCCAATTCGACGCAGGCTGATTGAGATGATCACGATCTGAGTGATTATCTTGGGATGCATAATAACTGCTGTCCGGTGGAAATAGACGAAGGATGACCATGCTGAGGGTGGCTGGGTTCGATTCCCAGTGCCGGTCTAGGCAATTTTTCGGATTGGAAATTGTCTCGATTTCCCTGGGAATAAAAGTATCATCGTGTTAGCCTCATGATATACGAATGCAAAAATGGTAACCTGGCTAAGAAACCTCGCAGTTAATAACTGTGGAAGTGCTTAATGAACACTAAGCTCCGAGGCGGCTCTGTCCCAGTGTGGGAATGTAATGCCAATAAGAAGAAATAATAATAAGGATAAATAATGAAAAATAAACTGTTGGTATGTAAAGAGTAATAAAAATGTATTTTTCTCCTCGTTTTTCTCTACGAACGGCTGATGATTTAATTTGGTGTTTGAGGCCACCTTACCCGGATAAAAATTTACAGTAACTTGTATGGCATAAGCCATTGAAATATTATAAATTTTATGGTACACAGTACCATCTATTGTAATTTCATTGTAATTTTTTAACGATAGAAAAACATCTTTATTGTAGCCACATTATAAGAACAATACATTTAAATGTTACTAATACATTACATTACGTTTGTATTGTTTTGTATTGTTTATCAAAAATGTACAAAATGTTAAAACTATTCTATTCCATTGTTATGAAAATCATTTTTATAGATAAAAAATATACGATTCTTCGAATTTGCTTTCATGATAAACAACAGTATAAAACAGTAAAATTTCAATTGACCCTATTGTTTGAACAAAAATGTTTTTTTTGTTATTTTTCATGTTCTGTTAGCATCAATTTATGCTTATCAAGATGTTTATTATTCTTTTATATTATCGATTTTTTAATCAACTTCAAATTTTTAATTTCTTTTTTTGAGTATTTCGTAGTTTCCGTGTGTATGCTGAAGATTTGACATGTTTTCTTCTGCACCAAAACATGAAACAAGTTTCGGAAAGAGAGAGTTCGTAAAAGTGTTTTCTGTTGCGGTAAATGTTGGAAGCCGCTGGTCAAACGGTTGAAGACCAGATCAAGTCAGCTGACCACTTCTGGTTCTCGCTTGGACATCATTTTCCTTCATTGTGTTCGACGTGTACTTCTGGCAGCACCGCATAGTGTCAACATCCTGGATCGCAACAGATGCTCCGATGTTGGATTCAACTTAGCTGGTAAGTAAACTTCATTAGAAACAAATAGGAAAACCCTGAACGAAATTTGAAAAAAAAATCGTTATATTCTAGGTTGAGTTGGTTGGACCTGGTTTGACCACGAGAAACCACCAGATTATGGATCACCAAACGACCAACCGACGGAAACCGACAGTACAGTACCGCCTTGCTGATGAAGTTGAAATGCTCATTACATTCAAGTAATTGATAAAATAATACTTTAGGTTGAAATCAAAATTATTGTACAGGAAACATAAAATTGAAATTATTTAACTTAAAATGCATTTACAAAATATTTTAAATTTAAATGAAAACTTAACTGAAAACCCTGATCAATCCATAAGATGACAAAAGTATCTGACTCGTGCGTTAGAAAAATAGTATATTTATTAGTAAAATGAATTAAAAATTAAAGAACATTAAATTAAAATTTTAATAAGAAAAATGAATGAAATGCAGGGTACAATTTATTTTACTAACAAGAGAAAAATCACATTTCCTGTGAAATGCATAAAATAATAAACATTACAAAATATTGTTACACAATCGTCAATTACAAATTGTAGTGATGTTTGGTAAAGATGAAAGTATTTTTTTTTTGCATCTCACTAAAAAATGTGATTTTTTTCCCTGTTAAAAAAAAATTATTGTAGAACATTAAATTGTATTGTATATGTATAGTAGTACTGGAGTGTAATTCATTCTAAATCCCATAGTACTTGTATGTTAAAACAATAAAAAAAATGAGGAAAAACATTTAAAACACATTGTTTTCTATTGTTTCGTCCCTAGAAATCATCCAGTTAAAGAACCGTAAAATCAATTGTTTTGCTCTGAAATTTGTATGAAAAATTTTCGATTTTTTTATTGTAAAGATACATAACAACCCCTATTTTTTATTGTAAAAGTCCCATTTCCCATTCATTTTATCGTACAAAACCATAAATTTGTATGCAATTTTATTGTACAATTTCCATTACATTCAATAGTAATTATTATGTATTAAATGGTGCTGTAGCAATAAAGTTTATTGTTTTTCAATGATATTTTTTATCCGGGTAAGGCTACCTTAAGGCCACCTTACACCTCGGGAATTTGGTCCGCGGATTTTTTCGCGAAAATTTTCCGCCGGATTTTGGTCCCCGTGCATTTTAAATGGGGCCGGGATTTTGATTTTCCGTGCCCAAATCCCGAAAACATCGCATATACAAAAATGCATGGGGAAAAATTCAGCGGACCAAATTCCTGAGGTGTGAGGCTACCTTTAAGCCCTTGCAAAAAATACTACTTAATGACAACCGAAAATGCCCATTTCCTTTAACAATAAACAATTTGTAAATGATACGAGATCTAATCTACAACGCAAAAATCTCGACTATAGCAGCCATCTTTGGTTGTGCATCCGGGACCGGGATGGGCAGAGCAAAACTCCCGCTGGTCTTTGAATTCGCATTGACTGTCGGCTATCTGGCAGTCATACGTGTAGCAGTAATTATCACAATCGTAGCTGCGATCCGTACACCCGTCACAATCTGATAGAATAATATGAAATTAGAAATAACAAGAATATCGAATGTAGTATAATACTACTTACTAGGCTTTGTGTCAACAACATAGTCGTCATCCTCATCTAGGTGTTCAATTCGTGTATTGGTAACATGCTCTGGTGGTAGTAGAATTAGGATATTGTTGAAATAGTAGGACTCTGCGGTGCGAAGATACACATGCTGTTCCGGACGTTTACAGAATGTACCACACCGTCGATTTTCGGTATGGAAGCAGTTCCATTCGTCGGACCCTTCATTATATCGGCAGATTCTTGGCGAGTAGATATGGCAGCAGACTTCATCTACGGACACCGCAGAAATAGTTGCGTTGAAAGGGCGTTGGGCAGATAAATGCGGTATGTTCAATGGGGAACCTAGCGAAGACGGACCAAGGCCGTGTGTACCACAATAAATTGTCAGAGCGGCACTGCCGCATGCTCTGCGAGCACATGCATCCATCTTTTTCCGGAAACCATTTGGGCAACTAGCTTCCATATATTGGCGCTTTTGGCAAACGCCGTTTTTGAAGTTGTATTCGCTAGGGCAGTGGAAGTCGGCTTGTTCTGTTGAATACTGGCAATAGTCACGGTCAGTGCTAACTGGTATTGTTCCAGTAGGGCACGTTGGAGCGTGGGATATAACTTTGGTGCAAACGGATCCATCGAAGTTAAAGGATGCACTGCAACTTGGATAAGCAATTGGGCAGAAGTTTTCGAGGCACCGCACATTGTTAGGACACTCTGCTGGGGCTGTTCGATGTAGGAAACACTGTCCATTGAATTGGTAGTGGTTCTCAGGGCACTTCAAGATCCCACTAATGCATTTGTCTCGTTTGCGAGCTGTTCTGCTATTACAGGTTGGTTCGAAGTGTTCATCTCGAATACACCAGCCGTTAGATAGCACGAAGTCTGGACCGTTACATTGCAACATGCTGAAACAAGATTCCCCGAGTAAAATTCCCTCGTTACACCTTGCTATTGTTCTTTCTTTATAAACGCATCTGTTCCCTTCCATTGTGTAGCCTGACTTACACGAAGGGAATCCATGTATGCATCTATTGAATGCTAGTTTCCCCTGCGAACACGTAGCGGAACGTATATTCACCGCGACGCATTGACCATCCTTTGTCAGATACCAACCATCTCTGCAAGGTTTGTGATATTTAATACATTTGCGATTGATAATGACCATGTCCGTAGCGCACTGTGGAGTCTTAGATGAACAAGTTACGCAACGCCCATTCTTCAAAACGTATCCTTTGCCGCAGGCCGGTGTTTCAATGTACGAACACAACTGATCTTGTTGTATAACTTTTCCATTGCACTGCGGTGGAAGCAATTTGATCTTTTCGAACTTGGTACCGTTATCATAGACACACATGTTCTTAACACGTTTAGTTTCTGCTGGACATCTAAGTTGTATTTGTTCCGTACTCTGACATGTCGTTCCGGCGAAGAACATGTCTTTGCCAGAACAGGTTGCCATCTGAACACAAGATTCGTTTAGTTGTGTAAATTTGGGAGGGCATTGAAAGTTTTCGTATCTCCGTCTGACGCAATGGCCGTCTTCAACTGATCCTCCGAGGCAATCAGTCTTGTGCAAACAAATGCCTTCAATGTAGATGTAGTTTTTCTGGCAGGGCGAAGGAGAATGGTATTCCATTTTTCTACATATGGTTCCTTCTCGAGTGTACTCAGCATCGCAGCGTATTCTTACGCAGGTTCCGTTAGACAGCGTGAATCCCAAAGGGCACATTACGCTTGTTTCTTCAATTTTCAAACAAGCACCTTTCTCTAGCGTGTAACCGTTTTGACAGACGCGGTTATAGTAAGCAATGCAGGTGTTGTTTTCCTTTTGATACCCCGGCGGACAGGTTAGGTTTACGATTGTGTCTAGATTCTCTTGAGTTACACAGCTCTCACCAATACCACAGATGTCGGAAGGTTGATGGTTAGCGCCACCGTATACGGCACCAAACTGTTGGACTCCGTATGAGCAAGGTTGTACCGGACATGGTGGGCTGAAACATTGCGATAAGCAGTACTGTAAACTGCACTGAAGACCATAGCAAGGGTTCAAGAAGTTGAGGTACGGGGAGAAATATCCCATTGATCTGAATACACATTCATCGCCTATTTTTTCATACCCATTGGGGCACACAAGGTCAACCTTACAGAAACATTTATTTTCCTGATTCATATGAATTGTTTTCGGTGGGCAAACCAATAATCCGTGGTACACTTTAACACATTTTCCTTGCGTCAAAGTATAACCAATAGCGCACTGCAATGGCCGCGAATCTACGATCGCTTCAATTTGTATTGTTTTTATACAATTTCCTCTTTCGTAGCGAAAGCCGTATCGACATTCCGGATTGATAGATTTGTTCAAAGAAGTTCTAGTTTCCTCAACGCAACTGTGCTGTCCAACAGTGTAACCAGCTGGACACTGTTTAGCCGCCATGCAAAGTCCATTTTGATAAACAGAACCTTCCGGACAGTTTGGTATCTCCTGGTGAATACAAACGCCATCCACCAGTTCTTGGTTGTCGGGACAGTTGAGATGGCTGTGGACACAGTAATTATCTACTACATGCCCAGATTCACATTGCACATAGCTTGAAGATTTGCTGATACAATGGTTATCTTTCCAAACATATCCAGATGGGCACAAAGGGTCATATTTCACGCAAGTTCCGTTATTGTGTTGGTACCCCGCGGCAGTATCACACACTACTGCTTGCTCCACACATTTGACACAGATGCCGAAACGTTCGTCATATTCGTGATCAGGTTCACATAGTGGTGCATTACTGATACAATGTTCTCCATCATAGGTTGTCCCAGATGGACAAACCTCCCTCTGCATCCTCATCTCTCGTACGCAATCTCCATTCTCTTGTAGTTTATACCCCGCTTCACATGTGGCGGCACTACTGCACCATCCTTCGTTCCACTGATATCGTCCACAATCCACTGCATATGACATATTCCTCACGCAGAAAGAACCTTCTAACAAAAACCCGGCTGGACAACGTGGAGCATTCAAAGTGCAATAAATGTTATTATAAGGCGTACCGGACGCGCAAAACGCTCGATGAGACTCCAGCCTACCTTCGCACACTTCACCCACTAGTTGAGCAGGTTTTCGACACTGGCAATTGGATATCACACATCCAGCTGAACTAGGAAGCCCTTGTCGACAAGTGGCAGCTGTACTGCTTTCAGAACCACATTCACAGTCACTGGTGAACACACCTTGGCTACATTTGGCTATTTCTACGCATCTTCCAGCGTAAAAACTTCCGCTCTCACACCTAGGACTTTCGAACTTCTTGTGCATACATATTCCATTGTTGTAGACACCTTCATTTTCACATTCCACCGGTACCCTGTACGTGACATTCCGTAGCACTATGTCTGCTCTACCTTGAACAATTTTCAGGCACTTGCCCCTGTGCATGTCGTACCCGGCTGGACACTTTAGCGGAATGATTTCCTCATCACACTGAGAGCATGCCGCATCGCAGTTTACGCAAATCTGAATGCATATCCCGTTGCGGTTCTCATAACCATTGGGACACACTTGAGAGCGCTGCTGGCGATAGCAGAACCCATTTTCCCAGTGGTAACCTTCCGGGCAGTATCGGGTGTTGATGCAGTTGTTCCCCTCCATGGTGTAGCCACTGGGACATTCCATGGTTTTGACGACGCAACGATTGCCCTGCCGGACGCTTCCCGGTGGGCATTGCACTTCTGCGAGGACGCAGCTTCCGTGACGCTGGATGTAGTTCGGTGGACAAATTGACCTCTGGTAGCGACAGAATTGTTTCTCGTTGTCCAGTTCGTAATCCAAGGGGCAGGTCTTGATGCAATCGGCGTCCGTACAGTAGCGTCGAGCTCTGATGTTTAGCGGTTTTTTGAGCTGATGGTCTTTCAGCTGTTTCCTATTCCCTGAAGAAAGAGTTTCGGAAAATTGTAACTGCAGTATCCAGAAAAGCAGTACTACTGCGCCGATGGATGCTTGTATCTGTAAATATGAAAATGAATATTTATTAGACGACAATTTCATTTGAATGAATGTAGTGTAGTTCAACAAAACCTTCGAAAAAAAATCTGATCTGAATGCAAGTTTTAGCCCATTCGAATTCAATTTTTTAATGTTTTATCCAGTTTAGTTGGGCCAAAAAGCCAGTACATCATAAATTGAAATGCTTCAGAAGTTACTTTGGACTGCGTTGGTTTGACATGAGTGTTTCGTTTTTCGAGCACCTCTCTCTGATTTTTACTCAGAGTCTTCTTCTCAGCTAATTCACCGCCGGTTACACCATAACATATTGCTTGTGGACAGTTTGGCTTGCGACGCGATTGTACAACCGTACACCAAATAACCCAAGAGTCTAACGTCCTCAGACGGAACAAGTTTGTCTCAAAAACGCCCGCCACGTCGAGAGGGCCTATCAATTTTATTATCAATCAAATTTTTAATCAGCGGAGTGAGTTCTGATGCACACGACATCATCACAAATGTCCCCCAGAGTAGTATCCTCGGGCTCCTGCTGGTCAACCTGTTCACCTCCGACTTGTCAGAACCTCAGTAGGTTTGTCTGTGTTCGCAGATGACACTTCTCTTGGCCAGATATGAGACAGTCGAGGGCTGCAAATCTCTAAAATCCAGTTTTCTGCAAGCGGTAATGGCCGCCAGCTTGCCTGTGGGTTGGTTGGTCTCTGATTTGACGTTTGTGGAGGTCAACTGCACCCACCGTTCCAAGCATTCTGACCAATGTGGTAAATAAGAAGGTGCTGAGGCAGTGGATTCATGCCTTATTATTTACCACATTGATCGAAATGCTGGGAACGGTGGGTGTAGTTGACCTCCACAAACGTCAAATCAGAGGCAAGCTGGCGGCCATTACCACTCTCGGAAAGCTGGATAACGACAAAAAAACCTTTCTCATCTACAAAGGTAGAGTGATCGGAGCGCTAGTGACAATACTTCAACGAGGCCTGGATGTCCTGACAGAATACCTCACCAGCTGGAAGATTTTCATCAACGTGGCGAAGAACCAGGTCATCATCTTCCCCCACTCTAAATCCCCTAAACATGTCCCATCTGAGGATTTTAAAATCATCATCAACAGCACGACAGTGGAATGGGTCAATGAGGCCGACTACCTTGCCTACCTACCTCGACCCTCATAAGCTTATTTTTTTTACCATGTAACTTCGTTGCGTCTTTCAAAATTTAATTGTTTGTTTAAATTAAGTTGCAGATAAGTTGAGTGTGTTCTTTCATTTTCATTTATTTAGTCTACATCTAAACAGATAACACTGAATCAACAATCTGACGCCACAATACACGGTTCGAGGCCGCACCTCTCCATCCTCGAATACGCCCCACGCTCGCCAAGTCGCTTTGCATCTGGTCTGCCCATCCCGCTCACTGCGCTCCACGCCGTCTCGTACCTGCCGGATCGGAAGCGAACACCATCTTTGCAGGGTTTCTGTCCGGCATTCTTGCGATATGTCCTGCCCATCGTACCCTTCCGGCTTTAGCTACCTTCTGGATACTGGATTCGCTGTCATTGGCGTAAATAAGGGGGGGCCAGGGGGGACCTGGCCCCCTCCAGACCTACTTGTGGCCCCCCCCAGAAAATTTTGAAAAGTAATTCCAACTCAGTTTTTATTTCATTTACATATTTCCTACATATTTCTTAATTTTGATTATGGATTCTATAAACATATTTTTTGTTGCGTTATCACATCTATGACCATTTGTTCAGCAAAGCATCGAAATATTTAAGTTGGACCCCCGGGAACATTTTCTCGATTTTTAAGCTAAAATCAATGCCGCTTCTAAATCAGTTGCTAGCTTAAAATAATAAATTTGTTCTGCATTTGTTTGACTTGTATCCTGGTCGCAGAAACATAGAAACATAATTGTATTAAGATATAAATATTTCTGTTCTATTAAACTACCATCCGCTTCAAAAAAGACTGAAGCAACTACATCAAAATGAGCATATGTACACAAATCCGGTCAATGAAATTTCGAACGACCATTCTTTCGAAAATCTTCGAGTTAATCGCAAGGTATGCCGCAAAACAGTTGATCAAATTCCTATGGAGCTTTTTGCTCTCGCTATATAATTCTGGCACAGAAAGATATAAAATTATAAAACATAAGAATCTTTGTTACAATGACAGAAAAATCAACAACGCATTCCATTGAAAGTATTAGGACAAAACTTAGGCAACCTTCGCACTCACAACAGAGATTGCATTAAAGAAATATTTTTATAATCCTCAAAATATCTTGTTCCATTTAATTTTTTGACGATTTCATAAGGATCATCGGAAAACTCTTTTGTACCTGCTTTAGCTAGAATTTGTTTTTTAGGATAAAAAAAATAGATTTAGAAACCAGTTCGTATCAGAAAACATTTCTTTTGCAGCACAATTCAGATCGATTTGGTTGATTCTCAAGTCTCTTTGATTTTTGCAGAGAAATCTCTCACCTATTCAGAAAACCATAATAAAGCCTCTTCCTAACGTCAGTAACTACAAAAACCCTATGTTATTCTGGAATTTGATTTATGACTCACAATTTTATGACTCATGGAATTTATGACTCATAAAAAACACTTTAGGATTCCAAATTTGTGTTCATCGGTACTTAACTATTTCAGCACATAGCACACATTTTGGAATTGCATGAATACTTATATTGATAAGGGAAGATCCATTAATTACGTAACGCAAAAAATGGACTTTTTCAACCCCCCCTCCCCCCTATGTCACACTTTTTGTATGAAGCATCTGAAAATTTTGTATGGAACGTCACACTTCACTCAACCCCCCCTCCCCCCTCTAAGCGTTACGTAATTTGTGGACGTTCCCTAATGACAAAATTTCGAGGAATTTATTCCACATCTAAAGAGTTTTAAAAATTTTAAGTTTAAAAAAAATCGAGATCTTTATGCATTAAGTAATCATGGAAATGCTTGAAAACTTTCAGAAATATACTCATATCGAATTTCATTTATAGATAATTCGAAGAAGATTCTTGAATCTTAGATTACAGACTTATGCACATTTAGTAACATGGAGAAGACAAGTTGACACAGACACAGCGTTTTGAAGCAATCACAGTATCATTGGAAATCAATTGTATTATTCGCGATTTTTTTTATGTTAGTTCTAGGACGAATGAGCGATAAACTTAGCAATATAAACAATAAACAATTTCTATTGCAATCCATGCGCACAGTGCTTTAAATCGCTTTTGAAAATTACATCCCACCAGCTGGTGCCATGGCCCCCCCTAGACCGAGACTCTAGTTACGCCTATGTTCGCTGTAGAGTTGGGCGAGCTCGTGGTTCGTTCTTCGCCGCCACACACCTTCTTTTTGCACACCGCCAAAGATAGTCCTAAGCACCCGTCTCTCGAATACTCCGAGTGCTTGCAAGCCCTCGTCGAGCATTGTCCATGTTTCATGTCCGTAGAGGACAACCGGTCTTATTAACGTCTTGTACATGACACATATGGCGCGGTGGCGAATCTTTTTTGACCGCAGTTTCTTCTGGAGCCCGTATTAGGCCTGACTTCACAGATGATGCGCCTTTGAATTTCACGGCTAGCATTGTTATCAGCCGTTAGCAAGGATCCGAGGTAGACGAATTCCTCGACCACCTCGAAGGTATCCCCGTCTATCGTAACACTGCTTCCTAAGCGGGCCCTTTCGCGCTCGGTTCCGCCCACAAGCATGTACTTTGTCTTTGACGCATTCACCACCAGTCCAACTTTTGTTGCTGCCACCTTTGCAAATGTTCGGCCGACAATGTCCATGTCATCCGCGAAACAAATAAATTGACTGGAATTGACCCGGATCTCCGCATAACACCTTCCTGACACGAAAGTCCATCACCTTGTCTTAGTCCCCGGCGCAATTCGAACGAACTGGAGTGTTCGCCCGAAAACTTCACACAGTTTTGCACGCCATCTACCGTTGCTTTGATCAGTCTGGTAAGCTTCCCAGGGAAGCTGTTCTCGTCCATAATTTTCCATAGCTCTACGCGGTCTATACTGTCGTATGCCGCCTTGAAATCAACGAACAGATGGTGCGGGGGCAGCAGGGACTTTGTCCAAGGGCTTGACGATCCCTCCCCAGGCCATCTGCGAGTTGTGGCGCCTGCCTAGGATGTGGTGGGGTTTGACAGTGGGCCCTGTTAAACCTCTATAAAAAGCTGCATGTATCCGCAAGTAGGCTCCGCCAAAGCGACCGTGTGCCGCTCAAAGCGCACAAGCCCAAGTCCAGGTGTTAGGTGGGACGCTAAACAGCCCTGACACGACGGCCCTCCGGCGAGACAGGAGGTTTGCGCAGGCCCAATAAGCCGCCTGGAAAACCAATAATTACGAACAATATAAGAGATAATGCGACTCGATATAATCGGCAAAGACCTAGGCGACGAATAAAAGATCACGATTGGAAGCTTGGAACATGGAACTGCAAGTCGCTAGGTTTCGCAGGTTGCGACAGGATGATCTACGATGAATTACATCCCCGCAACTTCGACGTCGTGGCGCTGCAGGAGATTTGCTGGACAGGACAGAAAGTGTGGAAAAGCGGGCATCGGGCGGCTACCTTCTACCAAAGCTGTGGCACCACCAACGAGCTGGGAACCGGCTTCATAGTGCTGGGAAAGATGCGCCAACGCGTGATTGGGTGGCAGCCAATCAACGCAAGGATTTGCAAGCTGAGGATTAAAGGCCGTTTCTTCAACTATAGCATCATCAACGTGCACTGCCCACACGAAGGGAGACCCGACGACGAGAAAGAAGCGTTCTACGCACAGCTGGAGCAGACATACGATGGATGCCCACTGCGGGACGTCAAAATCGTCATCGGTGACATGAACGCGCAGGTAGGAAGGGAGGAAATGTATAGACCGGTCATCGGACCGGATAGTCTGCACACCGTATCGAATGACAACGGCCAACGATGCATAAACTTCGCAGCCTCCCGCGGAATGGTAGTCCGAAGCACCTTCTTTCCCGCAAAAATATCCACAAGGCCACATGGAGATCACCTAACCAAGAAACGGAAAACCAAATCGACCACGTTCTAATCGACGGTAAATTCTTCTCCGACATCACGAACGTCCGCACTTACCGCAGTGCGAATATTGAATCCGACCACTACCTCGTTGCAGTTTGCCTGCGCTCAAAACTCTCGACGGTGTACAACACGCGTCGAAGTCGGACGCCGCGGCTCAATATTGGGCGGCTACAAGACGGTAGACTAGCCCAAGAATACGCGCAGCAGCTGGAAGTGGCACTCCCAACGGAAGAGCAGCTAGGCGCAGCGTCTCTTGAAGATGGCTGGAGAGATATTCGATCCGCCATTGGTAGCACCGCAACCGCTGCACTTGGCACGGTGCCCCCGGATCGGAGAAACGACTGGTATGACGGCGAATGTGAGCAGTTAGTAGAAGAGAAGAATGCAGCATGGGCGAGATTGCTGCAACACCGCACGAGAGCGAATGAGGCACGATATAAACAGGCGCGGAACAGACAAAACTCGATTTTCCGGAGGAAAAAGCGTCAGCAGGAAGATCGAGACCGTGAAGAGACGGAGCAACTGTACCGCACTAATAACACACGAAAGTTCTATGAGAAGTTGAACCGTTCACATAAGGGCCACGTGCCACAGCCCGATATGTGTAAGGACATAAACGGGAACCTTCTTACGAACGAGCGTGAGGTGATCCAAAGGTGGCAGCAGCACTACGAAGAGCACCTGAATGGCGATGTGGCAGACGAAGATGGCGGTAGGGTGATGGTCCTAGTGGATCGCGCGCATGACATAATTCTACCGGCCCCGGATCTCCAGGAAATCCAGGAGGAGATTGGTCGGCTGAAGAACAACAAAGCCCCTGGGGTTGACCAACTACCAGGAGAGCTATTTAAACACGGTGGTGAGGCACTGGCTAGAGCGCTGCACTGGGTCATTACCAAGATTTGGGAGGAGGAAGTTTTGCCGCATGAGTGGATAGAAGGTGTCGTGTATCCCATCTACAATAGGGCGATAAGCTGGATTGTAGCAACTACCGCGCAATCACATTGCTGAACGCCGCCTACAAGGTACTCTCCCAAATTTTATGCCGTCGACTAGCACCAATTGCAAGTGGGGCAGTACCAGACGGGTTTTATGGGCGAACGCTCCACCACGGACCAGGTGTTCGCCATTCGCCAAGTACTGCAGAAGTGCCGCGAATACAACGTGCCCACACATCATCTATTCATCGACTTCAAAGCCGCATATGATACAATCGATCGGGACCAGCTATGGCAGCTAATGCACGAAAACGGATTTCCGGATAAACTGACACGGTTGATCAAAGCGACGATGGATCGGGTGATGTGCGTAGTTCGAGTTTCAGGGCATTCTCGAGTCCCTTCGAAACCCGCAGAGGGTTACGGCAAGGTGATGGTCTTTCGTGTCTGCTATTCAACATCGCTTTGGAAGGGGTAATACGAAGAGCAGGGATTAACACGAGTGGCACAATTTTCAATAAGTCCGTCCAGCTATTTGGCTTCGCCGACGACATAGATATTATGGCACGTAACTTTGAGAAGATGGAGGAAGCCTACATCAGACTGAAGAGGGAAGCCAAGCGGATTGGACTAGTCATCAACACGTCGAAGACGAAGTACATGATAGGAAGAGGTTCAAGAGAAGACAATGTGAGCCACCCACCGCGAGTTGGCATCGGTGGTGATGAAATCGAGGTGGTAGAAGAATTTGTGTACTTGGGCTCACTGGTGACTGCCGAAAATGATACCAGCAGAGAAATTCGGAGGCGTATAGTGGCTGGAAATCGTGCATACTTTGGACTCCGCAAGACGCTTCGATCGAATAGAGTTCGCCGCCGTACCAAACTGACCATCTACAAAACGCTCATTAGACCGGTAGTCCTCTACGGACACGAGACCTGGACGATGCTCGTGGAGGACCAACGCTCGAAAGGAAAGTGCTGCGTACCATCTATGGTGGGGTGCAGATGGCGGACGGTACGTGGAGGAGGCGAATGAACCACGAGTTACATCAGCTGTTGGGAGAACCATCCATCGTTCACACCGCGAAAATCGGACGACTGCGGTGGGCCGGGCACGTAGCCAGAATGTCGGACAATAACCCGGTGAAAATGGTTCTCGACAACGATCCGACGGGCACAAGAAGGCGAGGTGCGCAGCGGGCAAGGTGGATCGATCAGGTGGAAGATGACTTGCGGACTCTCCGTAGACTGCGTGGCTGGCGACGTGTTGCCATGGACCGAGCCGAATGGAGAAGACTCTTACATACCGCACAGGCCACTTCGGCCTTAGTCTGAATAAATAAATAATAATAATGGTGCGTTGGGACCTGGTATTCACGGCATTTTTGAAGGATTTGCCGTACAGTAAAGATCTGGTCCGTTGTCGAGCGGCCGTCAACGAAGCTGGCTTGATAACTTCTCACGAACTCATTCACTGATGGTGACAGACGACGGAAGATGATCTGAATCTGGGATATCACTTTGTATGCGGCATTAAGGATGGTGATCGCTCGAAAATTTTCACACTCCAGTTTGTCGTCTTTCTTGTAGATGGGGCATATAACCCCTTCCTTCCACTCCTCCGGTAGCTGTTCAGTTTCCCAGATTGTGACTATCAATTTGTACAGGCAAGTGGCTAGCTTTACCGGACCCATCTTGATGAGCTTAGCTCCGATACCATCCTTACCAGCTACTTTTTTGGTCTTTAGCTGTTGGATGACATCCTTGACTTCCCTCAAGGTCGTCGGTACCGAACATTGTTGATGACGGATAGTTTTGGGCGCAGTTTACCCATCACCAGATAGTGGTCAGAGTCGATGTTAGCGCCACGATATGTCTTGACGTCGATAATGTCGGAGAAGTGCCGTCCATTAATCAGAACGTGATCGATTTGTTATTCTGTCTGCAGTGGTGATCTCCACACAGAAAAAAATAAAACTATGCAATCAAATGTAATGCGCTTTCTATCTGAAAAGCGGCTTATTTTCTTTAAAATGAGAGTAAAAATCGTCTCCGTAAAATGTTTGTATTTTATGTAAAAGTAATTTGTTTCGAGGCTGTGTGTAAAATTAAAAGTATGCGCTTTTGTCACAGAAGTTCAAGAAATGTTAAATCACCTTACGTAAACACGTAGCCGGTGCTGTGACACCGAATGATGGAAAGAGAAAACAACGTTATTTTTTTATGTGTAGTCGTTACAGCTGAGCCATCAGACTGCAGGTGGCAACCAGTTCGTCGATATAAAGTTTTTTAGCCTCGACTAAGAATCCGATGATTTCTGTTGCTGCTGTGTAGCTATTTTTAGATACTGCTGGAACCTCGGCTGGAACCGAAAAAAGTAAACGGCCATCTACTGAATGTTGGTTAAAAAAAACTTTTGCCACCCGATTGTAGGTAAGTCTCAAAAACCGTTCATGAGAAAGTGCTAGTGAATAGCGTGTTCGAGAGTTCCGAGAGTTCTGATGTGTTTTTATTTGTTTTTCAGCAAATGTTTCTATCACCCATGGTCCCGGATCCGGCAAAAATACGGCGCACTAATATAAAGATGAAGGTAGGTCAATATGAAAAGGTTGATGCTGGAGTTCACAAGCCTCAATGATAAAAAAAACAGTTCCCCGCTCCAGTGCTTCAAAGTCGTGAGCAAAATTAAAGATTGATGTACCGGGGCTGGGGCACCAGGCTTATAATATTTATGGTACTCAATATTCATGCAAGATTTTTCTTTCTTTTTTTAGGAAATTCATGGCGTAATGTCCTCAGAAGACTATGTTGCACACCCTTGTCCTGGCCAGAGGCTTTGTTCACGGGCTGACGTACAAAAGTGGCCACCGTGTTTCGGGAGATGCAGCAGCTTACACCGTCTAAATGAAGAAAAAAGCTTGAAATAAAAAGTGAAAGTCATTCCTTGTGATTTGTTTATTTTCATTTCAATTGGAAAGATGATTGGAGCACGGCCTTGCCGGTATGGGGTTCTTCTAATTAGAAAATGAAAACTTTAATTCTGAATGAAAATATTTCACTATATTTTTTATACTGTAAACTTTTTTATTTGACAGTTCTACAATTTAGTTTTGAATGTTCAAACTTTTAATTTTAGAGCGTTGTGGAACTGTTAAGCCATGATTATTACAAAAGTTGGTGTACTTTTATTTTGAACATGTGGAACTCTCTACGAAAAAGAACCAACGCAACTTTTTAATTTCACCAATGTTTTTTTTTTTAATTTTAATAACGAATTTTCTTTCTGTGCAGGTGTACCGATACGGGAGGCTGTGTTGGAAGTAGGTGCTGCGAATGGCCATATTCTTGGAGGCGAAATCAATTAGTCGTAGGCCGTTTTCGTTCGTTAGCCGGTGAGCGCTGAACTTCGCAATAGTCGGTCTAAACTCCTCCTCCTCCTGAGCGTTCAAATCTCCTATGATGATTTTGACGTCGTAGCTGGGGCAGCTGTCCTACTCACGTTCCAGCTGCGCGTAGAATGCGTCCTTATCATCATCAGTGCTTCCGGAGTGTGGGCTATGGACGTTGATTATGCTGAAGTTGAAGAACCGGCCTTTGATCCTCAACCTGCACATTCTTTAATTGATCAGCCACCACCCGATCACGCGCCTTTGCATACCGCCCATCACTATGAAAGCTGTTCCCAGCTCGTGTGTGCTGCCGCAGCTCTGGTAGATGGTATGATTACCTCTAAACGTTCGCACCATTGATCCCTTCCAACAAACCTCCTGCAATGCTACGATGCCGAATCCACGGTCCTTGAGTACATCGGCGAGTATGCGTGTGCTCCCGATGAAGTTGGGAGATTTGATGTTCCGAGTTTCCAATCGCTAGTCCCTTTTCGTCGCAGTGGTCTACGCCGATGGTTCCGGTCCGTACTCTCTTGTTGATTTTTCGTTGTTTATGTCTTTTTTAAAGGCCGGCTTGCAGGGTTTGACACCAAACCCCCTAAATTTCCGGAGGACCATTCCTCCTTATTTCCGGTGGACCATGGTGCACAGTTTCACTTAGAGTCCCTCGCTGGCACTCGACCGATGATCAGCCGCCCCTAACATGGAGAACAGACGCTGTTGTGAGCCTGACATGGAGAACAGACGCTCAGTAAGATTTGCACCTCCGGAGAGGAGCAAACCCCCCCCCCCCCTTCCCTGTCAGCATACGACCATAGTTCCCACCGGGGTTGGTTACCCGATCTTCCCTAAGGTTGCTCGTATCCAGGCCAGCACCACGGGGAGGTAGGGATAAGAGTTGCTGGGTAAAAGGCTAAGGACCGGGTACAGGTACGCCAAGTACCAATGGTACGCCGTGCCAAGTTGAGTGTGTCTTCATGTTTAATTTTGCATCGTTCAACGTTTTGGCAACTCACATTTTTACCTGTGATGGTGCAATCAAGTAACAGGAAACCTGGGGTGGCATTGCGCATCTCGAATCGAATCACTCGATTCGTACGTTTTTGCATTCGTTTCGAAAAAAATGCGGCATTATTTATTTCGTTCGACTTCATTCAATCGCAGTACAAGATTTCGAATGGCGCTGTACTAGCTCAATCGAGTATGTTCTGTCAAACGAGATGTAAACAGAGAGAATAAGAGATAGGTGTCTCCGTGTTTAGTATGCCGCCCGCTGGAGAGACAACCTCCAGCGCATGACGAATGTGAGTAAACAGAGAGAATAAAAGTAATTTCAGCTGCGTGTAGCATGTTGGCATCTTTCGGGGCATGAATTGACAGTTAATTTATCAACAAGCAAATTGTGCTCAATGACTATAAAAGGGAATATTATTTATTGAGCAGTTGTAACCGATTAAAACATTATGCCGATACGACATGTTTTGAAAATTGAGATATTGTTATTATGACACAAATTATAAGTTTTATGTTTATTCGAGTTTATGCCACAGATCCAATTTTGAGCTCAATGATTTAAAGCTAAAGAAGGATTCAATAATGATGTTTTGATGTTTCCATGTGTTTTAGTTAAATGCACTTGGGTCATCTCTCGCGCGTTTTTTTGTTTATTTAACTCAACTATTTTTACGTAGATTTTCTCCATAGATTTTTCACGCGGTTTATCGAAATCGTCAAGAAGTACGTGGAAACAGCAAAAAACATAAGTCGTTTTTACGTGGATTTCGGGATAATAAAAGATTGCATATTGTTTGGGGACTATAAAAGTAGGTAGACTAATGACATTATTTCCTTCAAGATACAATAATGAAAGATTTATTCTCTTCCCGTAGAGAAATAATAACAAATATAATTAAAAACTTTTAGCAAGAAATGACTCTCGAACAACATTCGAAAGCAATAAAGGTGACGAGTGTTTTTCATTCGACTTGAGTCGTTTTTCAGTGTGCTGTCGAGCTTCCGTAATGCCAAAACATCTCGTAATTCTTGTACCTCCTCGAGCATTCTCGAACGATGAGTCGTTTTCGAGATCGAATCGTAAGCCGTAATGCCAAACATGTTCAACTCGATAGAATTACGTTCGAATCGAGATGCGCAATGTCACCCCTGAGTACAAAACTTCATAATCGTATGGTTTTTATGGTGAGTCAACATGCAGTCACTTCGAAAGGTGCTGTAGTAGAGTGAAGGACTATCAATCACAAGATCCATAAATCGAATCCAGTTTTATATTTTTATTTTATTTTTTTTCCGCTGTAGTATTTTGCAACATTATTGCAATTTTACTGTAATCGAAGGATGTCTCCGTAGACTCCACTTTTTTGCGCTTTTTAGATTGCAAGAGAGTTATATTTGATGGCACATACGCAAAGAGTGTTTCTTTCAGAATAGTTGCAACACAGTGGAATGTTCAGTAATGAAACAAGTTGTGCTGCTAGGGTAGTCCTGACAGTTTGAATATTTGAAAATGGAAGTAAGCGGAGACGCCTACTAGGTGCATTGAATTTTAGAGAGGTCAACACGTATGGGCAACAGAGTGTAAAATAATCGAAATTATTTGGTGAAGCCCACCTTTCTTCACTTGTCACCTCACTTCCAGACACATTCACTGATTTTTTTTTTCTGCACATAGCAAGCATTGTCAGTGACAGTTGAATGAATGAGTCGATGGAGTAGTCATCTGACTTCTATGTTTTGAATAATCATGCGATGTTTGTCAAAAATCGGACTGAAGTAGCTTCAGCAAGTTGAATATTTTACGCTCTGATGGGCAATCAATTTTGGACTGAGATCAGAAACGAACAGCGATTTTGCAATTTTTCGACGAACACTCAAAAGCTCCAATCCTATGAGTTTGCAGCGATCTTCATAACGAGGGAGATTCAAAGGATCATTCCACGGCAGATAACGTAACGCAAATCTGACAAACCTACGTTGTACTGATTCAATGCGGAGGATACTATTCTGATCAGAGCGTAAAATATTAATTTTCATTAAGCTACTTCAGTCCGAATTTTGACAAACATCGCATGATTATTAAAAACATAGAATGAAATAGTCAGACGACTACTCCCCGGACTCATTCATTCGACTGTCACTGAATGTGTTTACTATGTGCAGAAAAAAACATAATTAGCATTGTTTATATTGATGTTTACCTTCGAGGTGGTCGAGGAATTCGTCTACCTCGGATCCTGACGGCTGACAACAACGTTAGTCGTGAAATACGAAGGCGCATCATCTGTGGAAGTCGGGCCTACTACGGGCTCCAGAAGAAACTGCGGTCGAAAAAGATTCGCCACCGCACCATATGTGTCATGTACAAGACGCTTATAAGACCGGTTGTCCTCTACGGACATGAAACATGGACAATGCTCGAGGAGGACTTGCAAGCACTCGGAGTATTCGAGAGACGGGTGCTTAGGACCATCTTTGGCGGTGTGCAAGAAGACGGTGCGTGGCGGCGAAGAATGAACCATGAGCTCGCCCAGCTCTACGGCGAACCCAGTATCCAGAAGGTAGCTAAAGCCGGAAGGGTACGATGGGCAGGGCATGTTGCAAGAATGCCGGACAGGAACCCTGCAAAGATGGTGTTCACTTCCGATCCGGTAGGTACGAGACGGCGTGGAGCGCAGCGAGCGAGATGGGCAGACCAGGTGCAATACGACTTGGCGAGCGTGGGGCGTATCCGAGGATGGAAAGATGCGGCTTCGAACCGTGTATTGTGGCGTCAATTTGTTGATTCAGTGTTATCTGTTTAGATGTAAACTAAATGAATGAAAATGAATATTGATGTTTACCGTTGAAAGTGCCTCACGGATGCAAATCGGATTCAGTTCTATGTGATAAATTACTCCAATCATTTAAAACGTGTTTACTGCCCCTATTTGCATAAGCGTCCCATGTCAGTTTTCTTCAACTTGAGTGATATGCCGTTAAATTTTTTAAACTCGTTTTACATGGAGAAATGGAAAAAAAATCTAATAAATTGATAAAACCTACCTTTCTGAAAATTTAGCATAATATTCTTCATCTGGATACATTGATATGGAAAGAAAGAAAATCAAAAACATCAAAAATCGACATGGGACTCTTATGCGAATCGCGGCAGTTTAGATTTCAGATAATTTATCGATTTGTAGAATGTGCATAAATATTCAATGACTAATATTCAATCGAATATTGACATTCCAGTGCCGACTATGAATGCGTCTGAAAGTGAGCTGACAAGTGAAGAAAGAAGGACTTCACCAAAATATTTCGATTATTTTACACTCTGATTCTGATAATAAGGTGCCCAAACAATAGATCCATATTCCAATACGAGCAGTAAAGAGCTTTAAGACATTGAATGTGTTTGCAATGCGGAATATAAACCCGAGTGTTTTCGATGTGTAGGCAATGTGTTCTTTTAAGGATAATTTGTGGTCCAATAAAACCCCCAAATCTTTGATAACAGATTATCTTGTGAGGATTACTTCTCCAATTTTATAATCAAATTTTTAATCTGAATGCTTGCGCGAAAAGGAAATAATAGAGCATTTATCGGCATTAAGCTTCATTTGATTGATCTGACACTATTCAACAAATTTGTCAAGTACAAAGATTAAGGGACCTAGGTGACTTTCTTGCGGAACGCCGGATGTCGCAGGAAAATATAATGAGATTGTGTCACCTATTTTAATTGCCATTTTTTTACTTTAGTATATTTTCAATTCACCAGAATACACGACAACGACAAGCTTCTAGAAGATATTACTTGATCAATCTGATGGAGACGCGTGGCCTTTTATGCGACAGCGCGTTCGGTTGGCAATGGAAAACATAATCGGCGCAAAAGCGCTATGGAGGGCTGATTCTGTTAACTAAGCAAGACTCCTTTGCTCAAGGCAAATTGGGTTAATGGCAATCATTTAGTCAGTAAATAGTTTTTTGTGTAGTGAACGGACCAGGCCCCACTGATAGATTGTAACTACCATTACTTAATGGATTTATACAGTCAAATTTTGTCCCTAATGCCAATCACGCTGTGTGTTTGTAAAATATTTGTCACAAACTGCAAACACTTCGTTTCAATTTTTGAACAGTACCGAAAACGATCCCGGTGAGTTTTCTTTATCTCGTATCGTAGATTTCTTCAGCGTGTCGTCTGGACCGCCTGCAGGGGTTGGACCTTATAGAATCATCAGTTTTGTCACCGTCGCGTCGTTGTTTCTACTCTGCTTCACATAAAAAAAAAAAAATATGAAGATAGTGAGATAGAATCGTACCCAACTTTTCCAATATTCGAAGATTTGATGTGATTAATATTACTGCAGCTTGAATTCCATTGAATCTGATGCCTTAGTAATCAGCACTGAAGTATTTGGATGTTGTTAATGTTTCGTTAATCTGATTTTTCCTAGCTAAATATTGGTTGACAAGTTTTGTTTTATCATGACTACTCCTTCAATGATACGTTTAAGGGTAAAACGCAAACGTTTACGTCAACTCAGTGTTTCTCATAGTATTTTTCCGATTACTCTGACGAATACCAACCATGAGATCTATGATTTCTGTATTGCAGAATTCTTGAAGGTTTCTGTTCTGCCATTGATCCGATTTTGACAAGGAGGAAACTTATTCCATCAGAGAGTACGGCTAATGCCGCAATTGTTATTATACGTTCTCTTCTAAATAATGGTGCACTACAGTTTCTTGTTTAACAGTCTTTATGTTTAATTCGCTTTATGTACACTAAACCACTTAGTCCGATGCACGACGGCCAACGGTCGACTACATGATCCCATTTGGCTCAAAGTTATAGGTCTTCAATAATAGGGCAACTATTATTCAACCAGTCGGTCTTATGTACATGAATTTTATCATATACAAGCTCGTATACAGAAGAGTCATTTTCTAAGGCCTTTTGGTTATATTCATGAACTAACACTATGTATTATACAATTTTAACACACATTATGATCATCTGATCAATAAACATTTGAAGACAAAAAAACTCCAACTACCAGCGTTAGGCAAAGTTAAACACTACTTTATTTCCACTGTATTGCATTAAAAAACTTCAAACCCGTACCTTCCGAACTACCATCTTAGAAAACTATTCACTTTTCCACTTTTTCCGCAACTGGGACCAACTGCCGTAAGAATCCACAGCAAACTGAGACGGCTTCGCACAGTTCGATGCGTTTATATTTTCCAATAGATCATTTTCCGTTACAAGGATGTTGATTTGATTCTTGATAAGAGATGCGATCCATAAAATATAATGTGATGAATGAAATGTTTTGAATGGTGTTAGTAATCAATCTAAAACATGTATTTCCTGAGAAAATGGTTCCAATATAGACTATACGCAACCAGCGGGGTCTCCAGCAGCCTGGCGAGCAAAGGCATAGGATTGCCAAGCCGGAGATGGTGAGTTCGATCCTCGGTCCGGTCGAGGATTTCGGGTTGGATACTTTCTCGACACCCTGGACATAGTGTTTCCATTGTACTTGCCACACAAGATACATAGTCATGCAATGGCGGGCATAGCAAAGCTTTCAATTAATAACTAAGGAAATTCTAAAATAATACTTGAGTTGAAAGTTGAAAAGCAGGTTGGAATGTAGAGCTATGGAAGAAGAAGGAGAAAAAAGAAGACGTAACCAGAGGATGCAAGATTTTTTTACAGATCTGTTTGATAATCTTGTATCTTCCTCGTCAATAGTTCTACTTATATTCCAACTGAAACTTGGCATGTTATTAAATTTACTACTCTTTTCGCATTTCCTCAATTAATAGTTGGAAGCTGTTCTATTTCTATGCAGTCGAGAATGCTGCCTAGAACATTTTAGATCGGACCGAGAATCGAATTCGCCACCTATCGCAATAATAAATCTATATACAATTTTTACAAATTCTGAATTTTGAGTTCCTTAACTAGCTAATCTAGTCTATCACTGTACAGTTAAGTGACAAAAAGGACAACAATGTATCGATTTTCTTTATCTTCGTTGGCCGCCATTATCGTTCTAGAAAATAGGTTTTCGAGTATCCAACGGGAATTAAACATCAGACTTCCGGACAAAATACCGATAAATAACTTGAGGTTATTGACCCTTGAACACACATTTATAGAAAAATGATAGATGATGACAATGACGTTATTAAATTTAGACTCCATTAAACTATAACTAGGTATGAAGTCTAGAACCAACATTATCACAGTTGATCTGTTTATGCACATTAATTGTTAAATACGTTTGCTATTGAAACTGATAGGGCTATTATTGAAATTACGTATGACTAGTTATGCGTGAACGGCTGATAACATGCAACAAAGTTGCTACGTTGCTTATGACATGCAATCAAACCGCTATGTTCCTGATAGATGAACACCTCACAAGGTCTAGGGAACTATCAGTTTATTGTTCTTTATCGCTACCGCGAATAGATTGGTGAAATAAAGAAACTTCAATATGCACATGGGACACGGGACATCCGAAACATTCTAAAAAGAGCTTCAGTTCAGATACTGAAAAGCAATAAAAAGATTCTCGTTCTATTCAGTCGTTCTATCGTGTCGTTACTGTTGCATTTTAAAATTATCAAACCTCACAATGCTTATTGGAGATGCAGTTTGAACACGTAAACGAAAGTTCGTGTTCACAATATTCTGCACACATAGCACTACTCAACAAGCAAAGCACGTGCTTACTTGACGATACAGCTAGTTGAAATTGGACGAATTGTTTAATTTATTGTGTTTCCCATTTCGTAAATTTCCATGAACAGCAAACTTATTGTTATCTTTCGTTTGAAATTTTCAAGACAGCGATTGCACGGTTTTTTGAACGCTTTTCTACATTACTCTTGTTATATTGGAGTACCAAGCGCCTCCATCCGAAATTCAAATCTAAGCGAGCATTTACTACTGAGAATCAGTTATTTATTTAATGTGTATATCAAGATCAACAGGCATCCTAAAACCCAAATGAAGTTAAATAGGGTTTCTCTAACTAATACTAAAGTGTACGGTCTCTTGATGGTTTAACACGATTAGTAAATGCTTGAATTGTTGTTGCTGTGCATTATACTCAAAGTTCTTTGCAAAGTAATCCTAAATCGAATACAGAAGAAAATAAACACGACTCTACGGCACAAGCAGGCGACATTCTGCGCCGGAAAATCATGTGTGGTCTATTTTGTCATGATCCATATCATCAAGGCAGCAGATCAACGAATCCTATGGGTCTTTTTTCCTCTATGTGGTATTCATTGCGTACGAAAAAGCATTCGATCGTCTGAACCACTAAAATTTGTGGAGCTTTTACGTGCAGACATAACGGAAATTTGTATGACGTTGACCCCATTCAGCACTGGAGCAAACGACATGCATGGAAAACCAATCTTTTGGTAGATTCTCAGATGATATTGGCGATCCATCCAAACGTTTTTGAAGCGTTGATGGATGCGTGGTATGTGATATTAGCACGCTTCGACGATCATTGTTCAAATCTAGAGAAAATTTTCAAAACGATAACAGAGTATTCCATATTATGTATTGTGAAATGCGTTCCATAATAGAAATTTGTGAAAAAAATACAAATATTTCTATTTTTTCATATCAAAACTTCAAAAGGTCAAGGGTAAAGCATGCCTGACCTAGAGGTGAGCGCCGGTCCGAAAATCGGCGGCGGCGGCGTTTGTCAGAATTTTGGTTAGCGACGGCAGTGTTTTCGGCGTCAAGCCGAAAGCCATTTTAACCGGCGATGGCGGCGTGAACCGGCGTGGATTTTTTTTTCGTTTCTTAAAGATTTTTTTCTGCATTTTTGCAGGATGTTTTCAAAACTTCAACGGGAGAAACTTTTGAATTTCGTCGGAAAAACCTGATGAACTTCTACTGAAAACTCCCTGAGGTTTTGAATTTTAATTTGAAAATTATTTTCGGATTTTCCATGACAACTACTTCCATGTTTTGAGAATTCATTGAAATTTTCAAGGAAAAAATTGTTTTGTGGGAAATTCTTTGGAATACGATAAAAAATTTCGTACTGCTCGGAAAATCCACGTAGAGCTTCTGTTTGATATGTACACCGAGAATTCTTCAGATTTTTCGCGGGAGATTGTTCAAAATGTGTGGTCAAAATTACCAAAAGGCCAATTTTCGATTTGGGCGAGTAAAATGTGATGAATACACAGTAGGGTGGCTCAAAAAACACTTTTTCAAATTTTTTGATGGGCCGCCCTCTTATTCGGTTCTATTTGATGCCCTGATGCTCTGGACAAAATTTCAGCCAAATCGGTCAACGTTTGGGCAATGCTAAACTCGTTGAAAGTTTATATGGAAAAATGTATGCAGAAACATCCAAAAACAGTGATTTGCAGTTGGACGGCACAATTTACGATCAAGAACCATGATACTCATTCAGTTCTTGTAAAATAAAATACAGAATGTTATGCTGAAAACCGCGAGAAGATTACAGTTTATTACGCAAAGATATTAGCATTTTACTGGAGTGTTGTAGGGGTGAATTTATTTCTTTTCAAAGGTAAAAGAAACGAAATTTGCTCAAACCCCACTGCAGAGAAATGCTAATAACAACCGAGCAAACATGAATCTTCTCGCGGTTTTCTACATAACATTCTGTATTAAATTCTCAAGATCTGAATGAGTATCATAGTTCTTCATCGTATGTTGTGTAGTCTAGCTGGAATTTACTGTTTCTGGATGTTTCTGCCATTCCATATAAACTTTCAACGAGTTTAGCACCGCCCAAACGTTGACCGATTAACTGAAATTGTCCAGAAGCATCAGAGGCATTAAATAGAACAGAATAAGACAACGGCCCATCAAAACAAATGAATTTCAAAGTTTTCCCCATACTAATTTGAACCACCCTAATACACAGCTTATAACCTATATATCTATAATCAGGACGGTTTTTTTTTTTTTAGATTTTTCAGGGAGGGGTGGGGGCGTTCAAAGTAGCCCCTCCTAGAAATGATATTTTTACGTTTTGTGGAAAACGGACAGCTTTGCCATGTTTTCGTCTCAAAAGTAACATATTTGTCTATCGTTACAAAGCTCTTAAACAGATCTATGCAATAGGCTTGATAATGTAATAATGACGCTGTCCAGAAATTAATTTTTAGTAGTTTTGAAAAGGATTTTTGACGCAATATTTAACGAACAAAACAGTTTGGTACCCCGCAATACCCCGCAGTAAAACATCATGCACTACACCATTGAACTCTTAAGCTTTGAGGACCATGAATAAAATTCTGCCCAAATTCATCATTTTGTAATGTTTTAAAAATTGCCCATTTTTGCCTTTCTCGTGTACTAAGTATACGTAGAAGCTATATGATCGCTCTAAAAGCATTAAAAAAACCCAAAACACTCATAGTGTTGTATACCGTTCGACTCAGTTCAAATACTTGAGCTAATGAGTGTACGTGTGTGTGAATGTCTGTATGTATGTGAACAAAAATGGTCTTAACTCTTTTTTAAGCACTCACTCTAAACCGATTTACTCACAACAAGTTACATTCGTCAGAGAACGTTGTTCCATTGTTCCCTATTAAAAATAGACTGGATCGGACTATGGGCTCAAAAGGTATGGCCAAAATACATTTTCTTATAATGTACGAGAAAGACAACATTACCACTGGGGTAAGGTGTTTTGGTAAACTTCTTATTTTTCAATTTGAATTACTCAATAATGCCACTTTAATTGAATTTGGTGACGAACACAATTTACATAACATTTTAAGGGGGAGGGTTATGCCTTAATGTTGCGCATATTTCAAGAAAACATCATCGATCATATAAAAAGCGTTACGCAGTAAGAAGGGAAGTTGTTCAAAATTTACAATTTTGTCAGTACTACATAGGAGCGAATTATAAATTTAACCATAACGTGTTGGATGAGCAGTGTATTTTAGGCAATCTGTGTTGCGTCCATTTGTCTGTGACACGAATATACAGTTAATATGATCATTAGTATTTTATCCATCATCAAAGAGGTTTATTGCAAGCCGAAAAGTGACCAAATTCCGTTGGTTTTGTAGAATATGACAAAAATCGATACTATGCTGAAAATTGGCCCCATACCCCATTGAAGACTCAAACAAAATATTTTTCTTTTCTATCTATGTTTTTATGATGAATACCACTATTTATTGCAGGATTCATAATTTTGGCAAAAAATACCTCCATTTTTCCTATTGTGCAATGGTGAAAAAATGTATCACTTATGCAGTGGTTCGGCGAGAGATCAGCAGCAGCGCCGACCAAACACGCAATGAGGAGATCAAAATAAACAAATTCCAGCTGGTTTTGGAAAATGAAAACATGAGCCGTTTCTAGAACAACATTAGAAAACATCGTGAGAGGATTTATTTTCTGTACAATTGGTTTCCAGACAAGCTTTGAAAAGGATTTGGTTAATAACAGTGGTGCTGGTGTAAATATGACAAATAAGATAAATAAGACAAATGAGACAAATAAAACAAATAAGAATAAAAATAAGATGGAAAAGACAAATTAGACAAATAAAGTAGATTCCTCCTGGAATTTCTCTGGAACTCCGGAAGATCCTCCAAGAATCCCTGCGGAAGTTCCTCCAGGAATTCCTCCGGAAGTTCCTCCAGGAATTCCTCCGAAAGTTCCTCCAGGAAATCCTCCGGAAGTTCCTCCGGGATTCCCCCGGAAGTTCTTCCAGCAATTCCTCCGGAAGTTCCTCCAGGAATTCCTTCGACAGTTCAGGAAGACTCAAATTCACTAGCGCAACTTGAAACTGACTCGCTCTCACTGCAAGGTGGATTATTCAGGGTCGGATGAATTGGCACACTCCTTTCACGTCCATTCTCTCTCTCAATGAAACGTTCATTCATGCCGGGAACAGTGGAAAACGAAATGTCTGCCCAGCGAGGTGACGTTATCTTGAATGAACATAAATTTAAAGTTTAACACTCAGAAACTTCTCAAAAGCCTGAAGGAAAATTAACTTTAATTCAACACACTAAGGACGAGGCTTGATGGCTTCTTTGTAAGCCCGGAAAAGCGATAACACAAACAACAAACTTGGGACCTTATTGTTCAGGGAATGATTGTCACAAATGAAATTACTGTTTTCAATTTAACTTAATTCTACCTTTAATTATCTTCTTCGAATCTAGCTAGCTAACACTGCATTGTCACACTTGATAGGGTACTTGCGTGCGGGGGGGGAGCATCGTGATGCTCGGGATCCGGATCCTCGATGATTCCGTTGAATAGCAAGTGGCCACTGCTTGAAGCTGGGGAACTGTTGACGACGGACCGCGTTTGCATGTTGGAGCGCTTGATGGTGGGGAACGGTCGGTGACGGGGCGCGTTGCCATGTTGGAGCGCTTGATGCCTCGGCGGAATGGCCGATGCAAGATGGCGAGTATTGCTTTGGCAGGGGTCTGGACAATAGACGTCTTCAGACAATGGGTTTTCTGTTGCTGTGCCTCGGTCGGGGGCCGTTGGAGGTTCCGCATGGCCGTAATGCTCGGAATGGGGTCCTCGAGCTAGATCAGCATTGATCGTATACCTCATCAGCTCGGCGCGCGTGTTGGTTGGGCTTCTCGGGTTGTCCCCAGGAGCCTGTCGTGAGTGTAACGAAAGTAAACGAAAAAGGCCCACTCGTGGACCTGTCAAGTGACATTATTACACCTATCGTGTGACGGTCGAATTTTGCTACCGCTTTCTGGCTAGACTAAGTTTAATTACCTTTTTCTTGCACATAACTTTCACAGTAGTGTTTTCTTAGTTTATAGACGGCATTGATTCGTAATAAGCTGTAAGAAACATTACATTTACAATTTAGGTTAGGTTATTTTATTTTTACATTTCATTTCTCTAACCGTACTATATAGTTTTGTAGTTTCTGCCGTACTATTTCACCGCACTACTAGTATTAAGGACACATCATCCACTTAGAATAAGGTACAAAGCTTTAAAAACCACCTCATTTTGGGATAACTTAAACAATTAATTACACGACGCGCACTACGACTTCCTCGGAGGTTACAACAGAAAAGAGAGTTTTCATTTCATTGGGCTGAGGTATTTATCTTAAACTTTGGTGTTAAGATGGAGCGCAAACATCGTCCAAGATACGAAGTTTGACATTTCATATTTCTCCGGACTTTGCATGTATGTTCACATCAAAACTAGTGGTGACCTCTGTTTGTCAAATCTTTTTGGACATTTTCATTTGTTTCGCTATTTGTGTCACCGTTTGCATGAACGTGCATTGATGTGGAACGGATGGAAATGGTGGATGAATTATCTACTTGTCAAAACAAGTGAGCGATAGACTAACGCAAAATGAACTCCCCCAAGAAATTATGACGTTTGAGCGGGTCGCATAATGAACGCAAAATGAACTTTTGTTCGAGAAGACGACCCGCTCAAATGTCAAAATCCATCGGGTGAGTGAATTTAATGAACTCCTGCACAGGTCTATTGCACTCTCATTGAATGCTGTCGGTTTGGATGGATAGGGTGGGGCAAGGAAGGAAATCTTGCGGTGGAGCCGCAAGTCAATCACATGAAACCGAACGGTTACAAACTTCATTCAATCCGAACAATACAACGTATACGCCAGCCAACACGCAAACAAAGATGTGCATACACAATAAAATAATCATCTCATCGCCGTTGCCAGATTTATTTTTTGGAAAAATCATTGTCGGATTGAACAAATAAACCAGAAATAAATTTTTAAACATGTTATGTAAGCTTCTGTTACATTCCAAGTGGTGTATACAAAATTTTAAACCGATAAATACCCATATATTTGATACATGGCATGATAGCTGGCATATTTTTGACACCCCATTTCCACCCACCCCAATTGTAAACAAAATTTGTTTATCGCTGCTGCACTTTTCCGTAACAATTGCATCACTATTACAAACAAGCGATACAGTCATTAATTTTCAAAACATTGTGATGGAGTCTTGAGCCTTAAGGCGGTCTCGGGCATTAGAGGGTTGATTGCATATTATGCGGCAACTAGGCCGTACGAAAATAATCTAGAGAGTAGGAGGTTAAGGGTTCGAGTCCCTCTAAGACACGTGGATCCTTTTTCCCAAATATCATATCAATTTGCCTATTTCGAAACATGTGCTCATTTGCGCAGTTAAGATATTTAACAAAAAAAATGATTTTCGTATGGCCGAGTTGCCGAATAATAGGCAATCAATTAAGGAAAAAAGGTTAAATGGGATTTGAAACATAAAAAGCATATGGAACATAAAAATCATAAGAAGCGCATAAACATTAAGTGAAAAATAAGCATTTGAATCCTATGAAAAGTAAGAAACATAAGAAGCACAAAATACTTCAGTGTATTGTAGTGATAGACAGAGCATTAGTAATAGTTACCATAGAAAGCTTTGGTTTGTCATAAATGTCAAATCAATAGAACTAAAAATCAGTCTTCCAATGATTGTCAAGAAGTACAGAAGCAAACATGAAAAGCTTATGTGCCATACCAGCTCCGGTCACAACATGTATTAAAACTGTTAAAATCAAAGCAATCATAATAGGTTGATGTGAATAATTTTATTTATTTATATTCGAAATCGTCTATATTCGACCAAAACGCTAAGCTAAGTGATTTTTTTGTGTTGAAAAATTAAACCGCCTACCGTTCACACATGTGCACACTTTATGTTCCTCCCCCATTTGCCACCTTAGCAACATCGCATCGGCAACATCAGTGACCAGTGACTATGTGAGCAACAGCATCAACAGATCAATGGATTTATGATGCGCTTGAGCATGCTGCATGCGGTGCAGGAACTCAGAGATTATGACCACGACGCGCGTGTGGTTTCTCTCCGAGCGAGGGAATGAACTTTTTGAGATAACTTTCAAGCCGGGGAGCGATTCGCTTATGAGAGCCAGCACCTTGTTGTATTAATTTTCCCAACCAACAACGACAGCGTTCGAGTGCGGCCGGCATGTCTAATGTTTACACCTTTTGCTTATGGGTTAGGCTTATGAGGGGATTCTTCAGATGTGGGCATTGGAAACTCGTTTTTTCTACATTGTGTGAGAGTAATAAATAGTTCTCTACCTTAATTAGCCAAATAACATCATACACAACAGAGTTTTATTCAAAATTCAA
Source organism: Armigeres subalbatus (assembly GCF_024139115.2). Lineage (NCBI taxonomy): Eukaryota > Metazoa > Arthropoda > Insecta > Diptera > Culicidae > Armigeres > Armigeres subalbatus. The sequence continues at coordinate 241,437,541 of NC_085140.1, read as the reverse complement.
ATAAATATTGTAATTTTCATTTTTAATTACATCTCGTTTTAATCAATCTCAATTACGCTATGCTCTCAGGTTGAATAAACGTTGTTTACGTCATAGTCTTTTCCACCCCGCACTCAAGATTTTGCAATCAATTTATTCTTCTCGCGAAGAGAGAATCACACACCCTTCGCGATCCTGGCGCGGTGTTCATCGGTTCCATCACGCAATCCAATTGCATGGTAACCGCTTCATCAGTATCGTGAGAGCTATGGTCGCGAGTGGTTGTCGGTTCTGATGCTACGCCTTGCCGATTGTGTATTCCATCCTGTGTGTAGTGACTGAAGGGTGGCAGACTCCTGGTATAGGAAGAAAGGTCCTTCCAGGCCTGTGCCTGTGTTGAGTGTGGATAGATTGGGATGTTTTTGTGTACCGTTTTGGGGTGAGGTGAATGAATCCTTCTGGGCCAAGAATTTTTATCAGTGGATCGTGAGCTACATTTCGGATCTAAGGAACGAGGGTATCGTGAGGCAGAGCGGCTAAAATCAGAGAAGTTATGAATGAATGAAGCTCGAATTAATTGGATGCATTACAAATCGATTATAATTGATGAATGTGGCATGCCGCGCACAGTGAATGGGGCTGTGATAATAAATTGATTAAGCAGCAGAAATCAGTTTGAATAGTGATTAATGTGGCTCGGTTATTGAAACCCGCAGTGGAAGAGGCTCGAAGCGATAAATAATAAATATAAAGAGTGTTGAACCAAGCGAAGAGCAACGACGACGTGAAGCACAGTGTTCCTGCCGGGATTGGTTGGAAGGTGAACCGTGGAAATTACGTGAAGAGGAAATCGATAAAATTTTCAGCACTGCGAAAATTAAGCAAGAGATGAAAAACCTTCCTGACTTGGTGGTCGCATGAGGGTGTTTCCTAGTGTATGGTGCAGAGATTAATTTCCGGGAGAAGAACCTGGCGTATGCGGAAAGCAGGAAGAGCCAAGAGTTGTTCAAAGTGTGAGATGATTTGCATATAAATTGGATCCGACGATAAAGTGAAACGGAAAAAGTTGTTAAATGCTTTGGTGACCGAAAAATAGTTGGATGTGTGAATTTATTAAAATTTGCGCGAGAGATTGTTTAAAAGGATTCTAGCATGGAGGAGGAACTACGTTGTCCTGTTTGCAAGCAATTGTTCTCTAGTCCGGTGCTCTTGCCGTGCTACCATGCGCTTTGCTTAGCATGTGCCGTGGATATCCAGACAACAGCCAACCAAGTCCACCACGCTCCGGCTGCTCATTTGCATCAACAGCACTCTTCACAGTCGTCAGCTTCGTCTGTTAGCACTGGTAGCTCAAGTGCCACCGAGAGCGTTTCCTCAGATCAGGATCAGGCCGACAAAGTTAGTATTTTGAGTGAGGCCGACTCGGGAGTAATTTGCTGCACTTCACGCCCAGGCTCGTACGCCGGTACTCCAAACCTTCAAGGACTATTGTTCCCGCCGTCCGGTTCGGGGTCGGTGTTCTCTCTCGCTTGTCCCGTTTGCCGTAAGATCGTATTCTTCGACGAGCTTGGTGCCAGAAATTTGCCACTGTACCGGGCGATGGAATCCATTGTGGATCGCTTCTGCGAGCGTGAAGCCCTAAGATGTCAGATGTGTGAAACCGAACCACCGAAGGTGGCATCTGTTGTTTGCGAGCAGTGCGAGATCCGCTATTGCGATGGCTGTCGCGAACTTTGCCATCCGGCACGTGGACCATTGGCTAAGCACACACTTACCAAGCCACGTGGCGCCTCTCAGCTTCGAGAGTCGATCTGCGGTGAACACAACGAGCCGCTTGCCATGTACTGCATGGGCTGCAAGCTGCCTATCTGCACGCAGTGTATGGCCGACAACCGTCATCAGTCCCACGACTTGCAATCGATCATGGCGATGTGCAAAGCTCAAAAGGTAAGTCACTGGCATCAATTTGGTTCTAACGTGGCAGTACACACTTGACGATATTAAATATATAACATGGATTATTTTGTTTGTTTCATTTTAATATTTTAGTACTTCTTATCCCCCTTGTTTTATTTACAAAATATAAACTAACCACAGGTGTTGCGTCCTCTTGTGCAACCGTGCACTGCAAATTCCCAGCATTTCAATTATTAATAGATTTTTTTGTAATTTTGATTTAAAAATATATTTTGATTATGTGCATTTGTTATATTTTTTGTACAAATTTGACGATTAGGTCAGTTGGTCGGTAAACATAATCGGAAAATACGGATTTTTTTATAGTCGGTATGTGACGTGACGTGAGGCATCCAAAATGATGCAATGGAGACGCATTATATTTTACTCTACGATTCCGAATAGACCCATGACGTGTTGTTACAACACGGAGCTTTTAGCAGAAAACGCATTATTTTGTATGCCTATAGAAGCTCGATGCTGTATGACAAACACAAAGGGCAAACAACTGAGCGTCGCGCTTGAAGATGGATCGTTCATATTGGATGTGTTATTTTAGATCCCTTTTATACGTGTTTTTCTCGATATATTTAATTTCAATCAAACAGTGCACAGTTTAAATAATTGATAAAGCGACGCCTCTGCATAGAATTGAACGTCACATTACTGATTTTGATTATTGATATTGTTTTGGTAGCAGTCACGGTCAAAATTTTGAAATCTACCGCTGAAAATATAACTGTAATTTTTTATTTTTCCAAAGGAGAACAATTGATTCAAATCGTGGCGAAAAAAGAGGACACTTAGTTGGAAAAAAGGACATGCAAAACAAAATACCAAATACAAAACTTCAAGTGTTTGACATAACATTGATAGATTTTTTGTTTTTTTAATTTTCTTAATAAATATTCGAGTTTTGCCTTCTAAAATTATTGAAAAATGTTTTTGTAAGTAAAGGCTAATAAGACTTCTCTTTTACTTCATTGACATTATATGCCGACTTGTAGCTTGGCTTTTACAGGACTTCTTTGCGGTTTTATCCTCTGAATTCTAGTTCCCATATCTTCTGTATCATTCTAAGGTGACATTCTGACAAAAACTTCGCATTTCTGTTTAAAAGAGAGGAAGTCGGTGAAGAGAACGGTCTTTATTTTTTTTCCATAGCAATAGAGGGGGAATCTGCTCAACAGACATCCTGGGTTGTCCAGGAAGTGCGGGGTTAGGGGCCACCTCCAACAGCAAACGAGGGAGGCAGGACTACATCCCCGACCCGCTAAACCGTTTCCATTGTCGCCAAGACCCTCGTCCCTTCGGTACAACCAGAAAGTAATGCTACAAAGTGGGGGCAGTGCACAACGCACCCTCGAGGTTAGCTGCGTGCCCTTGTAGCATCGAACATCGTGACTCGCTTTTTTAGAAGGACGAGCGTGGCCGAGTGTCGAACCGGTGTAGATACTATCTGAAGCAACTATGGTCTGTAAGGACCTGGGTAAGGTGGAAAGTGATTTCCCCATGGCGCCTCTTGACCCACATACCTATCTCCGGTATCAACCTATGTGTCCATCTACCCTTAGTATGGACAGAGCGACACTAGCCAGAAGCTTGCGCTTGCTGGCATAAACCGCAGAGCTATTGGACATCATCCGGGACAATGTCACTATAGCTGTGGAGTAGGGTGGCTCAAATTAGTATGGGAAAAACTTTGTTCAATTTTTTTGATGGGCCGCCGTCTTATTCGGTTCTATTTGATGCCCTGATGCTCTGGACAAAATTTCAGCCAAATCGCTCAACGTTTGGGCGGTGCTAAATTCGTTGGAAGTTTATATGGAAAAATGTATGCAGAAACATCCAAAAACAGTAAATTGCAGCTAAACTACACAACTTACGATGAAGAACTATGATACTCATTCAGATCTTGGAGAATTTAATACAGAATATTATGCAGAAAACCGCGAGAAGATTCGAGTTTGCCCAGCTAAGTTATTAACATTTCTCTGCAGTGGGGTTGGAGCAAATTTCGTTTCTTTTACCTTTGAAAAGAAATAAATTCACCCCTACAACACTCCAGTAAAATGCTAATATCTTTACGTAATAAACTCTAATCTTCTCGCGGTTTTTAACATAACATTCTGTATTTTATTTACAAGAACTGAATGAGTACCATGGTTCTTGATTATAAATTATGCCTTCCAACTGCAAATCACTGTTTTTGGATGTTTCTGCATACATTTTTTCATATAAACTTCCAACGAGTTTAGTACCGCCCAAACGTTGACCGATTTGGCTGAAATTTCAGTCCCTGATATCAGGGCATCAAATAGAAACGAATAAGAGGGCGGCCCATCAAAAAAATTGAAAAAGTGTTTTTTGAGCCACCCTACTGTGGAGGCACGCTTGCAGGTGTTATTGACGTGGCTACCAAAGATGATCTTATCGGAACGGTCTCTATTGCGACATTCGACCTGTGATGCGTTCAAAATGCAACTTGACGTGGGCTTACTTGAAGCAAACTTTAAGTAGCAACATTTTGTCTCCTAGGCACAATTCCGATTTCCAATGTCTTCGGCATTTGTATCCCTGTAATATTATTTCCAATTACCCTATTAATACAAATCATCACTACTACTACTTCTACCTCTACTTTGAGCACACGTTTATTGAACTGTGTATCTGTGCATGGCAAACAACCAGCAACATGAAACCAGAAACCGTAATCGGAACGGTATCGATAAACAACTTTTAATCTTGGGGGATATATATTCTCAATGAAATCAAACTATTCGAGCACTTGTGAACTTCCGGATTCACAATTGCGAGCGTCCCACCAACGCAGTGGAAGAAACTCTTAAATGCGGGCGTCCCACCACACAGAATTGCGACCATTACGATCCACAATAAAACCATTCTTCAAGCGGGCGTCCCACTAACGCAGAGGAAGAATTTATTGAATGCGGGCGTCTCACTACGCATAATTGTGATCTTTCCGATCCACAATAACACCATTCTTATTGCGGGCGTCCCACCAACGCAGAGGAAGAAACATTTAACTGCGGGCGTCTTTTCACGCGGAACTGTGATCCATCCACAGCTACATCATTCATTCTCTTTTTCTTGTCATAAGAGGATGGTACAAACCCATTTAATTCCACCACTTGATTGTACCTTGACAGATACTTATTTCGACCTCAACAGTAAGGACACTGCAGACGACCTTACTGTTGAGGTCGAAATACGTATCTATCAAGGTACAATCAAGTGGTGGAATTAGATGGGATGATACAAACTCGTTTTATGACAAGTGAAGACATTCCACTAAAAAACTCTAAATTATTTTCTTAACATACTCTTTTTGTTGAACTTTTACATCGCATTCACATATTTTTCTAACGATAGATCAAAAACATTCAAACAGTACTCTAATTTTTCGAGTCTTATCAACATAAGTCAACAACAATATTCACCTGATCGAAATATTGCTAATCAACTGCAATTAACTCAATTCACGCGGTGTTGTAGGAATTTTCTATCACAGCATTATTCCATTCCACTATACTTAGATACATGGAACAGTGCGATTGTGTATTCTTGATAAATAAAGCTTGATTACAAGAAGAAAACTCTTAAACATTTTGTTTGAAGAAGACAACACAAACACATCTCATCTTGGAACAATGAAATAAAGCAACAAATTCATCGATTTTTTTTGTTATCGCCAGTGTGCGGTGACGCCAGCGGTGATGATGCCTTTCTCGTGCATTGTAAAATGTATTGAAAAAATCGCATACGAAATGCCAAAAAAGCACTTTAGGAGAATAGAACGCATTTTTTTATCATTTTGCATGTTTTTGCATTAATTACTATGCATTACCACCATTTTTTGGATTTTTTTTTCGGTTTTGATTTTTTTTACAAGGGTGGACTCTTGGGAAAAAAAAAAGATTTTTCAATAATTCCGAAATGCAATGTCCCATCCGGCCAATTTTCAATGGCAAACAATGGGACCGCATTCCCCGTCGAATGCAACTTGTTGCAAGTAAATCGGGTAATGCTAAGTTCCAAAAAGTGTGTCTACAAAATTTGTACACGTACACCTAGACCTCTTCAAGTTTTCAAAAAGTATCGAAAATTCAAAAAAACAATTTATAATCTAAAATAAGCCTAAAATAACAATTGACTGAGACAATAAGAAAAGATACAATTTTTGACGGGAAAGGTCAATTTCCAGAACATAATCGTCAGAAACTTTCTTAAGGTCTTTAAAGGCCAAACACAAACACAACACCACAACACAACACAAGTCCGTCCAGCTATTTGGCTTCGCCGACGACATAGATATTATGGCACGTAACTTTGAGAAGATGGAGGAAGTCTACATCAGACTGAAGAGGGAAGCCAAGCGGATCGGACTAGTCATCAACACGTCGAAGACGAAGTACATGATAGGAAGAGGTTCAAGAGAAGACAATGTGAGCCACCCACCGCGAGTTTGCATCGGTGGTGACGAAATCGAGGTGGTAGAAGAATTTGTGTACTTGGGCTCACTGGTGACTGCCGAAAATGATACCAGCAGAGAAATTCCGAGTCGCATAGTGGCTGGAAATCGTACATACTTTGGACTCCGCAAGGCGCTCCGATCGAATAAAGTTCGCCGCCGTACCAAAAAGACAATCTACAAAACGCTCATTAGACCGGTAGTCCTCTACGGACACGAGACCTGGACGATGCTCGTGGAGGACCAACGCGCACTGTGAGTTTTCGAAAGGAAAGTGCTGCGTACCATCTATGGTGGGGTGCAGATGGCGGACGGTACGTGGAGGAGGCGAATGAACCACGAGTTGCATCAGCTGTTGGGAGAATCATCCACCGTTCGCACCGCGAAAATCGGACGACTGCGGTGGGCCGGGCACGTAGCCAGAATGTCGGACAGTAACCCGGTGAAAATGGTTCTCGACAACGATCCGACGGGCACAATAAGGCGAGGTGCACAGCGTGCAAGGTGGATCGATCAGGTGGAAGATGACTTGCGGACCCTCCGTAGACTGCGTGGTTGGCGACGTGTAGCCATGGACTGAGCCGAATGGAGAAGACTCTTCTATACCACACAGGCCACTTCGGCCTTAGTCTGAATAAATGGAATGAACAAGCACAACACCACAAAAGCAGTATCACTCTGATTCATAGCTCTTCTTACCTATGTGAGAAAAAAATCTCGCCGCATGACCCGTTTTTCGGTTTCCCGAAAAATGCGTTTGGAACAGTCAAACACTTCTACATAACATGATGGGTGATTTAACGAGTAACGTTGGTATACACTCCTGGCAGGATCGCCAAATGTGCAATTCAACATCGCTCATAACAATCACCCATCATGCTTGCATTGCTTACACTCGCGACTCACTATGATTGACTGACTGTAAATGTGTGATCTGTGATCTGTCATCTGACTGAGGAACAGAGGTATATTAGGCTCGTTCATGTTTATAGGCCTGTCAAATGCCACACAATATCCATTGTTCTATGTCAAGAATGTCAGTTCACTGTCAATTCGTCAATTCACTAGAAAAGATAAAAATACACTACAAAATAGCTATCCATAATCTTTGATTAATATCGAAGTTTGATTAGTTTGATCCTAAACTAAATAGTGGGTTCGATTATTTAGTAGTTTGTCGATTCCTCATTCCAGTGGCCGAATTTCAAAATCTGTTGTTTGGTAGACTTTTAGTGTGAAGGTTTTCCTACAACTATGCCTAACAATTTAAATTCCACTAATATCAGAGTAAAATCGCTAGTTACAGTAACTTATACTAAAGGATAACGGAATTCGATTTAAGTCTCCCATTTTTACATAGCGGTAGAAATCTTGAAAGTATTAGCCAGAAGAACATCAATTCAAAAAAATAGGGGGAGATGAGGGATGGACCCTATACTGGACCCTATACTGGACCCTATATGAACTATAGAGGGTGAATACAAATTTAAGCCATATATTTATAATTGTAATGTAAGAACATTCTGCTGAACAGGTTCTACGAATTTTACCATAAATAAATGAATTGTAATGCGTATATCATCGCATATATATATTTGCAATTATTTGAAACCTGAAATCAATTACATTCAACACTCAACGGCGGCGCAAGAGATATTTTATTGTTTCTGGTTGTAAAATAAAAGCTATAAAAGCTCTAAGTATCTATCGAGAGAAATGCGCAAACAGTTCACTTGATGGTGAACAGACAATATATTCAAAGTTATGCAGCAGTGAGGCGTCTTGTAATGATAAACTGAGTTATGATAACTATTAAATAGACAAGCCTTCTTATTTACATAGAAATCGTATTCGTATAAATCGTAGTTTATAGCAACCAGAGAAACCCTACACATCATCCATAAGCTATCAAGCGCAAGTCGATCTTGATCGTGTTTGTGGCATCACTTTCCATTGGCAACTCTATCCAAGCCGCAGCTCTACTGCGCCAAGCGGCGGGGTCACCTCCTGACCCCATTGGAGGTTCAATATGTAACAAGATTCTGACAGGCCACAACTTCATACTGCCCTGGCTTGGCGATGGGATGCCATTTAGATATAACGCGATGCGAAGGAAGCCCAATGGTCTATAAACACACCCGGGAGAACAACAAAAGGAGAAAGGCAGATAAACACAGAAGTTGGTTAAAACAAGAACGGAAAACACGCGGAAGGCGACGCAACGTTGGAGAAGATCAGCCTGGGAACCGGTTGTTTGGTTGAAAAATCGCCCGACGTCGCCACCGAGTAAACCGGTTCCTACCGTTGTTGCACTGGATTTACGGCGGACGTCGGACGCCGCTTCTTGCACTGGATGCACATTGAGGGTACGGGCGGGTGAGAAATAAAAACAAAAATGCATTTAGCGCATCCGCAAAATTTCACCTCCACCGGGAAGAGAAATGACGGCACGGCAAGGCAGAGGTAATGAGGCGGGTGAATCCCGACCGATCAAGGCGACTGAAGTCGCGCCGTATGTGCACCCCTGTCAAGTGCTCTGACAGCTGTTTCATATCAATACATTGCATCGATGCAACGAACGTGTACGTCCACCGTCTCACAAGTGCAAGTGCAGTTCTGGAATACCTGTCCATCAAACGGCTTATTATTTGGAACTGGTAAACACTGGCGAATGAATCGTGTAAGAAATGCATGAATTGAACCTTTCCCCATGATGATGAACGATAGACGTTGTATTATTGAGCACTATTTTATATTGTATTTATTGATTGATTACTAATTTATTTTATGAAAATCTATTTTATATAGCCTACAGGCTATACAATTTTCCATTTTGATCGGTAATCAATTTTAAATGCATAATGATTTCTTTGATGAAAATCACGGAAAAAGAGTTATTGCATGTCATATTTTGATTTCATACCTACCTACCTGGATGCATGGTTGGATACAGCGTCGATACACCTATGCCTGGCGTATTGTAGAGCTCCATAGTCCTCGGTCTTGGGCGATGTTCCTCCAGTTTCCTGAACGTTTAGATTCCCCAGGTCCGATTCCACCGCGTGCAGTCAGCGAGTTTGTGGCCTTCCACGGCCTCTATCTGGTTCTCTGTTGAATATTGTTTTCACAATTCTTTCTTCTGACATTTGCACTAAGTGACCAGCCCACTGAAGTCTGCTGTATTTTATACGATTCACAATATTTTCTTCTTTGTATACTTGATACAGCTAATGATTCATGCGTCTGCGCCACACATCATTTTCTAGTTTCTCTCCGAGTATACGCAGTACGCAGTACTTTTAGCTCGAAGCCCCCGAAAGCTCTCCGGTCCGCCTCTTTTAACGTCTATAAAGGGCAACTGGTAGAGTCAGAGTTTTATATAGAGCAAATTTCGATCCCGGCTGTATGTTGCTGGACCTAAGCTGGTTATGTAATTCGTAGAGGTCCCTATTTGCAGCAGTAACGCGTCTTTTCAATTCATGAGAAACGTCATTGTCACATGTCACAAGCGTTCCTAGGTAAACAAATTCTTCAACAACTTCAAGCACATCCCGATCAAGCACTACCTCTGCACCAACAACACTAGGTCTTCCTCTATCTCTACCTGCCACCATGTACTTTGTCTTGATAGACTTAATGGTTAAGCCTATCCTCATCGTCTACCTCTTCAGTGGGACAAAAGCCTCCACTACTGTTCTGCTATCGATTCCAATGAGGTCTTTTTTTTCTTTTTTTTTTCTTCCTAAACAATGGAGGGGAATCTGCTCAACAGACATCCTGGGTTGACCAGGAAGTGCTGGGTTAGGGGCCACCTCCAATGAGGGAGGCAGGACTGCATCCCCGACCAGCTAAACCGTTTCCATTGCCGCAAAGCCCATCGTCCCTTCGGTACAACCAGAAAGTAATGCTTCAAAGGGGGGCCAGTGCATGACGCACCCTCGAGGTTAGCTGCGTGTCCTTGCAGCATCGAACATCGTGAATCGCTTTTTTAGAAGAACACCATGGTATCGTGTCAGCGCATTGCCGGCTTTCCAGGTGGCCTTACCACGCCCTATGTCCTCGGAAGGTGGGCAGGGTCGACTTCGCGCCTGCTTCCCTCTGCACGACTGGTATCAAGAATGATGATGCCGCGTGCACCCCAAATTGACCTTTCTGCGATAGGGCCTATTCGCCAGCACACAGAGGGACTTGCCGACGCGAGGCCTACGCCTGCCCCAGCCTTGACGAGGACCCTTTCCGTCCTCGGGCTCGGAACCCGCCCGGTTGACCGACGCCGCGAAAGCGACGATACCATGTTGTTCTTCGCGCGGCCACTTGTTCTATAAAAGGATCGAGTTCGACCACAGAGCATGACCACCGGTATGACCCATGAAGCCGACTCCGAACTAGCCATCCTTGAGTCCACGCGCCACCTTCTGTGTAGCTCCGAGACGATTTGGGCGATAGCCGATAAAACGGCGTTCCAGCCAACTTCATCTTTACACATCCTCCGAACTAGGTTGTCCGGGGTAGTGTCCAGACCACATGTGGCAAGCATGTGGTCACGCATTGCGCGAAAACGTGAGCACACGAACAACACGTGTTCCGCCGTTTCCTCTAAACCTGCGCACACCAAACACTCGGGCGAAGCCGAGCAAGCCAGCTGCTTTACCTGCACTTTGATTTTGCAGCACGCTTAAACGCCGGGCACATTGAACCCCCCATGGGGTGCTTGCTGTTCACAGCTTTGCTGGAACAAATCAAACAATTGGGAGGGTTCGTGCAGCATTGTGCCTTATGTCCCTCAAATCCGCAGCGTCGGCAGAGCTTGCTTCTGTCAGGGCCTTTGCAGTCCCATTGCTTGTGCCCCGGTTCCAGGCACTTGAAGCAAACTTCGGGTTGCTCTATATGCCTACAGGGCACACCGACCATCCCACCTTGACGCTCCCTAACTTGACTACCTTGGAGGCGTCCGCTGCAGATAGCCGAACCAATGCTACCTGCGTCCCTGCTGGACCTTTCCGTAGCCGAACGGCTGCGGTGGGCGTCTCCACTTCACACTGTCGCCGCAGTGCCGTGACGAGCTCTTCGACTTCAGTGATCTCGTCCAGGTCTTTAACCCTTAGATTCACCTCCGTCGTGAGTGCCCTCACCTTGACCGTCTCGCCTAGGACCTCCTCCGCCAACTTCTTGTAGGCGGCACCCTTTTGCGAGACGCCCCGCTTCAGCTCGCGAGTATCATCTCGCCCATCCGGGTACGGGTACGGTGTTTTTTGATGATGATGGTGTGATGCAGATAAGGGACAAACTGTAATGATACAGGCAAAACGTTTCTACCGAGCGGAGTGGGTGAGAACAAATTGTAACCTACAAAGGGAAGAAGATGGGATTAAACAATGACGTTGATGCATTTCAAAAAAGGGCCCTATTCGAAAGGAATGCGCGTTTAGTGAAAAGTGGTTGGACATTAGCTGACACATTACCTTAATAAAGCGGACGATCATGGGTTCGATTCCCAGTCCCTCTACCAAACCCTTGTCAGTCACCGGAGGTGCAGCCCAAACGGTGGCATTTTGAGGTACGCGTCCCACCGACACGGCTGCCCGATGACGACTGACAAATTTTTCTTCTCGGAGGCATTCCTCCAACGTACCCGAATAAATAGCAACCGAACAATGCTACGAGCAATGGATACAATGAACTCACGATAAGATAGACCCAGCAATGATAACAATAATGAATGTCTAAAAATAGATTTTGTGTGGATTCTGTAAAGCAGAGTACCACAGTTGAACACGAAACAGTAGCGGTTAAGAAACCCAGCATGCCTACCAAATAAAGTAAGTAATAAAAAAACTCGATACCCAGCTTCAAAGTCCAAGTAGACAATTTGTCCAGAGTATCATTGGTCCTAGTAGATCGCCCGCCCCTGTTCTTGTAAATGAGACAACGGCTTCATCCGTCTATGCCTCTAACATAAAAATTGTAAAGAAGGGGGCTTAAACATAAGCCCTGGGGGTGACCCATGTAGCAAATTCTTGAAAAGCTCATATGTTTCTCAGACAACAACGCAACTCAGACGACGTCAACGCAAACTGAGCCAAAGCCCTCTTAAAGTCTAAGAAAACTGAACCCATTTGTTCTTTTTGAGAATAGGACAGTTAGATTTCTGTAGTAAGCAACGCAAGAAAGTCGTTCGTTCCCTTGCCTCTGCGGAATCCATTATCTATTGCGTTTATTTGACAGGCTCAGGCGTGTATAACACTTAACGGAGCCGAGACTTCATGATATTTACAATCAATATCATCTTATTATCAACAGTTAGTAAGGGGAAAGGGGCATAGACCAAGATACTCGTGGCGACTCAAGGTTAGATTGCGTAGTTTTAGGACGGACGAGGTTGGGATTTAGGTTTGAGGTATTACAACCGCTCATCCGGGTATTTGACGTCACAAACGGTATGACGTAGTGTCGTGCTCGAGTTGTGGTTCGTCAGGGAGCCTCTTCCGAATGGACATAGCTTCGTGTTACATGGAACAATAAGACAAAAACAAGAAAAAACTGAGAAAGAAAAAAAATAGGGGTGTTAGATTTTTATGTCAGACGAGCAAAGAAAGGCATAGATGGCCATGCTTATAAACCCCATCGCGATCCCATAAAACAAAAAACCTCTTACTTCCTCGTACGGTTGTTACCTCGGGCCACAAGGGTATCCATTAGTTTCTCTCTGGAGGCGTCGTTTGGGGCCCTCCTTAGCCGTGCGGTAAGACGCGCGACTACAAAGCAAGACCACGCTGAGGGTGGCTGGGTTCGATTCCCGGTGCCGGTCTAGGCAATTTTCGGATTGGAAATTGTCTCGACTTCCCTGGGCATACAAGTATCATCGTGTTAGCCTCATGATATACAAATGCAAAAATGGTAACTTGGCTTAGAAACCTTGCCGTTATTAACTGTGGAAGTACTTAATGAACACTAAGCTGCGAGGCGGGGGGATGTGGGGATGTAATGCCAATAAGAAAAAGGAGGCGTCGTTTTCCGAGAACACCAAACTACGTGATCGATGTCATCGTAACCGGCTCCACACCTACATAGGTTGCTTTCAGAATAGGTTTATTCTACACACACTTATGTTTTTTTATCGGGTTCTCAGCAAAATGTTGAACTTTTACCGAGATTCGCACAGCCGTGCCCCAGCAAACATGTTTTTTTTTGCGAAATTTCTGTCAAAATTACTGAAAATCAGCAAATATTTTGCCGAAAATCAGCTAACAAACGTCATTTTTGCTGAAATATCAGTTTTTTATTTTGCTGGCGCACGGCTGTGTGGATTTTTGCCGAGCTGCAGAAATAAAAACTAAGTGTGTAGAGATGTGCGTTTAGTGAACGTTCGCAAATTGTTTTTTTTTCAGTTGGGGTGCTTTTTAGTTGGGGGTTCGCTAATTGGGGCGAAACCCAATTGAGAAGCAGCTAAACGTCAGCATTAGACTGGAACCCAGCGGGACATCGCAGCAGAGGCAGACCCAGAGGCTCATGGCGGTGAAGCCTCAATAAAGAAATAAAAGAAGTCGACCGAAATCTAACCTGGCAACAGGTTAAAGCGATAGCCGGGCAACGCTCAGGATGGAGATCTTTCAAGTTGGCCCTTTGCACCACCGGAGGTGTACAGGATCCATAAGTAAAGTAAACGTCAGAATGTGATGTCAAAAACGCGTGGACGTTTTGTTTCCGTGTTTGGCGGGATCGACATTTCCTGGCGCGTAAAATTTTCCTTTGTTCAATGCAAAAAGGAAACAACATTGACGCTTGTCAAAACGCACCAATTAGCTAACGGCATTCGCTAGTTAGGGTGAGGTCATGCCCCAATTAGCGAACGATCACTGTATCGGTTGGGATAGATGCGATCGCCCATCGCATCGCTCGGAGTTCACGGCTAGAGGCCGATGATGGCTGAGGCAGCGATGGCAGCGGTGGTAGATGAAGAAGAAAATTAGCCCAGAGAGATTTGGATTGCTTATCCACGGAAAGAGTTTTGTTTCATAATCCATTTGATACCGGGATTAGTACGAGTCATGGCATAAGACTGACCATATGTTAAGTTGTGACTTGCCTAGGATGTGGTGGGGTTTGACAGGGGGCCCTGTTAAACCTCTATAAAAAGCTGTATGTATCCGCAAGTAGGCCCCACCAAAGCGACCGTGTGCCGCTCAAAGCGCACAAGCCCAAGTCCTGGTGTTAGGTGGGACGCTAAGCAGCCTTGACACGACGGCCCTCCGAAGAGACAGGAGGTTTGCGCAGGCCCAATAAGCCGCCTAGAAAACCAATCATTACGAACAATATAAGAGATAATGCGACTCGATATAATCGGCAAAGACCTAGGCGACGAATACAGGATCACGATTGGAAGCTTGGAACATGGAATTGCAAGTCGCTAGGTTTCGCAGGTTGCGACAGGATGATCTACGATGAATTACATCCCCGCAACTTCGACGTCGTGGCGCTGCAGGTAGGTAGGGCAGGTAGACTAGCCCAAGAATACGCGCAGCAGCTGGAAGTGGCACTCCCAACAGAAGAGCAACTAGGCAGAAGAGCAGCGTCTCTTGAAGCTGGAGAGTTATTCGATCCGCCATTGGTAGCACCGCAACCGCTGCACTTGGCACGGTGCCCCCGGATCAGAGAAACGACTGGTATGACGGCGAATGTGAGCAGTTAGTGGAAGAGAAGAATGCAGCATGGGCGAGATTGCTGCAACACCGCACGAGGACGAACGAGGCACGATATAAACAGGCGCGGAACAGACAAAACTCGATTTTCCGGAGGAAAAAGCGCCAGCAGGAAGATCGAGACCGTGAAGAGACGGAGCAACTGTACCGCGCTAATAACACACGAAAGTTCTATGAGAAGTTAAACCGTTCACGTAAGGGCCACGTGCCACAGCCTGATATGTGTAAGCACATAAACGGGAACCTTCTTACGAACGAGCGTGAGGTGATCCAAAGGTGGCGGCAGCACTACGAAGAGCACCTGAATGGCGATGTGGCAGACGAAGATGGCGGTATGGTCCATGGGAGAACACGCGCAGGACCTTATCTTACCAGCTCCGAATCTCCAGGAAATCCAGGAGAAGATTGGGCGGCTGAAGAACAACAAAGCCCCTGGGGTTGACCAACTACCAGGAGAGCTATTTCAACACGGTGGTGAGGCACTGGCTAGAGCGCTGCACTGGGTCATTACCTAAATTTGGGAGGCGGAAGTTTTGCCGCAGGAGAGGATGGAAGGTGTCGTGTGTCCCATCTACAAAAAGGGCGATAAGCTGGATTGTAACAACTACCGCGCAATCACATTGCTGAACGCCGCCTACAAGGTACTCTCCCAAATTTTATGCCGTCGACTAGCACCAACTGAAAGGGAGTTCGTGGGGCAGTACCAGGCGGGTTTTATGGGCGAACGCTCCACCACGGACCAGGTGTTCGCCATTCGCCAAGTACTGAAAAAATGCCGCGAATACAACGTGCCCACACATCATCTATTCATCGACTTCAAAGCCGCATATGATACAATCGATCGGGACCAGCTATGGCAGCTAATGCACGAACACGGTTTTCCGGATAAACTGACACGGTTGATCAAAGCGATGATGGATCGGGTGATGTGCGTAGTTCGAATTTCAGGGGCATTCTCGAGTCCCTTCGAAACCCGCAAATGGCTACGGCAAGGTGATGGTATTTCGTGTCTGCTATTCAACATCGCTTTGGAAGGGGTAATACGAAGAGCAGGGATTAACACGAGTGGTACAATTTTCAATAAGTCCGTCCAGCTATTTGGCTTCGCCGACGACATAGATATTATGGCACGTAACTTTGAGAAGATGGAGGAAGCCTACATCAGACTGAAGAGGGAAGCTAAGCAGATCGGACTAGTCATCAACACGTCGAAGACGAAGTACATGATAGGAAGAGGTTCAAGAGAAGATAATGTGAGCCGCCCACCGCGAGTTTGCATCGGTGGTGACGAAATCGAGGTGGTAGAAGAATTTGTGTACTTGGGCTCACTGGTGACTGCCGAAAATGACACCAGCAGAGAAATTCGGAGACGCATTGTGGCTGGAAATCGTACGTACTTTGGATTCCGCAAGACGCTCCGATCGAATAGAGTTCGCCGCCGTACCAAACTGACAATCTACAAAACGCTCATTAGACCGGTAGTCCTCTACGGACACGAGACCTGGACGATGCTCGTGGAGGACCAACGCGCACTTGGAGTTTTCGAAAGGAAAGTGCTGCGTACCATCTATGGTGGGGTGCAGATGGCGGACGGTACGTGGAGGAGGCGAATGAACCACGAGTTGCATCAGCTGTTGGGAGAACCATTCATCGTTCACACCGCGAAAATCGGACGACTGCGGTGGGCCGGGCACGTAGCCAGAATGTCGAACAGTAACCCGGTGAAAATGGTTCTTGACAACGATTCGACGGGTACAAGAAGGCGAGGGCAAGGTGGATCGATCAGGTGGAAGATGACTTGCGGACCCTCCGTAGACTGCGTGGTTGGCGACGTGTAGCCATGGACCGAGCCGAATGGAGAAGACTCTTATATACCGCACAGGCCACTTCGGCCTTAGTCTGATTAAATAATAAATAATAATGTTAAGTTGTGATTCATACTAAACGACTACTAGTACTACTAGTAGGGTTACTGCTCCTTGACTTGTTTTTGTGATTTTTTTCAATAGTAACCACGCAAACGCGCAATCTTCATCCCACCAAGGAGTAGAAGTAGAAGGACGCCGATGTATACGAGATCCTGGTATTGATTGACACTGTGATTGCGCTGTTATGGATTAACCCGGAGAGAAACTGGTATTCTTCCAGTGGAGGAAGAACGCCGACCGAATGATCGCCGACGATGATCGCCTCAGTGTATCTTCCCCAGTCAATTTGTTTCGTGAGGTCGTACGCTATGTCGATCTGGCGAGACTGACACGTTCCAATGTTAGTGAAATCGAACAGATTGAGAGGTCAATTCTACTTTCAAGTCCTGAAAGTGCCACGCGTATTGCTTCTCCGTTATTTAAATAAGGTCGAAGTAGTCCCACAGGACCGGGCCGATGATGATGATGATGAAGTGCGACTGGGTCGGGTGTTTCGGGGGCTTCCTTAATGTCTGTTTTGAGTGTCCTGGCCCAGGCAGTACACTTGTTGTAAATAAGATTCTTTTGGTCATATGCTACCAAATTTAGTTATATATATTAGAGTTACTGCAACAAAATCGGTCTGGGTTGTGCCGCTGAGGGGGATCAGGCGAATAGGCACCGGCTGAGATGATAAAACTTTTTGAGGTCACTGAAATACGTCGTCATTCGTATGTTGGCAAAATCCTTGATAGAACATAGCCACTTATAACTACAGTAAAGTCCAAAATAGGTTGCTGATGATGATCCTCAACATCCTTCTTAGCACGTCTTAGCACAAACGGCACAAATCATCCGAGTCAAGGTCCATACAATCAAAGTGTAATAAGGATAACGGCAAAATAGAACAATTTCCATGTCACATCGTAAGTTAAACACTAAGGTCCCCGTCGGAAGTCGTTTTTTTTATTACTTTTCAGCTCCAGCTGGTTTATTTTATTGTATAGATTCTATATTCCTAGCCATTCGCCCAGTAAGCGTGTAGCAAAATTCCATTCGAACTACCATCTTAAAAAGCCCAGTCGCGTGAACCCCAAGCATTGATAACCACCATATCAAAACGGTAGTTCGCCTTTAAAATTGACACACAAATTTAACGGTGAACTGCAGATAAAATTGGTTTTTATTTTTGTTTTCAAATCTGTGTGATGTCGCTTTGCTTCCATGTTTTCGCTGATTCGGAGAATCCCCTGTTTTTTCGGCTAAACTTTTTCACTTTCTAAAAGGTAAACTTCAACCCTTATGCGAATTCAAGCTACCTCCTGAATTTTATTTTAGGCTTCACTTTTTTTTCTTTGTAGTCAGCGCTACCGGTAAAAGGGGAAATTATGGTAAGAATAACATTATGTAAATTATGAATCAAAAGGGATTTCTGGCTGGTGATGGTATACGTTACGAACGCTGCTGAAGTAAATGGCGTAAAAGTAAAATATGGGTCTACTATTTTCCTTTTATTGCCCACAAAATTTGGTTTGGGGCGTTTTCCACACTTCAATCTATTCCGCATTT
The DNA here is from genome assembly GCF_024139115.2 of Armigeres subalbatus. Lineage (NCBI taxonomy): Eukaryota > Metazoa > Arthropoda > Insecta > Diptera > Culicidae > Armigeres > Armigeres subalbatus. Next base: position 241,418,939 of record NC_085140.1, on the reverse strand, counting down.
TCTTTATATTTGTTTACTGAAAAAGAATACGACAGTATAAAAGTTTTTTTTTGTTTATTCCATTAAACCGTACAAACACGTGCGCTTCTAACATTTTAGCAGTCCATCCCTCATTAAATATAAATGACTTCAATTAGCGCAGTAATCGTGCAAAACCGCACATACGTCGCTCTGCGAATGCACTTGTACAGGGACATACATTTTTAATTCGACACAACACATTCTATCCGGTGACGGCACGATTTTCCTTTAGCAGTAGGGTGTTTCCGGCCCTAGACTGGACACACTCTCGCGATGCCGCCATGCCAATTGAAGTGGTAAAAGGCGTGGTTTGGTGCTCCAACATAGAATATTTAAACACTTTTCTCGGGTGGAGAATCCGGATGTGGTCATTGCTTCCTAGAGACGAAGCAATTCCATGGGGACACGCAACGGGTTTTCTCACTTTTGAAACGCCCGCCCCCTCTACGCTGGGATTATGTAGTCACCTTTTGGCCATTATTACTGTTGCTACTTAATCCGACTGGCTGTCACGTGACCGGAGTTATGACATCTTAATTATGGAAATGGACTTGTTTCGGGAATTCGCTAGTCATTTTGTGTTTCATTTGGCAAAATGGAATTCCTACCAAGTATATTGGAAATATCGGGGTAATAAGTAGGGAGAACACCAAACTGAATCACCTATAAGTGATTCTGCCTTCCTTGCATTTAGCCAAGGGACCAACATTTTTAGTTTGGTACACCATTTTCTTCGGAACTTTTGATCACCATGACCGATCGTTATCAAATTCAATAACGACCGATAAGGCTTTATCACCTTTCGAATGCATCTTGACGCTAGATCGGTTAAGGATTACTACATGAAAAGCAGGTTACATTTTTTCATCTTTTGTGCACACACGCACATACATACACTGACGGACAGACATTTGCTCAGTACGTCGAGTTGTGTCGATTGGTATATAATACTGTGGGTCTACGAGCCTTCTATAGAAAGTTCGTTCTCGGAGTGAAATGATAGCCTTTCGGTACAACAATGTTGTACAAGAAAGGCAAAAAATCTTAGTTTAGTCAAGACATAGGACTTATAGTTGAATCCCACAGTGAGGATATCATAATTATGATCATTCTCCATATTTATTGCATTTTATCCTTTCAAATCCACAAGACATTGAAAACTCTATCTTAATACTTGAAAATTAGCTTGCTGACTTATCAAACTAACATGACTGTGGCAAATTGTGGAAAAATCACAACGGACGAAAAAGACGAAATAGAGGGCACTTCTTCAGATCCATGGGTAAATAACAGGGTGGAGAAAGGTTGTTACAAACATTAGAATTCAACTTGGTAAGCAATGCTATTTATGCAATCAATTCTGAATACGATTAAAATAACAATTTTGCCGTCACAAAACAAACCTCTGATGAGGTGATATATTAGTAAGTACGTAAGCATTTTTTCTGGGTTTTTTGACACCCCCTCCCCTTCTGGAAGATTTTTTTTCATACAAATGATTTTTTATTTATATGGTGCGTAAGGAAATGACGAAACCCCCTCCCCCTATAAGTGTTAACGTTATATTTGTACGGCCCCTTAGATCGTTTTCTTCAAAATATTACGGAATATGACCACACGAGCATACTTGAAGTATTTATAAAATAAAATACAGAATGAAATACTCAAATGTCCGATATTTAAAGATGTTCAATACTGGTAGATTTTTTTCCCTAATAAAAAATGGAGAATAGGATCAATGGAAAATATTTTAGCTCTTAAAATTGTATGATTTAAAATTTGAATTTTCTGCACGCATAATATTTCTTAAACCTGCTTATTATTATGTTCATAGATAGATAAGGTGAGTACTTTGCATATTTGTTAGTAAAATTACAGCTCCAGAAATCTAAAATCTAAAATCTTATTCTAATGACAAATTTCAATAGAATTTGAAAATTATTCACTTCCATCGCATCATCGTTTGATGTGGCAAATAAAAGCAAACGGGACGGAAAAACAAAAGTAAACAACTCCAATCCAATAGCGAAAAATCGACATTTCCCGCTGGTTGGATTTGAGAGCTGCTTGCGTCGTATGATTTATGACAACCACCTTAAAGAGGAAACAAACATAAATGTAAACCAAGTTGCACCACATTTATATGGCTCCACCATAAATCTGAAATTCAAAATAAATGAAAGAATCAACACTCCGGCTCAGAAGAAGCGGTTGCTTTTTGAACTGGGGAAACCGACTGCGACTGGGAACGGCATGAAAGGAACACAAATGTATGCATAAATATAAATACCCAAAGCACGAGACGAGACTCGTCCAAACACCAAATAAAACCCCCAGACGGAAGCATTTTAGCGGCGGGTGTGTGTAAAGTGGCATGAAATCATTGTCGGTGGCGGCCATCATCCGTGCGTTACTGCCGTCATGCTCCGTGCGGGACTCCAGCAATAATGCTTTTAAAAATCGATAATCCGAAGGAAACAGTAGCGCCTGCGGGGCCTCCCTGCGAAGCCGAAATTCCATGGCCCGGTGATATGAAGCGGCATGGTACGCCCATATGAATATATGGTCGTTACCGAAAATATTTGTGTAAATAGTATATTCCTTCCACGTTTTCGTCCCGACGTCGTCGGTCGTCCTCTTGGTTGAGAAGTTATCCAAACTCCTACCCAAGGAACTCGAAGACGACGACGACGACGACGGTTGACTTCATTCCTCCAGTTCAGAATCTGATTCCGTGCGGCGGCGGGACTCCCTTACGAGTTCAACTGCTGCCGGTACCAACAACCTATACTTGACGCGTCGTTGATCGACGGGGAAAGCGTAAAGCCCCCATCATCAGTATAATTTATTTATTTATTCACAAAAATTATACGAATCACAGAATTCGACTGACGGTGTTTGTCACGTGTGGTTGCTGCGGAGTGTGAATGCATCGAGTAGCATGAAATGGATGTAAAATTCGATTATACTGCCGAGTGCTTTATCGATTATGTCCTATTAGCTATTCAGAAAGCGACATTTGCTGGGATTGATAATATTTGCAATCGTGCATTCAACTAAACGCCAGTTTACATTATTAGAATAGATCCAATCTGTTTCTATCCTCTCCAGATACCCACAAAACCTTCCATATTTTTAAATCAAGCATCCAGGTTCAAACAACATAGCGGTTTTCCGCTAATTTTACGATTTCCGGTTTTTCTTGTCTGGTAATTTGAAATTTCACCCGTATTAGAGTGTAATTCATAAAAAAATGTGTTGAACGGACGGTAGAAAAAAAAGTGGTAAAAAATGGACTAGAAGTGTATAAAGTGGCAATTTATTTTTTAAGTAAATCTGATTTTAACTATTATCTTTGTATTTCTGCGAAACATTGTATATTTTTTTAAATTTAATATGGGATTTTCGATGAGAATTTAAGGATTTAAAAAAGGCAGCAAAATAAAATTTCCATAAATAAATAGAATTTTTCCATAAACAATTAGGAAATTGCCAATAAAGAAATTTGGGGGCCCTCCTTAGCCGTGCGGTAAGACGCGCGACTACAAAGCAAGACCATGCTGAGGGTGGCTGGGTTCGATTCCCGGTGCCGGTCTAGGCAATTTTCGGATTTGAAATTGTCTCGACTTCCCTGGGCATAAAAGTGTCATCGTGTTAGCCTCATGATACACGAATGCAAAAATGGTAACTTGGCTTAGAAACCTCGCAGTTAATAACTGTGGAAGTGCTTAATGAACACTAAGCTGCGAGGCGGCTCTGTCCCAGTGTGGGGATGTAATGCCAATAAGAAGAAGAAGAAGAAGAATAAAGAAATCAGGAAATGAGCAATGAAAAAATATAAAATTTCCATAAATAAAGAAAGATGTATTATACATCAACCCTAAAAACAGCATTACAACAACAACAACATGATGTTCCAATACTCAATGTCAACTCGTGGAAGCATATGGTTCTATATTAAAATTATTTTCTCGGCTACTCTGCCTTCCTTAGTTGTGCAGTACCTTAAACATTTACATGATCCTGGGCCGTCTAAACTGTTCTGGAGTACATATCCTAGAGTGCATCAGAAAATTTGTCCAGAAACAAGATGTTCTAGACTGAAATGTATGTCCAAAACTATCCATGTGATCATGATTCAAAAAACTAATTGAGTTTTTCATAAACGTTCATAAACGTTCTCCTACAAGTTCTCCATAACTTCCTGGAGTTCAGAACATACGATCTACCCGATCAACCAAGTCCTGAACGATGTACCTGTGCATTTTAAAACATTCCAGCAGGAGCATTGAGCCGATAGGATTTCAATCATTTATTTCACAAGCTTCAGTGGTTCCTGCTTGAGTCGATGCTCTAAGACACAATGTCAACTAGTGGAAGCATATGGTTCTATATCAAATATATTTTCTCGGTTATTCTGCCTTTCTTAGTTGTGCGGTCAAGAAAATTCAGTTTACATGGTGCGCATATGCTTATTGAACCGGATTGGGTATGTACCGACGATGAGTACTTCCAAAAGCCTTGGTTGATCTGGTAGAACTCAAGGTTGAACTCAAGAACGTTCTGCAATATCTTGAACATCTCGTATTCAATAAAATTCAGTTTACATGGTGCGCATATGCTTTTTGTACCGGATTGGGTATATGACGATAATGAGGACATTCCAAAAGCCTTGGTTGATCTGGTAGATTACGTGAGCTGAACTCGAGGACGCTTTGGAGTACCTTGGACATCTCGAATTCAAGAAAATTGGGTTTACATTATGCGCATATGCTTATTAAGCCGGGTTAGGTGTATGCCGATTATGATGACATTCCAAAATACTAGGTTGATCGGGTAGATAACGTGGGCTGAACTTGACATCGTTTTGGAGAGCCTTGAGCATAACGTATTCCTGGAAATCGATCAATGGCTTGACGTTCAAGATAACAAAATTTCTCAGAGTGTTCAAAATTATCATACAATGCGATATAGGACTCAAATATTGTAAATTTATTTGCAAGCTCTTAGAAGCGAAATCTTCCCAAGGTATCGAATACCTGGGTATCCAGGGTATTGTCACATTTGACATCCGATATTTTTCCAACTTTGCTGAAGAATGAACAACTTTGCTGAAGAATGCGATCACCCTGCTCTCTTCTGTGATTTTACACAGCCAATCTAAGGCGCTGGGCCTATATGACTCATCCGTCTGCCGCCGCCTTTGGATCACCTCACGCTCGTTCGTAAGACGGTTCCCGTTTATGTCCTTACACATATCAGGCTGTGGCACGTGGCCCTGACGTGAACGGTTTAACTTATCATAGAACTTTCGTGTGTTATTAGCGCGGTACAGTTGACCCGTCTCTTCACGGTCTCGATCTTCCTGCTGGCGCTTTTTCCTCCGGAAAATCGAGTTTTGTCTGTTCCGCGCCCGTTTATATCGTGCCTCGTTCGCCTTCATGCGGTGTTGCAGCAATCTTGCCCATGCTGCATTCTTCTATTCTACTAACTGCTCACATTCGCCGTCATACCAGTCGTTTCTCTGATCTGGGGGCACCGTGCAGCGGTTGCGGTGCTAGCAATGGCGGTTCGAATATCTCTCCAGCCATCTTTAAGAGACGCTGCGCCTAGCTGCTCTTCCGTTGGGAGTGCCACTTCCAGCTGCTGCGCGTATTCTTGGGATAGTCTACCGTCTTGTAGCCGCCCAATGTTAAGCCGCGGCGTCCGACTTCGACGCGTGTTGTACACCGTCGAGAGTTTTGAGCGCAGGCATACTGCAACGAGGTAGTGGTCGGATTGAACATTCAATATTCGCACTGCGGTAAGTGCGGATGTTCGTGATGTCGGAGAAGAATTTACCGTTGATTAGAACGTGGTCGATTTGGTTTTGCGTTTCTTGGTTAGGTGATCTCCATGTGGCCTTGTGGATATTTTTGCGGGGAAAGAAGCTGCTTCGGACTACCATTCCGCGAGAGGCTGCGAAGTTTATGCATCGTTGGCCGTTGTCATTCGATACGGTGTGCAGACTATCCGATCCGATGACCGGTCTATACATTTCCTCCCTTCCTACCTGTACGTTCATGTCACCGATGACGATTTTGACGTCCCGCAGTGGACATCCATCGTATGTCTGCTCCAGTTGTGCGTAGAACGCTTCTTTCTCGTCGTCGGGTCTCCCTTCGTGTGGGCAGTGCACGTTGATGATGCTATAGTTGAAGAAATGGCCTTTAATCCTCAGCTTGCACATCCTTGCGTTGATTGGCTGCCACCCAATAACGCGTTGGCGCATCTTACCCAGCACTATGAAGCCGGTTCCCAGCTCGTTGGTGGTGCCACAGCTTTGGTGGAAGCTACCTTCTACCGCTCAATGTCCGCTTTTCAACACTTTCTGTCCTGTCCAGCAAATCTCCTGCAGCGCCACGACGTCCAAGTTGCGGAGATGTTATTCATCGTAGATCATCCTGTCGCAACCTGTGAAATCTAGCGACTTGCCGTTCTATGTTCCAAGCTTCCAATCGTGATCCTTTATTCGTCTTCTAGTTCTTTACGGATTATATCGAGTCGCATTGTCTTCTTATATTGTTCGTAATTATTGGTTTTCCAGGCGGTTTTTTAGGCCTGCGCAAACCTCCTGTCTCGTCGGAGGGCCGTCGTGTCAGGGCTTTTTAGCGTCCCACCTAACACCAGGACTTGGGCTTGTGCGCTTTGAGCGGCACACGGTCGCTTTGGTGGGGCCTGCTTGCGGATACATGCAGCGTTTAGCTCGAACGTTTCCCATAATTTCATAATAAACAAGCCACTCTTCTCAATCAACTTCCAGTCACACTTAAAAAGCAGTAAATTCAATAAATCCAGGTCCTGTAAATATTTTTTTAACTAACTTAAAAATACTTAATAATACTTACGAACGATTGACGCAATAAATAAATAAAAAAAGCCTAGTTGATCATGATTGAATTTGGGTAACGTTGGTGTTACATTTCGCAATGTAGTTCGTTTAAGCAATTTCAAATTATTACTTGAGCACCCCTAGTTATAGCTCCCCTTTATTATAACAAACAGCTAGTGCGGAGATTCTCTTTGCAGGGAGACAATCGGCCCCGGACAACACAGAGATGTGTTTGCATCACACAAAACGGACCTAATGCGGAACATCCCCTAGATGAGCGATAGTTACACAGCCACAAAAATAGCTCGTTTGGTTTTGTTGAAGCTTGGATTTCAATATTTTCAACAGTATTTGGTTCCTCATGAAACAAGGAATCTGTACAAACGTTTACATGTTGAAAAGGACCGTTATCACGACCGTACGAGGCATTTTTGTGCCTGTGTAACTGTCGCTCATCTAGGGGATGTTCCACATTAGGTCCGTTTTGTGTGATGCAAACACATCTCTGTGTTATTGATTTTAAGCGTGCAAGTCACCGAAATTGTAAGAAATATAACTATTTTAATAATGTTGTAATCTATAAATAAATATATATTTCAGCTTTTTAGCTAACGTTTGATAAAAGATGTCTTTCATTTGCTGTAAGCATCGGTTAGAAGTCCCCAGCAAACACCTCCCGCAACAGTTGGGTTTAATAGTTATGAGAAAAATGGTATATCGATCCATATTAGTACCATAAGTTTTTCTGTGATATAAGGAAGGTGACTCGGCTATATGCGAGAATGGCAGTATCACTACTCGGTGAATGAAATGTTTTTTCGATTTTATTATGCTTTATGTCAAAATTGATGCTATCTACTTTCATATTCCATTTCAGTGACACTCTCTGGAGTATAGTCGTACAGACATTTTTCTTCCCAAATCCCGGTACAATTATTTATGATGAACTACAAAAAAGGAGATGCCTAATTAGATAGCGAAACAAAAAACAATGAAAACAAACGATTTCATCAGTAAACAGAGAAAAAATAACACAAGGCACTAATGGAGATTCGTTACGACCAACGTTGAAGGAGCGAAGAAAGGTTCGTACCATCGAGCCGCTGTTCTGCGCTACACAACACATACTTGAAGCCCATACAGCCGCCCTCTTGAGCTGCAAACACAATGCGCACGGTGAGGTGATGAGAGACTAGCACAAAAACCGGAATTCGGAATGATTGAGTTTTTGCTCCGCTTGTTTTTATACTTTATTCGATTCTTTTCGTCGAATCAATATGAACCCTTTCCCTCAGCGGTACCTAGACGGACGGTACGATGGGTTAGCACAAGTGGTCATAATCGATTTGGCATCAACAATGTAATACTTACATTTATTAAATTGAACAGTTTTTTTTGTTAATTATGCAGAAAAGTGCAGAAATTTAATTTATTGACCATATTTTTATTTTATTTGGGCTATCATACTACATTGTTTTTAGTTGTAGCAAATACTAATCAGAAACATATTTTTTATCTCCTCCAATTTGCGACAGTGTATATAAAATATCTGTTTCATTCCGTTACTTGGGTCTCACTTTACTTGAATATTGCTGTTAAATATTTTCTGTAGATCGCATACTTAGCTTTAATTAAATATTTTCCCATTAAAACATTCGAATGATACGTATTTCAGAGAATTATGGCATTACAATCTATACAAAACCCTGATTAATCCACCTAGCGATGTTGGTGCCTTTCTCGTGCAAAAAATACTAAAAAATATGAGTGAGTGCTTTTTAGCGTGTTTTGCGCAAAGAAAATAGTATTTTGGCCATAACTTCTGATCCCATAGTCCAATCTGGTCAATTTTCAATAGCAAACAATGGGACAGGATTCCCCGTCGAATGGAACTTGTTGCGAGTAATTCGGCCAATGCTAAGTTCCAAAAAGTGTGTCTACAAAATTTTGTACACATACACACATACACACACATACATACATACACACAAACAGACATCACCTCAATTTGTCGAGCTGAGTCGATTGGTATATAACACTATGGGTATCCGAGTCTTCTATCAAAAGTTTGGTTTTGGAGTGATCATATAGCCTTTACGTAGCCTTTACGAGAAAGGCAAAAAAGTAAATTAACAAAGTAACCTTTTTTGCCCACTATCTTAACAAATTTCCACCACCGTTGCATTATTGACTGTTGATGCGCATTCCGATTGGTTGGGGCCGTGTTCTTTCCTTCTAAGGGAGCCTCACCCGGGTGCACCGCGCTGCAGATATATTATGGTCATGGGAACGAGAATCGGTCAATTAAGAACAGAAATCCCGCGGTGAAGGCAATACAAACTACCATAAAAGTTGCAAACCTCTTCCGAACCGCAACCAAAACGAATGGATGGATGGGTGGGTGGATTGGCGCGAAAACTCGGGTGCGGTACGGATGGGGGGCGTCGTGTCGGTCAAAATCAATAAGCCGTGGAGTATGGAATGGACGAGGCAAACATGCACGCAATGTAGCAAAGCGGAGAAGGTAATCGTCCCGTTTTCCGGGGAGGGCATCGAAAATAGAGACGAACAATGGCACATCGGAGTTCATATAGCAATTATTAATTTGTTTGTTCCTAGCAAATGGATTTTGTGTACTCTGTACGTCTGCAGAAACAGTATTTCTCGGATAGCTTTGTCAAAGGGTTTGCTGAATAATTGAGCGAACCTCTTTATCGTTTTTTGGTTACCCTATGGGATGATTTCATTACCGTTGTTGGAAATGAGATTTTTATTGACAAGATGGACAATGTCTCCAGTAGCCTTGCGAATAAAGGCGTATGATTGCCAATCCGGAGATGGCGAGTTTGATTCTCGGTCCGGTCTAGGATGTTTTCGGGTTGGAAACATTCTCGACTCCCTGGGCATAGTGTATCCATTGTACATGCCACACAAGATACATACTAATTTGTCAAAAATGAGGTTTGTTAGCTGTGTTTCGGCACATTATTAGCTGTTTTTCAGCAACTTTGACAGATATCTCAACGAAAAACATGTTTGCTAGGGATCGGCTGTGTGAAACTTGAACAAATATAAAAGTTGAACAAATCTCGCTTAACTTTTCAAAAGGATCTAAGTAACATTTTTTCATGAATTAATTTGAATAGCGCATTCAACAGAACAACATGAAAGTTATTGATTGCTGTATTCAAATTAATTCATGAAAAAATGTTGTTTAGGCCCTTTTGAAAAGTTAAGCGAGAAATGGTTGAGATCCAGATATAAAGAATTATGTGTGTAGATCTCTGTTTGGATTTTGAGATTTATCAAAATTGCTTTCCGGGCAGGAGGTTTATTAAAATTGCTGCAAGTTTTTTTTTATATCTCCATTATAGAGACAGCAGCCCAGATTGCCTCATCGCATTTGCTGAAAGTTCCATGACTGTTGTCTGCAAAATACAGTCTAGTTAAAATCTAAGATCAAAATCACCTATTTTGCCTGAAACACTAAATAAATACCTGTCATAAGACGAGTTTAAACAATACCATTGAACTCGTTAAACTCGTCTTATGACAGGTGAAAACATTCCACTAAAAAGCTCAAAATAATTTTCTTAACTAAATAAATAATTTACCTACGATTTATGTAATCTTCTGTAATCTAAGTTGCAATATGTTTTTTTAAATCATTTATAAGGCTCATTTTTTAATCAAAAACTTCACGGAGCCGCAAATATTTCGAAATATTGTTATATGTAATTCAATATTCTATTTAAATTAAGTTTAGGACGAATTTTTGTAACCTGCGAGTTACAATTAACCCGTTTTGTTTAGTCTTGTTGCCGAGTGTATTTTGGGTAGTTTGCGTGTCGCTTTAACTGGCTATAATGCTTTTGTTTTTGTTTTAATGGCAACATGCACCACCACTGTGGATATGTTAATATTTTAATTCGTTTGTTTTTCAATTAAAGTTTGTTTAGATTTCGTTGTTTAGCATTTTGGTTTTTTTTTTCAATTTCGTTTATTTGGTAGGCTCAGGTGTGTATAACACTTTTCGGAGCCATGGTTCTTTGAGATATGTACAATCAATGTCATTTTATTATGAAGTTAATAAGAGAGGGGAAGAAGCCAACGTACTCGTGGTGACTCAAGCGTTTTGGTTTGTTGCTTATAAATTATAGTGTCCGTTAAGTTAGATTTTTAAATAGCGTTAGTTAGCGCCAGAGCTCCTCCAGTAGGCTATAAAGCGATATAAACACAAGCAGCATAACAGTCGAGCACGGTGGCAGGAGCGATGGCGATTATTTGTTTTGGTCTGGTCGATGACGTGAAAAAAGAGAGAGTTACGAACCGCGAAGAGGATCGCACGCGTTTTCACAACCCGGTAGTTTCGACTCGGAGTTTTGGTGTCGGATATCCATCCGTGGTACGCGTTTAGCTGGCTAACTAAGTCCCAGCATCGTCGGGAGTGGAAAAGTGGTTCCCCCGAGAAGTGCCGGTTCGGAAACGAAGAAAAGTGCTGTGTTAGTGCAGTGCATTAGGGTGTAGGATCGCCGCCATAGTGGGAGGAGTGTAAAGGAGTGTTTCGCTTCCCAGCGGTAAAGTCAACTGTGGGGGCTCAGTCAATATAGTTCCTCGCCCCACAGTTAACAGCCAAAGAGAGCAAAGACAGGTGCGTACAAAGGGGCGTGCCACCTGTAGTAGTGAACTGCGGTCACTACATGGACCGTCTACGGCGAGTAGGCAGGTTCGGTGATTTTACATCAGCGTCGCTAGGGGGGTCCGACTCTTCCCCCTAGCTAAAAGTACAGGACGGCTGCCGTGGCAGTCTGTAAAGCCCGAGAGTGAGAGAGTGGAAGGAGAAGAAGAAGAAGAAGAAGAAGAAGAAGCGGAGGGGGGAAAAGAAGAAGAACCGAAGAAGAAAGGACGGAAGAAGAAAGCGAGAGACCAGTTAGCCAGCCGCTGCCGTGCTACCGTCGACGAAGGGGCCCCAACGAGAGCAGTGAGTCGACCAGTGCCGTAGTAAGGGAGGAGACAGAAGGTCAGATAGAATAAAAGGTTTTTAAATTTGAAATATTTTACCTTTTTCTCATTTTGTCCATCCGAAATCCGAAGGTCAGTGGAAGTACTCTGCTCTAGGCCACCCTGCCGGGGTGAATTGCATGAGGGGAAGCTCAGGGCTTTCGTTTTCTTCCTAGGCACAATAGGAAAAAAGATGGTATTTTTGGCCAAAATTATGAATCCTGCAATAAATGGTGGTATACATCATAAAAACATAGATAGATAAGAATAATATTTTTTTTCTGTGGCTTCAATGGGGTATGGGACCAATTTTCGGCATAGTATCGTTTTTTGTCATTTTCTACAAAACAAACGAAAAAATTTCATTTATATAATATTTCGTTAAGATATCTTTTATTGGGGCCCTCCTTAGCCGTGCGGTAAGACGCGCGGCTACAAAGCAAGACTATGCTGAGGGTGGCTGGGTTCGATTCCCGGTGCCGGTTTAGGCGGGTTGGAAATTGTCTCGACTTCCCTGGGCATAAAAGTATCATCGTGTTAGCCTCATGATATACAAATGCAAAAATGGTAACTTGGCTTAGAAACCTCGCAGTTAATAACTGTGGAAGTGCTCAATGAACACTAAGCTGCGAGGCGGCTCTGTCCCAGTGTGGGGATGTAATGCCAATAAGAAGAAGAAGAAGATCTTTTATAATTGGCAAGGGGTTATTCAACACACTATTTATCCAACACGTTAGGGGTCGTTCAATAATGATGTCACAGGTTTAAGGGAGGAGGGGGTCTGAGACATTGTGATAGTACATATATTAGGTATACAAAAAAGCGTGACAGAGGGGGGGGGAGGGGGTCTAGAAATCCCAAAAAGTAGTGGACGTCATACTTGAATCGCCCCATCATGGTTAAATCTATAATTCGCTTCTATTATGTAGTAATGTCAAAATTGTAAATTTTGAACCCCTTCCCTTCTCACTGCGTAACGCTTTTTGTTTAAAAGATGATTTTTTCTTGAATTAGGCGCAACGTTAAGACTTAATTCTCTCCCTAAAAATGTTACGTAAACTGTGTTCGTCACCATATTCAATAAAAGTAGCATTATTGAAGTGTATCGCAGTACTGAACTTCCCATTATTATTGAGTAACTCAGATAAAATGTGAATAGAAATTACAGAAAAAACTGATTAATCCCCTAGCGGCAATGTTGTCTTTCTCGTGAATTTTAAGAAAATGTATTTTGGTCATAACTTTTGGGTCCATAGTCCGATCCCGATCATTTCCGATAGGGAACAATGGAACAACAATCTCTGACGAATGAAACTTTTTGCGAGTAAATCGGTTTAGGTTAAATGCCTAAAAAAAGTTAAGATCATTTTTGCTCACACACATACAGACATTCACACACACGTACACACATACGTCACCTCAATTCGTCGAACTGAGTCGATCGCTATACAACACTATGGATGTTCGGGTTTTCTTCTAAATGTTTTGGAGCGATGATATAGGTTCTACGTTTACTTAGTATACGAGAAAGACAAAAAAGACAATTTTTCAAGTTCATGTATCTCACAAAATGGTGAATTTGGGCAGAATTGTATTCATGGTCCTCAAAGCTTAAGAGTTTAACAGTGTAGTGCATGATGTTTTACTGCGGGGTACCAAACTGTTTTGTTCGTTAAATATTACGTAAAATATGTTTTTACAAAACTACTAAAAACTAAAGTTTGGACAGTGCTATTATTATATTGCATAGATCTATTTAAGAGCTTTGTAACGATATATAAATATGTTAATTTTGAGAAGGAAATAAAGCAAAGCTGCTCGTTTCCCCAAAAAACGTAAAAATGTAATTTCTAGGAGGAACCAGTTTGAACGCTCCCACCCCTCCCTACAAAATTTAAACAATCAAAACCTTCCTGACCATACAAATATAGGCCATAAGCTGTGTATTCCTCACATTTTACACGCCCAAATCAAAGATTGGCCTTTTGGTAGCTTTGGCTACTCCTTTATATGGGGCTGTCTTATTGTGCTAGGACGGGAACTTGAACTTGAAGAGACGCAAACTGTGCTCTTCGTTGGTTCTCCTGAGGGTTCCTGGTTGCTTGAAGGTCGACATCTGTCAAATCTTCATACTTTTCCGAGTCAGTCAAGTAACCGGTTGGCGGTATCCGCTTTGCTTCATTTTCCACTTCAAACGCTTCAATGTTCCGATTTGCGTTCGTTCTTATGATATTCTGATCGGGTCCAAGGGTTCCGTAGCTACTTTATCCATTGGTTCCGTAAAGTTTTCTTCTCTGAATGATTTCATCCGTGCATTCCAAGTCCTGATCAGCTAAAACAATTCCACATACAATATCAGCATTTGAACAAGGATGGAATTGGTCTTTAGGGTTTTCTTTCCTACAAATTCCAGAGAGTCGTTGTAGGCAAGAATGCTTCCGATGACCCGCAGCCCGACAAAGAAAACACACATCCTGAAGACCGTCGTAATATGTTGTGGTTACCGAAATTAAGTATAGTTTGCCAGATAACAACTGAAATTTAAAAAAATCGGGGATTCAGTAAGCATTCGTTCTTTTTCTTCATTGGCATTACATCCCCCACTGGGACATTGCCGCCTCGCAGCTTAGTGTTCGTTTAGCATTTCCACAGTTATTAACTGCGAGGTTTCTAAGCGAGGTTACCATTCCTGCATTCGTATATCATGAGGCTAACACGATGATACTTTTATGCCCAGGGAAGTCGAAACAGTTCCCAATCCGAAAATTGCCTAGACCGGCACCGGGAACCGAACCCAGCCACCCTCAGCATGGTCTTGCTTTGTAGCCGCGCATCTTACCGCACGACTAAGGAGGGTCCCTCTAAGCATTCGTTATTGTGAAAGATTAATCGAAAACAACGAATTTCGACCAGATCAGAATCGCTCTCGGTCTTACCTGGATCAAGAAAAAATATAACTCTGGAGTAAACTTGTACATGACTAGATTCACCAAAAGATCCATTTGGCCAATAAATGCATAAATGGCAAAAAGTTAGGGGTTACTACTGGGGCTAGTCGGGTAAAAAACCAACTCTGGCGTAAGTGCGGTCAGTTGGGTAAGTAAACCCGAAAAATGGAGAAGGTTGGTCGACGGTCGGGTCGCGGGTCAAGAAAAAAAATATCCTATGAAGTGGATTGGTCATAAGAAGTGTTTTGTGAATGTATCGAGCAACCAACCGGTTAATTACGGAGAGAGTCGACTGGTATAAGCAAGAATATGAATCACTAATTAATTAATCCCTACAGTCTCTCGGTGAACGACCAATATCGACGAAAAATGGAACTAATCCGATCCACGCATCATGAGGAACTTCATAGTTGGTCGATTTTAATACATTATTTTCTTATTAAACTAATTAGTGATTATTTTGCATCGTAACCAAAAAAAGTTCACGCTACGGCGCTGGTCGTGACGCGCCAGACGATATGACGAAACTGGCATCTGAGGTTCGAAATGTGCAAGCAGCAACTGGATTAAAACTACGCAATTGGCGATCAAACTCGAAGAAGGTTTTGTAGGTCCTGGAAAAGGTCGTGGCGGAAGAATTTCAGCGTCTACAAGGAAAGCCAAGTGGAATGCGTTTTCTGTATAGTATGGTTGCCGAACGAAATCATGTTTGTGTACCTATTCTGTAACATTAACGAAGAACTCGAACGCGCTCAACGTCAATAAAAATCGTCGCAACGAAGCCAGACATTTTGAGCATCTTGTGACCATCTTCGATCTGCTTGGTCCAAGGATGTTATCGATCATTTAGTGATCTGCGTTCGATCATTTAGTAGTCTGTCAATAACTCATTCCAGAGGCCTAATTTCAAAATGTATTGTATGGTGGACTTTTCGTACGAAGGTTTTTCTATAACTCTCCTCAACAGGTCGATGTTCGAATTCCACTATTAAATGAGTTACGGTGCTAATTGCTATACTTATACTAAATAATAACAAAACATGCAATCATTTAGTCTAAGTTACTGCTACTAGCGTTATAGCTCCGTTATCAGTGTAATTCAAACAATGAACTGTTCGCAGAGTTGTAGATAAACCTTTGTAGTAGAAGTCCTCCATACAACACATTTTGAAATTTAGCCTCTGGAATGAGTTATTGACAAACTACTAAATGATCGAAGGCAGATTACTAAATGATCAATAACATCCTTGGCTTGGTCCGTTCCAAAACCTATCGATTCATGGGAAGACGTATTTCAATTCAAGGTATTCAAGACTCACTTCCCACTGGATTTGGGAGCTCAAATCGGATGGGATGATTCTGTTCCACCAGACATCTTGAAGCAGTGGGAACGATGGATCGTAAAACTCTCCAAAATTAATCAAGCTCATATTCCTCGCTGCTACTTTTCCAAATATGTTCGGGACACGCTCCATGTCATACCAACGTTCAATTAATCGATCCAAGACATTGATTGGTGGCCTCGCAGGACAAAGTTGCTCCGTTGAAGCCTTTGTCAATTGTTGGAGCTCATTGGATAATGAGTGGTCACAAGGGCGTGTAGCTCTAAACACAGAAGAATACATTGCCTGCAAGCTGTAGCTTTTATTTGAGCGTGAGAGGTTCTGTTAGTTGAAATGATTGGGAAGTGGGAAAATTCGTCATGTGGTGAAGCTAGCAATGCTTGACTTCCGGTGGGTAATCCTACTGGACTTGCGCAGCAGGTGGGAAATGTTTCGAAAGAACTACGAGCGTTAGCAGTTTTAGCTAAAACGCGCAACAGGGATGCGGCAGGTGAGATAGATAACTAGTCTACAATAGACACTGGCGGTGCTAATCTGTTGCATGACGGGGCACGTGACCCACCATTCGAATATTTTTCCTGAAATTTAATTATATAAAACCATTTAGAAATTTAATTATATAAAGCCGTTAAGAAATGGGGCATTTCTTTTTAGAGATAGCGGCGTTCCAAGAGGACGGGTATGTAAGTTTTCCACAGAGTTTTATAATTAGTAAACCGTTCTTTTCGGTCTATTTTTTCATAGTTCAAAACTAACGTGGTTTCAAAATACTCACCATGCAGGAAGAAAAAAGAAAAATAATTATGCCCAGTCCTGCAAAATTCATCTGCGTCAAAGCCGGATTTTACCCTTCTTTCAATCCCATGATGGCCCATTTACGGTTTGGCTAGATGGTACTACAATGGTACAACAATAGTACAGTTCAGTTCATCCCAAAAAATCTGAATCCATCAAATCGTCCTCAGTTCCATCCAATAGAGAAATTTTGGGTGATAATTAAGCAGAAACTGAGGACAAAAGGAGCGGTTATTAGTGACATTGGTCAAATGAAGAATTGGTGGAAAAGCTAGCCAAAATGACTGAAAAAGGTGTGCACCGGCCGACTGGCATCAACAGTGCTCCATTTCTAAGTGCTCCATTTCTAAATGATCTGGTGTTTACACCAAAATTGCTCTAAAACCTGATTTTCCTCCAAATTTTATAAATAATAGATTGATAAATTGATATGAATATTGCAGGACTAGGTGTCATAACGAGGCAGAATACTGATCAAATTTTGAAATTTGTTAAGAATAATAGTATAGTAATAATAGTAATAATAATTGAAAGTATTTGCTATGGATTTTAGTATGATTTGTTACACACTGTAGTAGATAAGATCAGGTCTATAAAATATCGAAAAAAGAGGCCCACTCTACTACATTGTGATATTAGCAATCAGTAAATTTCTTATTATAGTATACTCTTTTGTTATGTGTTTATTTTTAATGTGTAGCGAGCTACCTTGGTTTTAAGACATATTGATTCAATCTACCACGAAAACATTTCGGAATGATCGTGTCAAAAACGAAGTGCGAATCAGTTTGCTGAGTATTGTTGCGACGAACGGACGAGTCTAGAAACCTCGTCTGGGTCACGACACACACTAATATTTTTTTTAAATATTTTTTTTCAAGCTTACTGTCAAAATACATCATAGGAGTGATTGAGACATACTGTGACTTGCATTTTGTACCTTACCTTTAATACCTGTAATATCACAATTCGCCTCAATAATAAATATAATTGCATAAACATGATCCACATCAGTACAACCCCCGCATCATTGAAGACCGCACAGAATAATGCAAACTCGTAATCCTTCACCCCAGACCATGTACGTACAAAACAAAGCCATCATTCGCCGAGAAATCATAAAGCTGGGTTGCGCAATCATGCATAAATGTCAAATAAAACAAATTCGAAATTCGGTTCGTTTACCGGTCCAAATCAGCATGAACGTTGCTGGCAGGATAACGGGTCGGGTGGCTTGTGGGCAAGTGGCTGGGTAACATTAAGGCGAACCCAACCTCAAATGGGGAGACCTCCGGCATGGAGTGCCGGTTCCGAACTGTCTTGAGGTTCTACTTTTATTGGCTCTATTCGCAAAACGTGTGGCACGCGGAGCCAACCGAACGGGGGCGGGTAAAATGCTCACCGATCTGAGAAAAAGCGCCAATCATATATTTGCACACTGACTGGCTTCTTCTTGCCGGCTTCGAGTGCAGTTTTTCCCTTGAGACGGCATCACACTCGGGAAAAGTATATGTAAGAGCTTTTCTCCATTTTTTTTCCTCCACGCTGCGATGGGTGACTTTGAAGAAGAATATGAATGATACCGAAATGGCAAGATAAGATGACGTACCGTAGGAGAATGTGGGTGGACTTGACTTTTGGATGACTTGATTTCTATTAGATCAAGAATCAACGTAGCTTTATTCAAGCAAATTTATTTTTCAGACAAAATACCAACGTGCAGAGTTTTTTTTTTGATGATGGTTAATCGTGTTCTTGTGCTGTGACCCGTTTGTAAATCTTTTCGGTGGTCATGGACATAAGGCGTATATTCTACTGTAGATTTAGTAAATTTGATGGATAATTAATTTTTGAATAAATACTATTAAAACGGGAATCAAGTCCCAAATTCCAAGACTGCCTGCACTGTCGGACGTAATACAGCACAAGTTCGTGAATTGGTAGTTTGAAAAAATGCGAGATGGGGCAAAAATAAACCAGATATTTAAAGACCTGTAAACCACCAAAGAAATTCGGAGTAAAGTTCATTCCTCTTAAAAAGCTTGTTTCAAGGATAAAGAAGAGCACTGATATGTTGGTCAATTTTTACAACAATTAACAAAAATTTGACTTATTTCATCTAAACTTAAATGTTAACTTATTGTTAGTCAGTGCAAAAACCTCGTCAAATTATTTATTTTGTTCGAGAGGAATTATAAATGAAATACGGATCCCAAGTATCCCAAGCCTCTCCTACCGCATTTAGAGGCGTGCGCCGCCGCCGAAAGTTTTTTAGATCAAGCCACTGCCGATAATTCTGCATTGATGCGGCTCTGTTTAAAGAACTTGCAGAAACTGCCCTTACATCAAAATGAGGACTAGAAGTGTCGGTTTAAGATTCAAAATTGATCTCTTCATGCAACTTCGTGGGAAACTATTTTGAATCTCTAACAGAATTTTCCCCAGATACTGATTTATTTTTTTAACAGCTTGGGTCTATTTGATGTAAATTTGAACAACGAATATCGTGTCATTCAAAAGTCTTGTAAGACTGAACTGTTGCTGGAATAAGGTTGAATATTTTCTTCTAAAGTCGATTTTGAAACAAATATTAAATCTAGAAAACCGTTTATAAAGTTTTTTCATGAAAAACAATCTGTGATAGCTCGGAAGTATTTTCCTCGGAAATAAGAACAAAATCACGAAAAATTTAGAAAAAGATTCGGTGGAAATTCAGAAGATTCTTCCGAGGAAATTCCCTTTTAACTTCATTTTTTTTAATTATATTTATAAATGTTCAATTATTTTACGTGAAAATTCAGAAGATTTTCTCTGTTCATCTTCAGAAGATATTGTTGGAGGAAAATCAGAAGATTTTCTTCAAGAAAATTCAGATAAAAAACCCAAGTTTTTGATGAAATTCATTAATACATTCAGAAGAACTTTGCAACAAATTCAAATCCAAATGACTTTCAAAGGGAAATTAAGTAGAAGTTCAAGAAAGTTCAGAAGATGTTTTCTTGAGAAAATCAGAGGAATTTTGAGAGATATTCTAAATTATTTTTTTGGTGTCGCTGAGCAAAAATATGGTAAATGTTGCCGCCGATGACTTACGGATCGGTGTATACCTCTAACCGCATGAGGCTCTGAAATTAGTTTTACGTTATATATCTTCTTCTGTTGGTAGTTTGGGAATCGTAAAAGCGTCGTTTATGTGGTAACAACAATATTTGGGTATCAGTGGCGCCATCGGCGAGAATAATACGGGTTTTGATCGGTTGAGCGAACATTTGAAGAAAGAGTGAAGGACGTCTTGTGTAGTTGTATTTTTGTAGGTCACCACCATATTTGCGATATTTGGTTACAACGAATAATGTACATTGTTTGGGATAGTCAGCGTACATTTTTTTTCAACCCGGAAATTGATGGATTAAACATGTTTTGGCATCGAAAAGATGATTCTGAGGTCAAGTCACCTTGAAGATGTTTATATTACAATTCAACATTAGTTGTTTAGTTTCGATTTGTAACAAAAAGATGGTACTAAATCCTTTGACTTTCACTAACCCAATGTTTATTTTGACTTAAGGTTCTTTTTTGCCCTAGAGGCTATGTTTTAGTTTAGAGTCCGAGAAATGCAAATTTTCTCTAACTTTGGGAGAATAACATTTCCTGGGAAAATCAGTTTCCAGCGACCTCTAGTAGAGGCGTTATAAAAAAAAGTTAAAGTTTTTAATCAAAGGTAATTGCCTGCTTTCCGGTTATTAACCTGTTGGATTGAAAATTAATTACTAGTTTGGCCTATGCAGATCTTCTTCAGGAGTAAAGGTTATATGTAAGTTTTATACAGTACTCTGCAAAACTTGATAACTTATTTAAAGTCTTGCCCAAAACCAGCACATAACTCACTCGCTTTAAAATTCGCATAAGTCTTCGAAGCATTGCAATTGTTACTGGGGAGTTCTGTTTGAGCTTTTTATTTTGGCACGGAACACCCATGAAAGTGGGCAATCCCGAAAGTTCATCTAAGTGCCTTGCAATTGTAAGTGAATGTGAACGTTTTCTCTAACCCTCAATAAGCACATTACGTTCTTTAGGGAGATACATTAGATTTGTGAAAAAGACCCATTCGATTTAACGCCACGCTACATCCAAGGGAAGACTCGGATACAGGGTGTAAAATAAAAATTTCAAAACTGGAGACCGTCACGAAATCAAAATCATGTATCATAATTGCGCCTCTATCTTAATATGGATTTTTTAGATTTGTATATCATTCGACTCGGAAACTCTCCACAATATTGCCAGTTTTATTGAAACTTTTCTTAATCAACGTGAAACTATTGAAAATTTTAATTCTTTCCATACCCAGTAAGAAATTCAGAACCAAAGAATCCAGTTCATGCATCCCCCAGCGTCTGCAGAAGAAGCAGCTCTTATGGCAGATTTGCCTTGCAAGTTTCAAACTATTGAGTGGTTACAGATAGTGATAGGAGATTATTGAAAATGAGTTGGTTCTTTTTAGTACCAACATTATGTGCTGCTACTGATTTAAAATGCGTATTACTGAAAAGGGGTGGGCCCTCCTTAGCCGTGCAGTAAGATGCGCGGCTACAAAGCACGACCATGCTGAGGGTGGCTGGGTTCGATTCCCGGTGCCAGTCTAGGCAATTTTTGGATTGGAAATTGTCTCGATTTCCCTGGGCATAAAAGTATCATCGTGCTATTCTCATGATATACGAATGCAAAAATTTTAACTTGGCTTAGAAACCTCGCAGTTAATAATTGTGGAAGTTCTTAATGAACTGGCGTCGGCGGAGAGTGAAACTTTCTCGCATGATTCTTATTTTGATTTTGTTTCTGTTAGTGAAGAGCATGTTGATCATAGGTGTATTTCCTTCAAAGTGCAAAATCTCAAGCGCATTTGAAAAAGATGATACAATAAATTTATTCGAATGATCGGCAAATCATCGAGTGGCTGTAGTTAGCGAAATTTTGAATTGTCGTATCCAACAATGTTCATATTAACAATTAATTGCATGTTATTCGCAAACTCGGCCGTACGAAAAATTTTTTTTGTGAATATATTGACTGTGCATATGCACAGCACATGTTTCGAAATTGACAAATAGATATGAAATATGCGAAAAAGAACCCACGTGTCTTGGAGGGACTCGAACCCTCAACCTCCTACTCTTTAGATAGGCGTGATAATCCCTACACAACAAGACCTCTTAAAGGTCCTGTTTGCGGAAAAGCCATCAGAATCTGAGTACCAACTTCCACCGCGGTTAGCTCTTTTTTGCAAATTGAAATTTTCATATTGATCGAAATTAGTGACACACGAAAAAAAATGAATTAGGCTAGATGTACCAGTTGTGGCTATAGCACCAGTTGTCGCACTAGTGCTTTATAGACGAATCCAAGTAAAAATAAGAAGAAGACACACGACGGTGTTAACTTTGACAGATCCTACAGCACAGCATAGGAGATCATTTAAATGTACTTATAATAAATTCTAGACACAATGTAATTAAAATCTGATTAATGTATGATACGAAAAAAGTTCCGAACTGTATGATAGATACATTTTTGGAAAATATTCAAAAAATTGAGATAAGCTTCCAGATATGTAATTCAGAACTTTTTCCGTACCGTACATCAATCAGATTTTAAGTACAATTTGTCTAGAATTTATTATAAGCATTTTAAAATGATCTCCCTATGCTGTGCTGTAGGATCTGTCAAAGTTAACACCGTCGTGTGTCTTCTTCTTATTTTTACTTGGATTCGTCTATATGCCAAATGGCCAATCAAATGATTTCCTCCAAAACAAGCAAAGCATAATTGTAAAAATTGACTGGTCCCTTGCACCAGTTGTCGCACTAGTGGTCGCTATTTGGCCAGTCCCATAAGAAAACAATGGGATTTGCCAAATAAGGAACCAAATTTAAGAATAGTGCCACAACTGGTGCATGCGTTCCTATTATGGATTAATCAATTTTGAGGATAATAACAAATTTTATAGTGGTTTTCACAGCTGTTCTAAGGAGCAGGAAGTAAAACCTTTCGCTTGATGTATAAAGTCCACCCACATGCCTTTTACTTATTTTTTCAAAAAAAGTTGTTCTTATGTATGGCGACAATTAGTACACCCACCCTATCTGATAATATTCATGGATGATGGCCCTACTTTCCTTAATGCATCAAGTTTTTTTACTTAGTATATGTCGGGCGGTCGGTATTATACATATCGCTTCTAAATTTTATTTTTTGCATCTTTTTATTCTTGCGAAGAAGATCCAGAACGTTCGTAAAAGTGGCCAATACAAAAGTTTGTTCTACCAACTTTACCATTTTTTCGTAACTATTTATACGGTTAATGTATGAAAATGTGCGATGAAAGTGAATGTTTTAAATGATTCTCGGTGTGGTCACATAAGCTGTCAGAGATAGCCTTCAGTTTGTACACGTGAAATGAGACAGACACTTTGTTCGATAGTTATCACTGTTATAATAGACCTTGAGACCTTCTTTAGCCGTGTGGTGAGATGAGCGGCTACAAAGAAAGACCATTCTGACGGTGCACCGCGGTGGCTGGATTCGATTCCCGGTCTGGTCTAGGAAATTTTCGGGTTGGAAATGTTTTGACCTCCCCAGGCATAACAGTAACATCGTGTTAGCTTCATGATATACGAATGTAAAAATGATAACTTGGCTTAGAAACCTAGTCACCCAAAAAACAAATGTTACAATTACCGTATGAAATCTTGGCTTAAACAATTCTGCAATGTTTTAATACAAGAAATGTAAGCTTTTCATGACACTTAAATCATTTCACTGATTTCGTTGAATTTCGGTGAAGTTCACAGGAATTTCAACAGAAGAATTGTTCGATAATTATTTCACCGAATTTCTGTGATTTTTTCCTTTGTTCAACTGTCAAAAGCACCAAAAATCTGTAAAATTATTTGAGAACAGTTCCACCGAAATTCTCCGTAATTTGTGAATTGATATAAGTGTGATGAAAAGCAGGATCACACAGGATCCTCGGAGAATAATTTCATCCAAATTCCTTAAGGAGGAATTCATTTTAATTCATGGAGGAGGGATTCCACAAAATTCGAGCGAAAAGAATTGCCCTGGTCTTTTGGAGAGGCAATTCCGCAAAATTCGTGAATGAGTATTCTGAAAAATTTCTGTAGAAGGACTTCTTGTAGAAAAAATATTTATTTATTTTTATTTAATTTATAATAATCGTCATTTGACATCTGATGTTTCAATGACTATAAGGATAAAAATGTACCTTAGGTCTAATTATTATACAAACATGGATAAAATACACTCATAATACAGCAATCAGTATACAAAAATAATACTTCAATACAACACAAGAGAATTTAGCAATCTTCAGTTTTTGTGTTAATTGGTGTCTCGAAAGTATGCTGTTAAAAGTCGTTGTAGAACAGCTGGCGATGGATTAAAATCAAATAGATGGAACACTGCGTTGAAATTAGAATATCCCAGAGCGAAAGGAGAAATTCTCCAAAAATACTAATTTAACAATATTCCACAATTCTTGTATAACGGATTCCTAGAAATTCTGAAGAAGAATTTCTCCAAAATATCTGGGGGAGATTTCCAGAGAATTTAAAGACAAGGGAATACCTAGGATGAGATGGAGGGATGTGATGCAATTCCTTAGATTTTTTTGAGGAATAATTCCAACCCCTGGATGAGAAAGTTCTCAGAACTCTTGAGAAATGAAATTCACAGAACTCCTCGAGATCAGTTTCCCAGACTTCATGGAGCAGGAATTTCTTAGAGTCCTAGAGACATTATTCATAACTCAAGAAAAAGGGCAGTCTGCAGGGGGCCAAAGTGTCCTGAAATCCTTGGAGGAATAATTCTCCATAATTTCTGAAGGGATAAATAGGGTAGGAATTCTCAAAAATTCCTAGAGAGGGTATAATCCACAGAATTATAGAATCCAAAATTCTTAACGGAGCAATTCCTCAAAATTATTATAATGGAAATTCTCCCGAATTCTTGGAGAAGTCTTGAATCCTCAGAATTTCTGCAGAAAGAATCGCTGGTGGCGGAGTTCCCAGAGTTTCGGGAGAAGAAATTTCCCAGGAAGGTTTAGCTTAAAAGGTACCACGAGGATTTGCAAAGTGTTCACTAATATTTTAAGCTCGAAGTAATGACTGTGGCAAAATAGGCATTCAACATTATACAGTAATGTTATATATAATGCAAAATTGTTAATTTGGTCTACGTATTTTTTGACGACAAATAAATAAATTGATAGTACTTTACATCATGTCTGTCATCAGCTACAAAATCAGATTTCTTTTAAAACGATAGCTTATTTGGCCAATAAGTGGCGAAGCTACAAAATTGTTGTGGGAGAGGGGAGGGACTTCTGTATTGAGTTCGATTCAGCAACTAAGAATTATGTTTCTGCCCGACTTTTTGTTCCACGTAAGTTAAATACAATGATACGTAAGTTAAATACAAAGCAAAATATGTTAGAGAATACTCATCCCTACCGATATAGAAAAAAATATGCATCCCAGATCATACAAAAATGGCCTTGAGTTCCTTGAGAGCTGCTTGTGGCGATAACATATTTAAATTAGGTACACTGGGAGAAGTAGAAGAAGGGGGTAACTGTAAAAATCGACACGAAAAATTTCAGTTGTACAGACTTTACAGTTTTTACCACACCATAACATTGTGCAAAAATATAGTTTAATGTCCACACTAATACTATGTTAAAATCTGTGTTATACTTACACTAACACAGTTTAAGCTGAAGCTGTCATTTTAAGTTTCGCGAGAAGTTAATTTTTGGATTCATAAAATCAATTCTTACTTGCATAAATGGTTCCTTTTTTCGGGTGATTTTGCACCACAGGTGACTATTCCAAGTAACATTTTAAGTTTTATAACGCTCTTGAAGATCATAATTTACTCTACAAGAGTGTGATAAAACCAGTATAAAACCAAAATGTTACTGGGTTTATAATACAATTAAACTAATCGCATTCAATCTGTAGTGGTTTGTATACCATGAAAGCAAATAATTTTAAGATTTTACACTTACCCCTGATATCGAACACTGCGGGGTAAGTGGATAATGTTCTGATCACGCAAATGTTTCCTTCCCTTAATGGTTTATTTCGATAGCAATGAATCTTAATATGTTCCTTCATTGTTAGCATTGTGATTTCAGTGGTGATTGGACTAATATACATAAGAAAACGCCTGATTAGTCTCATTCTCTTTCAAAAAAGTTCATCTTTGGGGCGAATATACAGATTTTATGTACATACACTTAGTGTTCAAGAAGGCACAACCAGCCCTCCCCTAGCTATTACAAATCGATACCAATACGTTGATTACGGTAACATTCAATCTGACAAAATCCCTGTATCAAGTGGTGTCCCTCAAGGATCTATTCTTGGTCCATTACTATTCTCTATGTTTATTAATGACTTACCACTAGGCATATCATTCTGCCAATTTCATTTGTATGCTGACGATTGCCAGTTACACATATCTGGAGTTCCAGAACGTATCAACGAACTAGTAAATCTGATGAATACTGACATCCGTAATATACTTGAGTGGTGTTGCTGCAACGGTTTGGTGTTAAATTCTAAGAAAACTCAATCTATTATCTTCCGCACTAAACGTACTAATCTAACAGTAACTCCATTGGTAGTAGTTGGAAATGATTCCATTAATTACACCGATGTAGTAAAAAATTTGGGACTTCTAATGGATTGTAATTTGAATTGGAATTCTCAAATTAATTCCGTTTGCAGTAAGGTTTACAGTACCCTACACTCACTTGTTTTGTTAAGACACTGTACTCCACAACATATTCCAATTGGCCAAATCACTAATAATTCCATTGTTTGACTATGGGGATGTTCTGTTTGATCTTGTTTCGAAAAAAAAATTAAAAAAGACTTAATTTAGTTTTCAATGCTGTCACCAGATATGTATATAATCTGAGGAAATTTGACCACTTATCAGTATATAGAGAAGCCCTTCTAGGATGTAGTTATACTAAACATCTTATGTCAAGAATTTGTATTCAAACACACAATATTCTGAGCCGACCACCTGTTTACCTCCACAACTTTTTCACATTTACTCGATCATCCCGTACTTGCCTACTTACTGTCCCTAGGTATCGCTCGAATTATTTAAAAGAATCTTTTCGTCATCGTGCAGTTAAATATTGGAACGAATTGCCAGTTATTTGCAGGAATGAAAGAAATTCAACTGCTTTCAAGAACAAGATCAAAATTCACTTTAATCGGTATTGAAATGTACAATGGTGTTGATCAAAAGACGTTGCTATCAATATATAGTTTGCTCATAGCCACTGTTCAAGCACTCGCCGTTCGTGTACGGCTACTATTCCTCTCGTTTGTTCCTGATCGCTCCTCCGCAATGTCTAATTTCTTCTTCCACTAATCAAGCCACTTTCTTCCGAAAATTGGGTCACTTTGTCACTGTGATTAATTTTGGAACTGTTTCGGACCTTATCTAGTGATAATTCGCAGTTTGCCCTTTCGTCGACTGAAACTCGCGACGGACGATTTGTATCTATCTTTATTTACGTTTTGCAATCTAACACATACAACAAATCCTTAATATTATACTACATTCATGTTTGGTTTATGATGTTGCGCACAGTGGGTGCGTGTGTGGAATAATAAGGTAAGTATTATTTTAGTGTTTTTTGTGTATTGCGTGTTGTGAAGTGTAAGTTATGTTTCTATTTACAGGTTTGTGTACTCATTACACCCTATTCTTTTTTTACACGGGGAATGCGTTCCGTGTAAAAAAAGTTTTCAGTTCAAAATTTGAAAATCCGTGTAAAAAAAGTTTTATGATTTCTCGACAAATCATGCAAAATGGAGCAACTTTGCAAAAATTTTGTATTGGATTTTTTTTACACGGCCGTGTAAAAAAAATCCGTGTAAAAACAGAATCGGGTGTATTTACAATATTTACATTTATAACAATTTTCATTTTACAAGCAAAAACAAATAATTTTGTATTAAACATCCCGGCCGCCAATGAAAATTTCAAATACACTGGGTTGTGACACAGTTCGACGCCCCTTTTGGACGACTGATCTTGAACGATATATGTATGTTGATGTTGATGTCGTCGGTTGAAATCTATCGGATAGATGGAACAGGAACCCGGAAAATCTGGAAGGTGGGAACGGCTGAGCTTCTGAATGAAAGGGAAACGAACGGACACTTGCCTATTGTCAAGTCCTGTCCGTTGGGTCGGGGACCCAACGGAGAACTTTGTTCCTCTTTACAGATGCTCCAGGATCACGCTCGATTCCCC
Organism: Armigeres subalbatus; assembly: GCF_024139115.2. Lineage (NCBI taxonomy): Eukaryota > Metazoa > Arthropoda > Insecta > Diptera > Culicidae > Armigeres > Armigeres subalbatus. The sequence goes on along the minus strand of NC_085140.1, from coordinate 241,390,596 downwards.
CGAGCTTGGGCCAGGAGTCCTCTCACTTGGCGGAATTTGGTTGAATTGTTAAGTTACATTCTACCGAGGCTGACGTCATTCCGGTCGAATAAAGTTTAGTGAACGACTGGAAGCTATACATGGATGAAAGAGTGGAACGGCTGTATGTCTGGATAATAAGGGAACGAAGGGTACTTGCCTGTGGATTAAGTCCCGTCCGTTGGATCGGGGGAGCCACCGGGAAGCCTCGTTCCTCTTTATAGATGCTCCAGGAACACGCTCGATTCCCCCGAGCTTGGGCCAGGAGAGCCCTCGACTGGCGGAATAGTATTGGTCGTTGATTGACTCATCTAAACGATGTCGAGATGCTTTGGTGAATGGGGATGTTACAGATAGTTGAAGAGTGTCTGGAAGCTGTACGAGTCTGGAAGGGTTGAACGGCTATATTTCTGAATGAAAGGGAACGAAAGGGTACTTGCCTATGGTCAAGTCCCGTCCGTTGGGTCCGAAGACCCAACGGAGAGCTTCGTTCCTCTTTACAGATGCTCCAGGAACACGCTCGATTCCCCCGAGCTTGGGCCAGGAGACCCCTCGACTGGCGCATTTCCATCGTTTTCTTGATACGTAGCTACGTTGGCTGGCTCTACCTCCACTGGTAGCAAGCAAAGCTTGCCGATGGCGCGTTGTGTTATTCCAGTGCATGTCTTCACGTTTGCTACTCTGATGAGCCCGTCTGTACCAGGTAGTACGCTTAGTACACGACCAAGCTGCCATTTCTGCGGCGGACAACGCTCATCAACCAAAGCGACGATTGAACCGATTGCCAGATTACTTAATTCCCTAGTCCATCGATATCGATTTTGCAGGGTTGCTAAGTAATCCTTGTGCCAACGTGACCAGAAGTGCTGCGCCAGCAACTGAATACGTTTCCAACGGGACAGTCGGTTTTCGGGAATACTCTGAAGATTTGGCTCTGGGATAGCATTAAGGGGCCGACCGATTAGAAAGTGGCCTGGCGTGAGGGCCATTTCGTCCGATGAGTTGATCGGTAATGGTGTAATCGGGCGCGAGTTTAATTGGGCTTCAATCTGTACTAGCGCAGTTTGAAGTTGGCTCTCGGATAAGTTGGCATTGCCAAGGATTTTTCGCAACAGATGCTTTACGGACTTCACGCAGGCCTCCCAGATGCCGCCGAATGTTGGTGACCGCGGCGGAATGAAATGGAAGTGAATACTATCCTCTGCACATGCCTTGGCTACTGCTTCTTGATGCTGTTGTCCGATGAATAGTTTTCGAAGTTCCTTCAGTTCGATGAGCCCCGACGAAGTTTGTCCTGTTGTCACAGTAGATATGTGCGGAATCCTCTACGACCGGTGAACCGTCGAAGACAGGCGATGAATGCTTCAGTAGTCAGATCCATGACAAGGTCCAGGTGGACTGCCTTTGTTGCCATGCAGACGTACACGACAATGTATGCTTTCAATAAGGTGATACGGGAGCTTCGTAACATAGTGCGAACGTAGATTGGGCCTGCGAGATCGATTCCAACGTTCTCGAACGGATACGCCTGATTGACCCTTACACTCGGTAGATTTCCCATCAACTGCTCAAGAGTTCTGGGTTTCGCACGTGCACAGACCATACAACTGTGGACAATTCTACGCACTAAATTCCGGCTGCCAAGAGGCCAGTATCGTTGGCGTATAGTGGACAGCAACAAATTTGGACCGGCGTGGAGAGTCTTAAGATGCTCCCTCCTTGCAATCATTTCAGTTAATCGATTCTTGGTCGGTAGGACGATGGGATGCTTCTCGTCGATAGATATTGATGCGTTGTGTAGACGACTCCAACTCTGATTATTCCGTTCACCACATCTGGATGTAGGAAGCGAAGTTTCGACTGATGACCCACCGGTTGACCTGAATTGAGCAGGCGGTATTCTTCTTTGAAATGGAGCTGCTGAACTCGACGAATTAGTGTAATAACCCAAGCAACACCTCTTGTTTTTCAGTGAGTAACAACAACTGTGGTGTGACTTATGGAATGTCTGACTAATGCACAACGCGTCGTATTTGGAACTCCTTTGTGACACAAAAAGCGCAAGAGGTGGAGCCTATTTGCAACATCTTGCGGCTACAATGAAAATAAAAACACAAAAACCAACCGGGAATTGATCCATGGACCTTGAGATTTGCAACCTTCTACTATAACCATCACACCATCAATTCTAATTGGAGATTCTGCTACAACTGTACTACATAAACAACAAAGTCATTTGTAACTTCATTATACCTTATACGGAACATGCAGGGACTGTCAAAAATAAAATACTGCTCAGCTGAGCTCAAAGTGTTTTGCAACATATCAGAAACATTGTCGTAACAGCAATGAACCGAAGTGTTATTAATTCTGCAACTTATCTATTTTGTTTCTGATATGAAACACATCAAATTTTAAACCACCCAAGAAGTCAGATGGGTAGAATATTGCGACGCCACTTAAACGGAAATGAAACATTGTGATTTTCTGAAACTGGGAAGTGGCTTTAATGTGACTCGATGTATTGCCAGTGTCTTCAATGCAATTTATTAGGAACAAACACCTATTTGAAAGATGTTGCGCGTGCTGCTTGGGAAGCGTACGATCGATTTCTTCCGGAGAAAGGAATCCTGTTGCTAGTGGTTCCTTCTTCTTGCTGCGAACGCAGTTGTCGCAGAATCGGCGGAGCCAAGAACCGATTCGGAGGAGATAACCAAGATTGGAATAACGGTAGATTAAATCCTCTTTATCTTCTTCGATTGCCTGCTGCTACTACTTGTCGTCTTTCTTCGTTGATGTTCGCCTTGGGAATGTATTTCTCCGGCCACGGACACGTTGCAAAACTAAGCCACTGTGGTCCATGCCATCACAGTGCACATGCCACTAGTTCGTCGAGATCCATTCGTCGAGAGATGAAGTCAGCTGGATGGTCTTGTGATGGCACGTTGTTCCATGTAGCTTTAATAGTTAGCTCCTATATTTCTGCCACACGGTTCGCAACGAATGGAGTCCAGGTTTGAGGTATTCCGGTGGAATCCGTCCAGAGGAAAATTGAAACCGTATTGTCGATATTCTCCAGAACATGACCCAGAAGTTTCGACAAGAGCAGTGCCGCGCATAACTCTAGACGAGGGATAGTCTTGATATTGACCTTGGATTTTGCAATGAGCTAACGAACCGTGCACTGGTTCTCACTATGGATTGAACGCAAATATACGCAAGCTCCGTATCCCATCTGAGAAGCATCGCTAAAGCCGTGCAGTTCTTTTCTTTTGAAGACGGGACTTATAACGTGTCGAGGAATGCGGAGTTGTTCGAAGCCGGACAGTTTAGTCTTAAAATCTAGCCAGTCTTGTCCAAACTCATGAGGAACGGGTGAATCCCAATCGAGTTGTAGTTTCCAAAGAACTTGAGCTTCATTTTTGCCTTCGCAATTGTTGGACATGCAAAACCCAGCGGATCGAAAAGACTGTTGATCTGTGACGCTAGCGCTCGTTTGCTGAGCACCGGGAATTCAACCCAGTGAGGTGGCTTGAACAATAGGAAGTCTGTCGATGGCTCCCACCTCAGACCGAGCGTTGTGATGGACGCTTCGTGGTCCAGATCTCTTAGTGTGCTTGTTTCGCGAAGTTCCGGCGGAATGGTTTCAAGAACAACTGGACTGTTGGATGACCATTGCCGGATGGTAATACCTGCTGAAGCGAGCATTGTGATCAACTGTCCACAGGTCACGGCAAGAGAGCTTTCCTCATCAGAACCAGAAAGAAGATTGTCGACATAAAAGTCGTGACGCAAAATATGCGCTGCCTGTGGAATTTATCCTTTTCGTCGTCTGCTAACTTTTGAAGCACTCTGGTTGCCAGGAATGGAGCACTGTTAGTACCATACGTAACGGTGCACAACTGGAACATTTTCAACGGTGAATCGGGATCATCACGCCAAAGGATTCGCTGCAACGGCTGGTCCGACGGGTGGACCAGGATCTGTCGGAACATCTTCTCAATATCGGCAGCGACAACAAATTGAGGTAATCTGAAGCGCATGATTATCTTGACTAAGGTGTCTTGGATGGTTGGACCAGGAAGCAGAACATCATTCAGAGAGAGGCCTGATTTTGAGCGGCAAGAAGCGTCAAAAACAGTACGAAGTTTTGTTGTGGAGCTGTCCATTTTCATTACAGCATGATGAGGCAGGAAATACTGTGGCTGTATATTGAATTCTGGGTCAACCTCCCGCATGTGGCGGAGCTCCAAGTACTCCTTGACGAACTTGTGATACAATATTTTCTTCTCCGGATTCGCCTCCAGAGACCGCTCCAAACTATAGAAGCGGCGGGTTGCATTGTATCGGTTGTCCTTCAGCTGCATCAGAAGCTCTTCGCGCTTGGGTAGTTTGACGATGAAGCGACCATGTGTATTTCTCGTGGTATTCCGGATGAAGTGTTCTTCGCAGAATCGTTCCGAGGAGACCAGCCTCGGTTGTCCTGCACTTCTTCTAGCTGCCAGAATCGGTTGACTAGCTCTTCTGATAGCACATGGGTTGCTGAACTGGCAGGTGCGAGGATTTGCATGGTCATGATCATTCAGCATGCACTCACCGGAAATCACCCAACCAAACTCGGTATTCTGCAGCAACGGCAGCTGTTCTCCGATGGTTATCCGTCCGTATCGGAGTACTTGGAAGAAAATGTGCTGCACCCAGAATCAGATCAATGCTTCCAGACACAGCAAAACTAGATCGGCAAGATCCACGTGTGGAGGAATCGACCAGCTACGTGTATCTACGGTGAATTGCGGGAGCTTGACTGTTATCGACGGAAGAACGAGCATGGAGGTATCCAACGAGAACGGAGCGACTCGAGACATAAGCGTGACTGTGGATTGGTATTCGACAGAGACAGACTTGTTTCCAATTCCACTAATAACGATGGAATGTGGGAGACGAGATCGTGGTATTTGAAGTCGTTCGCAAAGAGCTCTCGAGATAAAATTCCGTTGAGATGCACAGTCCAACAAGCAGCGTGCAACCTTGGTGCTTCCCTTACCATCTCGGATGTTTACGAGCGCGGTAGGCAAGAGAACGAATCCCGGGCACGGTTCCTTGACATGTGATACGAGAGCGTATTGCGGTGCTACGGAAGCACCTTGAACATCGGCTTGGTTAACAGTGATGGTAGCGGGGAGTTCTTGCTGGATGGAAGATTGCGAAGCGAACTGGAGATTGCGAAGCTGACTGAGTGGATACTTGGGAACCTGGTTGTGTAACTCTACTGGATTGTCCACCAAAAGGATGTTGGAAATCTTCGTGCGTATGAAGAAGAGTGTGATGCTTTCTGGAGCACATCCGGCATCCCTGACTGGTACAGTTCCGGGCGAAGTGGGAACTTGATCGTAAACAATTCATACAAAGTCTTTTTCTGTCTTACCAAATCCATCCGCTGACCGACGTCCAGATTCCGGAAGTCCGAGCAGTGGTAGAGATAGTGATGTTGATCGCACTTGGCGCATGGCTTTGCTGGAATTCCAACGGTGGAAGCTTGAACGGATGAACTACTGGACGATACTGCAGTGGCTGTTGCAGGATAAGCGAAGGATTTCGTTGATTTAGACTTGAAGCGGGGCAGAGGTGGTGGTGATGGACTGGTAGGGAGCGACTGCAATCAAAACTCGAGCGTAATTCTGCAAGATGTTGACCATTGTGACGTACGAAGGCATGGTCGTGGATTCATCAACGGTCAAATCTTCCGTCTTGGCGATTCCTCCCAAAACCGAGGCGATATTTTCCGAGTCGAGCCTTGTGCAATAGCTCTCCCATTCCCGAAGTGTGTGGTGATCCAGACGGATTGACAATTGGTACACCAGGAGAGAGCTCCACTTGTCTGCGGGTTCACCAAGGCTCTTGAGGACGGACAATTGCTGCTCAAAATGGTCTACGAGCGTCAGCAACTCTTCTGCTGATTCGCGCTTCATTGCTGGGGTGTCGAAGAGGCTCTTTATGTGGCATTTGACCAGCTGACGTTTATTTTCGAACCGAAGCCGAAGAGTTCTCCAAGCAGCCTTATATCCTTACTCACTTATTTTAATAGGATCAAGGATACGAGCTGCTTCTCCCTCCACAACCCCTTTAAGGTACTGCATCTTTTCCACCGCGCTGATATCACTCCGGGAACCGATGGTGGACTCGAATGAATCCCGGAACACGCACCAATCCTCCAACCTTCCACTGAACTTAGGCAGATTCAGCTCAGGAAGCTTTACTCGAAACAACTGAGCGGGTGGCATAGCATTGCTAGAGGAAGAAGTAGAAGGTTTGGACAACTTACTTAGGTAGAAGGCGGAGAGCGCATAGTATTTGCCATCAATCTTCATTCGCTCTTGCTTCAGGTCGATCGGGTTGTCTTCGGTTGACAGTATTTCCAGTTGCACTGCGATTTCTTGGTACTGATCGTACAGCTTCTCCAAACGTTTCGACCACGCTTCCACATGCCCTTTCAGCTTGGAATCCGTTTCATACTCCTTGGCATATCGCTCCAATAACGTCAACGAATCGATTATATTTGCCTTTTTCTTTGCAACTCTTCAGCCATTTTGGTTTTGTAGCGTCACTTCCGGTCGTGCGTTAAATTTTATGTGCCACTATTTTTGATTTTGAAGACTTTTTCAAATCGCAACAAAACTTTTGGAAACAATTTTTTCAACAAATCTTTGTTCAGACACACCGCACTTTTCCCACACGAAGCCGCCGAGCAACAGCAACGATCTCACAGCACAGCTGATCTTGTTTACATTCGCACACACTACTGCACGACACTACTTCAATGGGCGATTGATAGGTTTATTTGCTCTGTGGTTTTGTTGCAATTCGATCACTTTAGAACAAAATGGTACTGATTGGGGACGCTACTACACTTTTCATACACTAAAGGCCATTTGCAATTCATGTACACTTTTAGCTTTCAATTTCGCACTTTTCCCATTTGGGTGTTTTTCCGCACTGATTCACATGTAGTTCGAAGGACCATTAAATTTTCAAGCACTCGCCGTTCGTGTACGGCTACTATTCCTCTCGTTTGTTCCTGATCGCTCCTCCGCAATGTCTAATTTCTTCTTCCACTAATCGCTTCACTTTCTTCCGAAAATTGGGTCACTTTGTCACTGTGGAATGGCTTCCTGATGATTTTCACTTCACTCCCGTGCGCGCGTAATTAATTTTGGAACTGTTTCCGGACCTTATCTAGTGATAATTCGCAGTTTGCCCTTTCGTCGACTGAAACTCGCGACGGACGATTTGTATCTATCTTTATTTACGTTTTGCAATCTAACACATACAACAAATCCTTAATATTATACTACATTCATGTTTGGTTTATGATGTTGCGCACAGTGGGTGCGTGTGTGGAATAATAAGGTAAGTATTATTTTAGTGCTTTTGTGTATTGCGTGTTGTGAAGTGTAAGTTATGTTTCTATTTACAGGTTTGTGTACTCATTATTTACAATATTTACATTTATAACAATTTTCATTTTACAAGCAAAAACAAATAATTTTGTATTAAACAGCCACATATACATTGAAAATCGTTATAAGATTACTTATGTAGTTATGAATTATTATTGTTAAATAAATAAATAAACAAATAAAAAATAAATAAATAAATAAGAACTCCTTGGGGACCTATTCCTTTAATCCAATGAAACTATTCAACAAAAGATACTCAGAACAATTATCGTCTTGATTTTAGTCATATATCACTACACATCACAATTGAAGGTCAAGATAACTTGAGTTTTCCACTTACTCCATTTCACTAGGGTAAGTGTAAAAATAACTCCTAAATTTCGAATATATTTTTAAAAATTTCAAGCGACTGAAATGATTTGAATTACCGCGCAGTTAATGCAAAATGGACTGTTTTTGAGAGCCCATAATGATTGAATGCATTTAGATTATTTAAATTGTTTTTACAATAATTTGACCATGAACTATCGATTTTTCCTTTTCCACTTCCCCCAGTGTACCTTAGGGGCTGTCCACAAACCACGTAGACCGAAATTTCTCATTTTCAAATTTCTCATTTTATAGAGAAATTCAAGAGATTATTTCGACAAAGTCTTGCAAATAAATCTGAGAAAATCCTAAAAAAAAATCAGACAATAGTGAACTTGTTGTAAGTTGTTTTCCAAACAAATAAAAAAATTAAAAACGAGCAATGGGTAATGTTTTCAACATAACCGCGAGTAGACGTAGGACTTGTATAAACGTAACGTATTTACATTTAACTTCTAACTTTTGGATCTATGGAGTTTGATTATAGGTATTGATATTGGAAACGACTAGTGCCATGCTTTGGAGAAGTAGTAGCAATTTGTTTATTCAATACCTCTGGAATTAAAACGAATAAGTAAATACATGCTGAGAATTGCTTTGTTTCTAACTATTAAGCCCTTATTTACTCAAGCAAATGTAGGGCATTTATATATATTTTTTAATCATGATCGTGTTTGAAGTTTAAAAATTATATTTATAAAATTATCAGACTTGGGCAAAATGTGCTATTTTAGGGGAATTGTCCCGTTTTCCAAACAAAGGAATACAACACCAATTTCGTTGCTTCTTTTTGCCAACATGCGTGCTTACTGCTGAAAAAATTCTCAACAATAAGAAACAATTAATTGTATATTATTCGGCAACTCGGCCGTACGAAAACCATTTTTTTTGTTAAATATTTTGGCTGTGCATATGCACAGCACATGTTTCGAAATGGACAAATTGATATGAAATTTTGCGAAAAGAATCCACGTGTCTTGGAGGGACTCAGACCCTCAACCTCCTACTCTCTAGATAGGCGCGTGATAACCCCTACAACAAGACCACTTAAAAGGTCACGTTTGCGGAAAAGCCATCAGAATCCGAGTACCAACCTCCACCGCGGTTAGCTCACTTTTTTGCAAATTGAATATCTTTCGGATGCTTGATTTGTCCAATCTCCACATGTGCTTTACTATTGTATACCCACAGCCAAGCGAGTGCACATTGTTTATTAAACGAGAGGATCAGCACTCCATGCCCCCAGGAACTGTCTGGGCGGGACGGTATAGAATGCGAATTCAATCGCACTCTGCTGTGCCAAAGGCTTGCTTGGCTAAAGCATTTGATGAGTTTGATTACCTTAACGTAACCGGTCGCGCGTCCTCAGACGACTATTGCCGGTGAAAGACCGACACTTGATTACAATTAATTGCATATTATTCGGCAACTTGGACGTACGAAAACCATTTTTTTGCTAAATATCTTGGCTGTGCATATGCACAGCATATGTTTCGAAATGGACAAATTGATATGAAATTTGCGAAAAAAGAATCACGTGTCTTGGAGGGACTCAGAACCCTCAACCTCCTACTCTCTAGATAGGCGTGATAACCCCTACACAACAAGACCACTTAAAGGTCACGTTTGCGGAAAAGCCATCAGAATCCAGTACCAACCTCCACCGCGGTTAGCTCACTTTTTGCAAATTGAATATCTTTCGGATGCTGATTTGTCCAATCTCCACATGTGCTTTACTATTGTATACCCACAGCCAAGCGATGTGCACATTGTTTATTAAACGAGAGGATCGCACTCCATGCCCCCAGGAACTGTCTGGGCGGGACGGTATAGAATGCGAATTCAATCGCACTCTGCTGTGCCAAAGGCTTGCTTGGCTAAAGCATTTGATGAGTTTGATTGCCTTAACGTAAGCGGTCGCGTGTACTCAGACGACTAATGACGGTGAAAGACCGACACTTGATTACAATTAATTGCATATTATTCGGCAACTCGGCCGTACGAAAACCATTTTTTTGTTAAATATCTTGGCTGTGCATATGCACAGCATATGTTTCGAAATGGACAAATTGATATGAAATTTGCGAAAAAGAATCCACGTGTCTTGGAGGGACTCGAACCCTCAACCTCCTACTCTCTAGATAGGCGTGATAACCCCTACACAACAAGACCACTTAAAGGTCACGTTTGCGGAAAAGCCATCAGAATCCGAGTGCACTCGCTTGGCTGTGGGTATACAATAGTAAAGCACATGTGGAGATTGGACAAATCAAGCATCCGAAAGATATTCAATTTGCAAAAAAGTGAGCTAACCGCGGTGGAGGTTGGTACTCGGATTCTGATGGCTTTTCCGCAAACGTGACCTTTAAGTGGTCTTGTTGTGTAGGGGTTATCACGCCTATCTAGAGAGTAGGAGGTTGAGGTTCTGAGTCCCTCCAAGACACGTGGATTCTTTTCGCAAATTTCATATCAATTTTGTCCATTTCGAAACATATGCTGTGCATATGCACAGCCAAGATATTTAACAAAAAAATGGTTTTCGTACGGCCGAGTTGCCGAATAATATGCAATTAATTGTAATCAAGTGTCGGTCTTTCACCGTCATTAGTCGTCTGAGTACACGCGACCGCTTACGTTAAGGCAATCAAACTCATCAAATGCTTTAGCCAAGCAAGCCTTTGGCACAGCAGAGTGCGATTGAATTCGCATTCTATACCGTCCCGCCTGACAGTTCCTGGGGGCATGGAGTGCGATCCTCTCGTTTAATAAACAATGTGCACTCGCTTGGCTGTGGGTATACAATAGTAAAGCACATGTGGAGAGTGGACAAATCAAGCATCCGAAAGATATTCAATTTGGTAAAAAAGTGAGCTAACCGCGGTGGAGGTTGGTACTCGGATTCTGATGGCTTTTCCGCAAAACGTGACCTTTTAAGTGGTCTTGTTGTGTAGGGGTTATCACGCCTATCTAGAGAGTAGGAGGTTGAGGGTTCGAGTCCCTCCAAGACACGTGGATTCTTTTTCGCAAATTTCATATCAATTTGTCCATTTCGATCATATGCTGTGCATATGCACAGCCAAGATATTTAACAATAAGAAACAAGTCAAGGCCGTAACCTTACTAAAATAGAGAGGAGGTACTGCTAATACGTCAACGAAAAATTATTCAATGTTTTGATTCCAAACTCTACGTCAAGTTTAATAATACAATTTCTCAGAAAAAGCAAAACATAGAATAATATAATAGTAGTTTGTGCAACTAGTTGCAAAAAGATGATTTTTTCAGCACGAGTTGTACGTTTATCCAACGAGGCTAGCCAAGTTGGATAAATACTACGAGTGCTGAAAAATCGAGTTTTGCAACGAGTTGCACTACGCTATTTTTTGCAATGACGAAAATGGGCTTTAATATGATAAATCTATACCAAAATTGTACAATCGAATTTACTCCACATGATCATTCATGCCAATAAATTATGTTGGTGGCAGAGAACAATAAGATTCCATCTTATCGTGTTAAAATTGCATAGCTTGAAAAGCTATGAAGCGATGAATGCAATTGCCTTTGGAAAATTGTGATGTTATGTCCTACAAACCATTTAATTTATTACGAGACGCTTAGAGTACACTATTTAAACACTCACCCAAACTAATTCAGCTAAATGTAGTCAAGTAACTACTGTCCGAATGTATGTTTTTCATTATAGCACCCAAATGAGTGCTATAATGAATATTATGCAACCCATTTGAGTTGCATAATGGTCATTAAAGCACCCATTCTGTTGGTATGGAAAAGTAGGCCGTTTTATCACTCAAATGACAACTGTAATCCAGGTATTATGATCAGGAATTGCAAAAAGTTTTTTTAAATATTCTTTTGGAAATTATTTTTTGCGAACTTTTTTAAAACATTTACAAGTAATACAGCAAAATTCTGTGATCTAAAATGGATATTAACACTATTGCTGATTGTGCATCTTTAATTGCTAATGCCTTCTGCAAACAAATGAAAGTATTTTTAATCAAATTTTTATTTTCTCCCGTGTAGTTTTTTGTTTGCTGGGAAAACTGTTAAAGTATAATCATGTTTTAATGTACGTGTCGTTTAGTACCAAGCACAACTTAACATATGGTCAGTCATATGACATGACTCGTCCCCATCCCGGGATCACGTGGATTATGAAACCAATCACCTGGATGAGCAGACCTCTCTATTTATATTCTTCTTCATCCACCACCGCTGCCCTCGCTGCCTTAGCCATCATCGGCCTCTAGTCGTGAACTCCGAGCGATACGATGGGCGATTGCATCCATCGCAACCGACACCACTGCATCCGACAATCATGAATGACAAAAAAATGCGCCCACTTCTTTCATGCATATTCGCAGACCCACCGGCAGTTCTACCGCTGGTGAATGCATGCTGTCGCTGAGTAGGTAAACACGAAAAAATGCGCGAGCAAAAAGCACGTCAGTACGCGCTGCTGTCACAAATTGTAATGACTCACACACGGCAGACACTGCTTCTTTTATATCCAAAGAAAATATGCTGATAGACCCGAAGGCCCGTGACATACCGCATTCTGATGTCCGTGTTAGGAATGCACGGGATTGGTTACATATGAAATTTTTACTGGATTTGACAAGAATTGAAATTTTCAATAGCTTATCGTTAATAATCTTAAGTTTCAATGAAATTGGAAAATTGCTGGAGAGTGTCCGAGTCGATTGATATATAAATCTTAAAAATCCATCGAAAGATAAAGGCGCTAGTAACGTTCAAAATCTTCCCTTCCAGCGTAACGCTCTCGATTTCCAAAAATCTAAATGACACCCAGTACATATAGTAAAGAAAGACGTAAGTCCTACGTCAAAAACTCTATGTAGACTATGGGGCCCTCCTTAGCCGTGCGGTTAGACGCGCGGCTACAAAGCAAGACCATGCTGAGGGTGGCTGGGTTCGATTCCCGGTGCCGGTCTAGGCAATTTTCGGATTGAAAATTGTCTCGACTTCCCTGGGCATAAAAAGTATCATCGTGCTAGCCTCATGATATATGAATGCAAAATGGTAAGCTGGCTTAGAAACCTCGCAGTTAATAACTGTGGAAGTGCTTAATAAACACTAAGCTGCGAGGCGGCTCTGTCCCAGTGTGGGGATGTAATGCCAATAAGAAGAAGAAGAAGAAGAAGATGTAGACTATGTAAACCCCCCATCCCCCTTCGTAGACTAACGTAGACTTTTTCTAAACCCCTCCCTCCCCCTCAAGAGTCTACGTGATTTATGGACAGCCCCTTAGTTAATTGCTATAATTATGTACCATATTTGAAAGAATTCGAAGAGAATTAAATAAAAAAACAAGTAATCTGAACAAAATCTGTTTGCATCCTACCAACAGGTGAAAATAAAAGAAGTATGAATTTTTTATCATTGAAATCCAGCAAAATTTTGCTGTTTTTTGTGCTGTTCATCAAGCATTTTTTCAGCAAAACAAATCACTGTTCAACCAGCAATATCAAAATTCAAAAAAGTGACAGGTCGAATACTGAATATACAGTAAAACATGATTCAGTTTGCTGAAAAACCAGTAATTCGCTAGAAAAATAAATATTGCTGTAATTTCAGCAGTTCTTCGTAGATTTCGGAAAATCGGAATTTAAAAAGGAAGGATTTTGAAATTTCCAAGAAAAAGTATTTGGAATTTCCAAAAGACATTCTTTGGAACTTGTATGGGGAATTCTCCGAAATTTCCGCAAGAAATCCTTCTGAATTTTCACTGGAGATCAATCAGTCAGTCCCATGAATCTTTTTTTTTCTTAATTTCGGAAATTCTTCGGTATTTTCACGAGGAATTCTTCGGAAATAGCCATGTGAGAACCCTTTGTAATTTTCATGAAATTTTTTTCGAGTTTTTTACAAGAAATTTACCATATTTCAACTGAAAATTCTCCATAATTTCCACCAAAAATTATGCGGAAAATTCTTAGGAATGTTTATTTAAAATATCGTAGGATATTCTAAAATTCGACGGAAATATTTCGAAATGTCTAATTCTAAATTTTTAAGGAAAATTACTTAGAATTTTAGAGCGGAATACTTTCGAAAATTAGAAGTACATTGTTGGGATTTCAACAAATGATTATTCAACGGGATATTGCATGGATTTTTCAAGCAAAGCATCGGAATTTGCACCCTAAAGAATTTCCACGAAAAACTTATTGGAATGTAGACTTGACATTTTCGGAATTTCAACTCGAAATTGCGAAAATTCTTCGGTCTTCTACAAATTTGAATTTAGGTCTGATCCGTGACAGATTTTAAGCAGTGGCGCGCCGATGCAAAAGTGTTAACGGCGGTGGCGCACACTTCTAGGATAATTCTAGTTTAGCAGAAATTAAGTTAAATGGCTTTGAGATTTTGTTTCAGAAGCTGTGAATAGAGGACTTAATTTGTTTTCGTTTCAAATTGAGTTATGTTTTGTTGGATTTTGTTCAGTTTGATTTTATTATGTTTGAAATTCGAACTTTATTGTAATATTTACATCCTGAAATGGATTTGAATAGCTATATTGCTTAAATCGTGGTTGATTTCCACATTTTTCTAATCGCATATGATATTTTGTGAAGTTTGGAAAAGTCTACGTAGACTTCAAAGGGGTGGAAGGGGGAGGTTTCGGAAAAGTCTACGAAAGTGTACTAGGGTGAAAGGGGGGTTTGAAATTATGAAATTTCGGTCTACGTGGTTTGTGGACAGCCCCATGCATTATACGACCATTATTGGTAAGATTATCATGGATGGCAGATTTTAATACAGTTCTGCATAAGAACCTTACAGAAACTGCCTGTATAAAAAGCTTACATTACTTGTATTAAAACCTTGCAGAACTGTATATGTCAATATATTATACAATTATGTAGATTTGTAAGTTTTGTTTTTTTTTTTTGTGTATGCGATTTATACGATTCTACACTCTACATCTACACAGGGACCAAATTCGAATAATAACGTTTTCAAATAAGTCTTCAACGACCCCCTCGGGAATGTCTAGCTCTAAACATATAAAATATTAAAAAGCTCTTTTCGATCTGATAAACAACCGCATTTTTGGCGTAACGTAGAAGATGTTGTATAGCTCTTTTCCATCCATTGCATCGATTGTTATTAACATGTTTTCATGTGGCTTGTCGTATAGAAGGATGGGAAATTTGCACCACCAAGCGAATCATAATTCATGGCGCACTTGTGCAGTGCAAACACGAAATTCCCCAATAATAAAACGAAACATATGTTGACAAATACATCTTTGCCTCGTCTCGACATTATCGCATTTCCAGCACGTGAATGAAAGTAGAAAGACACGGAAAGCGTCATCAGCGCAACCTCTGTCGATCTTTTTGCTGCACGCCACAGCTACAATAATAACTAGCACCATATTTCTGGAAATCTGGAATGCGGCAGCGGCATTCGGCATATTCTTTCACGTTCCAGTCAGCGCCGTTGCCGCCGGTAGGGGTTGCTCTTTCGTACTTTTACGTACCTACTCGCATCCCTCTATTAGGCAACTTTGGCACTGGTTCTGTCTCGCCGACACGTGTAGAGGGTACCTTTGCGCTGCAGCAGCACCACAGAGAGCAGTGGAGTGCGCGACACGGAGAAAGCCCATAACTAAATTGCCAACCAAACGCCACAAGGATGGCATTCGTTACAGAGCGCAATTTTTCACCCTCCCTATATTCCATCCACGGCATCCAGGACGGGCAGACGGAGTGGCGCAGCGATATCGGAGGATCCAGATATACGAAGAATTATAGGGCGAATGAGATATGTTTTGCATCAACACTTTTGCGACAGCTAGGATGCTGGACTTTGAGCGAATAAATTGATTTTAATGCGATAAATTACCCACACTTATTGAAACACTTGTGATTATTGTTGTTTCGACACAACAGTTGCTATAATATAAGAATTCCTCAGAGAGAATCGGACTCACCATGCATATTCGGATTGGCAATCCTACGCCTCTGTTCACCCACTCGAGGGGTTCACTCTATACACATTACTTGAATCTTCGGTGGGACTTGATCTCACGACTCCAGTACAATAGACGGGTGCTTTGTCGACTAAGTTGCTGGTGGAACTCTTTTCGGTCATCTTCTGCCCAGTGCAATGACGCATTCGGAAATCAGAAACACCTTGTTGATGTGACGCAAAAACAGTCACGTTTTCTGGAAATCGTTACATTGTTAATTCTTCAAACCGTGAATTAATTCACGGTGTATTTTTCGCTGGTTCATGAATTCAGAAAAGTTTCGTTTTGCTGTAACACATTAAAATAGAGAAATTGTGTATGACCTGTAAAATTATTTTGTAAGCTTTATTAGAAATGAATTTCAACGTATAACATTTAGTTCTTTCAATGAGAGGACTGGAAAAAGGAAAAACTAATCATTTGGATTGATTACATGAGATATATTGGGTTATCGTTACATTGGTTAACCCGTAAAAGCTTTCCCGTTATTAAGATGGACAAGCTTTTTTTTTGTCGCTGTTTTAGTATCTTCAGCGATAAGGATATAAGCTTCAATTTTCAAATACCATTTGCTCTTACATCAATCAACTGCCACCTTTCGTTATCCAGATCTCCACTTCTGTGCTTTTTATTACTATTATCCTACGCTTACTACACCGAACGTTGCAGTAAACATAAATAAATGGCATTTCTCATCGTTTTCATAAACTGGAGTTCCATTTGAGATACCTCGAACCGAAGTCCTCGTAAATATATTCATTCATATCTTGTCCTCCCAGCCCTCCGTTGATACACTTCCCATCATCCCGTTTTTGCCTACGTAGCGATGACATCGCACCACTACTGCTGATGCTGCTGCAGCATCCGAACGAGGCGCCAGATAAGGGCCGATGAGGAGAAGTGACTGCCGTTTGCAATAAAAATGTGTACACACCAGTTAGTCGTTGCGGTGGAAGCTGGGTCTGGGTGCGCTGAAAGAGCGCACGAGCGAGCGGCTCACTATGGTCGGAGGTGTAATTCTATCCGCCGATCCTTTCCGCGGGAATTCCGAATTGGAAGAGGTAAGCTTTCAGCTCGTCGTATCGCATCTAGTCGTTGATACAGTCAAGTCAGCAGCCCTGTAGAGCCGTAGTTGCTCTTAGTGTAGATGGGTATGGATTTTTCATCTTTCTAGCATTTTAAGTTGTCGTCGCGCTCTCCCTGTCGGGGGAAGATGTCGCAAAGATAGGAAACATCACGGATGGTTGGAATAATTTCGGTTGCTCGGTGGGTTGGAATCCAAAGGTGGGGTAATTAGTTTATTCGGGAGGTGATTTCTTTGGGGAATTGATATCTGGCCTCCGGGAGGAGTTATTTCAATCCATATGCGATGCATGCAGGAATGTGGACGATGCTAAATCTTGATATCTACTTTCGCTCATAGCGGTCCCTGTTTTTTTTTAAACTTTTAGAAACAGTATAAAACGATAGAGTTGATGATATGATGGAGTTGACTTTTAGTAAGACTTTAAAACATTATAAAATTTTCTAGAAGCCCGTTGGGTTGTATTTCATTGTATTCCTGGGTCGAGTTTTTTTATATACATTTTATTATATTGTGCTAAGTAAGGATTTCATCTTCCTCGTATGTTAAGTGTACGTGAAGGCAACAGAACCACTTCAAAATCGAACATATCACAAAAGATCCTGAGATCCATATTATTATGCTCCAATCGACTTAGATCTACGTATGAAGGTGATGTGGATGCTCAAAATGGTAGGACACAATTTCTTTTTATTGAGTTTGGAAAAAACCCAATATGTTTGTAACACATTGAGGTCCATCTTTCATTTTTTAAATTGGCCCTAGCTAAGCAAACACTACTTTATTGTCTTACTAGCTTTATGTACCCGGCCTTGCTTTGAATTGCCAGCTGGTTTGAAATTTTTCTTTGCTAACGGAAAATGATAAAACCAATTGGTCAACCTGGCAATTGTCAGGTTTACCTATTCACATACTTTTATCATTTGATTAAAGAAGGTTTTTTGAAAACATTGACTGACTTTGAAGAATGGGATCGTGGGTTTGAAAGGGTCTTATTCAGGGCAAACGCGTCTGTTTCTAAAGAAGGACAAAGATCCATCGATTATATTCCGGGCAACGCATATTTTAAAGAAGGGATCACACTCCACCATTACCTTATTCCGAGCAAAATGCCTACTTTTAAAGAAGCAATCACATTCATTCAGATGGGAAACACATTAATCATTGCTTTTCACTGGGCAAGTATACCATTATTCCGATTAACAACAATTGTCATTGTTTTATACCCAGCAAATGCTTGCTTTCTATGCAAGATTTTTCTGATGCTGTTCATAATTATCCCAAATGTCCTTTATTTCGAATAACCTTAGGCCAAGATAGTTATAAGTTAATGGCTTGTTTCATTCAGGGATATGTCATTTTCAGGGAAATGTCATATTCTGGAATATGTGATCGGGAAATGTCATTGTTAGCTCACGGGGGAAATGTTATTACCCGGAAAAAAATGTTATTGTCAAGGATTTGATTTTTTTAAGGAATTCGGGCAATTAGTTTTCCGAGCATTGTAACAACGTCAAAAACCCTTGGACGTACTGCTAAATAAGAGGGATTTTAAATTAAGCCGTTTTCTAAACAATACCCAATTGCAATAGCCCCCTCCCATCTCCAAAAGTCCTGTCCAGCCTCTCTAATAATAGTTTCCTTTGCGCAGAGATTACGTGCTTACGTAAGTTTGGTTTGAATTTCAATCTTATGCGATTAAAAGGTATACTAAACTTTTCGTTTAATGAATATACCTTCTCTCTCATTTAGCTATGGCATTCCTACCCAGTCTGATATAGTCTTTCTTAGATGATAATAAGGGTTCCAAATTTGGCGGAAATCGATAAATGGGTTCAGAAGTCATGTTGAATTGACTCGATAACTAAACAATACCCCTCCTCCCATACTCCTCCCCCTTTAAAATGATTCTAATCCACATCCACATTGAAATCTCTCTTCCTTAGGGACAGACAATATTTTGATGCAAATTTGGTTCAAATCGGTCATGAGGCTCAGGATTTAGGCTCAGGAGTTGGGATCGATTAAGCTAAACAATACCCCTCCCCATATCCTCCTCCTCTTTTGTAAAGAGCATCCTAACCTCCTATCGTCGTCTCCTTATGATAAAAGAATTTGTGTTCTTGAATTTGTTTGAACCCGGCTAAGGGGTTCGAAATTTACACTCGAGTTAATCGATAACCAAGCAATACTCCTCCCCCCCAACCCTTCCCCTTTCCAAAGAGCACATGCTCAACCCCCTCATCGTCGTGTCTCTTAAGATAAAAGACTTAGTGTTCCAAATTTGGTTGAAATCGGCCAAGGGATTCAGAATTTACAATGCGTTGATCGACAATTAAACAATACACCTCCCCCCAATAATTCTCCCCTTTTCTCCAAAAGAGCATGCTTAACCTCTCATCGCCCCTCTGTAAGATAATGAATTTGTGTTCCAAATTTGGTTGCAATCATCAAGGGGTTCAGAATTTACACAGAAAGTTAATCGACAACTAAACAATACCCCTCCCCCCACACCCTCCCTCTTTCCAAACAGCATCCCCTATCGTCGTCTCCTCAAGCATAAAAGAATTAGTGTTCCAAATTTGCTGGAATTCGGTCAATTCGTTCAGAAGTTATGCTGAAACATACATACAAACATACATACAAACATACAAACATTGAGTTTTATATATATGGATGGATGGATGGATTTGTAACGCTATTTATGAGTATTTTTACATTATGCATTGCTACAAGATGAGCGCACCGGATGCCATTCAAAATTGTCAAAAATCTCTCAATCATATTGATAATATTAACATTTCAAAAAGTGGTGGAGCGTTCTGTTGCCGGGAAAACCTATGAGAGCAAAAACGCCTTTTTAGCTGGCAGCCTCCTAGGGAACAAAGCAATCACTGCGTCATAAATCAGCATCTGGTATGTATAGTGCGTGGATACGCAAGTACAATATCAGGTTAGTGACACTAGGGCGTTTTGGCTCAGCCAAACATGTTAGATGTTTCTTCAAATGTGGAAAGTTCTCGGTTTTTCAGGACCCTTCCCATACACTATTTTGAAACTTTTTTTCGCCTAACCTACATAATTTTCGATCTAGTTTTTGTTACGGAGATCTTAATGATGGTAAATATGAAGGATAACCACAAAAGTCAAGCTTCGGTTTGGGGGGGCTCTTTCCGTATATTGTGCCTAGCAACAAAATGACAACTTTCGTGATCTTTTCCCAAGGCTCTCATAGATGTGAAAAATGTATCTGCTGTACAAATAACACGTGCTATCAAAGCATTCATCGCCACAATCCACCACGTGCCGACCGATTTTTAAAAAATATCAAAGTAGCTTATTTTTCTGGCAGTATGTTTTCTTAGGCGATTTGTTGGCGTTGGTTTATGCTCATTTTCTGCTTGCAGTGATTAAAAATAAGCGGAGGATTTTTTTATGAGCGGTACGTCTATTGAAAAGCAATACGTAACTGAAACGAAGCACTGAT